>NC_136070.1:938902085-939625419 GCF_964261635.1 Lissotriton helveticus
AGCAGAATAAGAACCTTCCCCTCCCAGCGCCCCACAATGGCGGCATAACGTCCCTTATCATCCAGTATGACATCATCAATGGCCAAGGGGAGGGAGGTCCGAACCAGAATGCCCGCCCCCCTAGAGCCCGAAGTGAAACCCGAGTGCGCCACAAGGCGATAGCCACGCCTGTTCAGAGCGTAGCACTTGTTGCCGAGCAAGTGAGTCTCCTGCAGTAAAACAACATCTGGAGTCAAACGTTTCAGCAATTGCAACACCACCCTCCTCTTAATTCCATCCCCCAACCCGTTCACGTTCCAACACAATAATCGAAGTCCCCTACCCCCCATCCCTGCGTTCAGCCCCTCCCCCGCCCCACACCCAGAGCAACGGCAAATAACAGGAGTGTGCGTTTCCCTCGCCTTGCAAGTAACAATAAAATTCAAACAAACAACCCAGTTCCCCCAACATTGTCGAAACAACTACACCCCCCACCCCGCACCCCTGCTGAAGACCAAAGAGCCCCATAAACTTGCAGTGTGCCTGTCGCCCAACCACCCAACTAATCTACGAAAAGAAACCCAGGAGGAGAAAGGACCCATTCACCCCCCACCCACCCCCAAAAAGACTATTACTTGCAAACATTAAGAACACAGCATAGCACAGTTCAAAACCAACGGGGAGTGTACGGGGCCAAAGTCAACAGCTACTCCTGCTCCGTCGGGCCACCTTCCGCCCGATCCGACTTGCCAGAGTCCTCAAAAGGTTCAGGATCCGTAGGCAGCGTGTCAAGCCAGTCACTCACGACCCCAGGATGGTCGAAGAAAAAAGTACGATCCCTATGTACCACCCGCAAATGGGCCGGAAAGAGCATAGCATACTTCATAGATCTTTCCCGGAGTCTCTTCTTGACCCCTTGAAACCCCAGCCTCTGTTTCTGGACCTGTTGTGTAAAGTCCGGATAAAAGCTGACAGTAGAGTTCTCAAAGGCAATGGGACCAGATTGCCGCGAAGCCTGCAGGATAGCGTCTCTGTCCCGGAAATGAAAGATCCTCGCAATGATGGGTCGAGGGTTAGCGCCCGATTTCGGTGTGCCACCGGGGATCCTATGCGCACGTTCGACAGCGAAAAACTTGCTGAGACCCTTGGGCGCCAAGTGGTTCAGCACCAGGTCTTCCACCAATAGGTCCGTCGAGGCAGCAGTCGATGATTCCGGGACCCCAATCAGGCGGATTGTATTGCGCCTGGCACGGCTTTCATAGTCCTCTAGGCGCCCAGAGTAATAATCGTTGGCTTTCCTCAGATTTCCGACTTCAGCCTGTAAATCGGTGACGTCGGTAACCAGGCTAGAGGTCTTAAGATCCAGGGATTTGACCTTTTCATTCGTCTTCGCCAAGTCCGCCCTGATCAGGTTGACATCAATCGCCACCGTGTCCAATTTGAGAGTCAAGGCCTCATATTGTTGCCCCAATGAGGCCTTCATACCGGTGATGGCACCCATGAGATCTCGCAGCCAGGGCTCGTCTTCAATCGATGAGTCCTCCAGCATTGTCGTCGAGGATTTAGCCGCTGCTCCCGGCGATCCCTTAGCTAGAGTGTACCGGTCCATAATGTTCGTTTGCAGAGCACTCCCTCGAACGCCCGGTTTAGGCCCGCGCTTCCCACCCTCAGGCTTGGTGGCCATCTTGGATCCTGGACCCGCACGGGTCGCCTGTTGACGGGTGAAAATGGTGACTGTGATGGCAAATGTAGAACCAAAATGGTAAAGATGGTGCCAGTCTCAGATCTAGATGCCGCCACAGATCGGCAGGAGAAGCGGAGAGATCAAGGGCGTAGGAGCGTCTGGCCGTCCACGGAGCCGACAAAGTCTGGTTGAGCTCCGGACAGGAATCGAAACCGAAAGCGATCGCCAGCCCACGCAAGTCTAGCAGTCCGTTGTTGTTCACTTACTGGACGGCAAGCGAGACAAGATAGCACGGGGCGTCACCATGGAGCAGGCCAGAAAACTGCGACAGTCTGTAGCTCTGGACCCCGAAGTCCAAAAAAGTTCGTTGAAACAAATAAATGAGCAGTAGAACTGTGCCAATAAACACGCGTCGTCCGAACCAGGATAAAGTACAGGATAGTCGATGGAGGTGGCGAGGGTCCGGGAGCCTTGTGCTCACGCGACCATCTTGGGTGCGCGCGAAGCTCCTCCTCGAGTGACCCCTTTTTACATGTTTTCCTTAGTTCTGCCATTGGCTATTTTCTGCCTTTTCTAAATTTTAGTGTCCTACCTTCCGTTTTGCGCAATGGAGATGGAGCTGTGCAACTTTGACACCCTCGGCAGAGGTGAGCTGGTGGAACTCTGCAAGCAGAGAGGGCTGAAAAGCAGACAAGAGGGCTACCTTTCTGGATCTCCAGGTAGCTCTCAAGGCCTTTGAAGAGGTGGCAGCCCACCTCAGGAGAAGTTGATGATGGTAATGAGTAAGAAGGTGCACAAACAGAAGATGAGGGAGAAGAGGACCCATCCCAGGGTCTGGAGATGCCAGACAAGACAAAACTGGCCCCAGCAGATGACCAGAATTCACAGACTGGAGCGGAGAGCTGTGTGCCAGGGACCTGATTCCATAGGAGCTGGAGGCAAGAGAGAAAAAAGGAAACTCAAACTAGGGCTGGCCAAGCTAAGGATGGAAGAGAAGAGGTTGTCCCATGAGCTCAGTCTCAAAGAGCTGGACATAAAAGCCAAGCCAAGCAAGTGGAATCCAGCAATATTGGTGGCAGGGCACATGCAGTGTCTGCTGGAGAGGTGAGGGTCCGCATTCTCAAGGACTTGGTGCCAGGTTTTGTGGTAAGAGGGCATATAGATAAATGATTCTCAGCATATGAGGTAGCTCTGAGGGTACACAAGGTCCCAGAGGAGTACTGGGGGACTACATGCCCACATGGGGAAGGACGCACTCCTTACACTTGAGACAGAGGACCAGCCCAAGTATGCACACATGAAGGACATTCTTCTTACAATATTCGGGATGACCACTGAAAGTATTGTTACAGGTTCAAGGACAGCCACAGATTCCCAAACCAGTCGTGGGTAGACTTCGTAGAATATTTCAGGCACTAAAGGGTTGGGTGAGGGGCAGCAAAGTGAATTATTGTATTGGGCTGTACTACCTAATTTTAGGGAGCACATGTTCAATAGCTGTTTTACAGAGCTGCACCAACACCTGGTAAACCAGCAAGCTGACTGATCCCAGGATGCTTGCTGAGAATGCAGGCCTCTGGCTCAGCACCAGAGAGTCCAATACGCCATCTGGGAAGGGGCTCCCAAAAGGGTGGTCAGGGTTCCCACCAAAAGAAAGAGGGGGCAGATAAAGAAAATAGTTCTCATAAGGCCCCCAAAACAGTTCTCAAGGGAAAAGCTCCCAATCCCAATCTGGCCACCAGAAGAAAGGCTTCCATGATAAGAATACTGGCAAGTTTGACCCCAAGTGCTATGAGTGTTATAAGAATGGGCACACCAAGGGTGATCCCAAGTGCCCCAAGTGGGCACAGTCCCCAAATGTGGGTGAAACCCAGCGTTGTCTAGCATAGATTGTAGGGAGGGTATGGTTCCAGTTAGTGGGGGGGGGACCAGTGAGTTTACCCTAGTAACCCCTGGGTGCCAAGGAGATGGTATTCAAAGTCCATATGCCTTCCAATACGCCCAAGTATAGGCAGTGGGTCACCATCAATGGGCAGAGTGTGGATGCTTTGAGGGACACAGGAGCCTGAATGACTATAGCCAGGTGTCATCTGGTGTCATCAGAGCAAGTGATTCCCAATACATTCCACCAGATTGTGGCAGCAGACATCTGGGAGAACAACTACTCTATGTCTCTGATTCTCTTTGAATGGTGGGGGGTCAGATATTCTGAAAGTTACTGTGAGCCTTCAATGCCTGTGGACAGTCTGTTAGAGAATGACCTAGAGCACACTGCCTGGGCAGAAGTGGGGCTCAGGTCACACCTGGAGATTTGGGAACTTACCTGAATGGGTCTCTGTGACCCCCAGGTCCATGACTGCCCAGGAGGGGATTCAAGGATGTCTGGAGACTAGAAAATGGCCCAGACAGCTGACAAGAATGGGAAGGGCAAAGGGTGTGGTAAACCAGTCCCTGACTGTCCCACGATACAGGTGGATGGGGGGGCCGGAGGAGGCTGGCTCAGGAGGCTGACCCAGGGGCCTACCACGGAGCACATTGCTTCCCTTGGTGACCTTCCTAAACTTGCTGGATGGCAAGCAGAAGGAGGAGCACCCAGGGAGGAGTTATGTAAGGCACAGAAGGAGTACCCAGTCCTGGAGGGCATGAGGAAGTAAGCCAAAGCCCAGTTGGGGATTCCTCTGGAGATCACCTCATATACTGGGAGAATGACCTACTGTAGAGTGAGCCGAAGGCCCCTGTGCATGGGGCAACACATATGTTGGTAGTCCCCCAATGCTACAGGGCCTTCCTACTGGGGCTGGCTCATAAGATATCCCTGGTGGGACATCTGGGGCAGAACAAGACATTTGCCAGGCTTTTCTCCCACTTTTGTTGCCCCCAGATGAGTATCTCCTCAGATACATTCGGTAGGACTTGCCTAATCTGCCAGGCCAGTGGGAAGACATCTGAAAGCTATCCTGAATCCTCTATATTTCATTAGCACCCCCATTGAAAGGTTGGGCATCAACATGGTAGGACCCTTGGACCCCAAGACTGCCCTAGTTAACAGGTTTTAATATGGTCTTGGTGAACCACACCACTAGATACCCAGAGGCTATACTGTAATTGTACCTGCAATGGTTAGGGCCCTAATGTGTATTTTTACCAGAGGGGGTTCCACAAAGAAGTGGTCTGGCAGGGGCACCAACTTCATGTCTGCATACATGATGTTAATGTGGAATAAGTGTAGAGTAACTTACAAGTTTTCCACTCCTACCATCCACACACACATGGGCTTGTTGAAAGATTTAACAAGACTCTAAAAAGCATGATTGTGAACCTGCCTGAGCCCAAGAGGCGGAAGTGAAACATTCTCTTACCATGGCTTCTCTTTGCCTACAGGGAGGTGCAACAAAAGGGGGTTGAATTCAGCCCCTTTGAACTTCTGTATGGCCAACCAGTTAGGTGACCTCTCAGTCTAGTCAAGTAGTGGTGGGAACAAGCTACCAAGAACACCCCTCCACAGGTTGTGGTTAGCTACATGCTAGGCCTCAGGAACCAGATGACCAAGTTCTGGGAGAAAGCTTCTGAGAAAGGAGGTTATAAAGCAGCAGTACAACAAGACGGCTAACCCTGTAGAATTTCAACTTGGGCAGAAAGTGTGGCTAATGAATCCTGTAGAACCTACAGGAGGACCTCAAGTCCCAAACGCACCCCTTAAGGATTCTCCCTATCAATGCTTCAAATCACATTATGAGAGATCCGAGGTCCCCATGCTGCTGGTGACAGGTGATGGGGAGGAGGAGGAGAATGATATTCTCCCTGACCTCCTGTAGCATACCGGGCTTCTTTGCAGGTGACCACCACTTTGTGTCCCATTTTAGACTGCTAGGTGCTGGTTTGTTACTCTGATCGGGAACTGGGACCTGATAACTAGGCCCCAATGCCTCTACTCTTTCCCCTAAAAGTGATGTGAATTGGTACACCTAATTGGCAAGGGACTTTGCCACGTATGAGTCCCTAGTATATGGTACCAGTAGAACCCTGAGCAAGGGTGGTAAAGTGGTCACCAGGGCTGCAGCACCTTAGGAAGTCAGGAGGCGTACACCTTCAAAAGGCTTGCCATACCTTTAGGGTGGGCTAGGAGGTCTGTACAGCCAAGAAAGGGTTCTGCCATTTTGGTAGACACTAAATTAGAAGTCCTTGGGTAGAAAGGTGACAAACACCCACAGGATGTTGACATCTGAGGGGCAGATTAGCGACAGGGACAGATAGGCCATTAGCCACTGTACCTCACACCCTTAATGTCTTTTAAACTAGGATTTAAGGGGTTCCCCTTACACTAGAACCTCCATTCTATACAAGATTCTGAAAAAGGAAGTAAAGAAGGAACTGGTCACCGACAACAGGATGGACTCTGCCGGAAAACAAAGAGAGGGCACTTAAGTGTTCTGAAAGTACCATATACTGGAACTGCATGAATGACTTCGGGTCTGTGACTGAAATTAACTCTGTCATCAAAAGGGACCCCATGGATGCCAGAAATTGAGTCTGAATCCCCTGGTCTAGTGAGACTAGTCCCCTGCAAGTTGCAGGTAAATCGGTGTGCTGTGTCACAAGAAGTGTCATTCACTGTGCCTTCTGAGAGCCATCCTGAAGAAAAGTGGTAAAGTGCATGATGGTAGCTGTAATCAGGCTCACACCAAGTTAAGTGCAGCTGTCAGACTCCCCCGATCTCCAGCCGTCAAAGTAGCTGTGGACTACTTTTGCACCAGCCAAGGCTTTTTGATAGCCTGCCCGGTGACCAACCCCTCCACGGACATCTAGACTTCGAGGAAAGGTCCCAGCAACAGCGGGTAGCATATGCAGTGACCCTGCTGCTGTGATCCTGCATCCTTAAGGTAATGACGTCAAGTGTGTGGCAAAGCATCTTTGGCACGACCCACCCATAATTGACAGCTGCAAGATATCTCTGCACCAGGAACCGCCGGACATGGTAGAAAAGCTTCAACTGTGAAATCTGGCCTGAGAACCCACAGGCCTCTACTACCCGAGGGTAGAGTGTAGCTCCATCGTTAAGTATTGTTTTGCAGAGTGCTGCAGCTTTTTGACAGCACCAGCAGATTAAGTCAGCATCAAGGACAGGCAAGATACCTCTGCAGCTGGACTCCCCAGGCAAGGTAAAGGAGAACTGACTGTTGAGGCTTGGTCTAGGGACCCACTAGAGTTTAACTTCACAAGAGTATGTTTGACCTCACCCTGCAAGTGACCGAGTGTCACCTGTGTTTTCCCCTATTCATTTCAATTGGACCAGTTTGACAGTGTTTCTGCATTAACAGTGTTTCTGCATTTATTTTTTAACGCTCTAAAAATCCACAACTCCAGTTGTATGTATGATACAAAGTTCATTTTGATGTCTATATTTATATAAAAATACACTCTGTTTTTATAAAGTGGTGTTTGATTTCTTTCAAATCATCTCAGTTACCTATGCACCATAATGGTACTCTAAAATGCTTAACACATGTTCCTCCAGTAAGGCTTGACTACTCTTTGCCTCACTAACAGGACTGAGCTCAGGAATATTGTTGTTGAATCCAAGGATCATCCTCTGCATATTGTGAGAATATTGCATGGTGAGGTCCCAGCCATACCATATTATATTCCATCTTGCAACATTGGTGCACAGCGATGTGGAGCCTGAACTTATATTTTGTAGTACCACTGGTCATAGGTTAATTGTGCATGAGAAATCCTCAATTGACTTTAGCATCAGCAGTATTCTGTAAGATTGTTTAAGTTTTTGTCTAAAAGTAAGAATTCATTGTAAGTTGTTCAGGCGCTGTGTTACATCCCTGTTACAATTACATTAAAAGTTAAAAGTGGTTTAACAAGTTAGGATAAAGATTTAAAAAGATGTTAGGTTTTAATAAGCTTCCCTAACTTCTAAAAAGTAGTGCATAATGGGGAATGCCCTGAACCTTGATCATTCCATTCTCTCCATCCAAAGATTAATGATGTGAGAGTATTATCCCAGATTAGAGGCATTAGCTTTAAATCAACCTTTAAGAGAGAGGACCTGGTACAGGCCCTCATAGACTATGATGTAGAAAACTTGGATGAGGTGACAACTCCTCTGTTTGTCATACAGCAGAAGAGGATAAGGAGTTGGTCACAGCCCAAGTTGATGAGGGAGACGTCTCTGATGATCCTGAATCACCCCAGACCCCCTTCACTAGTGGGAAGTGACAGAGGTTACTCTATCAATCAATCAATCAATCAAGGACATTTATAGAGCGCACTACTTACCCGGAGGGTCTCAAGGCGCTTGGGGGGGGGGGTGCTGCTACTGCTCGAACAGCCAGGTCTTGAGCTTCTTCCTGAAGGAGAGGTGGTCTTGGGTCAGGCGCAGGTCGGGAGGGAGGGAGTTCCAGGTCTTGGCGGCCAGGTGGGAGAAGGACCTTCCTCCTGTTGTCGTTCTTCAGATGCGGGGGATGGCGGCGAGGGCGTGACTGGCTGATCGGAGGTGGCGTTTGGGAGCGTAGAAGTTGATGTGGTTGTTGAGGTAGCTCGGGCCTTGATCGTGTAGGGCTTTGTGTGCGTGGGTGAGGAGACGGAAGGTGATTCTCTTGTTGAAGGGGAGCCAGTGCAGGTCTCTCAGATGTCCGGAGATGTGGCTGCGTCGGGGGATGTCGAGGATGAGTCTGGCTGAGGCGTTCTGGATCCGCTGGAGTCTCTTCTGGAGCTTGGCGGTGGTTCCGGCGTAGAGGGCGTTGCCGTAGTCCAGTCGGCTGGTGACGAGGGCCTGGGTGACCGTCTTCCTGGTCTCGGTGGGGATCCACCGGAAGATCTTCCGTAGCATGCGCAGGATGTTGAAGCATGACGAGGAGACGGCGTTGACTTGTCTGGTCATGGAGAGGGAGGAGTCCAGGATGAAGCCCAGGTTGCGTGCGTGGTCTGTCGGTGTGGGTGCGGTGCCCAGGGCGGGGGGCCACCAGGAGTCGTCCCAGGCGGAGGGCGAGGAGCCCAGGATGAGGACTTCCGTCTTGTCTGAGTTCAGTTTCAGGCGGCTGGTCATCATCCACTCGGCTACATCTTTCATCCCTTCGTGAAGGTTGGCTCTGGAAGCGGCGGGGTCGTTGGTCAGGGAGAGGATCAGCTGGGTGTCATCGGCGTAGGAGATGATGTTCAGGTTGTGTTGGCGTGCGATGGGCGCGAGGGGGCTCATGTAGACGTTGAAGAGGGTGGGGCTCAGCGAGGATCCTTGAGGGAAGCCGCAGATGACTTCGGTGGCCTCTGACTTGTGCGGTGGTAGACGGATTCTCTGTGTTCTTCCGTCGAGGAAGGAGACGATCCATTCCAGTGCCTTCTCCTGAATTCCGACGTTGCTGAGGCGCTGCACTAGGGTGCGGTGGCAGACAGTGTCGAATGCCGCGGAGAGGTCTAGGAGGATGAGGGCCGCTGTTTCTCCGCTGTCCATCAGGGCTCGGATGTCGTCGGTGGCAGCGATGAGGGCGGTCTCGGTGCTGTGGTTGGCTCGGAAGCCAGACTGTGAGGGGTCGAGGGATCCATTCGTCTCGAGGAAGGCGGCCAGCTGTTTGTTGACGGTCTTCTCGATGACTTTGGCTGGAAACGGGAGGAGCGAGATGGGGCGGTAGTTCTTGAGTTCGGTGGGGTCCGCTGTTGGTTTCTTTAGTAGAGCGCTGAGTTCGGCGTGCTTCCAGCTCTCCGGGAAGGTGGCGGTGTCGAAGGAGGTGTTGACGATGTCCCGCAGGTGGGGTGCGATGACAGCGTCGGCCTTGTTGAAGACGTGGTGAGGGCAGGGGTCGGTCGGAGATCCGGAGTGGATGGAGTTCATCATGCGGACGGTGTCATCGGCGCTGATCGGAGTCCAGGCGCGGAGGGTGGTGGTGGGCGGCGTTGCTGCGGTCGTTGTGTGCGATGGTTGAATGCTGAAGCTGTTGTGTATGTCCGCGATCTTGTTGTGGAAGTAGGAGGCGAGGGAGTTGCAGAGGTCTTGCGATGGGGTGATGTCGTTGTTTCCGGCGTTGGGGTTGGAGAGCTCTTTCACGATGTTGAAGAGTTCCTTGCAGTTGTGTGCGTTGTTGTCCAGTCGGTCCTTGAATGCAGTTTTCTTGGTGGCGTGGATCAGTTGGTGGTGCTTCCGGGTGGCAAGCTTGAGGGTGGTCATGTTGTCCGGTGTTGGTTCCCTTCTCCAGACTTTCTCGAGGGCTCGGCAGTTCTTCTTGGAGCTCTTGAGTTCGTCGGTGAACCATGGGGCTTTCTTGCTGCCGGGTCTGCTGGGCGGGGTCCTCAGAGGGGCGAGTTCGTCCGCGCAGTTGCTGATCCACTTCGTGAGGTTGTCGGCGGCCTGGCTGGGGTTCGCTGAGCTGGCGGGAGGGTGCTGACTCAGGGAAGCGGCGAGCTGGTCGGCTGTGATCTTGTTCCAGCTTCTTCGGGCAATACTCTAGTATTCCCTCCATTGGTAGGGTGGTAGGAAACGTCCATGACCAGCTTGATTAATTCTCCTTTGAGAAAGAAGAATTGAACTGGAAGAGAGGAGATTAGTTCTAGAGGAAAAGCGGGTTAGATGGGGCCTAGTCACCAAAGATGGGGCAGCAACAAAGTTAAAGAGGAGTCGTTTGATTCCAAGTCCCCAAAGGGATTGTCCCCAAGTTTACTGATGGAGATGACATAACCAAGTGGCTTGCAATTTTTGAGAGAGCTTGCAGAATGAGGAGGTCAGGTCTCCAACACTGAGGCTCTCTACTTTGGGAGTTCTTCTCAGTGAAGGGCAGAGATAGGCTTCTGTCCCTTGATTAGAGTATGGCTGAGTCCTATTGACACAAGAAGGAGACACTGATTGAGGGATTTGGATTTACCACAGAGGAGCACAGAGGCAAGTTCAGATAACCCCAAAATTGTTGACTCCTCAGTTACGGCACTGGATGGCCCAATAGTAGGTAATTAAGTGGACACTTATGACGGACTGTATGGTTTGATTATGGAGGAGCTCATTTTGAGTAACTGTACCACAGAGTTATTGAAACAGCATCTATTAGATTCTGACTTGACTTCTCCTACCAAGTTGGGGAAGAAAGACTTTAAGTGGGTAAGGTCAACAGTACCCAAGAAATCCCAGGGGGCTGACTCAAAATGGGGGGGGGAATATGGCCACCAAAGTCTACGAAGAGAGATTGTAAGCCCACCAAATAACTCCCTCAGGACCCCAGAACCCTAAAATGGAGGAAAGTAAATCCCATCCCAACTCTGACAAGCAGAGGCAGAAAGACCCATGGCTTAAAAAGTTTCTGGAAAACAAGTTGTGTTTTGACTGCCCGCAGTCAGATCACTACAATGGTGATCCAGCCTGTTCCAGGAAGAAGGTTGCTAGCACTGGGCTGTCCAGTGTAGCCATAGGGGAGGACTTCTCCATGAGGAGGGCTTCTTAGCATTACGCTGGGAAACAGGACCAGATGGTAAGCTGGTGATCCCTGAGGGTGGGAGTTGGCACTTCCATTCCAATCAGGTGAATGGGATCCCTGCAATTGGCCTGAGAGACACGTGACAGTCATGCCGCAGTGGTGGACCAGTTGGTGATCCCAGATCAGTATGTGAAGGGAGAAACCAAGAAGATAAGGGTGACCAAGGTGCGGCTGCACCAAAACCCAGTGGGCGTTTGTTTGCCATTTGTTCATAATAAATCACGCTTTATGGATTTGGGCTCAAGACTATTTTGTTTGCAACACACAATATTTGGAGATTTAGTGAGGATCCCAACCTCGCTTGAGCCCGCAGCCGAGAAGAGGCAGAGAGACCCACAAACCTGTTTGAATATATATAGATATATGGATATATATACATGTATTTGTATGGAGTAAAACACGTCGTCTTTTCATTGATTAAACACGTCATCCTGCAACTCACTTGAGTGATTCTTTTGTCTGTAATTACTGCTCGCTACATTTGAAGAGGATAGCTGGAGGTCCATACCTGTTTGGTTCCGCCGATCACTGACGGAACAGGAGTGTTTCTTCATATCTATCTATCTATCTATATATATATATATATATATATATATATATATATATATATATATATATATATATATATATATATATATTACCTACTGGCGGTCGCCAGTAGGTATATATAGTTAGGATTTTTTCTCTATGGGATTTTTGAAAATTCTATGTCTAATAACTTTGGCGTTTGTGGACGGAATTGGCTGAAATTTTCAGGAAAATGGAACATTTTGTTTCTGAGCAGCCCCTGAAAATTTGGGGGGGGGTCGTCAAGGGGGGGCAGAGAAAAAAGGGGGGTCCCAAAACGTGTTTTTGCAATGCAATTTTCCATAGGGCGGTTGGCCTCACTTTTAGCTCGAACGGCTGAATGGATTTCCACGAAACTTGGCAAAATTGTAGATATTGTTTGCCCGATGTGCCTTTGCTAGGTCT
This sequence comes from Lissotriton helveticus, assembly GCF_964261635.1. Taxonomy (NCBI): domain Eukaryota; kingdom Metazoa; phylum Chordata; class Amphibia; order Caudata; family Salamandridae; genus Lissotriton; species Lissotriton helveticus. The sequence goes on from NC_136070.1 coordinate 938,914,185, forward strand.
CAAGATATGTGGTCCTGTGAATTTTGAGTAAATTAGGTTTAAAAAAAGATATATATCTAGAGCCGCGCCCGGTACGCGTACCGGGGAGCGCTTCGGGCGCTCCACGCGACTAGCGCACGGCAAGCTGATTGCTTCTCGGGTGTCTGTAAACATTCGAAACAGTCCGCAGCGGCCGCCATCTTGTGTCTCGGTAGGATTGAGACACAAGAGGTGGCAAAAATCAAAGGGGGGAAATGAGCAAAAGGGAGCAGGGTACACCCCCCTGACCCCCTAGTTTTGATGTGGGGGCCATAAAAGGCTCCCGCGGGTAAAAAAAAAAAATAAAAAAAATTCAATTTTCAGAGAATTGCCTCTGGATAAACTACTACCACATATTTTGCAGGTTACTTTGAGAGCGTTGACTTTTTTTTGTCCTTCAGGGATGTCATAAAATTTCCAGATGAAATGTTTTTTTTTCTTCTGCTGAGGAGGGTCCTCATCTAAAAATCCGTCTGAATCACTGCTGGATGACTCTCTTGCAGCCATTGCTGTAGATCAGAAAAGTAGGAGATAAACACAGTACACAGAACAGCTCTTGCTCTCTCCAAGTACAAAGCAATAGTGAGAGAAATGGGTGGGTTTCACACAATTTGGAAAAAAAAAAGTTCTGAACCAATGAAAAGTGTTATTTTAAAGTCACATGGTTTGACGCGCTTACGCTACGCTCCCTGGGGCGCGTCCCGGGGCGTGTATCGTAAGCGCATCGGGGCGCTTACGTTGCGCGATCGTATGCGCTTCCGGGTGCGCTTACGCGGTGCGTCGTAAGACGCATCTCGCGGCTACGCGATACGTGTCTTATGACGCAAGGCGTGGCGGCTACGCAATACGTCACGATGTTGTTTTCGTTCGCGGCAATAGCGCTATCGGGACGCTCATCAGTACGCGCCCCGGGGCGCGCCGCAAGATTGCGCTTACCCGTGCGTTCACCTGTCCGCGCCCCGGGAGCGCACCAAAAAGGATTTTAAAAAAAATTGACAGAATTATAAAATATAAAATTCGATTTAAAATGTATTATTTTTTAAAACTATAAAGATTTGCTATTAAAAAACCTATGAAATTCACTGAAAAAACCATAGGTTATAGACCATATATAGTTAGGAATTAGCATTTACAAAACCTTGAAAATTCACTGAAAAAACCATAGGTTATAGACCATATATAGTTAGGAATTAGCATTTACAAAACCTTATTTTACTCACACAAAACCATTGAAATTCCATATATAGTTAGTTGCACTAACTATATATCGCGCACCCGCAATCCACTGCTGATGATGTCACATATTACATCATTCATGACATGGTCAGTGACATCACTGATGACATCACTGATGACATCTCAAATGACATCACTGATGACAAATGTTTTGTAAATGCTAATTCCTAACTATATATGGTCTATAACCTATGGTTTTTTCAGTGAATATATATATATATATATATATATATATATATATATATATATATATATATATATATATATATATATATATTCACTGAAAAAAACAGAGGTTTCACCCATGTTATAGTTAGCTGGACATTTCTCTCATACAAAACCATTGAAATTCCACAGTTATAGTTAGTTCAGCTAACTATAACCCGCGCGCCCGCAATGCACTGCACAGGAAGGTGCCAAGATGAACATTTTGGACCCCAAGGAACTGACCCATAAGTGACAAATCCCACTGGAGGGAGGGAAATGGATTACAATTAATGACTAACATAGAAACCCGACAGATGTTCATGACGCAATGAATAAATGAAGGGTCACTGGTTTCTTCCCATGTAAAAATGAATGGTTTAACTCCACTTAAAAGACTCTTTTTAACATAAACTACAAATACCACAATGCCTAGAGAAAAACAGGATGTGAGGTAACATCCGATACTATTGGTTACTTTAAATATCATGAAAAACTGTGAGAAAAGTGATCGTGAGCAAGGTGCCAGGAGCACTGAAACGCGTAGATCGTTTGTTTGTTTTCATGCTGAAATAATCAATAAATCAAATTGTGGAAATTCAGCGCGAGTGCGCCCATTACTTTCGTTTCTGCGAAGGAGTGAGAAATATTGAACGGCGAGGTTCCGCCGTAGGGTACGCACCCACACTGAGCGCTCGCAAGGCTGGGAAACCAGGAACCGGCGTGTGAAGATATATATATATATATATATATAAATATATATATATATATTCACTGAAAAAAACAGAGGTTTCACCCATGTTATAGTTAGCTGGACATTTCTCTCATACAAAACAATTGAAATTCCACAGTTATAGTTAGTTCAGCTAACTATAACCCGCGCGCCCGCAATGAACTGCTGATGACGTCACATATTATATCACTCATCACATGGTCAGTGACATCACTGATGACATCACTGATGACATCATCCACTCAATGTGTGTCTTTCTGAAAAATAAATATTTTTATATATGTATATCCAAAGGTCGATGGAAGAATAAATGGGTAAATAAGTGTCTAAATGGATGTTTTTTTTGTAAATTTTATTGTATAATTGACTTATTAAGTGTATCTTAGTGAATACATGTATTAGCGAGTAATGTTTAAATATGTAAATATCTGTATCAGTGTCTCACTGTGTATAAGTGGCTGCATGGGTTGTGAGTAGCTACACGAGTGTCTATATGGGTTATTAGTTGTTTTTTTGAGTATCAGAATGAGTGTCTGTATGGTTTGGTGGCGGGTATTACTTAGGCCACAGATGCATGAATGACTGACTCACTGTTTGTATGTGTTTTGAAGACAGCATGTGTGCAGGACTGTAAGGGTAGATGAATGTGTGTATGGGTGTGCTAGTGAGTGAATGACTGCCTCAATAGTGTCTTTATGAGTAAGTACATATGTTTTAAACTAGTATATGTGAGTATTGATGTATATAGGTAAGGATATATGACAGTGACAGATTGAAAAACTTCGGGTGTTACCTTATTAAAGCCTGCTTCAAATGGTTCCCTTGCTGTGGCCTCGTCTTTCTTTTTGCGGAGGAAGGTTTTTGGACATTGTCAGCGCGATCACCAGTGTCGCGCTAACGAGGCCCCCGCGGTGCCAAGCTGGCCCCAGTCTCACTGGCCTCTGCTTTTGCGGAACTGTTGCTGTTTCCAGGATCCTTGATTTACTGAGGCCCACCTCCAGGCTGGGGAAGACATGTAGCGGCGAGGCAGTCATTGACTGTACTTGGGGCGAGGTGAACTGTTCCCTTGCCCCCGCTGTAAGGATCTTACCATTACTTGGAGGCTGCTGAGGTTAGGGGACCTGAGGAGCAGACCGTATGTTTGGGACACTCGAACATTGGGGGTTTCTGCTAATTTCAATCTATTCTCCTCCACCCCCGTCATTGCCTATCTATTCAACAAACTGCATTCTGGGACCTGTAGGCGCCGGAGACAGGGCGTCCATCAGGAGGCAAATGCGAATGGATTCCACCTGAGAGGGGCGGAGAGAGTAATGAGCAGTAAGGATGGGGCGGGGTATTTATACCTACACAGTTGACGCCAGCACCCTTACAAACACCCCGGGCGCTGAGGAAGGCACACTTGCCGAAATGCATTCGCCGGGACGGGTGTTACCTTATTAAAGCCTCCTTCAAAGGGTTCCCCTGCTGTGGCCTCGTCTTTCTTTTTGCGGAGGAAGGTTTTGGGACATTGTCAGCGCGATCACCAGTGTCGCGCTAACGAGGCCCCCGAGGCGCCAAGCTGGCCCCAGTCTCACTGGCCTCTGCTTTTGCGGAATTGTTGCTGTTTCCAGGATTCTGGATTTACTGAGGCCCACCTCCAGGCTGGGGAAGACATGTAGCGGTGAGGCAGTCATTGACTGTACTTGGGGCGAGGTGAACTGTTCCCTTGCCCCCGCTGTAAGGATCCCCATTACTTGGAGGCTGCTGAGGTTAGGGGACCTGAGGAGCAGACCGTATGTTTGGGACACTCGAACATTGGGGGTTTCTGCTAATTTCAATCTATTCTCCTCCACCCCCGCATTGCCTACCTATTCAACAAACTGCATTCTGGGACCTGTAGGCGCCGGAGACAGGGCGTCCATCAGGAGGCAAATGCAAATGGATTCCACCTGAGAGGGGCGGAGAGAGTAATCAGCAGTAAGGATGGGGCGGGGTATTTATACCTACACAGTTGACGCCTGCACCCTTACAAACACCCCGGGCGCTGAGGAAGGCACACTTGCCGAAATGCATTCGCCGGGACGGGTGTTACCTTATTAAAGCCTGCTTCAAATGGTTCCCCTGCTGTGGCCTCGTCTTTCTTTTTGCGGTGGAAGTTTCCTGTATAAATAAGTATGTGTTTCTATAACTGATTGTTTAAGAGAGTAAGTATGTGTACGTTTCCGTAAAAGTAAGTGTAGTGGTGTGTGTACAGCTGTATATGCAAACAAATGGATGTTTGATAGTTTATTTGCATGTGTGAGTATGTGTGTGAGTATTTCTATGGATGAGTATCAGTGTGTAACAGGATCTATAGATGTATGAGTACATATGATGAGTGAGTACATGTTTAAGTGACTATATAGAACTGTTGGTGGATGAGTGGATGTGTATGTAGATGTTGGAATTACTGAATAGGTTGTTGTAACTGGTATTGGTATCTCCATTTTTTTGAAAATTTTAGTATCTATTTTTGAATGTGTGTATCAAAGGTTATATTAGGGTGAGAGGAGGTCTGCTACTCTTTCACAAGGATGTTGTCATCAGTGATGTCATCAGTTATGTATTTGAGATGTCATCAGTGAGGTCATCAGTGATGTCACTGACCATGTGATGAGTGATGTAATATGTGACATCATCAGCAGTGCATTGCGGGCGCGCGAGTTATAGTTAGCTGAACTAACTATAACGGTGGAATTTCAATGGTTTTGTATGACAGAAATGTCCAGCTAACTATAATATGGGTGAAACCTATGTTTTTTTCAGTGAATTTCTACGTTTTTTTAAATGCTAATTCCTAACTATAACATGTGTGAAACCTATGGTTTTTTCAGTGAATTTCAAAGGTTTTGTAAATGATAATTTTGAAATATACTAATTATTATATTTCTATCTTTTTATAGTAATTTCCTACATTTGTATTATACATACTTATATTTATTTTATTTTTAAAGTTACATTTCATATTTTTAATGTAAAATAATAACAAAAGTAAATTCAAAAAGAATGAAGTACTAGTGAAACTGCCTCGGTGAATTTGTAAGTGTTTGTTAGAGGCAGATTTACAACACCCTTGTGCCTCTTTTACACCACCGTTGCATCACTTTTCTGATGAAGCAGTGGTGCAAAAGATGCACCATGATATCTGCTATTTAGAATGTGACATATCTGGGAGGTACGTCACATTGTAAATCCCTGTACCAGAAGGACACATTCCTACATGGGGGGGCGTTCCTGCGCAGAATCACCTCCTAAAAGTGGCTGACTACAATCTACAAGATTTCACTTTGTCACTTTTGGGCTCATGCTGTGTCAAAACCCTGCACTACCTTGAAGCAGGTGTAAGGATTGACAGGCAGTCTGAGCATAGGGCCCCCAGACCATTGCTGGTGATACGGTGCACTTTCAACAAAACTCAAACAATGCACCACCTTTACAGCACAGATACATTACATATATGTGCGATTTTTATCCCATGGTACACCGCATTGTCAATACGGCGCAGCCATGGTGGTGGTGTCACGGTCCGGAGCACAATAACCGACATATTCCTGGGGATATGCCAGTTATTGTATATGTGCCCATTAGTGTTTTAATGTAGTGATAGGATTACTACATACCGATGAATGAGTCACTACAAAACTAAAACAACAGTGACAGAGTGTTTGCTGGAAGTGTAACGATACAAACTAGTAAATTGAACATATAAAACACAAATTTGCAAGTACATAAAAGACGGCATACATCATCTATAAGGATTTTGAAACAGTCTATGCCCTAAGGCCTATTTTAATGCATGAGTACTTAGATGGTGAGTGGATGATTACAAGACTGCAAGGAAAGAACGTGATTGAATTTATAACAGCCTCAGTTGTACCACAGTATACAGATAAACACATACTGCTGAATGGCTCACTACAATATTGAAACAGTAGTGTGATAATGTTTGCTGGAAGTATTAGGATACACATTGAGGAATTGAACGTATAAAACATAAGTTTGCTGGTGCATAGAACAGTGCATCCACAGTCCATAGAGGTTTGAAACAGCCTATGCACTAAGTCCTCTTTTAATCCATGACTATCTAGATACTGACTGGATCATTACAGTTCTGCAAAGAAAGTTCCTCACTAAATTTATTACAGCTTCAGTTTTACCACCGTACAATCAAAAAGAACATACTGCTGAGTGGCTCACTACAATACTAAAATAGCAGTGGCCGTGTGTTTGGTGGAAGTCTAAGGATACAGATTGGGGAATTGAAGGCATAAAACACAAGTTTGCACCTGCATACAAGACAACATGTATACTCCATACGGATTTTAAAGAAATCGATACCCTCAAACCCACTTTGCAAATTTTAAATCAGTACAAACATTTAAAGAATATATAACTGAATCTATGACTGCTTCACTTTTAGTACAATAAATACATTAGTAGATAGTGCTCAAACCTTTATTATTTTTCAACAATAAATGTATTCTTGTAACATCTCATAATTTAATAGACATTCCAATACAAGATCATCAGGTATGTCATTCAGATCAATTTCCTCGTCAGCAGGTTCTGATTTAATGTGTTCTAAAATTTCAACATAATTTAAAACTTCAACAAAATCTGCATCAAAGCTTTTGTCTTCAAAATTACAATTCATGTCTGCAGCACTAATTTCCCCTTCTTCACTCTCATTGCCTGTGACAGATATGATTAGTTCTTCAATTACACTCAAGGTAATATCCAAAATCTCCTGAGTATGAGGCTGTTTTCTTTCCATAATTTTTCCTCTATGTTCTTGCTCCTTGTATAAAAATATAAACAGTTAATTTTATCACTCTTCATAATATATAATACAAAACTACCGTTTTCACCGATTTTGGCCTACAAAAAATACTATATAAAGACCATTATCTAATAACATTCCATTAGTAGAGTTTTAGTCCTTTGCAAAATTATACAACTATAATTACTTATAAGGATATCCTGTTCTTAGCTTTTCTTACATTTTGAAAGCAGTCACTCCTTATGACTATAGGAAAAGACTCAGGTTGTTATAGTAAAATACACTACTAAAAAATGTAGAATATGTTTATTCACCTTACCCTTTCCAAAACAGTAAGTGTGTTTTACTATAATGGAAAAAATACTATTCATTGCCCTGAACAACACTGTGTATCTGTGTATATTTAGACATCATTATCACACTACTTTTTAAATACTTCATGTGTTTACTCTATCTCTATTCCTCATCTATAACTTAGTCTAACCCTACTAATTACCTACCCCTTCCAATTTCGAACTAGCCTCTCCTCTAGTATTTATCTGCAACCTTGTAGCTTACGGTTCTTTATTTTTCTCACTGCTTTTAACCTATAATTACGTAGCATTCATTAACCTAAGCCTCTCAGTTTATTGTCTAATTTTTATATTATTAATTTCCTTGTGTTCTTCTACTAACTTTTCTTTATGCAGTTGCTAGTTATCTATTCTGTCAATCCTTGAATATCTTATGTTTTTCACTAATGTTCCTTCTTCATTCAAAAGTCTTTCTAGTAGTATTCCTTACTCAATGTGTTCTTTTCCCTTAAGACCTTGCTTAACACAAATGTTATTGTTTCTTCTTTTAAGTTAGAGAAAATACATCGACTGAGTGCAGTCAATATTGTCTATAATGTCAGGTAACTTTACTTACTCACTAACTTGTCAAACAACGTTATTTAACTCTCACAGAAATAATTCCACTTTCTCTTCAGGAATGTCTAAGGAGCAATTGAAAATGGGTCTGAACTCCGGAACGTCTTTGGTGAAGTGCGCACTCGTTAGTGAGCGTGAGCCTTACCAAGGATTCACCACAACTCTGTGGTAAATGACTAGATCGCAACCGCGTATTTCAGCCGCGGCCCGTGCAGGGAGTTGCGATGAGGCAGGCAGGGGGGGCGGGGAGGGGCAGGGTGAGGGGTGATAAACAACCGAATCTGGATGATTGCAGGTAAGTAAACAATTACATTAATAAAATGAATTTCAGGCCATATTATCAACAAAACGCGATATCAACAAAAGGCGACACATTATCCCCGCTTTTATCACCAGGAAAATGGCGATAAAGCGGCGATAATCTATCTTGTTTTGTCGATAATATGACCCAAAATGCATGCTAATGGCTTCGTGGTGACGATCACGTGTGGTTAGAAGGTCGTACATACATGTTTAGGCTCTATTTTCAAAAAAATGTTTTAAAGAAAAATCGCAGCGTATGCGTACAAAAATATGTACAATTACAAGCAGGAGCTGCATGCTGATTGGCTGTAAATACTTCAAACCAAGAAGTGTTGCAAGCCATCTTATTTGTCACGGCAGCTGAGCCACAAGGAAACAGTAAAACAAAGTTGAGAAATAAGGAAAGGGGGCAGGATAGAAACATTCTGAACCTATCAATCAATCAATCAATCAATCAATCACTGCATTTCTAAAGCGCACTCCATACCCGTGAGGGTCGCAAGGCGCTGGGGGGGGGGCGCTGCTACTGATCGAAGAGCCAGGTCTTGAGAAGACTTCTGAAGGCCGGCAGGTCCTGGGTCTGTCGTACGCTGGTAGGGAGAGCGTTCCAGTGTTGCTCAGGGAGTGGTAGATTTATTGTAAGCGTACCAACCACGTATGGACGACCTACAGCTGTAATGTTGAAAGTCGTCACGTAAGCGTACATAAGCAAGAAAAGTAAAAATTATTTTAGATATTTATGAAGTGTATTTGTTTATGTGTTGTGTGGCTCTAAAAAGAGCCGTTGTGTTTATTGCAAGATTTTAGTACCTACAAGTAAGTACCGATGCAGAGTCCTAAGTTTATGAGGAAGACTCTGTTCCCCTCATCTGTAAAATGTACACCATCTCTCCTATAGATGCCATGCATATTGAAACGCAAATTGTTGTTGTAAATGGACCCCATTCGATGGTCTCGGAGAAAGGCAGAAACAGATTTATTCACATGTTTCCTAGCTTTTTCAAACTGTGGACAATTGTGGTTGGACCGCTTCCATTTCTGCCTTTGGCATATATTAGAATAAAGCGATACAAAAGGGGATGATGGACGGAGCGTTTGAGCAAATCAAACACTCACCCCCAGTCAACTGATCTGGGTTTAATCCATCACCATTCTTTAGCCCACTCAGCCACCCCATTTCAGACATGGCTATATGCAAATCAGTCTGACCCTGTGCCTCATGGGAACAGTCCAGCCCGAACTGCCAAGCCATGTCTTCCATGGACCGGAAACAAGCATCCTGGGACCGGTTTCGGATTCATAATCCTCATCAGCCAGGCTATCTTGAATCCAGTGGCCAAGTGAGCAAGGGACTCACGTCTGAGCATACCCTGCCACACTTAGGGCAAACAAAGCGATACAAAAGGGGATGATGGATGGAGCGTTTGAGCAAATCAAACACTCACCCCTAGTCAACTGATCTGGGTTTAATCCATCACCATTCTTTAGCCCACTCAGCCACCCCATTTCAGACATGGCTATATGCAAATCAGTCTAACCCTGTGCCTCATGGGAACAGTCCAGCCCGAACTGCCAAGCCATGTCTTCCATGGACCGGAAACAAGCATCCTGGGACCGGTTTCGGATTCTTAATCCTCATCAGCCAGGCTATCTTGAATCCAGTGGCCAAGTGAGCAAGGGACTCACGTCTGAGCATACCCTGCCACACTTAGGGCGAGCAAAGCGATACAAAAGGGGATGATGGACGGAGCGTTTGAGCAAATCAAACACTCACCCTCAGTCAACTGATCTGGGTTTAATCCATCACCATTCTTTAGCGCACTCAGCCACCCCATTTCAGACATGGCTATATGCAAATCAGTCTGACCCTGTGCCTCATGGGAACAGTCCAGCCCGAACTGCCAAGCCATGTCTTCCATGGACCAGAAACAAGCATCCTGGGACCGGTTTCGGATTCATAATCCTCATCAGCCAGGCTATCTTGAATCCAGTGGCCAAGTGAGCAAGGGACTCACGTCTGAGCATACCCTGCCACACTTAGGGCGAACAAAGCGATACAAAAGGGGATGATGGACGGAGCGTTTGAGAAAATCAAACACTCACCCCCAGTCAACTGATCTGGGTTTAATCCATCACCATTCTTTAGCCCACTCAAACGCTCCGTCCATCATCCCCTTTTGTATCGCTTTGTTCGCCCTAAGTGTGGCAGGGTATGCTCAGACGTGAGTCCCTTGCTCACTTGGCCACTGGATTCAAGATAGCCTGGCTGATGAGGATTATGAATCCGAAACCGGTCCCAGGATGCTTGTTTCCGGTCCATGGAAGACATGGCTTGGCAGTTCGGGCTGGACTGTTCCCATGAGGCACAGGGTCAGACTGATTTGCATATAGCCATGTCTGAAATGGGGTGGCTGAGTGGGCTAAAGAATGGTGATGGATTAAACCCAGATCAGTTGACTGGGGGTGAGTGTTTGAATTGCTCAAACGCTCCGTCCATCATCACCTTTTGTATCGCTTTGTTTGCCCTAAGTGTGGCAGGGTATGCTCAGACGTGAGTCCCTTGCTCACTTGGCCACTGGATTCAAGATAGCCTGGCTGATGAGGATTATGAATCTGAAACTGGTCCCAGGATGCTTGTTTCCGGTCCATGGAAGACATGGCTTGGCAGTTCGGGCTCGACTGTTCCCATGAGGCACAGGGTCAGACTGATTTGCATATAGCCATGTCTGAAATGGGGTGGCTGAGTGGGCTAAAGAATGGTGATGGATTAAACCCAGATCAGTTGACTGGGGGTGAGTGTTTGATTTGCTCAAACGCTCCGTCCATCATCCCCTTTTGTATCGCTTTGTTCGCCCTAAGTGTGGCAGGGTATGCTCAGACGTGAGTCCCTTGCTCACTTGGCCACTGGATTCAAGATAGCCTGGCTGATGAGGATTATGAATCCGAAACCGGTCCCAGGATGCTTGTTTCCGGTCCATGGAAGACATGGCTTGGCAGTTCGGGCTGGACTGTTCCCATGAGGCACAGGGTCAGACTGATTTGCTTATAGCCATGTCTGAAATGGGGTGGCTGAGTGGGCTAAAGAATGGTGATGGATTAAACCCAGATCAGTTGACTGGGGATGAGTGTTTGATTTGCTCAAACGCTCCGTCCATCATCCCCTTTTGTATCGCTTTGTTCGCCCTAAGTGTGGCAGGGTATGCTCAGACGTGAGTCCCTTGCTCACTTGGCCACTGGATTCAAGATAGCCTGGCTGATGAGGATTATGAATCCGAAACCGGCCCCAGGATGCTTGTTTCCGGTCCATTGAAGACATGGCTTGGCAGTTCGGGCTGGACTGTTCCCATGAGGCACAGGGTCAGACTGATTTGCATATAGCCATGTCTGAAATGGGGTGGCTGAGATGGCTAAAGAATGGTGATGGATTAAACCCAGATCAGTTGACTGGGGGTGAGTGTTTGATTTGCTCAAACGCTCCGTCCATCATCCCCTTTTGTATCGATATATTAGAATATACAAAGACAGTTTTGGGGAACAGTGTCATCAATTGAGCAAAGGTATCCTTCATGAGCATTTCCAGAGCTACCCCAGTCAAAGTGCCTAGGTCATTGCCACCACAGTGCACAATTATGAGGTCAGGGTGTTGGAGATGCATAAAGGATTTCACCAATGGCATCAATTGGTACAACTTTAATCCTCTCTGTCCAATCCATTTAATGTCTACATTTGGTAAACCTAGGTCCTTGTGAATTCTTTTCTGTTGTGCGTACCTTTGGCTCCAGAAAATATAGCTGTGTCCCACAATCCACACTGTAAGCATTTTGAAGAGAGGTCTGGATGCACTCTGATGGCGTCTGTAAATAAAATGGTAGTTTGAAAAGTAAGATTTTTCTAAAATGGTGGACAACATGCAGTTTTCAAAAAAAGAAAAGTAATGATTGGTTGTTTGACAACACTTTACAGAAAACTAGATTCCATGTTTCTGTTTTTTAAAAGTCTTATTTTCATTGGTTAAGAAAAAGTGATAGAAAATAACGTTACATAAAATAAGCTGGTATATTCTCCAGTCAAGCATACTTGCTGTTTCAATTTGCAACAATGTATGATGAAATTTTCACCTGTGTGCTGAGTTAGGTGTTCCTGAAGTGTTTCCATGGTAACTGGCAGATTGTGGAATGGGGAAGGGTTGAAAGTTCTATTAGTTGGAAAGGTTTGGAATGTTAAACCAATAGAAATATGTGTTTTCTTTTGAATTAATGTGAACAGGATTTTAATTGGTTATTTATATGTATGTATGTGTAAAATGAGAGGGAAAATGTTCAATTTGACGGTTGTGCTGCAAACACTGAACTCCAGAGATTTTGTAGAAGAATATCAACTGTGTGAGTGGTATTCCTGTTAATCTAGAAGTCAATTTGAAAGGTGAGTTGAAACGTTGTATGGGAGTGCGTGTGTGCAGTGTATCTTTGTACATTAACGAATTATGCGGTATATTATCAAGACTCGGCGATACAATTATCACCACTTTATCGGCAGGAAACTGCCGATAAAGTGTTGATAATGTTATTGCTTGTCTTGATAATATGCTCCTATATTCGTCCGTTGTTAAACGTTTTATAGTAGTAAATGTGTTTTGCTATAATGCATGCTGTTATGTTTTTTTCTTTAATATCATTTTGTGCCTCTCTGTACATTAAGGGATTATGGGCCATATTATCAATAAAGGATGATACATTATCGCCGCTTTTATCGACAGGAAACTGCCGGTAAAGCGGTCATAATGCTCTCGATAATATATCCTTGTGAATTCCCATAGAAACTCAGGTTATGGTGTTAACCTGGGCTTCTATGGGAATTCACAAGGATATATTATCGAGACCATTATCGCCGCTTTAGTGGCAGGTTCCTACCGGTAAAAGCGGCGATAATGTATCGCCCTTTACTGATAATATGGCACTAACAGTCATATTATTAAGGACCATTGTTAAAATTATCGACGTTTTATGTGCAGAAAACTGCCGATAAAACGACGAAAATGAGCTTGATAATAGGTTCTTGTAAATTGCTATAGAAGCTCAAGTTCTGGTGTTAACCTGGGCTGATATGGGAATTCTCAAGGGCATATTATCAAGCTCATTATCGTCGCTTTATCGTCATTTTCCTGCCGATAAAAACAACAATAATCTATCGCCTTTTGTTGATAATATGTCCGGAAATTCATTTGATTAATTTAATTGTTTATTTACCTGCAATGATCCAGGGGGCATATTACCAAGGGGGGCAATAGGCAATTATCGCCGATTTAGTGTCCGTTTTCGGCCGCTAAGCAGTGATAATTCTATCGCCCTATTAGCAACCTGTCGCTAACTGATGTGAGCGACAGCTTTTAGGCGATAGCTACCAGTTTGGGGCCCGCCTGCATGTCAGCGATGTTTATCGCTAATGACGGGCAAAGTGGGCGTACCCAACCAGTTACTGACTGAAAGCAGCCGCTAACGTCGCTATCGCCTATTAGCAAGGCAGGCGTAGCGTTGGAAATATTCGCGCTAACCGCGAATATCTCCAAATACTAACACCTGCCCAGACCAGTTCTTAGCCATGTTATCCAATGGGAGGTGGATAACATGGCTAAGACCATTTCGTCTCTAATGCGTGAATATCGCAGTATTCTCAGCGATATTCACACCTTTTGCCGCTATCGCTGGATATTTTAGCACAATGGAGAAAAACGTTCCTAATAGCATGTTTTCTCCGCTAACATATCCAGCGATAGGCAGCGATAAAAAAATCATTGCTAACCCTATTTAGCGATAAAAATCGCTACTTGTTGGTAATATGCCCCCAGATTCCGTAGTTTATCACTCCTCACCCTACCCCTTCTCCGCCCCGCCTGCCTGCCCCATCGCAACTCCCTCCACGGACCCCGGCTGTTTCTTTATTCTGTTATATTGTACTGTCTATTTATACTCTCATTTTTTATTACATTTTCCTTGTTTCATACTCCTTGTTCTTTTGTTGTAAGTCCTTTTATTTTTATAGTCCGAAGTTTATCCTCATACTCCTCCCTCTGTTCTTGTAAGTAATATAATAGAATATTTGATATATTTTTTTTTGTAATGTTATATATATTGTTTTATTATAGGTTGTGTTTATCGATACTAAAAATACTGCATCATGTCAACGAAGTACCAAATGAGGAAGCAACGAAAGAAAAGTGTGTATTTGAAGAGAACTCACCAAGAAGATTTACATGAAGAGAGATGTCTTAACAAACAGAAAGAAAGTCCTGGTAAGAGCAGGAGCACTTTTTTGAGAAAAATATTAAACACTAAGAGTAGTGTTCAGAAACAGAAAAATGTCTTTAGTGTATCAGCAATGGAAAAAAAAACTATTAATAAAGAAAAGAATAATGGAAAAACAAGTGCAGACAAAACTGTGTATAGTACAAGGAGAAAAAATCAATTCATAGAAATTAGAATTTGTTTTATAATAGATTAGTATCAAATTTAATGAAAGAAATTAAGGTATATAAGAAAAAAGCAGTATTTTATAAGAAGAAGAAAGCTATAGAAAATGTAGTTGAGAAAGCTTTGGCATTAAAAAGAAAACTGTTTATTTTAGTAATCAATAGAATTAGATCACTAGATAAAAAGACTAATTAACAGAAATAATTTTTGTGATTTTTTTGGGTGAATGGAAACATAGTTAAAGTTCTGAGCCTTTTTTTAATGAAGAAAGTTATCTTCAGAGTAATGATTTGTTGCATGCAGTTGACACTACTGGTCGTGCTTATGAGGTTAGAAATGGTTGTCCTATTGAGAAAGAGAAAATTGTTCCTAGAAATGCAGAAGAGGTATTAGCTGGTGAAGTTTTAGAGAGACGTCCTAAAGCTCCAGTGTACACTTGGAATTGTAGTAGTATTTGCAGTGTGCGGCAAGAATCTATTGATTTTTTACGCAATTTCTTACGTAATTATACCAAGAAAAGTGTTAAACAAAAGATTAAGATGTTACAAGGACTAGACCCTTGCAGAGTGAGAGAAAATACTGGTTTGCAAGGTCATTCTCTGCCTTGTCTTTCTAAAAAAGTATGTCGAAGTGTTTTCTACCATTTCAGGATGTTAGCAGTTCATCATACTCAGATGAGGAAATTAGTCAGAACATTGTATTACGCAAAAAGTCCAGCACTAATGTTAAAAAAGTTGAACAGTGCTCTTTTGCGTGGATCTGTTTCAGATGTAACAAATGTTTGTGATGAAATTGAGATTAGTTACTTTGGTCCTCAGGAAGACAGTGGAGAAAGTGAGAGATTAATAGAAGAAAATATGGAAGAGAATGTAGGACAGTGCAGTGTAGAACATTTTGAGCAAGAAATTATACAGTTTAAGGTGATTTCGGGTGAAAGGCCAAATTATTCTTGTATCTGTTGTTGACAAATTCATTATAAAAATCAGACCAGGACTGTTGATCTGTATTTAAAAAGTGTAAAGGAAAATAATAATGAGTGGAAGGATTTTGCAACTTATTTGTTGGTAGAGAATTGTTTTGATTTGGGTTCTGATCAGCGTATTTTTAAATATTGTTATAACAAATTAGATGAGAACAAAATGCCTGTAGAGCTGTGCATAATAATCTTGAGTTGGTAAATATTCATTCGGAACTGATGGATTTAAATACCTTTGAGTCTATTCTTATTCAATGTGTGCATCCATTTCAGGCTATTGTTCGTATGGAGCCTAAGACAGGAAAATTGCCTCCTTCTGATTTACAGAGAGGATTAAAGGGAAGAGTTGTATATTTGCCTCTAGATTTAAAGAAAAATATTGAAACTATTGGTGTAGAAAATGTAGAGGATGAACCCTTAGTTATTCTTGTTAATGGCGTTCCTACTAACAGTAAGAAAATCTGGCAAGAATTAGTGGATGTTAGGAAAGTGAAAAAGGCAACGTTGTATCTGGTAAAAAATAATCAATATTACAAAAATGTGTATGTGGGAGAATTAGAAACATCTGTACAAGAAGATATTGACTTGCCATCTGGACAAATTGAAAAAGTGGATGTGTCCAGAACTGAACAAATCTAAGAACATTACAGTGTTCATCCATTGCATTCCAAAGAAATGATGGGGAACGCTATAGAGTTATTTCAAATGAAAGAAGCAAAAGGAAGTCCCATTAGTGTATGGGAAAAAAGCTTGGAAGCTCGTTGTTTCCCTCAGTTGTTTACTACAGGAAAAGGAGGACGATATGATGAACGACCTGTGCAGATTCCTGCATCTGAATACCGGACATCAAGATTATATGCAGAAGATGCAAGATATCGACAATGTATTCCATATTTGTTTCATCTTTTGTTTGAGAGTGATTTGTCTGGACTTTCTTATGCAGTAAACCATATATTGAAAACAGGTGTACATCTGCAAAATGTTTCAGCAAAGGAATATATGGATAAAGTACAACAGAAAGATAATGTTTTGGAAACTCAGCTGATTAATCTGATGGCATGTCAGCGTGGTACAAATGAGTACTGGTACCGTCGTCACGGAGAACTTAAATGTATGCTAAGGAACTTAGCAACTCCTACATGGTTCCTTACTCTAAGCTGTGCTGAATATGCTTGGGATGATTTACTTCAATTTCTACGAGAGGCAAATCCAAATATACCAAATATCGAATACAAGACACCTGGAGAATTGTGCTCTTTGGATCCTGTTAATGTATGCAGGTATTTCAATCATAGATTCCAAGCTATGATGTCTTTTATCACCAATAAAAAAAATCCTCTTCTTGGAGAGGTTCTGGATTTCTTTTTGAGAAAGGAGTATCAAGCAAGAGGTGCTCCTCACATACATATGCTATTAAGGATCAAAGATGCTCCCAAATTTGTAACAGACTCAGATGATACTGTGTTGTCTTTTATTGAAGAATACGCTACATGTGATATACCCAAAAGTACACAAGATAACAACTTAAGACAACAAGTCTTACGATTCCAAATCCATCGTTGTGGGAAATACTGTCGTCGAAAGTACAAATCTAAGGACAAATTCTACAGCAAATGCCGTTTTGCATTTCCTCAACCTGTAATATCGAAAGGAAGAGTGAACAGTTTTATGTCATCTTTGCGACATAATATCACAAGAAAGTCTAAAAAAAATACCTACAACTTAAGAAGAAATGAAGAGTCAAAAATACATAAATGACTATAACTCATGTGGAATGCTAATATGGATATTCAATATGTTGCAGACAATTCCATTGCTGGTGCTCGGTCTGTGACATTGTACATAACAAAGTCAGAAAATATGGAATTGAAGGAAATGTGGGAAGAGATTGCCCATGAGAAGAGTCTAAGTATGAAATTATACAGTTACAGTTTGAAGATGTTATCTTATCAAGAAATTGGAGCCTATGAATGCTAGGATCGCTTATCATCTGCAAGTCTCTACTCTAAATCTAGAAGAATCATTTGGGTGAGTCAAGGTCTTGCTGCAACACAAAACCGAGTTCTTAAATCTGTACAAGAAATTGAATATTTAGCTGAAAAAGAGCCAGAAAGTACTGATATTGTGAAAACAAATATGTTGGATACATATTATCCAAATAGAAGTCATCATCTTGAGAACCTTTGTCTCTATGAAGTGCTGCAAAACTATATTTTTAAACGGAATATTACCGAAAACATTCATAATGGTATATATGCCGTTATTGGTACTGAAGGATGTCTGGTGAAACAAACAAAAGGACATTTGATATATCACCGTAAATTGAGTTGCGAAACACTTGACAAAAGGGAATTTTACTATTTAGCTCTTTTGCAACTTTTCAAACCATGGCGTTCAGAATTGCAATTACTTGGAGATTTTGAGAGTTATGAAGATTCCTTCAATGCAACTAAAGATACTATAGAATGTCCTGTTTTGCTAATTATGTCAAAATGTTAAATGACGAAATTGAGCAAGAAGCTACAATTGCAGCTGAGATTGCTAGAGACAGTTCTCAAGACGGTGAAACTTCTGCCCCATTGAGGCAGGACCCATTAGGAGAACCAATTGTTCTAAACGTAGCAACAACTGCTAAGGAAGAGGTGGAAACAGTAACGTATCAAGGTCAAGAAGAATAGATGAGCAAGTGAGAGAACAGATTGACCATGGATTTCTTCATGAGAAGAAAGAGTACTCTTGCTCATCATTTGAACCTATCCGTATGTATGTGAGTGGACAAGCTGGAACAGGAAAAAGTTTTTAAATTAAAGTACGCCTGTGGTGCATTTTAAGTTGGGGGAATTCATTCCCCTTCAATCCTGAGGGCCCCTGGGGGCCAACTAGCCCATCAGGTACCTCCAAAAAGCGCCAGAGGCCTGCGTTGCAGAGAGGTAGTCCAGGCCACACCCCTTTTTACACCTCTCTGCAATGCAGCTCTGTGGCGCTTACTGAAGGTACCTGGTGGGCTAGTTGGACCCCAGGGACCCTCAGGTTTGAAGGGGACTTAATCCCCCAACTTAAAACGCACCACGGGGTGTGTTTGCACAGTGGTAAAGGGAGGGGGCATGACCTGAGGTGACATGAGTACAAACACACTCTGTGGCACGTTTTAAGTTGGGGAATTAATTCCCCTTCAATCCTGAGGGCCCCTGGTGGCCAACTAGCCCACCAGGTACCTCTAGTAACAGCTAGAGGCCTGTGTTGCAGAGAGGTGGTCCAGGCGACACACCTTTTTACACCTCTCTGCAACGCAGCTCTGTGGTGCTTACTGGAGGTACCTGGTGGGCTAGTTGGACCCCAGGGACCCTCAGGATTCAAGGGAACCTAATCCCCCAACTTAAAACACGCCACAGGGGGCATTTGCACAGTGGTGAAGAAAAGGGGTGGGGCCTTTCTGTACCTCTGACTTAGAGGTAGTTCTAATCCCCCTGCCCTATTATGTACTAGGGCCTTACAGAGGAGGTCATGCTAATCACAGGGGTACCCCAACGCATAGTGTTCCCTAGTGTATGTAGGTGTTTTCACTGTATTCTAAGTGTCTTTTAGCATAGCACTGGCGCTAGGCCTGGTTATTCAGATTCAGTTACCACCAGTACCCGTCTGAAAAAGTTGAGGGCACAAGATGATTGTGCAACAAGGACTCTTTCTGCTCCTCTGTTTGTTCTTTCTGCAAGTCTTGCTTTTTCCTGCACTTTTCTTCGTCTTTGTGGACTTCTGTTGCTTCTTTCTGCATTTCTTTTGCTTCTTTCTGTAGGCATAGTTAGAAACTAGCATTTAAAAAACCTTAGAAATTCACTTAAAAAAACATAGGTTTCAGGTACTATATAGTAAGAAATTAGCATTTAAAAAACCTTTGAAATTCACTGAAAAAACCATAGGTTTCAGGCACGTTATAGTTAGAAATTAGCATTTGAAAAACCTTTGAAATTCATTGAAAAAACATAGTTTTCAGGCACGTTATAGTTAGAAATTAGCATTTAAAAAACCTGAGAAATTCACAAAAAACCATAGGTTTCAGGGGTGTTATATTTAGTTGGACATTTCACTCGAACAAAACCATAGAAATTCCCCCATTATAGTTAGTTCAGCTAACTATAACTCACTTGCCCGCAATGCACTGTGGATGACGCCACATGTTACATCACTCATGACATGGTCAGTGACATCACTCATGACATCACTGATGACATCTCAAATGACATCACTACATAGCACAGTGCAAACATGCGTAGCGTAGTGCAACGGTAATTTTTTGCTTCCTTGGGGTCCTCAACGTCAAGTTGGCGACCGCGAGCATGCAAAATGACATCCGGGCGAGACATTTTCCTCGTTCGCGATCAGCAACATCAAGTTGCCGAGCACGAGCGTACGTGAACTGTACGTAGCACAGTGCAAACATGCGTAGCGTAGTGCAACGGTAAATTTTTGCTTGCTTGGGGTCCTCAATGTCAAGTTGGCGACCGTGAGCAAGCGAAATGACATCCCGATGAGACTTTTTCCTCGTTCGCGATCAGCAACATCAAGTTGCCGAACACGAGCGTGGAAATAAACCTCCCAGTGAGATTCTCAACGCGGGGAGGTCAGGTTTCTCATTGCAAGTGGTTGCTCTTGACCGCCCGTGATGAGAAACTACCAGTCCGTGTTGAGAATTCTGTAAAAATCTACTCGAGCGGTAGAAAACTACATCTCGCACTGTGCAAGATGTCATTTTCAATGATTGCAAAGTGCCGAATGCTTGTCCGCACTGTGCAATCATTGAAAAAGGCATCTTGCACAGTGCAAACAGGGTACTATGCTGTTCACGAGGTGCTACGCGTAGTTTGAGTAGTGCAAGTGCACTTTGCTTAGCTTCGCAAAGCGCTACTTTGCAAACTACGCCCAGCCCTAGTAATTATGTGTTCGTATCTGTATGAATAAGTGATGTGTTGTCTGTATAACTGTGTAGGTGAGTAAATGGAAGTGTGATGATTCTTTTCATGACTGACTAGGTGTGCGAGTAACTCTGGATGAGTGCTGGTGTGTGAGAGTCTGTGTAGGTGTATGAGTGCATAAGATAGTGTTGTATTGATGAGTGACTGCATGTATGAGTGATTTTATGGGTGAATGAGTGGATGTGTTTGTAGACCTAATACCAGTGACTAGATATGTAGTAAATGATATTGGTCTGTCCATGGTTTCCAAAATGGTATTCTGTTTTTTGGAGTGGGTATATCAAAGGTCAAATTAGGGTGTGAGAAGGTGCATCAGATAGTCACATGGAGGCACACGCCCATTGTGGGCGGGACTATACTGAATATTAGCAGGTGTGATGAAGCAATCAGGCTGTGCAGACATCTAGAAGCCTTGCCAGTGAATAAGAGGAGACTTGAAACGCGTATCGCGAACATTTCATGAAGTAAAACCGTATCTGTGTTGGTTACAGCCAGCCAAGCATTAAATGGATTCATCTCTACATCGCGAGTGGTGTCTTCATTTGTGGGAGCAAGCGCATCTGGAATATATATATATATTCCAGATAGTGAACAAGGCGGTAACGCCGAAACGCGTCTAAGCAGCAACTGATCTAAGAAAATAAAAGTTTGGATTCAGATTCACGGAGTCAGCGCCTCTTTTTGATCGTGAAGTATGGCATGTAAGAATATATATATATATATATATATATATATATATATATATATTGGTCAAGACGTGCTTCGCTATGACCTCTGCCTTCTTAATGGTGGCGGGCTACCGGCGAGGACGCGACCCTCCGCGGCAAACAACTCCCGACGCGTTTCGAAACCTGTAGGTTTCTTCATCATATATATATCTATACTACTATTATAAAGGAAAAACTTTGAGGCGGGTAAACTCGGGAACCACAGCGCCAATCCACACACCCGATACATCGTTGGAATCCTCAGGGTGTGCAGATGGACATAGGCTACATAAAGTTAAAAAATACGTTATATTTAAAAAATTTACATTATAAAAAAAGTAGTCCCCTCGAAGTAGCGCCGGCTGCGACCTGCGTGCTGACGTCAGGAGCACGGGGAGAAGCAGCGTCCAGGAGCGGCAGACATGGCACGGGGGAGGAGCGATGACGAGCGTCGAGGAGCGGCGGCTGAGGTAAGGCACCGGGGGTCGGGGCAGGCGGGGGACGGGGTGATGTAAGGCTCCAAACTACCACGATCACGCACATTCGTTTTACCTCAAACACAGCTCAGGAAGTTGAACTGCAGAGCGCCAGCGTTTCAGCGTTTCAGCTTTAAGGGTCATTAGGTTGACACACGGGCATTATGTTACCATGCTGGAATCTCGGCACGCCGAGCTCCATCAAGGGTAAACCCCGCACAAAGAGACCCCACAGGCGAAAGTGATCCGTCAACCTCGGAGCCGTGTTTAAATGTGCCCTCTTTTCGTGGTACTTTTCATATGGATGGGGAAAGCAAACTGTCCGAAGCGCACTGCTGTGACTATCATATGTCACCTTTTTAAGGCTCCGGGGGACAATGTCGGTGCAGGCGGGGGTCGGGCAGGCGGGGGACGGGGCGGGCGGGGACGGGGAAGCAAGCAGCCCGAAGGAAAGCCAGGAAATCTGGTTCGTTTATCCCCACTCTAAACACATGGAAATGGTAATTTCCAGGCGAAGGCTGGAGTAATAGCTGCAATACAATGAGACGGTTTTACATTATAGTGCACTGCTGTGACTATCATATGTCGCCTTTTTAAGGCTCCGGGGGACAATGTCGGGGCAGGCGGGGGACGGGGCGGGCGGGGGCCCGAAATGCTGGACAATGTCGGGGCAGGCGGGGGTCGGGGAAGCCTGATTGCTTCCGTACAAGGTCGGGACGGGCTGCTAGTATATATATATATATATATATATATATCCAAGAAAACAGTCCTGCTCCCACAAAGAAGAGGCACGTACACAAAGTGTGCATGGATAAGGCTTCTTTATTGTTATTCAGGTCTCCCACGACCCCGCATAAAAAGAGAGACGCGTTTCGCCTGCGCAGCAGGATTTGTCAATCTAATTGGTGCCATAGAGTTTCTAGGATATATAGCCCTCCTCCCTCCATCAGGCATACCATAGGCATAGAAAGTGAACTGTGTGTACGAAAATATCACAGGAAAAATGTACAGGTTTTAACATATACATATATTCAACGTGCAAGAAATATTGACTAAAGAACATGGAAACTGCATACTGAGCAATAAGCAAGTAATGCCAACTATTTAACTTGATCCAATTCCTTATGTATACACAGTGAATATAAAGATGTGTCTTGTTAGCCTGAGATCTAAACAAGTCGTAATGACATGCCGAGGTGATCTTCTAATAATTAAAAAATATGGCATCAATGCTCTCAAAACATGCTGCCTACCTGACAGTGAAAAAAACTGCAAGAATTAAAACTGCTTATAAATACAGAAAGTGTTGCGAATAATAACGATTCTTATTTGCTTTTCCCTCATTTCCTAGTGACTGAACAGAGCATAAATCACCTGGTTAAATAAAGGATATCACACTGAGCAGAATTGCATCGAGCTGTATTATTAACTGTGTGCAAGAACAAAAACAAAAGGTAAAAGCATACAGGGCATGTAACAGATCCACGGGACTCAAATGTCTCATGTTGTGTATAATTACGGCGAAAATGCAGGCCTCCGCGTGGTTGCTTCATAAATATATATTAACACACTTGGCAAATGCAACTGTTAAATGCATAGATAATAATAATAAAATGCCCAAGCAGATTATAATGGACATCCTGCAAGAAATCAGAAAGAGATATACTCTAAATACATCAGATGATTAACTTGGATATACATAAAGTCACTCACACATCACATAGTCAATACTCAAACCAAATCACCTCACCAGCTGCACACACTGCATCTTAGCCCACTCCAGACAGGTAAATTCACAGCCGGGGTTAGGAGCCTCACCAAACCAATTGGTTCTGCTGTACCGAAGTAGATGTGTCCATCCCCATTCGGACTCCAAAACAATCCAAGTTTCTAAATCAACAAACCCCAGCTTTATAGTTTCAAAACACACTAGAAGGTTCCGAGAGGCCTTCCCTCTGCGCCAAAGAAACTTACTGGAATTGGCCACTTTCCATGCAAGCATTCCAAAGGCAAAGGAGTTCTTATGTTCCTTCTGCATTCTCATGTGTTCCAGCCTTTATCTTAATAAACCTTACGAAAGTCTTCGGCGGTACATTCAACAATCCCCCAAAAACAAAGCAACCTTGAACATGAATAACCTAAACAACTTGAGTAGTCTTGGGGCCTGCCTGTGCGTGCAAAAAGCTCAAGCAAGTCAGTGGAAGAGTTCAAGATGAAATGAGGGCATGTCAAAGCCAATAGTAAGAGCTTCATAATACTTCCCAGTGTACAACACAATGCACATTTGTGCGCCACTGCCTACAGCACTTCACACTTCAATTGACAATGTATAATATAATGCACATTTGAGCATCACTGCTCATAACACTGCACTCCGAGACCAAGAAGTAGATTCCACATCGCTCTCCCCCTCATGCTTTCAAATGCACATCCCACATGTTCTGTACTTGGCAAGCTGTTCTACTCTGTGACAGCTCCCACAATTGCAAGAGATACGAAAGAAATCTTCAAGGGAAACATGCACATGAAGGGAAACAAGGTCGTACATTCAGGCTAGGGTAAAGTAAAACACCAAAAGTCAATTAAAATCCTGTCAGTCAAAGGTCATCACGTGGTTTCAAGCCATAGGAGTGTCTCTAGCACAACAGGTACCCTTAGTTGGCAAAAGGTGGTGGTCAAAGCTGACCTCCCCTTGGTTTGCCTCATGGGTAATGGCCTCCTAGAGGTTGGTCAGAACAGAACCCTAGTGGGGTAGTTGCCCAGAGCACCCACCAAGCCAAAGTTCCTGGGGATCCAGTTTCTGCAGTTGAGAGACAGGTATTCCAAAAGAAATATCCACTTGTAAAGAAGGAAACCAGTGAACCAAGGGCCTTCTGACCCAGTAGGGGTAGAGCCCAAAGTTGGCACTGGTGAGGCTTTGCCTCATCCTGAAGAAGTCCTAAATAGCCAGGCAGCTGTGCAGAAAAGGGGTGTTCTCCCTGCTCTGACAGAAGGAAGAGTGGAATAAATGTGCACTCCATATGATGTGGTAGCCCCCAAATCAGAACAGCAAAGGATGATCCAAGAACTCACAGTTGCCCCTAAGGCAGCTAAGCCACACGTCAGTCGAGATCTCAGGGTGTGGGTTTAGATATTGACAACTGCCAGTAGCCTCTGTTGGGTGCTGGCCTTCATGGCTGCACTGTCCTTGGTGTGGGAGGCAGATGCAATAGCCAAAAGCATGTTAGGTCCACTGATCCTGATGGTGGAGTTACTCAAGTGTAACCCCAGTGGGTGAGCAAGATGTTGCCTTAGCTAAAATAGGGATAGGTGAAGTGGGCACCCCCCTATCCAAGGTAAAAAGGGGGGCGGGGAGAAGGAAACAAAACAGCTATAGCAAAGGTTAGCTTTAAAATGGGTCCTATCACTGTTGAAATGGGTCAGCCTCTCAGAGGGAGCAACCTTACAGAGATGATGTAGGCAGAGTAAGCGCTGTAACAAAATAGCCAGTTTGCTTACTTCCTACTCACCTAACAAGCCAGGATTACTCTCTCAGGGGTGGGTTGAGTCACCTGGGATTGTTGGCTGTAGGTGATTGTGTAGCAAACTGGGCTTCTTTGCAGATGCCCTTCCACTTTTTGCCCCATTTGAGACTGCTAGATGCTGTTTTTTTTAACTGTGATAATGCACTGGGACTTGCTAACCAGGCCCCAGTGCCCGTGCTCTTTCCCTTAAAACTGATATGAATTGGTTCACCGAATTGGAAAGGTACTTTGCCACTTATAAATCCCTAGTATCTGGTATCATAGTTACCCAGGGCACGGGTGGTAAAGGGTTCACCAGGACTGCAGCACTAAATTATGCCACCTTGTGTGACCCAAGTAAAAGAAAGTCTGCAGGTCTGCCATTGCAGCCCTGCACGAGTAGCCTGTCTACTCGAGAGAGCCTCTGCACACACCATGTGCTACAGAGCCACACCACTGCCCTAATGTAAGTAAGTCACTTTTATGGTTGCCCTCCTAAGCCCAGCTGACAGAGTGCAATATATCATAGGTACGGATATATATGTTTACACAGAGATATCCCTACAGTAAACCTGAAAAGCAAGGTTTTACTGTAAGTGACTGACGGTCCATAGAGTAACATGGACTGGCAACCAAGAAAACTCGAGATAGTCAGTTCCATTATAGAATGACCAAATTGTGTCGTGTTTGCTGTCAAACCCCAATATAATTCTCATGTCAAGGGTGAGCTGGCATGTGCATAGGTGCCACCCTGAGTCAGTGTCCACCTAAGGAATAGTGATCCAGTGCCTTGGTGGGCTTCCCTGAGACGTTTGCCACCAAGACAGGAGTCTGCCCTCCTCGTGGAATGTGCTAGCACTTCCCCAGGATGGAGACAAAGATCTGGGCAGGAAGGAGGTCACACCTCCTCCCTCCGAGGATGGCTAGTGTTTACAGTCATCAAGGAGGTGAGCCTCAAAGGCTTTCACCGCCCACGATGGGTAATTACTTGTCCCCCCACTCACGGACAAAGCCCTTCCCACCCTGTCCGTGCAGACAGGTAGGAAAATTAGGTAGCCTGAAGGTGTACACCTCTTAAAGGCTAGCCATGCCATTTTGAAGACCCTAAATTAGAGGACTCTGGGTAGAAAGGTGACATACACCCACAGGATGTTCTCACCCTAAGGACAGATTAGCCGCAGGGACCCATTAGCCCATTAACCACAACCCCTCACACTCTTATCACCCCCTAAACTAGGGTTTAAGGGGCTCCCCTTATACCAGAACCTAAGTTCTGTACAAGATTCCGAAGAAGGATGCCTAGGAGCAACTGGTCACAGACAACAGGATTTGGACTTTGCCGGAAAGCAAAGAGAGGCCACTTAAGTGTTCTGAAGGGACCATATACAGGAACTTCATGAACAACTTGGGCCCATGGCTGAAACACGACTCTCCCATCAAGAGGAATCCTAGTGAATGCCAGAAATCAAGTCAAACTCCCCTGGACTAGTGGGACTAGTCCCCTGCAAGTTGCAGGTCAATTGTTGTACAGTGTCACAAAGAGTGCCTTCCACTGGGCTTTCAGCAAGCTATCCCAAAGGAAAGTGGTGAAGTGTGCTGGGAGTTTTAGTCAGGCTCACACCAAGTTTGGAGCTTCTACCATGCTCCCCTCGACCTCCAGTCGTCGAAGTAACTGTGGACTACTTTTGCTGCAGCCAAGGCTTGTTGCTCCCCAGCCCGGTGGCCAACCACTACATTTCAAGGGCAAGTCCCAGCAATCGTGACTGACACTGGCAACAGCAACGCTGCTGTGATCCTGCATCCTCAAGGTGACGTTGTTGAGTGTGTGGCAAAGCATCTTTAGCATGAGCCTCCTGTGATTGACAGCTGCAAGGCTACCTCTGCTGCAGGGCCCCCAAAAGTGGTAGCAAAGTTCCAGTTGTGGAATCTGGGTCCTAGGAAGCCAAAAGCCTCTACTCACTGGGAGTAGAGTGTAGCTCCAACACTAAGGGGCCCATTACGATGGCGGGCGTACATTGTCCGCGGCCTCTGTAATGGTAAACGGGACCGACCGCCAGAGGTGCGGTTGTCCCGATTTGCCAATTAGGATGCGCCCGCCACACTGGCAGTCGCATCCTTCATATTATGCATTGTGGCGGACGGTGCTGTCAGCAGCACCCTCCCCAATGCACAAAATGCAAGCTGTGCATTGGCATGCACAGCGTGAAAGGCACCGCACGGTGCCTGCCACCTTGTGTATGCCAATGAAGGGGGGTACCATAGGTACATGGTACTCGCCAAGTGCACCCCCACCCCCAACACCCTGCGTGCCCTCAACGGGCCCCCAATATCAAAGACCGCATGCCTTTCCATGGCGGCATCACCCCCATGGAAAGGACTATTTCCCCATGCATCATGATATGGATGGTGGTGCCTGCAAGGGAGCGCCACCATATTATCTGCCTTTTCCGCCCGGCCGGCAATCCGACTGGCGGGAAAGCGGTGGACGGTCTTTCCGTCCGCCACGGTGCCCCTCACCATACTAATATGGCGGGGATGTCACAGCTTCAATTGGCAGGAGGATTGCCACTAAGCATGGGCGGATCTAGCTGATCTCGCGTACACGAATTTGCGGATTTACGGATTCGCAATCCGCGAAAATACGCGAACTCTCGCGGATTTGCGGATTTTCCCGTTTTTTGTGTTGGCGAGCGTTCGCGCCGATTTTGGGACAATTTCGCAATTGCGAACTTACTTTTCGGCTCGCAACGGCCGCGACTATGTTGTTTCTACGTCTGGTTTATGATCACAGGTTCACAGCACCCTCTGTTTCACCACTGCCACCCTCTGGGACACCCATGCCACCCTCTGGTACATCCTCACTGCCACCCATTAGGTTTGTTTATCACTGTAGTTTATGGGGGGTGAAAAAAGCAAGCACACCTCCCCTACTTCAACTGCCCTGAATTAATTTGGGGTTGATTAATGTGTCAGTTATTTTGAAAGTTCCAGTCTGGCTGGCACCTGCTTCCTTCCTTATCTGTAATTTGCTTTCTGTTGCAGTGAATTTTTTTTTCACAGGACCTTTATGGTCTACTTGTAGCTATTCTATGAGCCTGCTGTTTGGGTCATAGCAGGGTCATAGAATAGTTGCAAACTCTGGAGGGGCCCCTCAGGAAGCACTACAGTGAATGTTACTAATGTTAAGTTTGAACTTTTGCACCTGCTCATTGCTTTCAGTTTAGCAAAAATCGTTTTTTCTGCAATTTTGCGCGTTTTTTGGGGCGCGAATCCGTGCGAGATCGATTTCGGAAGCCGCGAATGCTTGCGAATACACTAATATTTTTTTTGCGACGTGTATGTTCGCGTGATTTTGTGCGTGTTCGCGAGGCGCTTGTAGCTATACGTTTGCCAAGTTACCCTAGCGGTCGTACACGGGCGCGGCCATCTTGTTTGCGTGACGTAATTCCGTTTCCGGCCGCTATGTGTAATCTCGCAAAGTGTGCTGCTCGCTAGTACAATTTCGCGCGTGCTCGCGAGGAAAATCTCGCGCGAACTTACCCATGCGGTCGTGAACGGGCGCGGCCATCTTGTTTCTCATTCATTGCTATGGTTCTGGGCATGCTTTCTGTATCCTCTCTGAATCTCTGCCATCCTTTGCTTGTTTGAAGTTTATTTGATCTATTTTACTTATTATCTATCCCTCTATTTTTCTAGCTCTATATTTTTGTGTTTTCTGCTACTTTTAGTTACTTTTAAACTACTTTTTTAAACTCTTTTCTTTTCTTCTTCACTATTCTATTTCTTCTTTATCATTTAACTTTATTTCTGCCCAGACCACGGTAAAGGGAGCCGGGAAGCACCCTGAGAAGGGGAAGGGTCCCGCACCCCGTGCCCGGCTCCCGTGCGGGCGTTTGAGGGGGGAGCAAGTGGTGCCACAGGAGATCTTTAGCGCGGAGGAGGTGGCCGCACTCATCTTCCACGTCCAGCGCCGCCTCCCCAAGACGATCCTGGGAGGCGGCAAGATCGCAACCGGCTATGGCATCCGGGAGCGCCGGAAGCGGTGGGAGAAGGTGTGCCGGGCCATGTTTAAGCTCTCTGGGGTCCGGCGCACATATAACCAGGCCACCCACCGCTGGACAGATGTCATGGACCGGGAACGGGACTTGCTGGACGCGCTCGGCGTAGAGGTCCCCGGGCTTGGTGAGTAGTAGTAGCTATTCATCACTACTCTGTTTTATCCGGCTCTGTTATTTGCAAATCTTTGTTCTTTACCAAGAGCAATAATGCTGCCGATTACATTGTAGGTAAATTATATTTCAAAATCTTCTATGCATTTCAGGTGCACTGCTCTCCTTCTCAGTAGCCTTGCTTGCTACTATGCTTATTTGTTTTGTATTTTGTGTTAATTTCATTGGCCTGAGAAATTATGTATGAGTGTAGTGTAAAGATAAGAACTGCGTAATGCTAGACACTAAGGGTCATATTTTCAATTACCGGCGCATCCCTGCAAAGTAGCAGGGATGCAGCAGTAATTGTGTGCCATGCCACCACCACCCATTGGCCCAAAACGTCACAGAAGCCTTACGCATCTGTGCCGTAAAGGCGGCGCATTGCTGGAGTTGCGTGCCAACGATGGCGCAGCTCCAGCAATGCTCTGGGGTACCCTATCTCCCCAATGCTGCATCAAGCCGTACGTCGGCTTCAAGCGCGCAGGGTTTGAGTCATGCATCATTGTCCTAAAAGTGACTGATTGACATCTTGTAGATTTCCCTCAGCCACTTTTAGGATTCGTTCCTGCGCAGGTACGCCCTCCCTTGCGCCGGAACGCCCCCTGATGGCGCAGGGCTTTACAACGTGATGCATCGCCCATATGTGTTTTTTTTAATATATACGCCGCACCAACACCATGGGGAGTCTTTTGTTCTGCCGCTGCGTCACAAAAGTCACGCAACAATGGAGGAAAATGAGCCGCAAGGGACTTCTAAATCAGCCCCAACAGACTGAAGTCCAGTCCTTCCTTTAGACACATGGCTATAACAAGAAATAGTGGTGGTGGTGGGTGGATTGATAGTTTGAGTATTCACTGATCTGCAAGCAGGATGGACTTTGTCTGTCACTTCGCGTGCTGCGGACTGCTGCCTGCCAGGCCTAGGCAAACCTATTTAGTAGTCTGTTTATTGAGTTACATAGGAACTTTCTAAGTCAACGGTCCGCAAATCAGGCAATACGAATAATGTAGTATACCACATGAGATAGATCCCGTGGAATAGTTGTCTATCTATTTGCTATTTCTCCAAAATATTTTGTTATTGTTCTTTTGAAATGGTTGATTTGGTTGACAAATCTCATCCATGTTTTCTGGTCTTTCTTTCTTTCATGTTGTACATCAGCTCCCCCCAAGGGCAAGAGGACACAGGAGGAGGAGGGTGCTGTTCAGGAGGATGCAGGCCAGGATCGGGCAGGCGAGGGCTCCTTTGCTGGCCCCAGTAAGTTTTAATTTTAATAAAGAGTACCTATTTTTTCCTAGCGTTCCTCATTCGATTTTTTCTAAATCGTCTTTGATCTTCTTGTAGACTGGATATAAATTCTTATCCTGCCTCGAATATGACTCCCTGTGGTATTACTAGATTATTCTTATTAGTCTGTCTGTGTAGCTAACTAAGATTGGACATTTGGCAATTCCATTGGACTCCCATTCTATTCAGCAATAGCTCTATGCACTGTCTCCTTACTGACTAGATAGTGTGGCAGAGTCATTTAGCTCCCGAAGTCACCGATGATTGATCCCCAATGATCTCTAGATTATCGTACGCAGGACAAGAGTACGGAGTCACAGTCAAGAAGTGTCAGAGGCATTCATGCTTGCAAAAATTCCAAAACCTTTAGCTCATCCACTCTAGTCTGGAGGACCAAAAACCACAGAGTCTATTTAAGTTTAAAAGCTTTATTAAAAGTAAACACATTTATTAAAATCTACTTTGTCATAAAACTATTTAACTGAAAACGGAAAAGTGCTTAGTGCTCACGATTAATTGGACACATTTCTTGTGGTCGAGCCGAGCTCTCACCTGGTTTGAACTTGATCCTGGTCGTGTTCTTAGAAGTCAAGCTTCTGTCTGTTAGGAGAAAAAGTGGTGCGTGTTAAAAATAAAAAGCAAGCATTCATCAGTTGTGCATAAAAGTGCAGCAAGACAACAGCCTTCCCTGGAAAAAGGGACATTTTTACTTTAGAGTAGACAGTCACAAATTATTACATTGTATTCTGTTTTTTTAACATTTCTTTATTACTCCTAGACCAAATATTATATAGTAGTGAGTGGTGTATTCTAACATTCTTAAATGTACTTTGTAGGTGGAACATCTGGTGACGGGGCCAGCACGGAGGTGGCGGTGTTGGGCGAGGACTCGGAGGACTCTGGGGAGGAGGCGGTGCAAGAGCCGGCGGACGGTCCTGTGGGGTTTCGCACGGTGGTGGCGGGAACAGGTAAGCTATATATTCCTTACTTATTGAGATTGAAGACTGCATAGTGTGCTTTCTGCACGGGTGTATTACAAATCAACCAGGTAGTAGCCTCCTCGAAATGTACTTCGACTT
This sequence comes from Lissotriton helveticus, assembly GCF_964261635.1. Classification (NCBI taxonomy): domain Eukaryota; kingdom Metazoa; phylum Chordata; class Amphibia; order Caudata; family Salamandridae; genus Lissotriton; species Lissotriton helveticus. The sequence continues at coordinate 938,946,067 of NC_136070.1, forward strand.
AGCTGTGAAGTTTTTGGTGAGAAGAATCCCAATAAGTTCTTAGATGAACGTGATGGATGGGATGAACGAAAAGCGAAAGAAGGGTGTAAGTAAGTGGGACGCGAAATTGTATGATGGCTGGCAAAGAAGAACGATATGTGTTTGCTTGGCCCCCGAGGTGGCTGGGAAGGAAAGAGTATGGTATGGTGCATGGCTGGGTCAATGATGAAGCAAGGATGGGTGGAAGGACAGCAGCCTGGGTGGGTGAAACAGAAACTGTATGTGTGCGTATACTTTGAATGAATGGATGCCTGGAGCATGGTATTCTCTGACTCTTAGATAGCACATGTGTATCTAGAGAGAGTAGATGGTCGCTGGATGAACTAAGTGTTACCTTGAAGAGCATGTACCACCGCACCCGCACGTCCGTTCCAGTGTAGGGAAGGCAAGGAAAAGAAATTGTAAATGTGTCCAATACTACCATGAATAGTAGCAGTACTTTGTATTGCAACTGCAAGCACAGCATATATCTGGTTATTACGGTGGACACTCCGTACCTCTCTTAATAACTTTAGTTTAGTTGTAGTACGTCATTCATGTGTGGGTGTATCACTGTTCACTCAATATTAAGCAAAGCACCTAAAGTCATCCCATATGTCATCAAATACGTCCCATGTGAAGTGATAGATAATCAAATTATTTAGCTTCTTCATTTTCCTTTTCTAGTACTCATTTGCACTGTAGGGTGAAAGGTAAATTAATTAAGCAGTAGCCCTTGTAACAGAGTATTCTCAGTGCCACCCGTAATAGAAAAGTAATAGCTTCACCACCTGCATGTACTGGACCGGTACAGTAACGCAAGTCTGTCTCACTCATCATGGTGTGCAACTGTTTTTCTCGGGTGCAAGTTCACTGTGCTGCCATTCTGCCGGCTTGCATAAGATAACGTACCAATTTTCCTAAACAAGAGAGAAGAAGAAGAATAAGACTGGTGTACTGTCATAGTCGACTGTAATGGAAGTCCATAGTGGTCGTAGAATTTGTTCATTAAACTACCACTAATGTTAGAGCAAGGATGCAGAAGTGGGAGGTTACATAGATACTGTCCTCAATAGTTATGTACTGTGCTTTCAATTTGCTACTTGTACTGTGACCCAACTTTCGGCTCAATCACTTTGTGTTATTAATGCTAAGGAGCATTGGTTACAGACTATGTCTTTCTTTCTTCATATAGTTGCTCCTTCCAAATCGATATCACGGAGGGAGCAGGCTCGAATGGCCCGGCAACGGAGGCTGGATGCCACTGTCGCCGAATATCAGCGGCTGGTGGCCCTGGAGGAGGAGGAGGACACGCAGTCGACCGGTGCAACCACAACATCCTCGACTGGGACAGCTGCATCCTCCTCCGTGACCCCACGGGCCGCCAGCACAGGCAGTGCTCCAGCGGGACGGAGCCGGGCTAACAAAGCCAACCGCCACCGCCAAGCAACAGAAAGACCAGCTGCCCCCCACAGGAGCTGCAAGGCACGCCAACGCCGCCTAGGAGTCTGAATGTCCTACCTGGAGCAGGAGGTCCATAACTATAAGAACTTGGTGGAGGGCCTCCGCTTCGAGCTTGCCACCCTCCGCAAGGAGTATGATGCCCATGCCGCAAAATGCACCAGCACCCTCCAGTAGTGGAGTGTCCCTTGCCCTTTTTTTAGAGACTTTTGGGGGGTGGGATTTGGGAGTTGGGTTCTTTTTGGGACTTTTCAAAGACAATCGTTGGGGTTAGGGTGGGTCTTGAGGGAGATTATTTTGTTAGGGCTACATAAATATACATTTTTAAACTTTATCTGACCATACCTGTTTTTTTACTGCTTTTCAGTCTGGTGGGTGGGGGACGGGGGTGTAACAGTAAGTTTGTTTTCCTGAACAGTCGTAGGACTTTAGTAGTACTACCGTCAATCTCTCGTCTAGTCCTAAATAATACTCCATTATACTACCTCCCACCAAACGCTTATCTTACCTGTAATTTGTGTTAGAAATTAGGGCTAGGCCCAGGGCTGGCTCCACGTGAAATGGGGATTAACGTTGGCAATCCTGGGCGGGTGAAATTTCCTCATTGCGGTGGTACTAGTGGTGTGACACAGTGGCAGTTGCATGCCTATGGAAAAAAAGAAAACGAAACCTGGTTTGTCCTTACTGTAGCATTACAACGGTTACGGTACGATCGAGAATATAGCAGGTGACAGTACACTAGAACAGTGCCATAATGTAGCCTAACAAATGGTAAAGTATTTGCTTGCAAGTATAACTAGTACTTGTGTTGAATTTATTTGACATTGGCTCCTACTACTAGAAGATATAGTACTGAAGCTGAGTAAGTCTAGAAGATATCCTCGTATTCCTTCACCAGCCTGTTGCTATGACCTTATCCTCCCCAGCAAGTGTGTGGAATTATTGATGTCATTTTAGTCAGACATCAAGCAAAACAACACAGCCCGGGGGAAGAGGGTTAGGGTTTGGAAAATGGATGGGAATGGGGGTTTCTTTTTGGGTAGGTTTTGTTGAGAGAAGAAAAAAAAAGCACAGCCTGGACAAACAATAATTGAAGATAAAGACATCTTTGGGTACATACTAAAGCTAAGCACATGCAGTCACACTCATAGAAGAAAACAATGGATACTGTATCTGTATTCTGTATGTTGTTGGAGTTGTCCTGTTGAATTTGGTAAGTAAGTTGCATGCAGCAAACAATTCCTCTTATTAGCGGCACTCCTCCATTCCAGCTGACGCTTCGTCCATCAATGTTGGTGACCACTGACAGAAGACACCCTGTCCACTGCCTGCCTGGCGGATGTTGACTGAAACCCGGCCTGTAATTATTGAACGGAAAACAGGAAGTGCTATTACAATACCACTGATAAATAAATAAAAGGTATGTACGCTGTGTGGTGATTTCCCTAATAGACAGTACAATATTTTTGAAATTGCGTGCTCTGTCTGAGTCACCTTTTTAAGGATAAATAAGTATGGCCAAAATATTATAGCGGATCTTTCCCCTCAAGGTAGGTGTACTGTAAACTGTGTTTTAGAACAAAATTTGACACTCCCAGCAATGCTCCCACCAAGACCCTTACTAAAGCCAGTCGCAAAAATGTAGAAGACCCCCAATCAGATCTCCAAAAACGATGCCTAGCAGAAAAATGGTGACAAAACGTACTTTGAAAGTAACAGTAGGCCCAAATACAGACCGTGGATTGTATTCAAACCACTTGCAAGCAAGCAGAAGTATCCATAGCCAGCATCGCTCCAACAGTGCTCTAAAACCCCAGAACTGCGTTGCAATAGAACACCCCGAAACACATGCAATCCTGCTGCTAGGGCTAACCCTAACGAACCCTAACTTACAAAAAGTGCCAAAACTGGTGTTCCCTTATGGATTTTGTCCAAAACACTTCTATCCGGTATTAGACCTTCCCAGGAATGCCCCAGGCAAGACCCGCCAACCCACCCGCAAAAAACCACGCGACAACACCCCCAAACAGCGAAAAAGCTAAATCTCATACTTACAATATCTCTCGGCCTTCGGTCCAAACGCGCTGTGCAGCTAGGTCATCATCAATCATCATAACTCCTGTTTTCCACCACGGATTTCCTGAAAAGCAAATGCAATCAAGATTAGACTGTCGCAGCAGTGCTTCGACAGAGACCCCGGCCGCAACCCACCCACGAAAAGCAGGAAGCCCCCCAAAACGCTACATTGAGCAAGATGTCAGAAGAAATAGCAAAAAAAAGGCTTTTCCTTAAGGATTTTGTCCAAAACACTTCTATCCGGTATTAGACCTTCCCAGGAATGCCCCAGGCAAGACCCGCCAACCCACCCGCAAAAAACCACGCGACAACACCCCCAAACAGCGAAAAAGCTAAATCTCATACTTACAATATCTCTCGCCCTTCGGTCCAAACGCGCTGTGCAGCTAGGTCATCATCAATCATCATAACTCCTGTTTTCCACCACGGATTTCCTGAAAAGCATATGCAATCAAGATTAGACTGTCGCAGCAGTGCTTCGACAGAGACCCCGGCCGCAACCCACCCACGAACAGCAGGAAGCCCCCCAAAACGCTACATTGAGCAAGATGTCAGAAGAAATAGCAAAAAAAAGGCTTTTCCTTAAGGATTTTGTCCAAAACACTTCTATCCGGTATTAGACCTTCCCAGGAATGCCCCAGGCAAGACCCGCCAACCCACCCGCAAAAAACCACGCGACAACACCCCCAAACAGCGAAAAAGCTAAATCTCATACTTACAATATCTCTCGCCCTTCGGTCCAAACGCGCTGTGCAGCTAGGTCATCAATCATCATAACTCCTGTTTTCCACCACGGATTTCCTGAAAAGCAAATGCAATCAAGATTAGACTGTCGCAGCAGTGCTCCCAGACCCCAAAACTCACCCACAAACACCCGGAACCCCGCCAAAGAGCACCTCAAAGGCAAGCAAGTCAGCAAAAACGGCAAGAAATTTCCACCTCATATTTGGTCCAAAACACTTTTATCCATTATTAGAGCTTCACAGCAATGGGCCCAAATCCGTCAACTCACCCGCAAAGAAGTAGAACACCCCCACAAGTGCTGAGTCTTTCTTCATTGGGCATAATCCAGCACTCTGCTTTGAGGGAAATCGCAGTCTGGAGGAGGAGGATAGAGGAGCATGTTCTTCAGAACTTGTGAACCTGAGGAATGTAGACTGCGGCACCTTCAAATCAATAAGCAAACAAGTGAAGACAGTTCTGCTGATGGTCTTGTTTTTGGGATTAGGTGATTAAAGTTTGAATTAAATTAACTGTGCAAAACAAAGAAAGAGAGACACACAGGAATAAAAGTGAATAAGGACGAAAAAGAAAGTTATTGAATCATTGTCTCATTTTCAGGGCTCGGTGTCAGAGAATAAGAAGAAGATTTCGTCATCATACTCTGCGAATTCAGGCAGGATGAGGTCAGTGCCACCGAACAGAGAACAAATCCCCTCATCTACGTTGCCGTCCTCCTCGTCTTCATGCGGCGTGCTTTCTCGTACTTTGTAATCTGGTGGTATGAGGTGCTGATTCATCTTGATCATTGTCAGCCGCTCCACATTTTTGGGCGAGAGGCGGCTCCGTTTGGGAGTTACAATGCCACCAGCAGCACTGAAAACACGTTCAGAAGACACACTTGTGAGTGGGCAAGACAAATAGTTTATAGCCAGGTTGGAGAGCTGTGGCCACAATTGTTTTTTCCCATGCCAATACTGCAATGGCTCATCATTAAGAAAGACCTCTGTTGAGTCATTCAGATAGTCCTGCACCATCGACTCAAGGTCCTCAACGGTTCCTCCACTTTGCTTACTTTTTGCTGTGCCTGTGACCTTTTTTCGAGTACCATACCCAAGCAAACTTAGCCAATCCTCTTCAGCAGCCACTGTTACTCTTGTGTGTGGTGCAGATGATCCGGTTGCCGGTGTCTTTAACGGCTGAGAGGTCACTTGTGCCCCAGCCACAGGTGCAGAAGTGGATTCTTGTGACTGGGGATGGCCTGCTGATGCTGATGCTGATGTACTGTCTTCTCCTTCAATAACCTGCCGTTCTTTTTCAAACCTCTTGGCTGACCAGGCTAACCAATGTTTGTACTTTTGAACATCTGCATCAGCAAAAGGAAAGAATGCTTCGCCTGCCAGCGCCTTTTTGTAGCGTGGATCCAGAATAGTAGTACAAATGTAATGCTGTTCTGACTTGATCTTTTGAAGACGTTCATCACCACGTAGGCGCTCTAATAATTTCTCAGACAAAATAAAATGGTATTTTTTTTGTACATCTTTTTCAAACTCAGAAGACACCGCCATCAGTTGGTGCTCCAGCATGCACAACAATGGGATAGCTTTTCCCAAATTACAGTCCTCCTGGCTGACTGCACGCGTGAAGAACTCAAAAGGACAAAGCATGTCTGTCAGGCTTTTAACTATGTCCCATTGCGCCGCACCCATCCGCATGTCCTCCTTCTGAGATGTACCCTCTGTGAAGAAATAGTGATCGAGTACCGTGTACTGCTCATACAGATGCTCAAGCATGTAGAAGGTTGAGTTCCAACGTGTTGCCACCTCCTGGATGAGTGCTTTCACTGGTATTCGACTTTGAAGTAGCAGCCTCCTCAGATGCTTCCGGGCCTTAAAAGAATGGCTGAAATGGTTGCACATTTTGCGGCAGGTGGCCATTACCGCGAACACTGCACTGTCTCTATCACTCAAGAATTTTTGAACTACCAGGTTGATACAGTGCGCCAAACACGGCACTCTAAAATAGCGACCCAGCGCCATGGCCTTAACTACATTGGCGCCATTATCCGTGGAAACATAACCAATCTGGCGTTTTTTTGGGGATAGCATTTTCAAGACCTTTTTGTCAAACTCGTCCAAAATGTTTTGGGATGTGTGACTTTTCTCCAAGCCAAACATGCTTTAACACCTGAAAAAGAGACCCAGTGTGCAGTGATGCACATGTAATCAGCGCCTGCGCCACTGGTCCACATGTCTGTTGTCAGATATATTGTGTGAACAGCACTCTTCTGCAAAGCTGCCCCAATCGCCTCCAGCACATCTTCATGTAGTGCTGGAACCGCAACTCTGGCAAAATAGAACCGGCTAGGAACCTTCCATTTAGGGCAGAGCGTTGCCACTAATTCTAGAAAACCTACCGCTTCTACAAAAGAAAAAGGGAGAAGGTCCACAGCTAGCATTTTAGCCAGCTTAGTGTTATACAGACGCGTCAGTGGGTGGTTGCGTTCATATGGCACGTCTGAAGTTAACATTGTTCTAATGTTGCCCTGGACCAAGCATTTACGGGCTGATAATGACTTCGTTGACCCAATTTTGCTCGCTGGTGAACTTTTGTGCGTTGGTGTCTCACTCGCTCCAACACTCTTAGTGTGCCTCACATTGGGTGTGCTGCTGACAGGGGTACTGGGTGTAAGGGAAGTGTTTGACACGTCTTCTTCCTCCTCGTCATCATCAGATGCAACATCAACGTTTTCTTGAATTCGGGCTTCCTTGATCGCATCTAGGTGCGCAAACCATTGAACAGTGTGCTGTCTCCTAAGATGACCTCTCTGGCCTCCGGTACCATAGTTGGTACCTGACTTACCACGACTAACTGCAAGCTTACAAAGGGTACAAATGGCAAACTTTGGATTTTTTTGACAAACAGTAAAGAAGTCCCAAACTGGGGACTTGAATTGTCTGTGGGGCCTGGAGGAGGCGGCGATACTGGTGGTGGTGGTCATGAAGCTAATGCCAGATGAAGTGGAGGATCTGGATTGCCCAACTTTTGTACGTTGTGCACTTTCACCGCCACTAATTAAGGTCGAGGTGGATGGAGGTCCCTTCTTGCCAGAAAGAAATATGGAAGCGGTACGAGTTGGTGTACTACTTAACTCCAATGATTGTGGTGTTGTTTCCACTGCCTCCTCGTCGACAACATCATCATCACGCTCAGCAGCTTTTCGGGCTAGGGTCAAAATGTCTGTTTGCTGCATGCCCGCTGGAGCTGCAGTGACCTTTATGATGACTGGGTCGTTGTTGTCAGAGTCTTCATCAGCAGCAGTATCCGCCACTTCTTGTTGAGCCTCATCATCACACTCCATAACTCTGAGACTTTGGACGAGCTTCCTTTTACGCTTAACTACCTTTGTCAGATCATGGTGTGCCTCACTCTCAGGCAGTGGTGCTGGTTCCCAATTTTGATCCGTATCATCAGAAGGAGGTGTGCTTGAAGAAGATGTAGACACCACCCTTGATCTCTTCCTTGCTAGGGGTGTGAAAGATGAATGATCATCAGGAGGAGTGTCTTCCTCAAATGATACCTCGCCTTGATTGTCGATTTCCTGATGTGCCCCTACTTCGGGAGGAACAACTATTGTGGGCACTTGTGAGTGTGACCCTCCATGCACCTCTGCTTGCGCATCTCCTTGCGCTGCCTCTCCTTCCACATGTACTTGGGCTTGTACTTGCACATGTGATTGTTGTTGCGGCTGTGGTTGTTCAACACTCGTCAGATGAGCTACAACAACCTGTGTTGATTGAGGGACATTGCTGCTGCTTTCTTGCGATGAGCCAACATCACTGGTCGATGGTGATTGAAGAACTATACTGGCTGCCTCTGCAGCACTCAAGGGCTTGGACTTAAGTTGGCATGGTGGTGGTGGTGGCACTGAGCCCAATGGAGCGGGGGTGCTGCTGCCAGCTTGGTCCCCAGCAGATCCCGCTGCTGCTGCAGGCATACTTTTTTTTTTTACTCCCAAAAAAAGGGGCGGGCGGCACACCAGTCTCCTTGGTAACTTGCTTCTTCTGCTCCTTACTGGCACCTTTCTTGCTAGAGGAGCTACGGGTTACTTTTTTTGGGGCCATCTTCTTCAGAGCAGGTCAGAACAGCAGGCAGCAGTTGCACGAGTTGCAGAGTTGTCTGTGTCCAGACGTGACGTCGCGTGACGTTATGCTGCACACACACACCGCTGCAGGACTTCTTCCTGGCACTGGTGGTTCTCTTGAGTCTTGTGCACCTAAAAGCAATGGAAGACAGAGGAACATCAGTTCAGTTATACACCCCAAAAAATCGACAAAACACAGAAAAATGAGCACAATCCCATGCCATCCATGATGTTTATATTGAAGACACCCCACAGAAAGACTAGGGCCATGCAAGTATGCAACACTCACTACCCCTGGGCATAATGGATGAAAAGTAGGCAAAATAAGTGCAGGCCTCAGACACTGCCTCTCTTCAAAATGGCCCCTTACACCCCAAGCCAGTCCACATCAACAGTATACCCCCAAAAAACAGAAAACCAGCCAGAAATCACCACAATCCAATGCCATTCATGATGTTTACATTAAAGAGAGTGAGACCACACTACAGGCACACTCAGTCCATGCACCCCACTACCCCTTGGCAAAAGGCCCCACCAGCAGCCCCAAACAAACGACAAAAAACAATAAAATCAGCACAATCCCAGCCCATCCATGGCCTCAATGGTGTTTAAATTCAAGAAGACACCCCTCAGAAACACTAGGCCCATGCAACACTCACTACCCTTGGGCATAATGGATGAAAAGTAGGCAAAATAAGTGCAGGCCTCAGACACTGCCTCTCTTCAAAATGGCCCCTTACACCCCAAGCACATGTTGCCTGTACCAGCCAGGACTCAAGATGGCCACCACCACCACCCACATGGCCAGTCCACATCAACAGTACACCCCCAAAAAATAGAAAACCAGCCAGAAATCACCACAATCCAATGCCATCCATGATGTTTACATTAAAGAGAGTGAGACCACACTACAGGCACACTCAGTCCATGCACCACTACCCCTTGGCAAAAGGCCCCACCAGCAGCCCCAAAAAAACGACAAAAAACAATAAAATCAGCACAATCCCAGCCCATCCATGGCCTCAATGGTGTTTAAATTCAAGAAGACACCCCTCAGAAACACCAGGCCCATGCAACACTCACTACCCCTGGGCATAATGGATGAAAAGTAGGCAAAATAAGTGCAGGCCTCAGACACTGCCTCTCTTCAAAATGGCCCCTTACACCCCAAGCACATGTTGCCTGTACCAGCCAGGACTCAAGATGGCCACCACCACCACCCACATGGCCAGTTCACATCAACAGTACACCCCCAAAAAATAGAAACCCAGCCAGAAATCACCACAATCCAATGCCATCCATGATGTTTACATTAAAGAGAGTGAGACCACACTACAGGCACACTCAGTCCATGCACCACTACCCCTTGGCAAAAGGCCCCACCAGCAGCCCCAAAAAAACGACAAAAAACAATAAAATCAGCACAATCCCAGCCCATCCATGGCCTCAATGGTGTTTAAATTCAAGAAGACACCCCTCAGAAACACTAGGCCCATGCAACACTCACTACCCCTGGGCATAATGGATGAAAAGTAGGCAAAATAAGTGCAGGCCTCAGACACTGCCTCTCTTCAAAATGGCCCCTTACACCCCAAGCACATGTTGCCTGTACCAGCCAGGACTCAAGATGGCCACCACCACCACCCACATGGCCAGTCCACATCAACAGTACACCCCCAAAAAATAGAAAACCAGCCAGAAATCACCACAATCCAATGCCATCCATGATGTTTACATTAAAGAGAGTGAGACCACACTACAGGCACACTCAGTCCATGCACCACTACCCCTTGGCAAAAGGCCCCACCAGCAGCCCCAAAAAAATGACAAAAAACAATAAAATCAGCACAATCCCAGCCCATCCATGGCCTCAATGGTGTTTAAATTCAAGAAGACACCCCTCAGAAACACTAGGCCCATGCAACACTCACTACCCTTGGGCATAATGGATGAAAAGTAGGCAAAATAAGTGCAGGCCTCAGACACTGCCTCTCTTCAAAATGGCCCCTTACACCCCAAGCACATGTTGCCTGTACCAGCCAGGACTCAAGATGGCCACCACCACCACCCACATGGCCAGTCCACATCAACAGTACACCCCCAAAAAACAGAAAACCAGCCAGAAATCACCACAATCCAATGCCATCCATGATGTTTACATTAAAGAGAGTGAGACCACACCACAGGCACACTCAGTCCATGCACCACCACCCCTGGGCAAAAGGCCACACCAGCAGCCCCCAAAAAACGACAAAAAACAATACAATAAGCACAATCCCAGCCCATCCATGGCCTCAATGATGTTCAAATTCAAGAAGACACCCCACAGAAAGACTAGGCCCATGCAACACTCACCACCCCTGGGCAAAGGGCCACACCAGCAGGCCCAAAAAAACTACAAAAATCAGCACAATCCCAGCCCATCCATGGCCTCAATGGTGTTTAAATTCAACAAAACAGTTGTATCATGCACCCCTAACCAACCCTGGTCCTACTGGATACTGTGGCTACCAACAATATAATTTATTTAATGTTCTGAAAAAGTTCCAAAATTGTACTTGCAGCAACTGTAATGCCCCAAACAAACTTACTTGTGAAAGTTGATTTCTAATCCAAAAGTGATCCAAAGACAGTCAAAAAGGCCTCAAATCCAAATATCCAGCAGGACAGGACAGGAACAGGAAGTTGGAGACTGTGGGGCACTTCCTTCCCCCCCCCCCCCAAAAATGGACTCCTTGGAAAAAAAAAGGCCATGCAAATGTCAACCTGAGGAGTGATTCTGATAAAAATCATAATTTTCTGAAGGTTTATCCTGTTTGCTGGTGATTTTCTTGTGCAGAATTGCAAAATCTCTATTTCGCGAGTGCGAGATTGTTCCTTTCCGCCGCAACTACGTGTTCGCAATTGCGAACTCTCGCGAGGTGTGCTGTGCAAGGTGGCAAGCCGCGATTACGTATTCGCGGGCGCCAAACTCCCGCGGGATCACGCAGCAAGATCCAAAATGGCGCGGCACTCGCTAAATATGATCGAGAAAAACAACTCGGCAAACGCTTAATGACGGAAAGTGAACGCCGTGCACCACGCCGCGCGCCGCAACCAAGCAAAAAATCCGCCGCGAGCGGATTCACGGATTTTCGACAAATTCGCGAGAGTTCGCGGATTGCGAATTTGCCGAAAATCCGAAAAATCCGCGATCGGAGCGGATTTTACGCCCATGCTTAATTGCCACCGCTTGGCCGGCAGTGGGTGGCGCTGGCCCAGCCGTGGCAATCAGCCCGTGATCGTAATAGGCCCCTAAGTGTTGCTTTGCAGTGTGCTGCATCTTTTTGACAGCACCCCCGGATCCCGTCAGCATTAAGGACAGTCAAGACACCTCTGCACCCGGACTCCCTCAGCAAGATAAAGGATAACTGAGTGTTAAGGTTTGGTCTAGGGACCCACTACACCTTAACTTCGTGAGAGTTCATTTGAACTCACCATGCAAGAGACTAGGGCGCAGATGTATCATCCGTTTTTTTTGTCGCAGACGCTGCGATTGGGAAAATAGCAGCGTTTGCGACAAAAAAAAACGGGATTTGGAATGTATCATGCAAAAAGCCTCGCAATATTAAGGAATCGCAAATTTAGCGATTCCTTAATATTGCGTGGCTTTTAAGAAATGGCAAATTGCGATTTCTTATTTAAAATGTATTAAGCATTTCAGTGTTGCGATTTTTTACTAAGAATTCGTAGTAGTAGTTGGTGGTAATTGGCAAATTCTTTTCAAAATGCACTTTTTTAAAATTCTAAAGGTGCCATATGACGCTCATACATGCCCTTAGGGCATGTATGTGCGCCATATGCGCACACATGTCAAATTCAGGGGTGCAGCAGAGTGTCCTTAAGACACCCTTGCACCCTTGAAATTATTCTCAATTTGCGATTAGCAAATTGCTAATTGCAAATTGAGAATAATTTCACATTCATTCCTATGGGCCTCCAGGCCCTTAGAAATGAATGGGAAAATATTCCTTAATTGCGATTAGCAATTTGCTAATCGCAATTAAATTTTAAGAAATCGCTAAAAAATAGCGAATTTCTACATACATACCATTTTGCACTTCTCAAATAGCGATTCCTTAAAAATCGCTATTTGAGAATCGCAAAATGGTATCTTGATACATCTGCCCCTAAGTGTCATATGTACAAGCCTCTATCGCCACCATCATGCACTTTTTACGATCTTATGGTGGAGATAGGGGCATTGCTTTATTTACAAGGCAGCATTAAGCCACTTAACGTGGATTAATGCTGCCTTGTAAATAAGGCCCCTGTGACCCTATATTAGTGTGTAAGGGATGGGCAGTGGGTGTTGTGGTGGGCTTCCCCCGCAACACCCATTGATTTGGATGTTGCCCCCTATTTACAAGGGCAGCATAAATAGGAGGCAGTGCCAAAATTAAGACCAGGGAAAACCTGGTCTTAAGTTCGCAAAACAAGGAGAAATGCATTATTTCTCCTCGTTTATGCTTTTTCCATGTGTGCTGCCTTGTGCAGCACACATGGAAAAAACAAAATGCCTTGGATTCTTTATATACAGGAAGGTCCTCCTTCCTGTACATAAACACTCGTAAAACATGCAACTTTGTGACTTTCATGTGGGCTGCATTAAGCAGCACACATAGAAGAGACAAAATGGCATTTAAAGATTGTTAATGTACAGGAAGGGGGACCTTCCTGTACATAAACAATCCTTTCCCTGCACACAGACACTCTTGCAATATGGTGCAAGGGTGCCTGCGTTGGCGCTACACTGCTAAGTGTAGCACCAGCGAAGGTGGAAACGCAAGACTGCACCATATCGTTCTAAATATGGTGCAGCCATGCGTTTCTGAAATTGCAGAGTGAGGTGTTGAGATATAACGGCTAAGGCCTCACTCTGCCACTTCCTTGAACATATGCCCCTGAGTGTCATCTGTGTTTTCCTCCATTCATTTGCCAGAAGATCTGCATACAAGCTGCTTTATATCACCCACAAAGCAAAACATGGAACTGGGCTGCTCTTCATCAGGAATAAAATCCATTCAACAAAGGAACCTCCGCTCTAGATTGGCACCTTTCCTCAAAATCCTACCATACAAGAAAAAAACTAGAGATGGCACACCCATCTCTGTTCAAGCAATCAAACTATGGAACTCTTTACCCCCAAACATAAGATAAACAGATAGCTACCTTATCTTCAGAAGACTTCTCAAGAGTAGGCTCTTTCCCACATAACCACCATACTCAATTATAAATATACAGCATATCCCTGTGTGTATAAGCAGTTATTTGGATTATATATATGTACCTAGATATGCATATTCCTATGTATAAATGTGCAATAGTCATATTTATAAATATGTAGAGATTTGTTGGTTCTGCTTAACAAATGTACATACGTGTCATGGTTATATTAATCTATGTTTAACATGTATATAGCAAAACCAAAGGGGATGATGGAGGGAGTGTTGAACATTGCAAGCACTCACCCCCAGTCAATTGATTTGGGTTTAATCCATCACCATTCTTTAGCTCACTCCACCACCCCAGTTCAGACATGGCCATATGCAAATCAGTCTGACCCTGTGCCTTATGGGAACAGTCCAGCCCGAACTGCCAAACCATGTCTTCCCTGGAACGGAAACAAGCATCCTGGGACCGGTGCCTCATAGTATCCATAAGGCTGATGGGCCTATAATTACCTGGCTGCGCTTTGTCACCTTTCTTGAATACTGGAATTATCACAGCTCCCTGCCATGATACCGGGACTGGTGCTCCCTGAGCCACAGCATTAGCAAGAAGCATGATATATTTGCCCCAGCATTCTTTATCATAAAGAAAAACATCCGCTGGCTTGCCCCGGCGCTCTACCGCTGGCCACCGTACTAAAAGCCATCAGACTTCATTAATGTTAAAAACTTCGCCCTTATAAAAGACAGGCCTAAAATCATCCATCATATTATCTAGTTGATTACGTGCATATTGTGGTCTAAAACAATTCACCCAATCCTCCTGCGAGACATTATTTTCAGGAGGGTCGGACTACCCCTCCCCTACCCCACTTGACAATGTTCCAGAATTGCCTAGAATCCTTACTATCACTTGCCTCCCTTAAATCCTGCCAATGAAGTTCATCCCACAGCTTCTTGACATTTAGTATGCACCTCTTGTACTCCTTTCTGGCAGTACGAACAACTTCCACGTCCCTCCCCTTGATAGCAGTGCCTAGTGCAATTCTAGCATTCCTACAATCGGTATTATACCACTTAAGCAACTTATGGGTCGCTCCCTTGTTTTTCTTAACTGGTTTGAGAAAGTGGTCCCTGATGCCCACAAAAAGGTTATCATGTAGTTTAGTTACTTCAACCAGACCTACAGGAGAATTATTCATTTGCTCGAGGACCAATGTGGCTTTGTCAACCTCCTCCCCAATATTGTCCATATATATATATATATATATATATATATATATTGAGTAATTCTCACCACACGTATCCACGTACCCAACTTTTGCAAGGTTAATTACGAAGAGCGAATCAAATGTCTGGTGCCAGATATTCAGTGCTTTATTTGTGCAAGTTTTAAAAGTCGCCCAGCAAGTCCGCCATTACGCATTTCACCTCTCTCCAGAGGCTTGATCACATGACATGTTGCCAACACTGAAGAGGGTACTTATAGTATAAAATAGCGGGAAACAATGGCAATGCTCAGTGCAGTGAACTAATAGAAACTGAAGAAATATTTACAACAGTATAATTCTGATTTAAATAACAGACACAGTGTCTATAATCAATGTTCAACCATTATAAAAACATTTTGTAAATACAATAGTAATAAATATCTGCAAATATACACCTATATAAATATATAAATACTTGTATAAATATATTTAAATTCATATTTACTCTTTTAGTTTTTAGATGTTAATTGACTGCGTATACAACCCCAGTGGGTTAATAACATACATTGAAACACATTGTACAATCAATTTAAACTGTGTACTCCTCTTTATAGTGCAAAAATTAATGTGCTATTTGTGTGCAAAATTTACTATAAAGTGAACTTTGTGAAAATATTTAAAAATAGGGACGGAAGATAAGCCTATTTATGATGCTTTGTTTTTGTTGAAATCTCTCCTCCCTGACAGGCCACAAGACTGACCTATAATCCCTTTGTAAGATATAGTGATTAATCCTAAAAAACTGCCATGGAACTATAAGCAGGTGTACAGATCTTCGCTTGCATTCAAGCCTGCCGGAGTCTTACTATCAAGTTCAAAAATGTATCTTGTCTCTCGAAGGCGTAGTTGTGATTCTCTGTTTCCTCCTCGCTTGCGTGGCAGCACAGTATCAATTAAAAAGTACTGTAAATGTTTCGGATCACTTTCATGCACACTTTCGAAGTGGCGGGCCACTGGGTATGCTCGATCTTTACCCGTGATTGCCCTGATATGCTGCAATATCCGTTTGCGGGCAGGCTGTCGGGTACTCCCCACATACTGCAACCCACATGGACACTGCAGCACATAGACTGCATAGTCTGTCTTGCAAGTCAATCTCTTAATAATCGGCAGAGGTTTATCCTTGAATGGAATACTAAAGTGCGTTTTTTTGCAGCCATAACGGCATGCTTTGCAAGTAAAACATTTCTTAAATCCTTTACTAAGTGCCATCCATGTATTAGGTACCGATACCTCTGGGCAATTGCTTACTAGCTTACTTGCCATGGATGGAATTTTTTCTAAAGTTTAGTTCAGGTTTACTAGTTACCAACCCCCCTATGACAGGATCCCCTGTCACTAGGATGACAGGATCCCCTGTCACTAGGTTCCAGTTCTTATAGAAAATCTTTCTGATGTCATTGTGTTCTCTGTTAAATGTTAGTATGATTCTTGGCTGAATTTTGAACTCGCTCGACTCACTTCCTACTGCTTTAGATCTGGAAGCTAAGGCTTGTTCTCTTGACAGGGCTCTTGAACGGTCTATAGCTTTTATTAGGACCTCCTCCGAGTATCCCCTCGCCAGGAATCGCAGTCTACTCTCTTCTTGTGCCTTAAAACACTCTAGATCTGAACTACATATCCTCCTGATATGCAGCATCTCCCCGAAGGGAATACTGTTTATCAGGTGATGTGGATGTTGGCTGGCCGCAAGCAGTATGGTATTACCTGCAGTTGGCTACCTATGCAGTTTTGTAGCCAGACTTGTGTTTTCAACATATACATCTGTGTCTAAAAAGCAAATAGATCTGGCATCAATAGGGGAGGTGAATTGTAAATTCAAGTTGTTGTCATTCAATTTCTCCACAAATTTCTCAGGTAAATGGGTACATGATCTCGCATAGTAGCCTGATGTCGAACCATGAGGACCTGCTCCTCCCACAGTCTCATGTGTAAACATGAAAAACTGGGGGAGAAGCAGGCCCCCATAGCTACCCCCTGATTTGCTGATATACCTGATTATTAAACAAGAAGAAATTGCGTTCTAAACAGATCTGTATCATTGATAACAGCATTTTGTTGTGGGATGAAAAATTAATTGGACGCTTATTTAAGTAATGCTGTACTGCCTTTACACCATCACAGTGTCTAATAGAAGTATATAATGATGACACATCTAACGTCATTAACAGACATTCTGAATTCCAAATGACATTGTCAAGTTTACGAATAAAATCTGAGGTATCTTGTACATAAGAACATACAGCCAGATTCATGAAGCCAAAATCGGCTCGCAAAGGGCCAGATTCTGAGAATCTGGACCTTTGCGAGTGCATTTTTCGCATTTTGGATTCATCATCCCAAATGCAAAAATCGCAAATTTTGAAATCGCTAAATTGCGAGGAATTTCATTAAGGAATCTCAATTTGAGATTCCTTAAATGCAATTCATGAACCATTTTTGAATTGCGAATTCGCAATCTGGGGCCGCTATTTACCGCGAAGTCTGACTTTGTGGTAAATAGCGAAAACTTAAAAAAATGCACTTTAGTGCTTTTTTCTAATTTGTATTTTACACACACACATGTCCTTTAGACATGTGTGTGCGCAACACCAGTGTAAATTACCGTTTCAGGGGTGCTACAGGGTGTCCTTTGGACACCCTGGCACCCTTGAAATCGCTTCCTTATTTGCGATTCGCTAATTGCTAATCGCAAATAAGGATTGACTCCCCATTCATTCCTATGGGCCAAATCCTTATTTGCGATTCGCAATTAGCGAATCGCAAATAAGGAAGCAGTAGAAATCACATTTATTATTGCGATTTCTACATGAATCCCGTTTTGCGAGTCTTTAATAGCGATTCCTTAATAACCGCTATTAAGGACTCGCAAATCGGGACATTGATGAATCTGGGGGATAGTCCTTTGACCCAGTCCTGCAAGAAATAGTTTCAGTGGAACTGTTAATGGCGGAGTTTATTGGCCGACCGGGTGGCATGTCAATATTTTTATGAACTTTGGGTATCAGATAGAATGTTGGGATTACAGGGTGATCTTTCTTGAGGAAACAAAATTCTTCATTGGAAATTAGATTGCCACTCCTCCATGTCATCAATTTGGAGTTCTGATCATTCCATGCTGATTTTATGGCTAGAATATTGCTCTTTCTGTAACATAAGGGATCCTGTAATTGTGTCTCTGCTTCCCTTATGTACATTTGGCGTGGCCATAAAACGATGTTCCCGCCTTTATCTGCTTGCCTGACAATAATATTTTTGTTAGATTCAAGTTTCCTAATCAGATTGTTGTAACTTTGATTTTTCTTGTTTATTGCAGCATGTTTCTTATTTGTGGCAATGTATAGTTTCTTCAAGTCCTTAGTAATCAGTTCCTGATACACATCCGAGTTGTCATGGGTCATGACCGGCTGGAAGACAGATTTGGGCTTAAAGGGAGTTCTACATATCCCCTGGTCTTCTCTCGAAGTTGTTATTGATATGCATGTTGATGTGTCAGATTCATTCTGAAGTGACCAAATGTCTTCAAATGCCGAACGGTCTCCTGCACTTAATAGTGATAGACTACTAGGTGTTTCAACTTGTTTTTTTCTATTCGGTTGCAGCGAAAAAAACGTATTTAATTTCAATTTCCTCACAAATCTGTAGGCGTCCATCCTGGTATCTGCGTAGTTGAAATTACATGGTGGACAATACGTTAATCCTAGGCCTAGGATTGTCTCATCATTTTTTGTTAGTTTTGTATCCATGAAATTAATTACTGAGCTGAGGTGGATGTTTGAGCTTGGGTACGTTTTTGTTTGTTCCATCGTCCCCTTGTTGGCTTTTTCTCGTTGTTTTGTTTTTCTTTTGTGGCATTTGCGCCTTTCGTTTGGTTTGCGATTGGCCCTTTGTTGCTGAATCTGCCACTTGGTGGAATCCGAGGTCTTAGTGTGTCCCGGCGGTCTTGGCACAGACAACTCACTTCTTGTGTCAAGGAAAGTTTTATAAACCCCGCGTTTTGTGCCCCTGCTGCATCGCCTTCAGGCTCACTTTCTGCTGCAGAGCTCAATTCCGTTGACGACACCGAGATTGAGATTTCTTCAGTCGGATCTTGGCGCGTTTTCCTTACTCGCGCCTTTCCATTATCGTATCTTTTTGCGAAGATAAATACCTGCCCATTAGGGTAGTCAATCCTGTAGTGTAGTTCCTATATTCCCAATAGGCTCTGCGCAGTGGAATAATATAAATAGCAGTTTAGACGTAGGACTGAGGTCATCTAGGTCTCTACTGACTATATTAGACTTAATTAGTTTTGCCAGCTAGCTCAGAGGTCACTAGAAACTTTCTCGAATAAACAAGGAGGAGTTTAACTTCCCTGGATAGACAAGAAGGGATTAGCTTCTGACAACCATAAACATGACAACTTTGCTCCCTCAGAATAAGAGTGTATCTCTAGAGTCGTGTGAAAACAATAGACGGCTATTTTACTCAGTCAATCGTGCATACTTAGTTTCACCAGAGTGCAGAGAATAGAGAGACGGGCGTTTTCAATAAAAGGTGATATTTATTGAGCAGTTTTCTTTCTCATGCAAGAGAAATGAATTGCCACAATTGCAATACTTAACATGAAGTAAAGTGCGTACAGTAAAAGGAGTATTATAAAATAATACTGTAAAAGCATTGATATGGTTTCTTAGCCATATGATACTTTAAAATGGATAAAATATATACATACATATATACATTGACTAACGTACTCAACTGGTGCTTCTAAATACGCCTACCCCGGTGTACCTGACCTAAGCCTAATACGTGGGAAGGAGTAAGTAAGTAGCAGTTTAAGTTAAGTTGGTTTTGCCAAGAATCTGAATCAAGAATTCTCTGTAAGGGTTTAGTCAGCTCCATACCTGGGTAATAGCAATCAGGAGGTCTGGTATCTCTCTCTCAGGACTCGATATCCCAGCAACCCGCAAGGGCGGCTGAGAACACCGGAGCTGGATTTCTCGGCAGGAGAAAAGACAGCGTCTCTCTCAGTGCGTCAAAAGGGAGGGACGGCGTCTGTGGGCTCTCGCATCAGCTGGGCTCTCGGGCAAGTAGATAGCCGCTCTGCTCCAAACCACTGTGTGTTTGCTTAAGGCAACGTTGGTATATTTATACCTGAAAGGTGCCGGGTTTGACGTAAGGTTGGACATAAGACGTCAATAAAGATGTCACTAAGAACTGGCCGTTCTTACAGTGCTCACAGGAGTTCTAGGACAAATCAAAACAAAAGCCATGGGGAATTCCCAGGTTGCTGGAGGTTTGGTTTGTTTAGAGAACTCGTTGTACTCTCTAGGAGCCTGGGGAAGTAGCCTTGCTAAATTTGGACTGCATGGGCTACGACTAAATATGGATATGATTCTTATGCCTTTATAAGGATATTATTTATTATAACCACATAAGGGCATAAATCAGGAATATCGAATTAGGGTCCTAGATAGAAATACAACAATCCGACCTCGCTCAAATTTGAAAGCTTTGCATTTTTTGATAATGTCCTCATCCTTACCCAGCCTAATCATCATGTCTGCTCTTATCTTTTCCATTTGTTTGCTGCTCTCCATTTTGGCAATTTCTATTTCCAGCTGTTCAATATCAGATTGGATTTTAATGCGGTCACTTTCCACATACTTCACTAGAATGACCATGAGTTTACTCGAGGATTCCAGATTGGTTTCTGCCCATGCGGTCAACATAGCCGGATCCGGGTTTTCATAGCTGGGGGCCAGAGTTATACGCAGACCCCTCGGTACTCGGCCTACTTGTAAATATCGAGATAAGGACTTGTTCTCCCACCATTTGGCCTGCTCTTTTCTCATAAGTTTTTTCCAATTTTGTGTATATCTCTCTCACTGTGGGATTGCCTTCAGTAGTTGCAGCCTGTCTCGAAGTAATTGACCCCCCTGCCGGGGAATCCACAAACAATGTCTCAGCCGCTTCTTCCCTATTCCGCAACATGTCCGCCGACATAATTGCTGTTTTTTCAGATATGGCAAATTTCAATGCTGCACTGAATAACGGATATCAGCGTTTTGACTTGTAAAACCAAAAATATCCACGCTACAATCCAGGCACACTCCCCACTGGAATGTCTGTTTCCTACCTGGACTGGGCTATCAGGCTTCCATCTGATCTACCGATTCGGTAGGTGCCGACTCCTTTCGCCCAAGCAGGTTCTCTCGCAGTATCCAGGGGCTCTTCGCAGCTCACTCCACGCCGGAGTCATGGAATATAAGATCCGGGTTACGGAACCAACAGCTTCCTGCCACCGAGCCCTTACACCGGGGAGGGGTTTCACTCGCACCACTGAAGCCTCTTGGTGCCTCGAAATTGAGTAATTCTTGCCACACGTATCCACATACCCAACTTTTGCAAGGTAAATGACGAAGAGTGAACCCGATGTCTGGTGCCAGATATTCATTGATTTATTTGTGCAAATTTTAAAAGTTGCCCAGCAAGTCCGCCATGATGCGTTTCGCCTCTCTCCAGAGGCTTGATCACATGATGTGCTTGCCAACACTGAAAAGGGTACTTATAGTATAAAATAGCGGGAAATGATGGCAATGCTCAGTGCAGTGAACTAATAGAAACTGAAGAAATATTTACAACGGTATAGTTCTGATTTAACCCATTAGGTTCTGATGACGGCTCCCGGCCGTCATGAGTTACGGTGGGCGTGTGCTGATGACGGCCGGGAGCCGTCATGACCACGACCGCGATCGGAATGTGCCGCACAGGCGCGGAATTCCGGCCGCAGCCAGGGGGTTAAATAACAGACACAGTGTCTAAAATCAATGTTCAACCATTATAAAAACATTTTGTAAATAAAATAGTAATAAATAACTGCAAATATACTCCTATATAAATATATGTGTATATATATATATATATATATATTTTTTTTTTACATGAGAACACCCCATTCATACCATAGAATATTCCATCTTGCAGCATTGGTGCAGATCAGGCTGGACTGTTCCCATGAGGCAACAGGGTCAAGACTGATTTGCATATAGCTGTGTCTGAACTGGGGTGGCGAAGTGAGCTAAAGAACGATGATGGATTCATCCCAGATCTGTGGCAGCAGGTGAGTGTCTGAAAAGTTTCAGCGCTCCGTCCATCTTTTGCTTGTGTTTGCTTTGTTTTCCCTAGGTTGGCAGGGTATGCCCAGACATGAGTCCTTTGCTCCCTTTGCCACTGGATTCAAGATAGCCTGGTTAATGAGGGCTGTTAGCCCAAAATCGGTCCCAGGATGCTTGTTTTCTGTCTAGGGCGACATGGCTTTGCCGTTCTCCTTGTGTTGGCTTTGTGTGCCTCAAGTTGGCAGGGTATGCCCACACGTGGGTCCCTTGCTCACTTTGCCACTGGATTCAAGATAACCTGACTGATGAGGGCTGTTAACCCGAAACCTGTCCCAGGATGTTTTGTAGTGTAGTTCCTATTTCCCTAATGTGCTCTGCGCATTGGAATAATATACACTATAGTTGTTGCAGAGCACTGAGGTCAGTATGCCCCTATCGAGTATATTAAACTTAATTACTTTGTGTGCCAGCTAACTCAGAGGCCACTAGAAACTCCTTGTCAAACAAGAAGGGAGTAGTTTCTGGCAACCGCATAAACATGACAACTTTTGTTTCCAGAACACTCTCAGAATCGTGAAAACAATAGATAACAGTTTCACTCAGCTAATCGTGCATGCTTAGTTTCTGCAGAGTTACACAGAAAGAATAGACGGGCGTTTCAATAAATGGGATTATATTGAACAGTATTATTTCTCGTGTAAGAGATATGTGCTGTTACAATCATAAGACAGAATGCGAGATATATAATGTACAGCGTAAGCAGTAGAAAGAAATAATACTGCAATAGCATTGTCTTTTAGCTATGATACATATTGATATACATGAATCAGATAAAGATATAATTGTCAGACAAGCCGACAAGGGCGGAAATATTGTGTTGTGGCCTCGCCAAATGTACATAAGTGAAGCAGAGAATCAACTACAGGATTCCTTATGTTACAAAAAAAGCAATTTTGCAGCAATAAGAACTGCTTGGCAAGACCAGAATTCTAAATTGGTAGCTTGGAGAAGTGGGAATCTTATCTCCAATGAGGAATTTGGTTTTCTTAAAATAACAGCATCCGGAGATACCATCATTTTATCTGATACCCAAAATACACAAAAGTGTGGACATGCCTCCTGGACGTCCAATTATTTCTGCCATCAACAGCTCCACTGAAAACATTTCGAAGTACATAGACTATTATTTGCAAGATTGGGTTAAGGGTCTAAAGTCGTATGTACAAGACTCCTCTGATTTTATTTGCAAATTGAATGATGTTGTTTGGAATTCTGAATGTTTACTTATGACACTTGATGTGTCTTCATTGTATACGTCTATCAAACATTGTGATGGGATAAAAGCGGTACAGCATTATTTAAACAAATGTGCAATTAATTTTTCATCGCACAACAAAATGCTGTTCCCATGATTCAGATCTGTTTAGAGCAAAATTATTTTTTGTTTAATAACCAAGTATATCAACAGATCAGGGGGGTGGCTATGGGGGCCTGCTTTTCCCCCAGTCTAGCATGTTTGCACATGGGACTGTGGGAGGAGCAGGTCCTCATGGGACAACATCAAGCCATCATGCAGAATCATGTACCCATCTATCTTAGATATATAGATGATTTATTTATGATCTGGCAGGGATCCAAAGAGGAGGCCAAACTTTTGTGGAGCAATTAAATAACAACAATTTAAATTTCAAATTCACCTATACAATTGATGACAAATCAGTCTTTTTTTTGGACACAGAGGTGTACATAGATGACGCAGGTCTGGCCACTAGATTACACAGAAAGCCGACAGCAGGCAATACTGTTTTGCATGCGGCGAGTCAACATCCGCACCACCTGATACGCAGCATTCCTTTTGGGGAAATGCTGCGCATCAGGAGGATTTGTAGTTCAGACCTGGAATGTCATAAGGCCCAAGAAGAGAGCAAAAAGCGTTTTTTAGCCAGAGGATACTCGGAGGAGATTCTCAAAAGGGCAATGGACCGTTCTAGAGCACTGACAAGAGTTCAGGCTCTAAACCCCATAACAACTATAGAAGGGCGGATTGAAAATAAATCAGAAATTCAACCTAGGGCAATAATAACATTCAACAGACAACACAATGAAATTAGAAAGATTTTCTACAAGAATTGGAATTTGGTGACAGGGGATCCTGTCATTGATGGGTTAGTAGCAAAAAAAACTGAGATAATCTTTAGAAAATCTGTTTCCATGGCGGATACATTGGTTAATAACCATTTAGAGGGACCTGTACCTAGTACTTGGATGGCATTAGGCAAGGGTTTTAAAAAGTGTTTTATTTGCAAGGCTTGTCGTTATGGCTGCAACAAGACCCATTATTCGGTTCCATTCAAAGAAGTAGCAGTACCTATAAAGAAACGACTCACCTGCAAAACTGACTATGCAGTTTATGTTTTGCAGTGTCCGTGTGGGATACAGTATGTGGGGAGTACCCGACTGCTTGCCCATAAACGGATACTGCAACACATCAGGGCCATCGTTGGAAAAGATCAAGCTTATCCGGTGGCCCGTCATTTCGAAAATATTAATAAAAGTGACCTTAAGCATTTACAATACTATGTAATAGATTGTGTAATGCCATTGAAACGAGGTGTAAATAGGGAGGCGTTACTACGCCTTCTAGAAACTAGATACATATTAGAACTCGACAGTAAGACTCCAGGAGGTCTTAATGCAAGTGAGGATCTTTACACATGCATATAGATTCCACAGAAGAAAGTTGTCTAGAGGAATATGTATCTATGTTACACATCTTAATTCCCATCTCTGGTTTGGCACTTTTGTTGGTGGCCAGTCGAGAAAATCCAAATAGTAACAATGAACACCATGTAAAAAATTATTATAAAACGGCTGATCCTTTTTCCCATTTTGTAATTTGCCCAAATCACTTTACAGCAGAATGTTGCACAGCACTTCACTTTGGTTCCACACTATGAGAGGGTGTACATAGTTTACATACAGATTGAATTGACAAAGTTCAACAGAGATTGGTTCCCCACTTGGGTTGCATTAGCACTTTAAATTCATATTGAGAAACTGTTTGTATATAGATGATTTTACATTTTTACTATTATGTATTTAATCATCTATATTGCGTATTTTGCACATATTTTTTATTGCAATGTTGTCGACATCTTAATGGTTGGATGCTGATCCAAGACACTTTGTCTTTTATTTACATTGTGAATAACCAGTTATACGTATGTTTTCAGTTTCCACATGTTTAGTGCATGAGTGGAGAAACTGTTTGTAAATAGATGATTTTAAATGTATACTATTATATATTTATTCATCTATATTGCGTATTTTGCACATATTTATTATAGCAATTTTGTTGACATCCTAATGGTTGGATGCTGATTCAAGGCACTTTGTCTTTTATTTACATTGTGAATAACCTGTTATAAGTATGTTTTCAGTTTCCATACGTCCAGTGCATCAGTGGAAGATAGTATATCCCGCCTCCTTTTTAACTATAAGTACCCTCTTTTATGTCTGGTAACACATCATGTGATCAAGCCTCTGGACAGATGCGAAACGCGTCATGGCGGACATGCTGGGCGTTTGAATGCACGAATAAAGCATCTTTTGTTTGGCACCAGAACGGGTTTCAGCTCCTCGTCATTTTTCAACTGAAATCAGGTTGTGAGCGCTTTGGCGTGTGGCAAGGATTTGTTTATACTCATATACATATACATAAATAACACAGGCTAAAGTGCGAGTACTCATACCATGCGTTCTCTAACTAGTTCTACCCCAGTGTACCTAACCTAAGTGTAGTACAAGGTAAGAAGTAGGTGCTGTATTCTATAGTATGGTAAGCTATAGTTTGTTATGCCAAGAGTCCCTCTAGGTTCTAGTCAGCTCCATACCTTGAGAATGAGAGAGGTTGGAATCTCTTTACGGGTCTCGAACTCTAACACCTCGCGAAGGGAGTCAGAAGACTGGAAGCTGGATTCTCTGTGAGCAGGGATGACAGCGTCTTGTCAGTGCGCCAGGCCGGGACACGGCTCCTCTAAGTCGAGGTCCCCTCCTTACTTGCCGTGGCGAGTCGTATCGAGCTGTGCAGCCGAGCCATCGTTTGCCATTGTAAGGGAAGGTATTTTTATACCTGGAAGGGGCTTAGAAATGTTTGCATTGATGTAAAGTCGGGCAGAGGAAGACGTCATGAATGAACCCTTAGGGTATAGCGGTTCATGCATAATAAATGAGTACTTGGAAAAAAGCTTAAGAGTCTGGTTTCTAAGAACTCGTTGTGATATTGGGGTGGACGAATGTAGGTGACCATGCCTGTATTTGGATAGCATGGCTAATGCCTAAATAAGAACTGGGATCTTATGCCTTTATAAGGGCAATGCGAATTGTGCCTATATAAGAACATGTATCAGGAAAACCTATATACGGACACCTAAAGCGAAATACAACACCCACTCCATTTTCGAATGAACGATTGTACTAAATGCTAAACATGAAAGGCTAAACATAAAATTGAGTACCACATGTTGCTAAAACCATTCATAAAAGGATACTAAAAGAGGTTTAAAAAACTTTTTCCAAACATGTAATGCAAAGGTACTGTACATTATAAAGCAGTTATTTCACTCTAAGCATATATCGGAAATAAACGCAATATGAATGAATAGACACATGTACATATGACTAAATGGTTGACAAGTTCTCAAAACCCAAAGCCTTTACATAACATGGTACTAAAATGAAATTGTTGTAAATAGGGTGACAATGTGTCCCTGGAAGTGTACAAAGAAGTCTGTTCTCTATGAATAGTTCTACTGTAAGCGGATTACTGTGCCATAAAAGAAAAATTCTAATTTGGAGAAAAAAAAATAGGAAAAGTTCCAAGGTTTGTCTTTATTTTGAAAAAATGAAGGCCAAATTCATAGCTGTCCCGGTACACTGTGAGCCGCATCAAAGTCAGTGTATGGGTCTGGTGAAAACATGAAATCCTCTATTCCTGTGGACAAAAGATCGTCTACCAATGTCGGTGACAGTTGGAATACCTTGTTTAGAAGATTAACTGCACATACATGTGAAGCATCGCCAGTAGCAATGTTCGTATCCAATGTTACATGTGCACCTGTTGATCCATCTCGTACCTCAGCAGTAGCATGTTGCGTCTGTGAGATCTCAATAAATGCTGTCATCAGTATTGGTAGCCTCTGGGTACAACACAGAGCATGGGCCGTTATCGGGTCCAGCAGAGTATCGATATACGTTGGCATGACTGATGGGAGTGTTAGACAGATGTCTAGCATGCATTCTTCACCACAAAGCAGGCAGCGTAGAATAGGTAAGATGCAATCTTGCCAGATTGGTCTGAATGACAGAAACTATGTTGTATTTAATTCTCATAGACAAGGTAAGCCCAAAAGTTGTACTATGCGCTCATGACACTTCCGTTCTTGGAGAGCTTTCTCTAAAGTGCTGGGAGAGACGCCAGGGGATTGGCTTGCCATACCTTGGTAGTAGGAATACAAATAGGATTCCTGCAACAAGTGCTAGAATTAGTGGCAGACCACCAAACACTAAATGCACGAGTTTGGAATGATTCCAAGGACTGCCTGAAAAAGTTTTAACAGTCCTGAACATATGGTCTTAAGTACATGTACAATTTCGCTCGTATCAGACATGTGTAAGATATGTCCCATCATTTCTGCAAAATGTATAGGGCAGTTTATACTTATTAAAGCCTGTATCTCAGCTGAAGTCCTTGCAATTTGCAGATCATAGGTTTCTTTGGCCGAGGTCAAAGTCGCAGTTGTTCTTAAAAGCATGGCTTTCATTCTGCTTAAAGTATCAAATTGTATAGGAGAGACATTCAGTGAAGGCCATAACGGCGACTCCCTAACTGTGTCTATTTGGGGGAACAAAACTTGCATACAGCAAGTGACCCTGGAAGTAACCGTTACCAGATATGGGATTCCTGGCAACATGCCACAGCAACCCTGATTATTCAACATGAGGTAACTTCCATTTGAGAGTTGGCCAAACGTTGGATTAATCACAGGAGCTGGTGAACCTTGCAGGTGGCAGGATAGGTTTGCTATAGAACAGCTACAAGCCTTGTGTAAACTAATATCCAGACATATGAGTGAACCGCTCAGTGCATTTTCACAGTGTTGTTATGAATGAAATTGAGGCCTTAACATAGGTACTGTCTCAGAAGCACAAATCCTTTGTGTCACAGAGACAAGCAGGCCCTTTCAGAGACAGGCAGGCCCTTTGACCTAGATTAGCCCTCATTTCACAATAACGAGCAACAGAGAGGCTGTCCCCTTATCTGATCACTGTGTGCTCTGTGCACAGAAGGGTACACAGACATAATATCGATTCCAAAATATCGACTGGACATAATATCGAGGAAAAAATATCGACTAGACAAAATATCGACTAGACATAATATAGACTACAAAAATATCGAGTCATATCGATATTAATAGCCAAAATATCGAATCAAAAATATAGACTAGACATAATATCGACTAGATAGAATATAGACTAAAAAAAATAAGGTAAGTTTTTAATAATTTGTAATAATTGTGTAATATAAATCTGTAGCGGGTTGTGGGTTTATAGGGGAATAGGGTGGGAAGTAATTTAAATATAATTAATTAATTGTGTAAATTAATAATAATTGTTAATTAATTATTAATAAGTAATTAATTAAAATATAATTGGTAATTAATAATAATTGATTAATTGATAAATAATTAATTTTTAGTAAATTATTTTTTGTAGCGGGTTGTGGGTTTATAGGGGAATAGGGTGGGAAGTAATTTAAATATAATTAATTAATTATGTAAATTATTAAGACTTGTTAATTAATTATTAATTGGTAATTAATTAAAATATAATTGGTAATTAATAATAATTGATTAATTGATAAATAATTAATTTTTAGTAAATTATTTTCTGTAGCGGGTTGTGGGTTTATAGGGGAATAGGGTGGGAAGTAATTTAATTATAATTAATTAAATATGTAAATGTAATAATTGGTAGTAATATTTAATTAATTGTTAATTAAAAAATATTTGTTAATTAATTAAAATGTAATTGGTAATTAATTTAATTTAATTGATTTATTGCTAATTATGTTAAATTAAAGGGGAATTTTTAGGGTTCAGGGTCAGTTTTTAGTTTTTGGGAAAAGGGGTATTTTTAGGGTTCAGGGTCAGTTTTTAGTTTTTGGGTAAAGGGGTATTTTTAGGGTTCAGGGTCAGTTTTTTGTTTTTGGGTAAAGGGGTATTTTTAGGGTTCAGGGTCAGTTTTTAGTTTTTGGGTAAAGGGGTATTTTTTGGGTTCAGGGTCAGTTTTTAGTTTTTGGGTAAAGGGGTATTTTTAGGGTTCAGGGTCAGTTTTTAGTTTTTGGGTAAAGGGGTATTTTTAGGGTTCAGGGTCAGTTTTTAGTTTTTGGGTAAAGGGGTATTTTTAGGGTTCAGGGTCAGTTTTTAGTTTTTGGGTAAAGGGGTATTTTTAGGGTTCAGGGTCAGTTTTGGGTTTTTGGGTAAAGGGTTTATTTTTAGGGTTCAGGGTCAGTTTTGGGTTTTTGGGGTACAGGGGTACAGTGTAAAAATAAAGTAAAATTAAATGTACATTAATTTAATTTAATGAAATGAAATTAAATTAAATTATATTAAATTAATTTTAAATAACTTAAATTATAAAAATTATTATATACTTACCAATACTTACGTTGTAATGGTAGTGCGTTGTAACGTCATATATCCACTGTTGCACTCTTTGGAGTGGGAATAGTAATTTTAACCCCTACGCTATCCAACGCTTTCCCTACTGTTGCACCCACTGGAGTGGGAATAGTAATTTTTACTGTTTTGTATTTGCACGTTAATAATATTGGCTATTATTTAATAAAATTTTGTTACTATATATATATATGTTTTAAGAAATATGATTAAAAAAATATTATTTTATTACTTTCATTAATTATTTAATTATTAAAAGTTATTTTAAGTATTGTTAAGTATATTTTAGTAATTAATTTTTTATATTAATGTAATTAAACATTGTTTTTATTAAAGTCGATATTTTTTACAACGATGTTTTTGTAAACGATATTTTTTACTCGATATTTTTGTACTTACCTGTTTGTAGATAGAAACTCGATATTTTGTCTCTCGATATTTTCTCAACGATATTTATGTTGGTCGATATTCTTTCCCTCGATATTATTTCAGTGATCCGCACAGAAGACGGTCCATCCTAAATACGTAATCTCCATGTCCAACAGTGACTAACCTACGTCACAACAAATTCTTGGAAACAGACCAAGAACAGATCTTCCTCTGACCAATATTACGTCAATCCAAGACACCTATCCAGTATAAGTATACCTCCCTTTGCCCAAGCAAACCAGAGGAGACAGAGACTTCCAGGCCGACACTCTGCCCGAGGTGCTGCAACCTGCGTCATGCCACAACTCCAGCTTGCAGAGGTCCATCACCCATCTGTGGGTGTCCAGCTCAAGATCAGGATGAAGTCCCACTAAGGTAAAGGGGTTAGACTAACTCCTAGGGGGATTCTTGGCTCTCTAAGACCTACACACATGCTAGGTACACTTAGGTACATCTAGTTAGGCATCATAGGGGTATAGGCTTCATCTTAATGCATTCTGTATTTCATGTATTTGTTCATTACTATTGCAAAATGGTAGAACTATACAAAGCCTTTTTATTTAACTGCACTGCTGGCCATAATTCTCTGCTACTGTCCAACAGTTGTCGCAGCACATATAACCAGTACTAGAAGAACAACTGTGCAATAAATGTTATTGTAAACACACCCGACTGTTTCTTCTATGTACTTCTCTGAGATGAGTGACTGAATGAAAAGTAGTTTATTGTTTCCATGATCCTGAGGGATGTGGGTTTTATGTTATGTGGTTGCCAGAAGCTAATCCCTTCTTGTCTTCAAGAAGTTTCTAGTGGCCTCTGAGCTAGCTGGTACACAGTAATTAAGTTTAATATACATAATAGGGGCATACAGACCTCAGTCCTATGCCAAGCCTATCGTGTATGTTATTCCAATGCGCAGAACCTATAAGGGATATAGGAACTACACTACATGGCGCCCAACCGTGATTGCGGCACTTATTTAACAGTAGATTCTGAGTAATTCAGTCATGCTTATTCTCAGAGACCCTACTCACAAAACGCCAGAGACGTCTGGAGTGGGTAGGCACAAAATTCCGCCACAGCCGAGTAGGCAAACCTCCTATGAAGAAGCTGTTGGTTAATCAAGCTTGAAGGAAAAAGTTCCCGAACAATTGTGCCTTTTTAAAACCTTATCTGAAAACCCTTTTTTAGGACATTTTGTTTTCACAACACAATGTCTGCCGAGGCAGCTGCTTCTGTCACTGGGACACAGGTCACAGACGACGAAGAGGAAGCAAATGCAATACATTTTGCACCCAAAATCAGGCATAGACTCACACAAAAACACCTCAGACATGATTTAACAGACCTAGGAGTTATAGTGATAATTATAGAGGCACACGAAGATTATCAAACAGATGTGTTCTATTCTTGGGTTATATTCCCAGCAGTAAATGCAATAACTCAGACTTTTCATTCTTACATACATGAAAAAGTCCCAGCGGTCTACACTCCTTTTGAGGAGATTAAGATTCCGCTCACTAACCAGAATCACAATTTCTGGTTTAATGGCGCCCTACAAACAAATAAATAAAACCAGGCTCAGTCCACTAGGTAGACTAGGAGCTACATGGCCGACATTAGCCTGCTACACACAACATCCTGACATTGATATAATGCCACAAGATGCACTACTCTTACAACACAAAGAGTTAGTGAAACTCTTACAGAGCCATGACACAACTCGTCATGAGGACACTTGGTGTCCAGCCCACAGTAGCTACAAATAATACAGCTCCTACACAGAGCACCGCTTCTAAAATCACTCCACAAAACACACACTCAGTAATGGGTAAACTGCCCATGAAATCTGAACAGATTCCTTTCTGGGTAGCTCAGAAAAACACCTAGGTATAAAGCAATATTTCTAAATAACACACCATTTGAAAGCATATAATGCTAACACTCTGCTTGCCCATGGGGATATCACCACAGTTAGAGGACTGCACCAATTGGGGTACAGTCTTTGCTGCCATATATACCAGAACTCATGGTATTCCTTCCTTAGCAGTAATTCCAGATGTCTTACGACAGTTACAGAACAAGTATGGAGCTGAACCAGCTCTGAGCTTAGGTATGAAATTACTAGGTAATTATGACCAGGTATCAACAATAATACTAGCTAACATTAAAGGGGAAGCAGCTTCAGTGGCGATCCGCCAACACCTAAGAGAGGTCAGTCTTATAGACCAACCACAAGAACTTCCCAAAATAATTAAAACTGCATATGCAGAACTGGGAAGGGACAGTTTGGGTGGAAAAGCTTTTAAAAATCACAGCTAATGGGCAGTCCTGAGAAGGACACTTCTAAGCAGACACATACTTCTTCTAAAGAAGTGGGGAAATAATAAAAAAACAACATTTTTCAGAAAAGATTCTCAGTCCCAAGGTAGGTCTCCTCAACAGGAGCCCTCTGCAAAGAGGTATAACCTGTGGAATAGGGATGATATTAGGAAAACTGCAGTGCTTAATTTGTATATAAAAAAAAAAGTAGTACCGGGGTTCTCAGCAGGAGGACACTAGAGCTTGCACCACCGGTTGCCCCTGGCAGCACTGCCAATGACAGCACCTACACACTACTAATCATCACACTCTTAAAAGTGTGACAATTCATACTATTACAGGCCCCCCAAAGCTATAAAAATGGCTTTGGAGGCAAATACTACTAATTGCAAATTTAAATTTAAATTATGAACAGAAGTTGTTGTGCTACTACCTAAATTGGCAGACACCACTACCATGTGGCAGACAGTCATAGGCCCCGGCACAAATTAAGCACTGGAAACCTGACAGGTGTCAGGATACTGATACAAATTCCTCCAGAGATACAACACAGGGAGTGAAGGAAAGTCAGCACACAAAGAAGAGCGCAAGCAGTCCAGGGACAAGCACGCTCAGGACTCTTCTAAAACAGAAGACAAGTCACACCTCAATTTAAAAAATAAAACAACACTTATCTTTACTTTAAGAAGGAAATGGTTTGCGAGATTTCTTAATGGGACCTCGCAAACCACGTCAAAAACGTTTTATATACGCCGGTATATGTACTGCATGCATACAAGGAGGCATGGAAAGTGACGCAAATAGAGACTGCGGAAAGAATACGAGAGATTGATCGTATTAATTTAGAGAAAACACTCTCTGTAGTAGACAATGGTTTAACAACTCTGTCCTCCAGAATATATTCATTGGACACCATTGTATCATATGCAATTGATATAATAGAACAAGACTTGCTAATGTTACAACATGGCCAGTCTCAAATACGATTTTCCAGTTTCAGTATTGTCTGCGGCATATACCAGAAGGCCTATATGAAAGGTTGGGTAAAGAATACATTCAGTCAGCATGGACTTTACCTTACACTACATAAAGGGAAAGAAGTAGTCCTTAGGGTCAACAACTGCAAAAATTCACTAATTGGTACACTTTTTTGCAAAGGTATTAATTTACACAGAGCCTGTGATGGTCCTGCGAATAACCTTTCATGCCATCTGCACGGGACTCCCTCCACAGTGATAGAACCAGTTTTCAGGCAACTATGTCAGGGAGCGCCCAAAGGGAGAAAGTATATTTTTCCTGAATTTTGCAACCATGTTCCCTGTTGACCTTAGACATGCATAATGCACAGGAGTGGGCAGTAGCCCAAGCTCCAGCAATGTATAAAAATCACGCTGGATGGGAGGAAGGCTCAACCCACCATGTGATCCTGTTAATAGTTTCACCACTTGCACAAAGACACATGCTGTCCAACATGCAGATAGTGCCACATTAATGAATAACATTATGCCGGAGAAAATACAAATAAACACTTGTTATCTCAAATGGATGTTTCTGTCAAACTATAGCACCTGAAAACAGGTACCTAACAGCATTTAGTATATTAGAGTCCCAGAGACAATGTTTTGTCATCTCCCCCATGGGTATAAGAACAGCTCAGGAGTATTTTCTGAAAGAATTACTGAATTGCTAAAGCACTTTGATGAAGAAGTGTTGTCCTATATTGTGTGATATTTGTCTAAACGGACAACCTTTTGGGGAAACACTTGACCAGGGTGAGTACCATTATTATGGGATTGGCCTCTGGGGGCTACAAATTTAATTTCGAGAAATCAGATATTGCCCACATTGTTGGGATATGAGCTTTCAAGTAAAGGGAAAAGCCTGGCAGCTAACTTAAAAAAAAAAAAAAGTGTGCACTGCTCCAGCCTCCAAATACATTAAACAACTTCCTATCAGTACTGGGATTCCTAGATTTTGGCAGAACATACATTTTTGATTTCACAAACGTTTCTACGACACTTTTCAAACATGACTTTTCAGTCAAACACTGGACATAAGAACACACCAATATTCTTTGTTCACACCAGGAAGATATTATTGCTTCCAAATACATACACAGACGTGTAAACTAGCACCACTTGGTACTCAGTATCATTTTGGGTCAATTTGGGTACACTTATTTTAACTTTTAATAAAGGTGAAACTGTACCATTCACATACGATTCTTATCTGTACACAAACACAGAAATGAGTTTTAATTCAACAGAAAAATAAATAAATTCTGACAACCATTCAGGCTGTAGCAAAAGAAAGAGCACTGTCTAAGGGAAAGAGGCATGATTGTTGTCACCCCAGTACATGGGCTAGCATTCCTAATGCCAAAGCCTTACATCCAGAATGGATACAAAGAGCTATCTCTTTTGCTGCATCAGACTTTGAATGCAGACTTGATTAAAGTTTAAAAACACAGGCATTCCTGCAATATGAAAAAGAACACCATCTACCAAATGAAATCTTGCCTCTAGATCAGTATGAATTTTAATTTACACTGATGGGTCTGCCCCACCGGCCGCTTTTGTTAAAGATCAGATGCTGGATGGCAAGTTCCGTCCTCATTGCACCAAAAAAACTACCTCTAGGTAATAGAATGGCTTGGTTGGCAGCTTTTAAAGTCCTGATACTTGCACCTTTAAACACGGATCGAGAATTCCCCACACTCATTGTGTGTGATTCCTTTTACTGTGTGCAATAACATAATAAAAATTTACACCATTGGGAACAAAATGGGTTTAAAGATGAAACAAGGTGGCCCAATTAAAATACAAAATTATGGGAACAGGTAGTGGAGTTGAGAAAAGACCTACCAAAACTCACGTGGTTAACACACTGAGTCATCAACGTGATGGCGTGCACGTTGAAGGGAATTCATTGGCTGTTGAAGCCACAAAGGGGGGCTGTTCACACAGCTTCCATAGCTGCGCACACTCGTCCAACAACGAGAATAGACGGTTAGAATATGGTGGCTGTAATTGCTTCACGCAAAAGCAGCACAGCAGTGCCTAAAATTTCCACTCAAATACTCCTACAAGTTAAATGCAAACAACATTCCATAGGCTCAGATTCCTGGAGTGGGGGATAGAGTATTTTCAAAATATGGATAGTAGGCAGGAATTAATCATTTAAAGCACACAAGGGCTTGGGCTCCACGCATTCAGGGGTAATAGCTACTATTTCTTCATTGCAACAGTGCTATTGGTGGCCTGGGATCAGAAGACAGACTATTGGCTTTGTCTTGAACTGCAACATCACTAAACAAATGCCAGGCTACACCATCACAAGACCCGCGCAGGTCCCATTGCTAGACAGCCTCAGACTGTCCACTTGATCGTGTCATGTAAAGGACCACTGCGGCCCCTCACATTTTGAGGTGGCTTAAAAATATATCTTAGTGGCAGTGGGTCCTTGCTCAAGTTTCCTATAAGTATGGCCTCAATACTTGGCTGACGCTCAAAACTGTTATAGAAAGATTTGCGAGTCCACAACAGGAGATACGCAATCAACGTTACACCCTGACTGTGGCCCCACACTTGGCTCTCGAGCCTACTGGGAGGCCATGGAAGGGATGGACGCAGTATTGCGGTACTCCTCCCCAACGCCATCCTGAGGGAATTAAGGTAGAGGAGAAGAAGGACTGGGGCATAGAGCAATCGTTAACAGCTAGTGTATTAGGCGGGGTATTAATGGGGTCAAACACTTATATGGATTCAGGGGGAAATACACACTCAGCCAAGAAGCTCTCTAGGAGGTGTCACCTCATTTACAAATATGGGAACCTGATCATACATGTGAAGGCACAGTGGCGGATGAAAACCATTCTGTATCTATGATCGTTTGGCTGTTTTACAGGAACTAAAGGCTACAAAGAAACAAACAAAGATTCTGTCAAAGTGAAACAGGCCGCCACTGGGAAGTCGAGGTAATCACGGCAAGTCCTGTCTGAATCCAAAAGTCATGGATCTGGGCAGAGAGAGAAAAAGATCGTGGACACAAAGGAATTTGGGCCCTCATACAGAAATACATGTGCCACTCCTTAAAGTGAAAGGAACAAGAACTGAACTTTTGCTGCATCCTGCCGTGATAAAAACACCAGATTCATTTCAAATGAAAAAATCAACCAAAACCTCTGTGGCCAATACTGAGCAGTAGGCCTCGTGAATTCCACAATAGTAGACGCCCCTCTCACTACTATTCCAGAAATTCAAACTGAAAGGCTCATCAGGTTTGAGCAATCAAATCCATGGAGTGGGGGACTATGCAACAATGCAATGGAACCAGTTCTCCTTGAACCAACCTTTCAAATTAAAAATAAAAATCAAGACTACACTCAAGTTGCAATTTGGCCAAAAACAAATGTGTACACCAACGTTTTTTCAACAAAAGCACCTATTAATAAAAGCTTCTACGTTTTCTCAACAAAAACATCAAATAAAAAAGGCTTCAATGTTTTTCAACAGAAGCATCAATTGATAAAAGCTTCAACGTTTTTTCAACAAAAACATCAAATAATAAAAGCTTCAAAGTTTTTCAACAAAAGCATCAAATAATAAAAGCTTCAAAGTTTTTCAACAAAAGCATCAAATAATAAAAGCTTCAAAGTTTTTCAACAAAAACATCAAATAATAACTTCAACATCTGAACGTTTTTCCAGCAAAGACATCAACTATTAATTTCAACATTTCAAGGTTTTCAACAAAAACAGCAAAGATAACTTCAACTAAATACGATGCAATCTCAACAATTGAACTTACAGCTACTGGCTATTTCATTAACTGTGATACTTTTTCCATGGCTCCACGTGAATAGGAAGCGACAGCCAGCCCAAAAACAAACAACAAACATACAAGTACGAACTTTTGAACCTTTTCCTTTCCAAAAGATACAGACCTGGCTTCTCCATGAATAGAACTATGGGGTATTTCTGGGTTCATCTTTTTCTGTTCTGGCTTTGCTTAGAGCTAGCTTTTAGTATGACTCTTAGTGGACACTTTCTACAACACAGGAACTACATAAAACTGAAGCCACGTCCATTTTCAATTCAAATGCAAAAGAGACGTATAAATGTATTCGACCTGAACAAACCTTTATATTCTAAATGATGTACTTAATCATCCAGTTTTTAATTCTGATTAATGTATTTTGAACTTTCATTAATTTTCATTTATTTTTATCATGCATTCAGTAATGTAATTACATTCAGTAAATGTTTCTGAAAATTGGGTTACTGATACAGGGTTTAATATGCTGTCTGTTTTAAGAATAATTGCTATATTTTCAGATCATGAAATGTTAGAGATTTATTCATATTGCAATGCTTTATACCTGTTACCTTCATTAAGGTTATCAACTCCTACAGAATTGAAATGCATCTAGAAATGTGGTTGTTTAAACACCAGTAGGAACGTGCCAAACACCACCATACATACATCAGCAGGTGCAACATTTGATGCTATTTACAACACAACAGGACAGACCCAGTTAGGAAAGCATGGGTGGTTTGGCCTTTTGACACAAATACATGTCACAGAAATGATTCCTGAACGTCACCAAGGGACTCAGTATACATAGGCCAGACCTACATTATGTGCAGATAACATCCGAAAGTTTCCTTTATAAAATTCAGTGCTTAAAGGCAATTTGAAAACCATGCTTGTGCAGCATCTTTTAATTTTTCACGTTACATCAGCTAAAGAAATATTTTTTTCTTTTTTGCAAAATGGCACTCTTAAATACAGACTGCCCCTTTTTCCTTTTTGGTAAATTCGGCCTTTCACATACAAGCAGTGTGATACACCTTGGGAATACCTCGAACTGGAACTATGCCTCTCATGGTTTCTAATTTAAAAGACCAGTCTGACAAGACTGCAACTTACCTGTTTTTGCATAGAGAATGTGCATCTGTCTGACACTTCCAAAGGAAAACGCCAGTGGCAATTACCACCATGCAGGGTCTGCTGAAGTCCCATGCTTGGCTGTGTCTCAAGCGTATTCCCATCAAACCAAAGCATTCCTTGCAAATCCAGTGGGTGCCTTGTGCTTCATTTAGCAACACCAACTTATGGATTGAGACCTCATCGGCGAATATGGCTGAAGGTGAGGTACGAGTAAATCCAGGCACACAGGTACAATCTTCAGCACCGGCTGCCTCAGAACAAGCAACTGGCAGCACTGTCTTTCTGTGCTTCCACAACGACT
Source organism: Lissotriton helveticus (assembly GCF_964261635.1). Classification (NCBI taxonomy): domain Eukaryota; kingdom Metazoa; phylum Chordata; class Amphibia; order Caudata; family Salamandridae; genus Lissotriton; species Lissotriton helveticus. The sequence continues at coordinate 938,984,812 of NC_136070.1, forward strand.
ACGCGAGGTATTAAAAAGGTCTCTTCACTGCAGCAAATGGCTACGAGAAATGTTGTGACTACCAGCACTTTTTATCTCTAGTTCTTCAAAACATGTCCTGAAACACATTTTTTCTGTTATTGTTTCAACTTTCACTAAGTGCTTGGAGCTTTCCCTCTAAATTGACTTTTTTAAAGAAAGCATGGTCTTCTGAAAAAAGCATGAAAGAGTTTTCAATTTTATAAACAGAAACTTTTATAAGTAACTACTTACTCTAAAGAGTATATATATCTTTTTTAATGACACTATAGATTTTTCCTGTCTCCACAGAGTCTATAGTAATTTTACATATTTTAACAGCTGCTATTTTTTTCTGCTCATAAAACTCTCATGCAACTACCTGCCAATTATATGCAAATGCCTATTTTAGTCACGTAGTTTGCTTTTAATGGGTTATTAACTCTTGTCCATAGATTGGAGTGGGTGTTATGAATGAAATTGAGGCCTTAACATAGGTACTGTCTCAGAAGCACAAATCCTTTGTGTCACAGAGACAAGCAGGCCCTTTCAGAGACAGGCAGGCCCTTTGACCTAGATTAGCCCTCATTTCACAATAACGAGCAACAGAGAGGCTGTCCCCTTATCTGATCACTGTGTGCTCTGTGCACAGAAGACGGTCCATCCTAAATACGTAATCTCCATGTCCAACAGTGACTAACCTACGTCACAACAAATTCTTGGAAACAGACCAAGAACAGATTTTCCTCTGACCAACATTACGTCAATCCAAGACACCTATCCTGTATAAGTATACCTCCCTTTGCCCAAGCAAACCAGAGGAGACAGAGACTTCCAGGCCGACACTCTGCCCGAGGCGCTGCAACCTGCGTCATGCCACAACTCCAGCTGCCAGAGGTCCATCACCCATCTGTGGGTGTCCAGCTCAAGATCAGGATGAAGTCCCACTAAGGTAAAGGGGTTAGACTAACTCCTAGGGGGATTCTTGGCTCTCTAAGACCTACACACATGCTAGGTACACTTAGGTACATCTAGTTAGGCATCATAGGGGTATAGGCTTCATCTAAATGCATTCTGTATTTCATGTATTTGTTCATTACTATTGCAAAATGGTAGAACTATACAAAGCCTTTTTATTTAACTGCACTGCTGGCCATAATTCTCTGCTACTGTCCAACAGTTGTCGCAGCACATATAACCAGTACTAGAAGAACAACTGTGCAATAAATGTTATTGTAAACACACCCGACTGTTTCTTCTATGTACTTCTCTGAGATGAGTGACTGAATGAAAAGTAGTATATTGTTTCCATGATCCTGAGGGATGTGGGTTTTATGTTATGTGGTTGCCAGAAGCTATTCCCTTCTTGTCTTCAAGAAGTTTCTAGTGGCCTCTGAGCTAGCTGGTACACAGTAATTAAGTTTAATATACATAATAGGGGCATACAGACCTCAGTCCTATGCCAAGCCTATCGTGTATGTTATTCCAATGCGCAGAACCTATAAGGGATATAGGAACTACACTACAGTGTGTACCGCTAAGAAACACTTCACGACCCCCACTCCAACATTTGTGTGTGCAAAGTAAAACCCAGGATGTCTTAATGTATTCTTTACCCAACCTTTCATATTTGTCTGCTTGCATTTGTGTGAGGCAATACTGAAAATGGAAAGTTGTAACAGGCAGAGTTATTTTGCCATGAATGATCCATTCTGTAGCTCGTTTTTCTGCTACCGTAAATGGCAATTTTTCCCGTTTTTCAATGCTCAGCACTGTATACTTTGCTCCCCTTTGTAGCAGTTTGATCTGTTTATGAGTGAGATTGTATTATGTAAACAGAGACGATGTGTTGATGGAACGTCAAGGCACATAGCCTGCACGCACGTTTTGTAGCATCCAGCCTAATAACATAATAGAACGTATTTGAGATTGGCCTTGTTGTAACATGGCTAAATCTTGTTCCAGTATGTGATAGCAGAGGATACAATGTTGCCCAGTGAATATATCCTGGATGACAGAGTTGTTAACGCATTGTCGACCACAGCGAGCGATTTCTCTAAATTATTACGATCAATTTCTCGTATTCTTTCTGCGGCGTCTTCTTGTGTTACCTTCCATATTTCATTATGATCAGCATAGATGCCGACATATATGAAATGTTTTTGATGCGGTTTTCTTGGTCCTTGCAAGAAATCCTTAAGGTCTGCGCCTTCTTTAAGTAAACATAAGTGTTGTTTCACATCCTCGAGTGTAGATTTTTGTGGCCAATCAAGGCATAATTTTCCAACACTGTCTGTTGTTACTACCCCTGAATGCTGTCATTGAACATAACGTGGGTCTGGCCTATTGATAGTAAAGCCCTGTATTCTATTCAGGAATATTTCTTGACAGGTGTTTGTGTCTGTGGGCCAGGGCAACCATTTTCCCATTCAGGATCTGATCTGTTGTTTTGTAAAATTGTGTCTACTGTTACGGCTCCCTGTGTAGCGCTATTACTTGCAGGTGTTAGTACAGAAGGTGTATTCATGTCTTTGATCATGGCTAATCCAAGGTAAGACGTTTGTTGGACAGTGTCATTCAAAAACATTATTTGCTGTAGGATGATACAGGCTCTAAACAAAGCTTCTATCCCCTGTACATGCCAATCTTTAGAACACCAGACAATTTTTGTGTCGATTGTGTCTTTCCAGAAGTTGAACCCTTGTCTAGACAGTTGGGCATAACGGCTGCAGAATAAACCTTTTTTGTATTAGTTTTTATTAAAACAAATTTTTATTACGTTTTCATGTTTTCTACAAATCAGCGGGACGTCTTAGATCTTATGCACATGAAAATTATGTAATTATTGATGAGGCAGGCAGAACTTGCCCTCTCCTAAGTAAGCATTCAATACATTACAGTACAGTTGACATATCAGTGGTTGCAGATCGATCGTGCCTACTATTGTTGCAGTCTGTTACATATTCTGTTCCTTTGCTGTAACTTGTATCATTATCACATTTCTGTGTATAATCCATATCATTGTCTCACATTAAAAAGTGACGAACCATCCCGTATCAATATGTACTCCCTCCCCCTCCCACCAGTCCTAGATGCCTTTGTAATGTCAGGTCATAGGTTCTAGCCCTGCTGCGTCACAACACCATACCTCCTACAATGTGCTTAGCTGATACACTAGACCGTTCGGGTTAGAATCTCAGCCCTGTGTGTCCTATTGTGTGCTGTCAGCGGCGTTATAAAAATATATGTCCAAGATTGACAGGTTTCCATCATGGCATCCCATTCTAGTGATATTGGAGTTTCCTGCCTTATTATGGCACTCTCTGCCCCACCCTATCGTAGTAATTTGCTGTGCCATGCATATGCAGTAGGTGATGTTTTTGATTTCCATCGCATAGTGCTGGCCCTTACTGCCAAAAGAAGCTCCAGATTTACAAACCTATATTGTACTTTGTATTTGGCCGCTTTTTTCCTTAAACCCAAAATACAATCCACTATGATATTATGTATCTCCCGGTGTGTGATCTTGGCCGTGTGGCATCTGATCGAGTCCCAGAACCCCCTACTGTTTTGTATTAGTTAACATACTTTTCTGTCCTGTTTTAATTACATTCTTATAGTAAAAGTTTTCTTGATTGGATGTATTGATTCCTGAAAAATATGGAAACTTATTTGCAACTACCACTTGATGGTGTAGGACAATGTTCCCATTGGTTAAACATAAATACACTTCTATGTGTTGCAGATGTATGCAAGAAATGATGACCATAATGGTTATAACAATAAAGCTGTTCGTAGGCTGATGAACCGTCTAAGTTTTCATTCTTAGAAAATGCAGCAGATCTTTCTAGATCAGACATCATGTTATTAACAGTCTCAATGTCCCAATCATCTGAATAGGTATTAGAGGTAATATAGTCACTTAAGGAAAATTTAAATAAGTGTGGAATCTTCTTCCGACGGCCCGCATATATCATAATCGGTTTTGAACCCAAACTATACCATCCTGTATAGGAACGGCTGTGATGTTCACTGCTGACAAGTCACTTGCTTCACGATGGGATGATTTCTGTGGTTTTAAAAGTAAGTTCACATTTTTACTTTCAGTGTCCAAATGAATATATCTACCATTCACAAGTCCTGTAAGAGTCATTACTAAAGCTAGCCAAAGCAGAAAGAAAAATATCCCAGAAAGAATCCATAGTTCAATCCATGGTGAAACCAGATTAGTCTCTTTCAGGTGATGAAAAAAGTCTTGTACGTGTTCTTAGAAAGTTTTTTGGGCTGGTGTTGTTTCAGGCTCACTTGGATCCTCAGAAAACGTATCAAAGTTAATGAAGTAGCCAGAAGCAGTTCGGTCAATTGTTGAAATTGCATCAGGATTAATTGAAATCGCTGGAACCAGTTGATCGCGTGTTACATTGGTGTAGACAGGTGTGTCTTGACAAACTGTTATTTGGGTGTCATGAGGGATGAGTTCCATAGTATGGTTGCTTAGTCCTTCATCTGATACTGCTGAATTCTTGATGGTGATGAGTTTTTCAGTCTGAACCTCTTGGATAGTAGCAAGAGGAGTGCGTTTGCTACTAGGCCTACTATTTAGTATTGGCCACATAGTGTGGTTTGATGAGGTCGATTGATACAAATCTTTTCTCCTTTCTTCCAGCAAGGGACGGCAGAAGTACTGTTCTTGTTCCGTGGATGGCTAGGACAGGTACTGGTTGTCTGTAAGAAGGCACAAATTCCTTCTTGTCACCAATTTTCTCTCTGACTAGATCCCCAACTTTTGGGATCCAGACAGACCTTGCTGGGACGGCTGTTTTTTCCCCAGTCGTGGTTGGCTTCAGGAACACGTTGCTTTGTTTCGATCTTAGTTCATTTAGAACCTGTAAAACAGCCAAACGATCTGTGATATCAAAAGGTTAATTTTCCACCACTGTGCCTATACATTTGAGATCAGGAACCCACATTCTTGTCCCAAATAGGACCTCATATGGAGAGACCCCCGTAGAGAACTTCTTGGCAAATTATTTAACGAGCGTTGAACCCCTTAAAGATGTTTGACCCACCCATCACCCGAACCTAATACTCTAGCTGTTATAGACTGATTTATGTCCCAATTTACCTTTCCACAATGAAATTACTCTCAGGTCGGAATGAAGAGGAGTACCGCAATGCTACGCCCAAACTGTCCATGGCCTCTTTGTAAGCCCGAGAGCTAAATGCAGGACCTTGGTCAGAATGTAGTGTGCCAATTGCGTATGTGCCGATAAAGATTCGCAAATCTTTTATAACAGTTCGAGCGTCAGCCGAGCGCTGAGGCCACATCCATAGGAACCTTGAGCACGAATCCACTGCGACCATGATATATTTATAGTTACCATCCCTTTGCAAGGGACCGCAGTAATCCAGGTAAACACAAGCCAATGGTTTATCTGAAATTAACAGGGGCGTCTGCGCAGGACGTTTCACTGTGGAGACTTTCATCTGTTTGCATATTTTGCATTCCAAAACATAGTTTTTGGTCTGTTTCCTAATGCCAGGCCACAAATATCTCTGTTTTAATAAAGATACAGTTGCAGAAACACCTGCATGGGCAGAGGCTATCCCTTCATGCGCAGCTAGGATCAGTCCTAATCTACGTTCCTTGTTTGGAATTACCCTATTCCCCACTCCAGGGATTCGAGCAAAGGAAACGTTGTTCGCATCAATTATATAAGACTACTTGAGTGGAAACTTTTTCGGTAACGCTGCACCACTGCCTTTGCTTAAAGCATTGACAGCCAATAATATCTCCCTGTCTGATCTCGTTTTTGAATGAGTGATCGCAGCTACGGAAGCCGTTTGCACAGCCCTCTTTGTGGCTTCATCAGGCAATTAATTGCCTGCAACATGAACACCATCACGTTGATGACTCAGCGTGTGTATCACATGAGTATTTTAGGTCCGTTTCGCGATTGAACTACTTGTTCCCAAAGCGTTTTATGCTTTATTGTGCCACCTTTTGTATCTTTGAATCCGTTTTGAAGCCAATTCTGTAAATATTCATTCTATGACTGAACACAGTAAAAGGAATCACACACTATAAGTGTGATAAGTGTGGGGAATTCGTGATCCGTATTTTCATGTGCCAATTTGAATGCTGGTAGTTCAGCTCGCTGAGCTGTACAATCTCCTAGAGATCGAGTTTTAGTGACCATAGGTCGGAAGATACCATCGCGCATGCGAACTTTAATGATTGCGCTCACTGCACTGTAAGCTTGCTTACTCCCTATAGCGGGTTGTGCTGATCCGTCAGTATAAATTATGAATTTGTACTGATCAAGAGTCAGAATTTTTGCGGGCTGAGGACATTCATGTTCATATTGCAGGAATGCTTGTGTTTCTAAATCAGGATCATAAACATATTCAACATCTGTTGCAGCAAGAGAATTAACCCATTGTATCCATCAAGGATGTAAAGCTTTTGCATTTGGAATGCTTGCTTTTGTAACTGCCTCTAAGGCTGGTACTGGAGTCACGACAATAATGCATTTCCCCTGTGCTAGATCTTTTTCTTTTGCTACAGCGGTTTGAACTACTGTCAGAATTTTTTCTGTTGAAGTGAAGCGCATTTCTGTTTGTGTATACAAATGTGATTTGTATGCAATTGGTACTTTTTCACCTTCATTAAAAGTTAAATAAGTGAATCCGCATTCACCAGAAATTATTCGGATTACTAAATTGCGTGTATGTAGTGTAAGTGATTTGTTGCTAACATGTTAGCTTGGAGTGAACGAAATATTTCTGTGTGTTCTTGTGTCCAATTTTTGATTCAAAAATCAGGTTTGATTAATTCGTAGAGAGGTTTAATCCTTTCTGCGTAATTTAGAATGTAAGTTCTTCCAAAATTTAGGAAACCTAGAATCAACTGTACAATTTTCAGCATTTTTGGAGGTTGGAGCAGTGCACACCTTTCTAAAAAGTTAGCTGCCAGGCTTTTGCCTTCACTTGACAGCTCATAACCAAGACAAAGGACATTGAGGTGGGTAATTTTTAAAGTTTAATGTCTAGCTATCAGAGGCGAAGCCCATTATAATGGTACTCACTCTGTTCAAGTGTCTATCCAGGTCATCGTCTGTCAGATAGATGTCATCCACATATGACAATGCCTCATTTTTTTTTTTTTAAAGACCAATGGTCCCAGATTTTATTTAGTTTCACAAGTAACAAACCAAATGATCATACAATGTCATAAAAACTACAAACTTTACCCAGCCAGTAACTTGTTTCGACATGTCGGTCATACATAAGTGAAAATAAACAGTAGCCAGGGGAGATGCATTAGTTCGCAATTATCAGTGCCAGGAAAAGTCTCGGGTTGCAGTGCCTGTAGCATGTGTCACTGCAAAAGGACCAAGGTGGTCATAAAAGCCAAAAGCGATTGTTCTAGGCCGTGTTCCCTGGTTGGCACGGATGAGGTCAAAGACAGCAGTCACATCCCATAGTGCCATATGGATCGCTGGGCTACAGTCTCCTGATCGTGGCAGTGTGCAATAAACATTGTGTAAAGGGTAAACAGGGAGGGGAAAATGAACATCACTGTGAGTACAGCAGAAACGAACTCACTGTCAACCAAGAGATACAACAGGGAAATAATGAAAAAAGGAAATAAAAAAGAAAAGGAAAAAAGAAAGGAGGGAGGACTTCAACAACAGTTGGACTAGTATTAGCGTGTACAGTAGTGTATCAGTGACCCTAGCGGCGCATGGTACACCCTATCTGGACTGTGTGGGGGTGGGGACGGCTGTGGATATAGGGTTGCTGTGGCCGTATGGCGGGAGGGGAGGGGAGTGGAGGGGTTGATAGCAAGTAGACCTAGTCGGGTAGTACCTTAGTGGCCGGGGGAGGGGGGGGAGGGGGAGGGGGGGGAGCGTCACGCCGGGGCGGCGGACGACTGTTCCCCCACTGCTCCGTGTCGAGGCGGTTACGTTATACCAGCCTGGGTGCATGTCCGATGGTATGCGGTCAGGGTAGCGTCCCAGTCTTGGGCAATCGGGTACATACGGAGGCCCGCCATCTCCTCCCTGTGTAGAGACACGCTCTCTGCGCAAGCCCAGTTGTCAAATGAGCGACGCCAGTCTGCAGGGCGCGGGGGGGTGTCATTTTTCCCCGTTTCGTGATGAGTCGCTTAGCCGTAATGAGCCCCAGGTCCCAGAAACGTGCCTGTAGTTTGGTCTGCTTGGTTCTTTTGTAGAGTCCCAGCAGGCATGCTTCCCACGTCTTGGGGAGGGTATCGCCCGTGGCCGCCGTCAATGTGTCAGTGACCGCCGACCAGTACAAGGTGAGGGCAACTCCAGAGCGCGTGTAGGATGTCCGAGTTCAGGAGACCGCACATGACAATGCCTCATCATCATAAATTTGTGGTAACTCTGTTACTCTTGCTGAGAATAAACCCAGGCTGTTCTTGAACCCTTGTAGGAGACGACAGAAGTGAAGTTGGGTTCCCATTATTGAGAAAGCTGTTAAGTACCTGCTTTCAGGTGAAATGTTTTGACAAAAGAAACCAATTGAAATGTCTAATGTGGTTTTATATTTTTTTACGCACAATGTTATTCATTAATGCTGTACTATGTGCATTTTGCACTACAAATGTTTTGGAACAAGTGTTCAAATGTCTGTAATCCAAAACTAGACGATATGTATTTTCTAGTTTGGATACGGGAAACAAAGGATTGTTCATTGAGGAGGTGCATGTTTCAATCACCCCGTGGTATTCAAGTTGATCTAAGATCCCCCTGACCTCTTTCTAGCTTCTTGCTTTATTGGGTACTGCCTTTGTGCAGTAGGTTGATTTTTTAACTGTATTTTGTGGTGAGGTGAGTCCTCATCCCATCCTACATGTTTTGTGTATAATGCTGGGGCCTGGGCAACTGTCAATTTCCTGGTATAATTAAATTGTTGGTGAATTGGAATATGGTTGGAGAAAGCTGGCATAATGATGTCCTCGCCATGTGGGCATTCTCTCACAAATTCGGGTGGCCAATCCCTTTCTGCTAGAAGTATATCATAACCCCTTGAAAGTTTCTCCCAAAAAAGTGGCTTCACTTTTTTCGGTATGTCTCCCTCCATCCGGATTGTTATTTCATATAACTTTTGTGGAGTTATAACCCTAGTGTCTCCAGAAGTTTCTTTAGGTTCTGGTGAGCTATTGTTACTTCTGCTGCACTGTACAGCATTGTCTGAGCCCATTCTCTGTTCTTGAGTTGTGTTCTCAGTATTTTCGACATGTCTGATCTTCAGACCTGCTACCTTCTTCTTGGTGAATTGAGGTTTTGATTTGGTTTTTTTAATGCGTTGATCGTCTTTGGACTTCATGCGTTCTTCTTTGTGATCTGACCGTCCTCTTCTTTCGGATGTCTGTGACAAAATCTGAAAAGTATGAAAAGAACCTGTATCAGTATCCTGATACCTGTCAGGTTTTCTTAAATTATCCCTATTCCTGAGGTTATACCTCCTTTCAGAGGGCTCTTTTTGAGGAGACCTACTTCGGGATTCAGAACGTTTCTGTTTTGAATTTTGTTTATTAGTTTCCCACTTCTTTTTAGAAGATGTAGGATTTTGTTTAATAGAGTCCTTTTCAGGACCTTCAGACAGTTGTGGCTTCAAAGGTTTTCCACCCAAACTGCCTAATTCTGCATAAGATTTTCTATTATTCTGGGTAGTTCATGTTGATGTTCTGTTACAACAAATTCCCTTAAGCGTTGGCGGATCGCCACTGATGCTGCCTCCCCTTTAATATTAGATAATATTATTGTTGAGACCTGGTCTAAATTTTTCAGTAATTTCATACCTAAATGCAGCCCAAGCTCCGCCCCGTACTCATTTTGAATCTGTTTCAGGACATCTGGTATTACCGCAATTGAAGGGAACACCGTGTGTTTTAGTATAGATGGCAGCAAAGACTGTGCCCCAAGTGGTGCAGTCTTCCAGTTGTGGTGTGATCCCCATTGGTAAACAGATTGTTAGGATTCTGTGTTTCTCATAAGGGCTAGTATTAGGAAATACTGCTTCGATTTGAATAATTTTTTGAGCTATCCAGAATGGAATTTGTTCACGTTTTGTGGGCATTTTACCCATGATTGCGTATAAAGTTTGTGGAATAATTTTTAGATTATTACCCTGTTGAGGGGTTTGATTTGGAATGGTCAATGGTGGTTGAACTGTGAAAGTCTGCATGACATATTGGACTAATTGTCTGTAAATGTTTATTAACTCTTTTAGTTGAGTAAGTAATTCATCGTCTGACATCTCTTCGATGTCTGGATGAGGAGGTGTGTAGCCAGCTAAAACCGGCCATGTTGCTCCTGGTCTACCTAGTGGACCGAGCCTGGTAATGTTTTTATGATGTTTTAGGGCGCCTTTAAACCAGAGATCATGCTCCTGGTATGTGAGTGGAATTTCAATATCCTTGAAAGGAATATATTCCTCAGGTGGATCATCTTCTTTAAAGAAGTGAAACACTTTTGTTATTGAATTTGATTCTGGGAATACTATCCATGAATAGAATACTTCTGTCTGAAATGATTTGTGTGCCTCTTTCACGAAAACTGCTCTACCACCTCTAGGTGTTAGGCCGTGTTTATAGTTTTAGAGTGATGGCTCTCCTTATATGTGGATGGATAGGAATCACATCCTCATTGGTTTCATTAAAACCGGTAGTATTAACAGCGAGATGTAATGCTATTGACTGGAGCAGCCTCAGCATTATCCCCGTTATTGAACAATGTTTTTTGAAAAATGTAGAACAAGTTACAAGGAAACTAAGATAATGTGCACAATATTTTGGAACACTGTATCCTTCAACGTTGAACAAACCAAAGAGCTAATATAGGATTTTTGTTCTATTCAGTTTTGGCGGATACTTAGCCCTACCCACTCCAGACGTCTTATGGAGTATGTGAGTAGGGGTCTCTGAGAAAAGCACGACTGAGTTACTTCAGTATCTAGCGTTAAATTACTGCCTTACCAAACCGTTGGGTGCCAAGTTGTGTAGTTCCTATTTCCCTAATAGGCTCTGCGCATTGGAGTAATATACACTATAATTTTGGCATTGAACTGAGGTCAGTATGCCCCTATCGAGTATATTAAACTTAATTACTTTGTGTGCCAGCTAACTCAGAGGCCACTAGAAACTCCTTGTCAAACAAGAAGGGAGTAGTTTCTGGCAACCGCATAAACATGACAACTTTTGTTTCCAGAACACTCTCAGAATCGTGGAAACAATAGATAACAGTTTCACTCAGCTAATCCTGCATGCTTAGTTTCTGCAGAGTTACACAGAAAGAGTAGATGGGTGTCTCAATAAAAGGGATTTATTGAACAATCTTATTTCTCATGAATGAGATATGTGCTGTTACAATCATAAGACAGAAGTTGAGATATATAATGTACAGCGTAAGCAGTAGAAAGAAATAATACTGCAATATCATTGTCTTTCAGCTATGATACATATTCATATACATAAATAAAACAGGCTAAAATGTGAGTGCTCATACGATGCGTTCTCTAACTAGTTCTACCCCAGTGAGAAGTAGGTGCTGTATTCTATAGTATGGTAAGCTATAGTTTGTTATGCAGAGAGTCCCTCTAGGTTCTAGTCAGCTCCATACCTTGAGAATAAGAGAGGTTGGAATCTCTTTCCGGTTCTCGAACTCTAACACCCCGCAAAGGGAGTCAGAATACTGGAAGCTGGATTCTCTGTGAGCAGGGATGACTGCGTCTTGTCAGTGCATCAGGGCGGGACACGGGCTCCTCTAAGTCGAGGAGCCTCAGCGTGTCGGAGGTCTTGGAGGAAAATTTGCAGAACAGCGGGGGACTCGAAGTCCCAGGAGGCCAGGAGGCCAGAGGCTGTCCCTGCAATCGCCCTCACCTGTGCGGGGGAATAAAGCGACCTCGCCGCTCCAGCTTCGCGGGAGCCGCAGAGACTTGGAGGTCTTGGAGGAAAATGTGCAGAACAGTGGGGGACTCGAAGTCCCAGGAGGCCAGGAGCCCAGAGGCAGTCTCTGCAATCGCCCTCACCTGTGCGGGGGAATAAAGCAACCTCGCTGCTCCAACTTCGTGTAGCCGCAGCGTCTTGGAGGTCTTGGAGGAAAATTTGCAGAACAGCGGGGGACTCGAAGTCCCAGGAGGCCATAGGCAGTCCCTGCATTTGCTCTCACCTGTGCGGGGGAATAAAGCGACCTCACCACTCCCGGGGGGCCCGCGAAGGGCGGGCCCGTTTAAGCCCGTTGTAGCCCGGAGGAGACCGGACCGGGCCACCACTCTAACGACTTGCAGCTGGCACATTGAAGGACCTTTAATTACTCTGTAAGTATCCTCAGTGTTAACTGAACCCGCTTGGGAAAAATGGCTGGGTGTGAAGGGCGGACTAAGAAAGCGATGACGGGTGGCTGGGACTTTAGATAACTTTATAATAAGGGGTACGTCAGTCCTGGAACACGAAATGATCATGACCGAGTGTCGGCTCTCTCAGGACCTAGCTTTTTCTAAAAGATCTTCGTTGGGGGAATTGGCGAATGCACTGGAGCACATACATCAAATGATTGTTAGTGAAGGGCCCGAGAGTGGAATTAGAAATCAGTTAGCCCAGGCAACGGGGAAACTACCCCCAATTGGTGAGCTGCAACAATTGGGGGCATTGACTGATGACTCATCGTCAACTCCCGAAATCAATACAGTAGTACAGTAGTATGTGGTTCTGAAGGCCCGAATATCCGACAGCTATATGGGCGTCTTGAAAGGGCTATTCCCAAAAGGAAGCGAGGTGGCGTAGTTACGCGCGGGAGAAAGCCCAAATTTCCAAAGCTCAGTAATAATAATGAATCTCTTACCCCGGCCGCTAACGTTATAGAAAGTGGGCAGCTGATCCCACCAATAGTAACCATCTCCGCAGGGGTAAATAATTTTCCTGAACACCCTTCAACTGAGGACTTATTTCTGATGAAATTGGGTGCTCTTTTACAGTCGTTATTGCAACCTCTTGAGGGGAGACTATCATTAATAGAGCAGAGGTTGTTAAAAATTGAAGAAGCATCCACGGCAAGTATGGACTACATAAAGGTCAAAAAGGCTTATTTTGGCCAAACACAAGCAAAAACTGTCCCAGATGGCTCCTTGCCCGGAACTACTATAATGTCATCTAATCGTCCTACTGCTCCTGAGAATAGTCCAACTCATATATCCCTCGCTGATTACCCAGATAATCTCTTGACCACAGCTAGCAATAAAAAAACGAAGATGTACAACAGCTGGGAGGAGAAGAGCGGAGAACATCAAGGGGCTTGTCAACTGGGAAACCTATCGCTGATGGTCCAAAGAGTAATTTACCACACATCGATCTACCCCCGGAAAGCGCACCATATGTAGTCGTCTTGACTGGGGTTCCTAAACTGGATCCCAATGGAGTTGAATCATATATTGAACTAAAAAATAAGTCTATCCATTGGTTGAACAATAATAGACCTCTTCCCAGAAATGTCCATTCCCAAATTTTATTTGCTAGAAGAGTGGGATGGGTGGGACGCAGACCCAAAGACGTGGAAGGGGATTGTATCATCATCAACTTTAAGGACAGAAGTGTGGTCGATCATGTATGTATGGGATATCAAACAAATGTCCAAACGACAATTCACCCTATGAACTTAAGTTATTTTTATCCCCCCCTACTTGTAGCCAGAACCAATATCACTATGGACTTAATCGGGGACGGGTAGCTCATAATGACACCCAGAGTTATGGAGAAGAAATGGGAGGTAAATAATAGGTTTAGTACACTTGACCAGGTTGATTGACTGCCATTTATTCCCCTATCTTTGAAAGTAACACAAAAATGGCTGAGGGTACCAATCAAAAAAAGGTTTTTAGGGGGGAAGAAACAAGACCCTTTAGCAACTAAGATAATAGGGTCTAGCGAAATCAGACAAATACCTATAGTTGACCCTGAGGTAGAGGCTGGGAAACAGGTGTTAATTCATGAAAGATTCATTTTACTTGGAGAAGTTATATCATCCCCTGAAGTTCTACCCCCCTCCCGCCCCTGTATTGTTGATCTAGGTTCGCTGGAGCCTGACTTATTGGAGAGTGTAGCGCCTATGGTTAAAGTTGGGAGTGGTCCAGAGGGCCCTAGTGCAGGCCTGAGGTATGTTACCTTTACAACGAAACTTTTACAACGCACTACCATTACAACGCGGTCATTACAACGCAAACCATTACAACGCATTGCGCTGGGGGGGCGCTCTAGGATAGGGAATAAGGTTAATTTACTATCCAACACCTTCCCTAGTGTCCACGGGGACTGGAGTTGGAATAGTAAATTAAACTATTCACTATCCAGCACCCCAAAGCGCTATGCGTTGTAATGGATTGCGATGTAAAAACCGCATTGTAAAGGCAGGCGTTGTAATAGCCTGCGTTGTAACGTCATACATCCAGGCCTGACAATGTTGTCGTGGAACATTGCGGGCCTTACGGCTAAAATGGATTTGCTAAACTGGGGAGACTTTATAGACTCCCACAGGGTTTGCCTCTTTCAAGAGACCTGGGCCCCTAAACCTATCCATCGGGTGGGTTTTGTGACTTATTTTGAGCCAGCTGTCAAGGGCCCTAGAGGCAGACTGTCGGGGGGGGGTGTGTACATGGGTGGGTACCCACCTTGGATGTGTGGTAAAAAGAGTTAACACTCATTCCCCAGATAAAATTTTTACTCTTTTGACCTTTACAAATGTACAAAAACTGGCCCTCATTAATATCTATTCTCTGCCAGTTCAGTGCGGTGGTACTTCCCCGACCCTGGATTCTTTGGTAACCCTCTTGAATTCCTTAATGGGTGACGTGGCCTTTTTGATTGGTGGGGATTTTAATTGCCACTATGAACCCTTTAACGGATTTATGAAACCCATCACTGCGGATGAAGATGCAATCTGGTCAATTCCACTCCCTAATACATATGAGGTAAAGAGGTGGACCCCACTAGTGCTTCAAATGACCTCACTTACATTAACTTCTTCAATAAGGGCTTGTAATGGGCGATTCCCGAGCGACAGCCCTGGGTTACCAACTTTCAAAAGATTAGGACAGGTATCAGTAATTGATTACTTTTTAATTAGTATGGAAATATGGGATAAAGTGGTAGATTTTATGGTCGTTCAGCGCACTGAAAGCGACCATAATCCACTGACCATTAAGTTAGATTTCCAAATAAGTGATACAGACCAAGGCTTTTTTACCCCCCCCCTCGAAGGGACCTTAGAATAGTAAACGGAGGGAGGCGTATTCGCTGGGCTACAATTACTCAATCCCCAGATACAATGGCAAGAATGTATAACAGCATTATTCCCTTGATAGAAAAGGCAGCTATTGTCTATGAGAATATTTCTGATAGTAGCTTTGGGAATGACCTGGGGAAAATCCACCAGGAAATGGTGGTAACCCTGGCGGATTTCTTCTATTGTACCCGGTCAACCAAATGCAAACCCCGAGGGGATACAAACCCGTGGTTTAGTAGGGGTTGTAGGCGAGCCAAGCGAACCCTCCTATCATCCCTCAAGGGGGGTGACCCCTTATGTATCAATATTTACAACAAGGGGTGGTGATGGACAGAGTCTCTGAATTAAGCAGAATACTCTCACCCAGTCAAGAGATCAGGGCTAAATCCAACACCGTTTTTTAGCTCATTGCACCATCCCAGTTTCAGAACCTGGCTGTATGCAAATTAGTCTGTCCCTGGCCCAGTGCATCATGGGAACAGGGCAGACCAGACTACAAAAGCCAATTCTTACACTGGGAAGGAAACAAGCTTCCGGGGACCGGTTTCTGGCATTTCAGCCGTCTTCGGCCCGGCTTGCTTGAATCCTGATGGTGCAATGAGCAAGGGACTCACATCTGAGTATACCCTTCCACGCTTAGGGTGGACAAAAATATTTACAACAAGGGGTGGTGATGGACAGAGTCTCTGAATTAAGCAGAATACTCTCACCCAGTCAAGAGATCAGGGCTAAATCCAACACCGTTTTTTTAGCTCATTGCACCATCCCAGTTTCAGAACCTGGCTGTATGCAAATTAGTCTGTCCCTGGCCCAGTGCATCATGGGAACAGGGCAGACCAGACTACAAAAGCCAATTCTTACACTGGGAAGGAAACAAGCTTCCGGGGACCGGTTTCTGGCATTTCAGCCGTCTTCGGCCCGGCTTGCTTGAATCCTGATGGTGCAATGAGCAAGGGACTCACATCTAAGTATACCCTTCCACGCTTAGGGTGGACAAAAATATTTACAACAAGGGGTGGTGATGGACAGAGTCTCTGAATTAAGCAGAATACTCTCACCCAGTCAAGAGATCAGGGCTAAATCCAACACCGTTTTTTAGCTCATTGCACCATCCCAGTTTCAGAACCTGGCTGTATGCAAATTAGTCTGTCCCTGGCCCAGTGCATCATGGGAACAGGGCAGACCAGACTACAAAAGCCAATTCTTACACTGGGAAGGAAACAAGCTTCCGGGGACCGGTTTCTGGCATTTCAGCCGTCTTCGGCCCGGCTTGCTTGAATCCTGATGGTGCAATGAGCAAGGGACTCACATCTGAGTCTACCCTTCCACGCTTAGGGTGGACAAAAATATTTACAACAAGGGGTGGTGATGGACAGAGTCTCTGAATTAAGCAGAATACTCTCACCCAGTCAAGAGATCAGGGCTAAATCCAACACCGTTTTTTAGCTCATTGCACCATCCCAGTTTCAGAACCTGGCTGTATGCAAATTAGTCTGTCCATGGCCCAGTGCATCATGGGAACAGGGCAGACCAGACTACAAAAGCCAATTCTTACACTGGGAAGGAAACAAGCTTCCGGGGACCGGTTTCTGGCATTTCAGCCGTCTTCGGCCCGGCTTGCTTGAATCCTGATGGTGCAATGAGCAAGGGACTCACATCTGAGTATACCCTTCCACGCTTAGGGTGGACAAAAATATTTACAACAAGGGGTGGTGATGGACAGAGTCTCTGAATTAAGCAGAATACTCTCACCCAGTCAAGAGATCAGGGCTAAATCCAACACCGTTTTTTAGCTCATTGCACCATCCCAGTTTCAGAACCTGGCTGTATGCAAATTAATCTGTCCCTGGCCCACTGCATCATGGGAACAGGGCAGACCAGACTACAAAAGCCAATTCTTACTCTGGGAAGGAAACAAGCTTCCGGGGACCGGTTTCTGGCATTTCAGCCGTCTTCGGCCCGGCTTGCTTGAATCCTGATGGTGCAATGAGCAAGGGACTCACATCTGAGTATACCCTTCCACGCTTAGGGTGGACAAAAATATTTACAACAAGGGGTGGTGATGGACAGAGTCTCTGAATTAAGCAGAATACTCTCACCCAGTCAAGAGATCAGGGCTAAATCCAACACCGTTTTTTAGCTCATTGCACCATCCCAGTTTCAGAACCTGGCTGTATGCAAATTAGTCTGTCCCTGGCCCAGTGCATCATGGGAACAGGGCAGACCAGACTACAAAAGCCAATTCTTACACTGGGAAGGAAACAAGCTTCCGGGGACCGGTTTCTGGCATTTCAGCCGTCTTCAGCCCGGCTTGCTTGAATCCTGATGGTGCAATGAGCAAGGGACTCACATCTGAGTATACCCTTCCACGCTTAGGGTGGACAAAAATATTTACAACAAGGGGTGGTGATGGACAGAGTCTCTGAATTAAGCAGAATACTCTCACCCAGTCAAGAGATCAGGGCTAAATCCAACACCGTTTTTTAGCTCATTGCACCATCCCAGTTTCAGAACCTGGCTGTATGCAAATTAGTCTGTCCCTGGCCCAGTGCATCATGGGAACAGGGCAGACCAGACTACAAAAGCCAATTCTTACACTGGGAAGGAAACAAGCTTCCGGGGACCGGTTTCTGGCATTTCAGCCGTCTTCGGCCCGGCTTGCTTGAATCCTGATGGTGCAATGAGCGGTGATGGATCAAGCCCTGATCTTTGGACTGGGTAAGAGTGGTCTGCTTAATTCAGACACTCTGTTCATCACCACCCCCTTTTCTGTATCGTTTTTGGCCACTATAGGTGTGGCAGGGTATACTCAGACATGAGTCCCTTCCTCACTGCTCCATCAGGATTCAAGCAAGCCGGGCCGAAGAGGCTGAAATGCCAGAAACCGGTCCCCGGTAGCTTGTCTCCTTTCTGGTGAAGAATTGGCTTGGTAGTTTGGTCTGCCCTGTTCCCATGATGCACTGGGCCAGGGACAGACTAATTTGCATATAGCCAGGTTCTGAGCTGGGATGGGGCAGTGAGATAAATAACGGTGATGGATCAAGCCCTGATCTTTGGACTGGGTAAGAGTGGTCTGCTTAATTCAGACACTCTGTTCATCACCACCCCCTTTTCTGTATCCCCCTTATGTATCAAGGCAGTAAGGGCCGATTTACATTTTTTTATTTTTATTGCTAAATCCGAATTGGAATTAGACAGATGGCAGGCCATCAAGTCTGCCCTTGATGAAAAAAACACAAGGGCTTTTTGGAATTTGGTTCATACTGGGAAGTCAGAGGGTAAGACCTCTATAGAACCAAATATTTGTGAGGAAGCCTGGCGCTTATATTTTAAAGGTCTTTATACTATATTACCAAACTAACAAAGTGAGCTGCCGGAATGCCTCTTAACTGCAGATCCCTTATGGTATATACCACCGTGTACAGTGGCTGAGTTGCAGTCAGCCTTAAGTAACCTCCAAATGAAAAAAGCCCCAGGACTAGGCAGGATCCCCGGAGACCTGTACAGAAGTGAGCAGGCAGTTTGGGTTCCTTATTTACAATCATTGTTTAATGCAATTCTCCAGGGACTCCAAACCCCCTGTACTTGGGCTGGGGCTGAGATCATCCCCATTTTTAAAAAAGGTTCACCCATGGATCCCGCCAACTATAGGCCAATTAGCCTCATCGATGTAGCCAAAAAATCTATGCTAGGGTACTTTTACAATGATTGCAGGAATGGATTAGCGACCATGATATCTTGACCCATTTACAAGCAGTCTTTAGGGCCAGAACTTCCACTATAGACCAGCTATTCAGGCTCCAGTTAATTTACTGGAAGCATGTTGTTCTGGAAGGAGGGAGCTTATACCTAACCTTCGTCGACTTGAAATCAGCATTTGATATGGTGGACAGCAGCCAGTTGTGGAGCATTTTGCTGACTATGGGGGCTCCACCATACCGATGTTTTCAGCTTAAACGACTCCACAAAGGTACCTACGCTAGAGTCAGGTATGGCAGGAACGGACAATTGACAGCTCCGTTTCCTGTTGGGAAGGGGGTGAGGCAGGGCTTCGTGTTGGCGCCGACCCTCTTCTCCCTCTTCCTAAATGGGTTGATAGATGATCTACTTACCATCAAGGATATAGACTTCCCGAAATTGGCCCATATTAGGTTTCCCGCACTGATGTTTGCGGATGATACCCTGCTGCTTTCTAAGTCAGCTATGGCTATGCAGCGTGTTTTAAATGAATTTGCTCACTTTTGTAAATAAAGGAATCTCGTGGTCAATATTAAAAATAAACAAAGCCATGGTTTTTAATGCTAAATCCATCAATTGCCCGCATCCAATGATGGACGCTGGTCCATTGGAAAGGGTTCCTATTTTTGATTACCTGGGTCTCACATTGACTGAAAAAATGGGGTGGGGCCCCCAGACGGATAAGGCTAACTTGAAATTAACTCAGGCAATTGGGGGAATTCTAAAAGTGCAAAAAAGTTGTGTTTTAAAAAATATAAGCGTTCCCTTGGAAATATATAGGGTTCAAATTAGGTCAGCCTCCCTTTATGGGGCAGAATTGTGGGGCATACGTCTTATAATTCCCTTACAGTAACTGAAAACAATTTCCTTAGACAAATTCTGACCCTGCCAAAAAACATCCCGCTTCTTCCGCTAAGGATGGACTTAAATATCCTTCCTGTTGCGGATCTTATTTCAACATGCCCGCTATTATATTGGCGGCGGTTGTGGAGTACCCTCGAGTTGAATAACTATAGGGAAGAATTAAAAGTGGTGTTGACCTCTTTAGGGGCGGGTAGCATACCTTGGCTTTCTTATGTTAAGCACTCCCTTAGGGCGATTGACATGGAAAATCTATGGATAGATCCTGAAGTATCTTGTCCAGCTATTTCCCCAAAAACTTTGGCAAATGCTCTGAAAGAGCACAAATTGATAAAAAAATTTCAGTCAGCAAACCCAACGAGCCTAACGTATAGGTTTTTTTATTTTAAGAGCCACTATGAATTTGAACGGGCCCTGGATTCCATACAACCAATGTTAGCAAAGAAGCTGTTCCTTCAGTTTAGATTTGGAACCCTGCCACTATATGCGATTACTAATAAGTGGGCGGAAGGTTCCACTCATCCGTGTCCTGGGTGCCACGCAGAGGAAGAATCGCTAATCCATGTTATGTTCTTCTGTGTGGCATACAAACAACCCAGGCTTAAATGGATTATCCAACTTTGTAGGAACCTGGGGATCAGGAATTATCTAGATTTTTTTAGGATTCTAAGGACCGATACCGATCCGGTTTACGTGGTCGCAGTGTCTAAGTTCTTGTTTTCTATGTGGTTAATCCGCAGGAACTTGCTAAAATTGGAACAGTCTAAAAACAATGAATAGTACCCCTTCTTCCGTCACACTGAGCCCCATGATCAATTTTGGGAATATTTTCTTTTTTTTTTCCTATTTTTTTTAATCTGGGGTGTTTGAGGAGGGAGACTTGGTGGTTTGCACCTAGAGCTAGAGTGACCCGAGCGGCTATTTTTTGACTTTTTAGAGTTTTATGAATTTGTATAGTTAAATTATATTTTTATACTGTGTTTTATAACTATGAAATCCCATAATGACGATTGCAAATGAATGGTATTATTTTATTATCCCTAACTGCCAATGTACATTTTGAAACTTTCAAACTTACCTTGGATCCGCATCAATATTTGTTGTAAATTGAATGTGCTCTTATGGCTATATCTAGTCACAATAAGTTTTATTGATTGATTGATTGACTAAGTCGAGGTCTCTTCCTTACTTGCCGTGGCGAGTCGTATCGAGCTGTGCAGTCGAGCCGTCGTTTCCCATGGTAAGGGAAGGTATATTTATACCTGGAAGGGGCTTAGGAATGTTTGCATTGACGTAAAGTCGGGCAAGGGAAGATGTCATGAATGAACCCTTAGGGTATAGCGGTTCATGCATAATAAATGAGTTCTTGGAGAAATCAATAATCCTGGGCTAGGGAAACTCCCAACAGCTTAAGGATCTGGTTTCTAAGAACTCGTTGTGATGTTGTGGTGGATGGATGTAGGTGACCATGTCTGTATTTGGATAGCATGGCTAATGCCTAAATAAGGACTGGGATCGTATGCCTATATAAGAGCAATGTGAATTCTGCCTATATAAGGACTTGTCTCAGGAAAACCAATATATGGACACCTAAAGCGGAATACAACAGATTGTTTCCGGTCCAGGGAAGACATGGCTTTGCAGTTCGGGCTGGACTGTTCCCACGAGGCAACAGGATCAATAATGATTTGCATATAGTTGGGTCTGAACTGGGAAGGGGAAGTGAGCTAAAGAACGTTGATGGATTCAACCCAGATCTGTGACGGCGGGTGAATGTCTGAAAAGTTTCAGCTGGCCATCCATCATCTCCTTGCGTTTGTGTTATTTGCCCTAAGTTGGCAGGGTATGCCCAGACGTGTGTCCCTAGCTTACTTTGCCACTAGAATCAAGATAGCCTGGCTGATATGGCTGATAAGGGCTGTTAGCCCGAAACTGGTCCCAGAATGCTTGTTTGCAGTCCAGGGAAGACATGGCTTTGCAGTTCGGGCTGGACTGTTCCCATGAGGCAACAGGGTCATGACTGATTTGCATATAGCTGTTTTTAGAAGGTAACCTTGTATATGCTGTCCACTAATTAAAGTGGACACCCTGCACCTGTCCAAACAACCCTTATGATGTATGAGATCAAAGATAACCTTTAGAAAGCTATCCTAGTGGTAGCTTTGGAGAGCAGCCTTCAGGCTTAATCTTGAAGGACTGTAAAGCAGCCTGTTTTACCAGAATATCACCTTTAGCATTAATCAAATGAAAGTAGAATCACACAGTAGTTATAAAAATATGAATTTATTTATATAGCACTCCCTAGTATCCTCTACATGAGGATACAACACAAAGCACACAATACTTTAGCAAATAAACAGTTGTAAGTAGCAGAATACACAGTGAGCATCAGGGGGAGACCAAACCATATACTAATATAGTGGGATAAGAACCACAACTGGAGTCAAGACAGTGTCTAGAGCATGTAGAATCTCTGGGACCCAAAGGAATCACCCAAGGTGAGTAGAAAGGGACCCCATGGAGGACGGATGCAATGTGCTACAATGACCACGAGCTTCGTACAATTCGGGGGACAGGTCGCTTTACAAATCTTAAGTTTAAGGACCCTTCTCGGTGGACTTTGAGGAAACTCTTTGGAAAGTAGGAAGTTAGAGTGCCACCCCAGCCGTGGATACCAGAGTACCTGAGTTACCTATCCCAGAGGAGCCGGGTGCATAGGTCTGGAGTGGTGTCGGAAACCGCCGTCGTTTTCAATGAAGGGCTTCAAAGAAGAGCTGCTGCCGGGGAGGAAGAAAGTGTCCATAGGAATCCAAGGGTGGATTCGTAATGGAAGGAAACTGAAAGCAGAGGGGACAGAGCCTGGGTCACTTCAGGGTGATCAGGGGCTCAGTAGATGAATGGCAACCGATGTCGGGTGCTTCAGGTGGGAAGATGGGATGATTGACTCTGCAGCCACGAGGTCCAGGAAATGTCGAAGACAACCAAGAACAGGATGTGAGCTGTCCCACGAAAGATGGTGAGTGCTGAGGGGTCAGTGTCAGGATGGCGCACCAACAAGCCTTGGCAACAGACCCCCATGCAGGATTGTCAAGCAGGTTACGGTGTGGACCTGAAAGGTCCAGGGGACTCACCAAGCAATGGGGAGTCAGGGAACGTTTCGAGCAACCAGGAAAGCCCAATAGAAATCAAGATAACCCTCAAGAGGACCCACAGGTCGAATGACCAGGAGTCACAAGGTGACGTCAAGCAAGATCACAAAGTACCAGCCCACGGAGCACTCAATGTGAGGAGACAGGAGTTATTTAGTGAAAATACTGCTCAGGGTCAGGACTACATGGAGTCCAATGCACAAGCTTGGGAATCGCCAATAAGCATATGCACTTGCAAAAGTACGCAGTGCATAGGGCTTTGGGTTATGCAGTCCCCACGAGGGATACTGACCTCAAACTCAGTGAGAGGGCAGCTCAACCTCAAGGAACTTTGGAACCCATATCCTGTGTTGCTGGAGCGTTTGGAGTCCACAGAAGCTCAGGTTCAGCAGACCAGTCAGTTGCATTACGGTGCCTATGAAGGTAGGGGAGTGACTCCTTCACCGCAAGGGAGATTCTTCAGTTGTCCTTTGTGCTCCACAGGTCTTGCACAGAGCCTGTATGGTGCAAGGGCACAGACGTGGCTTTGGACGGAGAGGAAGATGAAGTCGGTGCCAGTCCAAGTCCAGCGAAGTCCAGAGTGCCAAGATGGCCGAAGGTCAGTGGTTTCTTATTTCAGAATCTTGTCCACAACAAATCTAAGGTCCTACAGCCAGGTAAGCCCTTATGTACCCACGGGAGATGGTTGGACATAATCTGGGGACCATACTAGGGGAGGGTCAGGACAGAGGGGAGGTTACTCCCATGTCCTTTGTCCAGTTGCGTGCCAGAGCAGGATCCAACGGCTCCCAGAACTGGTTTGAGCTGTACTATGCACAGAGACACCACATGTGCCCCAGGTGCAGACTTTCAGGCACTTTGGAAGTGCACCCACCCATCCCCAAAACACTAAATCCTGTCTGGGAGGTGGTCAAACCTCCCTGCGACAGGATGCCTATTGTGCTGCCTTCCTTTGCTCGAGCTTGGCTCAGCAGCAGCAGGGCAGACATGTGTCTCTGGTCGGCAGCATCCATGTGCTGTCTGGGTCATGAAGGCTGGCACCGGAAAGTCCAGTGACCACACGAAGCTCGCTTCAGAAGGGTGGAAGCGTACCTCCCACAGTGGTTACCAGTGTGGAGGTATGATTCCCAGGTGTTTGATACCAAACACAACATGTTTTGTTTCAGCCGTTTTCGAGAAAGCATTTACCGCAAGGTTATAATGCACCTCTACCTGTATGTCTGGCTGAGTCACAGACAACCTGGGAGAATGGTCTCTGAAGGCTGCAGTGGGGCTCTGCTCATGCAGAGGCACCTTCTCACGTAAAACCCAGCACCATGCCTTCAGGATTGTTAAGGCCTGCTATAGGGTTTACTTATAAGTTTTAAGTGTAGTGACCTATAGATATAGTGAACCTATATCTAAAGAAAGTGGTGCAAGCACCAGCTTACACAGGCCCACCCACACAAGTGAGGTATCATTTTACTCGGGAGAACAAGGGGAACGCTGGGTGGTAGGACATTTGTGCCGGCAGCGAGATCCCACCCAAAAATGTATGGAAAAATGGGGTTTTTAACCTAAATTTAGGGTTTGCAGGGATTTCTGGGTAGGAAAACATTGGGGGACCCACGCATGCCATACCTCCCTGGACTCCCCCGGGTGTCTAGTTTTCAGAACTGTTTGGGTTTGGTAGTTTCCAAAGATGCCTACCAAGCCCCGGGCCAAAAGCTCAGGTGACCCCCTCAAAAAATAAGATTGTTTTGCTAAAGGTAAATATTTGGTCTCCACAGTACGAATTGGGCCTTTTCCTGTAGCAGCCACTATGCCTACCCACGCAAGTGAGGTACCATTTTTATCGGGAGACCTTGGGGAACGCTGGGTGGGAGGTGAGCCCAGTGATGCCACGCTTTCCCACACAAAAAAGTGTGAAAAAACAGATTTTTTTCAGCTAAAATTGAGGTTTGCAAGGGATTCTGGGTAAAGGAACGTTGGAGGATTCACGCAAGCCATACCTCCTTGGAAGCCCCCGGGTGTCTACTTTTCAGAAATGTGTGGGTTTGGTAGGTTTCTCTAGATGGCCGTCTAGCACGGAGCCAAAAACCCAGGTAACCCCTCTTGCAAAAGCTGGTGGGCTTGGGTTACCTGGGTTTTTGGCCCCGTGCTAGACGGCCATCTAGGGAAACCTACCAAACCCACACATTTCTGAAAAGTAGACACCCGGGGGCTTCCAAGGAGATATGGCTTGCGTGGATCCTCCAACGTTCCTTTACCCAGAATCCCTTGCAAACCTCAATTTTAGCAGAACAAATCAGTTTTTTCACACTTTTTTGTGTGGGAAAGCGTGGCATCACTGGGCTCACACAAATTACCTCCCACCCAGCGTTCCCCCAGGTCTCCTGATAAAAACGGTACCTCACTTGCGTGGGTAGGCATAGTGGCTGCAACAGGAAAAGGTCCAAATCGTACGGTGGTAAATTTAAAATACCCTGAAGCAAAATAACCTTGATTTTTGGGGGGGGGGGGACCTGCGTTTTTGGCCCGGGGCTCGGTGGTATTCTTTGGAAAGTGCCAAACCCAAACAGTTCTGAAAACTAGACACCCGGGGGAGTCCAGGGAGGTATGGCATGTGTGGGTCCCCCAATGTTTTCCTACCCAGAACTCCTTGCAAACCTTAAAATTAGGTAAAAACATCACTTTTCCAAACTTTTTTGCGTGGGATCTCCGTGCCGGCAAAATTGTCCTACCATGCAGCGTTCCCCTTGTTCTCCCGAGTAAAAGGATACCTCACTTGTGTGGGTGCCCCAAAGCAGAACAGGCCAAAAATGAATTTTGAAAAAAGTAGTATTTAAGTTTTACAAATTAAGCCCCCCTGCCTTAGTCACAGGCCTTTGGCCCACCCACACAAGTGAGGTATCATTTTACTCGGGAGAACAAGGGGAACGCTGGGTGGTAGGAAATTTGTGCCGGCAGCAAGATCCCACCCAAAAAAGTACGGAAAAGTGGGTTTTTAACCTAAATTTAAGGTTTGCAGGGGTTTCTGGGTAGGAAAACATTGGGGGACCCACGCATGCCATACCTCCCTGGACTCCCCTGGGTGTCTAGTTCTCAGAACTGTTTGGGTTTGGCAGTTTCCAAAGATGCCCGCCAAGCCCCAGGCCAAAAACTCATGGGAACCCCCTTGCAAAAGCAAATTGTTTTGAATTAATTAAGTTTTCAGATGGAGAACGTGCGATTCAGGGGACAATATTGCATGAAAATTGTGACAGACAATTTCAAGTTTGCAAGAGATTGTGGACAAAAAACAACAATAGAATTCACCAGAAAGACATGACCATATACTACCATGAATTACCA
Source organism: Lissotriton helveticus (assembly GCF_964261635.1). Taxonomy (NCBI): domain Eukaryota; kingdom Metazoa; phylum Chordata; class Amphibia; order Caudata; family Salamandridae; genus Lissotriton; species Lissotriton helveticus. Next base: position 939,011,195 of record NC_136070.1, read on the forward strand.
ATAATATCTAAATTTAGAAAGTCATTTATAGCTATAATATACACCATAACTGAGTTACTCAAAAGACAAAGAATCAAGCACGGCTATCTATTCCTCAAAGACACACACATACAGGTTGGATTTGGCACGAGGGCAAGTGATGGTTCAGTACATAAAATTTTATTAACATGATATTTCAAAAAAATTAAATGCTCTGTTAATAAATAAATGCATAAAAACCGAACCAGTGACTCGCAACTCGTGAGCTGTAAAGCCACGACAAGGCACCAACCATTTTACAGGCCATTCACGCGCCTTTCATACCTGATACAAACCAGACCACTGACACCATCTGGAAGGAAAAGCAACACATTACAACAATCACAATAATGGACAAGGTAGGAGGAGGAGCTTGGCGGGCATCCGAGATGGCCGCGTGAGCACAGCGCTCCCCGGACCCCCGCCACTCCCGGCATGATATCCTGAACATATCCTGACTCTTTACAAGGATTTGTGTAGAGGACGCTGAGCTGATTACCCTGGAACTTTTGTAATTTGATTTGGACCCGAGGTGCCGGAGTTACGGTGATTCGAACTTTTGGGCTCCGCCCTCGAGGTGCGCCCGGGACTGGGTGAGGCTCTGTGGCCGTCTTGGAGTTGAACAACAGCGGCAGGGGGATTCGACTTGTGGGTCCCCCTCTTAAGTTTCGGTTTCGTTTCTGCCTCAGACTGCGACATCTGGCAGGGGAGCCTGGCCTGGGCTGGATCCGGGGCACGAAACGGCGGTCTGGCCTTTGACTGGTAGATTCTCCTATCTGCTGGCCCTATTCTAGTGGTACCCTAGTAGCGGCTCTTTGATCCCGAAGCCCTACCTTCCTGTGGCCATTCCATCGAGCCTGGTAAATCTCCTGGTGACGCAGTTCTAGCATGGCAGGCAGAGGGGACCGAGAGACTCGGAAGACCAAGACGCCCCTGCGTGGGGGCCCGGTCCAGTCTAACGTTATGGACTGCTACACCCATTCAAAGGGGTCCCCCGGAGCCGCCCTGCCCGGATCAAATACTTCTGACCACACTGTGGAAGCATCAACTGAGCCGTCCTTGCAGGACATCATGGGCGCCATTTCTGCCATGAAGGAGACGATAGGCCAACAATATGAAACTTTGGCCCACAAAATCGACACCGTGGCCATTGATGTAAACTTGATTCGAGCCGACCTGTCGAAAACCAATGAGAAGGTGAAGTCATTGGATCTCAAGTCATCCAGCCTCACGGCAGACGTCTCGGAGATACAGACGGAGATTGGCAACCTCCGTAGGGTGAACGATTTCATGACCCGGCGCTTGGAGGACTTTGAGAACAGGGCACGTCGCTGTAATGTGCGCGTGGTCGGAGTTCCGGAGAATCCAGAACCTCACTCTGTTGATCTCCTTGTTGAGGACTTGATCCAGAACTACCTCTCTCCGTCTGGTCTGAGTAAATTTTTCGCAGTGGAGCGTGCCCATCGTGTTCCGGGGGGCCAGGGTAAGCCGGGTGCCCCGCCGAGGCCTATTGTTGCGAAACTCTTCCATTATAGGGATCGGGACGCTATCCTGCAAGCATCACGTGTGAAGGGCCCGGTGGCCTTTGAGAACGCCACGGTGAACTTTTATCCGGACTTTTCTCAACAGGTCCAGAAACAGCGTATGGGCTTCCGTGGTGTCAAGAAACGTCTCCGAGACATGGGGTTACGCTACGCTATGCTTTTTCCGACCAGGTTGCGCGTCGAGTACAATGACCGAACCTTCTTCTTTGATCGGCCTGATTCTGTGAATGACTGGCTGGACTCTCTGCCTGACCGGCCTCCTGCGACTGAGTCCGACGCCCACCCGGGTGGTGCTGAGGGTGGTGTGGAGAGCTGAACAATTTGTCTACGCCTGGGCCCTCGTATAGAGTAAACCTTTCAGGGATTCTATGCCTCAGTACCTCTACTGTCTATTTTTTCTCCTCATTATCTGTCTTGCTCGGGGTGGTGGGTGGGCCGGAGCCTTTCCTCCTCCGGGGTCTTTTTGTAGAATGGGGGTTCTTGGGCGACAGGCACACTGCATGTTGGGGTGGCTTTTTAGCATTTTGCAGGGGTGCAGGGTGGGGGGTGTTATCTTGAGTGTTGGGGGGTGGGTGGTTGGGACTTTTGATGTTTGTGTGTTATGTTTTCAAGGCGACTCTATTTTGTTTCTGATGTTTTTTATGTCATGCTCATTGCAGAGGGGTTTCGGCGTTGCTGTGTGGGATGGGGGTAGGGGGTTGAGGTTTGTTTCGTGGAATGTTAATGGTATGGGAGATCGCATTAAGCGGAGTGTGGTGTTAAAATGTCTACGCCGTTTATCTCCAGATATTGTTTTTCTACAGGAGACTCATTTGGTGGGTAATACTTGTCGTGCGATGAATAGGTGGGGATATCCCCTTGCCGCACATTCGGGGTTTACCACGGGTTCCAGGGGGGTGGGTATCCTTGTTCGGGCTTCCCTCCCCCTGGCTATTGATGATGTGATCCTTGATGACCGGGGGCGTTATGCTGTCCTTGTGGGTCGTTATGAGGGTCGTACCCTCTCCTTGTTTACTGTTTACGTGCCCCCCGGCCTACAGACTTCTACCTTTTCCGATTTGGGCCGTGTGTTGTTGAACCTCCCTGATAGTACTCTCTTTATTGCAGGTGACTTTAATTCTGTAATCTCCGGTCTACACGATCGTTACCCCCCTAGGGATACTCCTTCGGCCCATCAGTGGCTGGGTGGGTTTTTGGACACGTTTGGCTTGGTGGATTGCTGGAGGCTTCTGCATCCTACCCAGCTTCAATACACTTTCCATTCGGGGGCCCATGGGAGTCTGTCTAGACTGGATTATTTCCTGATACCCGCGGCGCAAACGCCAGCGGTGCGTGAAATTAGACACCTCCCCCGGGGCATCTCCGATCATTCTCCGCTCTGGCTTTGTTTTGAAATTGGGGTGGAGGCGGCGGGCCGAGTGGCTCCTATTAACCCTTGGTACCTTACCTCCCCTGAGACCCGCAACCTTTTGACTAAGTCTTTGGATGCCTATTTTTCAGACAACGAGGGGTCCGTTTCCTCTGCGGTATCCCTGTGGGAGGCCTTTAAGACAGTGATTCGTGGGCAGGCCCTTTCCCTTATTGCTGAATCCAAGAAGGCTAGGAATCGGGAGGTGGTGGACCTTGAGAGAGAGATTGCGGAGAGGGAGGCCGACTTGGACTCAGATGTCACCTCGGATAAACTCCACGCCCTGGGTCTGAAACAATTTGCTTATAAGTCCTTGGTCACGGATGCGGCTAAACTGATGTTCCGCGAACAGCAGGGTCGTCTGTATGATGTGGGGGATAAAGCGGGTAAATTGTTGGCGTGGTTGGATAAGAAAGAGAGGGCGAATCGTGTGGTGCCTGTGATTCAGTCGTCGAATGGTGTTGCAGTGACGGACCCGGTTGGAATCGTTGAATGTTTTGCGGAATATTTTCGTGTGGTTTATACCCCTGTGTCTGGAAGGGATGTGGCTGACTCTCGCCTTTTGTTGCGCGATATAGCTTTGCCCAGTGTTTCCGATCTTGACCGTGTCTCGTTGGAGTCCCCTTTTACTACGGATGAGATAGCGACTGCCATTCGCTCGCTCCGTTCGGGCAAGGCCTTAGGCCCCAATGGGTTACCGATTGAGCTGTACAAGCTACGCCCTGACAGGGTAGCTCCCTATCTTCGGGCTATGTTTTTGGAGTCCCGGGAACGGGGTATTCTCCCGTATGACCAGCGTTTGGCTACGATAGTCGTAATTCCCAAAGACGGGAAACCGCGGGACCTTTGTTCGTCTTATAGGCCCATTTCCCTGTTAAATGTTGAGCCTAAGGTCCTGGCTAAGCTCCTGGCGACCCGCCTACTGACGGTCATTAGTGGCTTGGTTCATCCGGATCAATCCGGATTTATCCCACATCGTAACACGGCTCTTAACCTACGTCGTCTCCACGGTGCTGTTGCGAGGGCGGGGCTTTTGACTGAGCCGGCCATTTTGGCCTCGTTAGACGCCTCGATGGCCTTTGACACTGTAGAGTGGCCCTATCTGTGGGCAGCTCTCGAAAAATTTGGTTTTGGCCCTGAATTTATCGGCTGGGTGAAGTTGTTGTACGTTGAACCCTTAGCGCAAGTAGTGGTGAACGGTAAAGTTTCTGTCCCCTTCTGCCTTGGTAGGGGGACCCGTCAGGGTAGCCCCTTGTCTCCATTGCTTTTCGCGCTTGCCTTGGAACCGTTAGCTGCGTGGCTTCGTTGGGAGCCTTCGCTCAAAGGGATCCGTTGGTCACCGGACTTTGAGGACCGTGTCTCTCTTTACGCGGATGACATTCTTCTATATCTTACCTCCCCGCGTAAATCTTTAAATGTCTTATTTGATGTTCTTACTTCGTTCGGTGCTAATTCGGGCCTTGTTATTAATTGGGCTAAGTCCTGTGTGTATGTTCTTTCGGGTATTTTGCCCCCTTTGCCGGACAGATTTCCTATCCAGGTGGTCCAGTCTGGCTTCAAGTATTTGGGGATTTTTATTACCCTGGACCCCTCACTCCGGTTTGAGCGTAATCTCCTCCCCCCGCTTCTTAGACTGCGACTGGATGTGGCCCGTTGGCGTAAGCTGCCCCTATCTCCTTTGGGTAGGGCAGCTCTTTTTAAAATGATGTCCTTGCCGCGGTTCCTCTACGCACTTCAAAATTCCTATGACGACATTCCCGCTACCTATTTCCGAGAGATCGAGAGTCTGCAAAGACAACTGATTTGGGACGGGCGTCCACGTATAGCCCTTGCGAAACTTACCATCCCTTGGTACGACGGGGGCATGGCGCTCCCCGATATCAAGAGATATTACTGGGCTGCCCAGCTATCTGCCATTAACCACGCGATGTATTCGCCGGGTCGCGATCCGGCCTTTGAGATGGATAGGTTCCAGTTGCCGGGAGGGGACTTTAATAGAGCGCTTTATTCTAGATCGGCCGGGCGCCACCTTACGGGCCCGTCCAGGACCGCAGTCAACGTGTGGCGCGCCGCGAATGTGAGTTTGGGATGGGAGAATCGACTGACACTGGCGACTCCGCTTTATGCTTCTGAACGTTTGGGGTGTCTGTGGTCTACTAAGGGCTTTGACCGCTGGGATATGATTGGGATTTGTAAGGTGGGTGATGTTTGTGTGAATGGTAGCGTGAAGTCGTTCCAGGCCCTTAAGGCAGAATACGAATTGAGTGATAGAGAGTTTTTCCGGTATCTGCAGGTCCGGCATGCCCTGTCCTCAGTCCTGACTCCTGATGTGGCCCTGCCTGAGTCCTCCCCCCTTGAGGATCGTATACTAGATGGACACCTGCCCGACAGCACTATCTCCATTATTTACAAAAAATTGATTCATACTCGCGCTGATTTGTTGCTCCGGCTCAGAGAGATGTGGGTCGGTGACGGATTGGAATTAGATGACGAGGATTGGCAGTCGGCACTCTCCTCTCCGAAAGAAGTCGCCATTCCCGCCCGTCTTCGTTTGGTGCAACTTAAAATCCTCCACCGGGTGTATGTGACTGGTCCGCGTCTGGTGGTAATGGGTTTTTCCCCGGATGGCTTATGTAAGCGTGGGTGTGGGATGAGTGCTACCTTTATGCATATACTTTGGGAGTGCCCGGTGGTGGCAGCCTATTGGGTGGATGTACTTGCGATAATGACTGTTGTGACTGGTGTTGCACTGCGGCCTGAGGCCCGACGATGCCTGCTGAACGTGTGGGAACCCTCCGATTATTCTGTGGCCCAGACTAGATGGGCGACCTTGGGTTACATGGTCGCGAAGCGTGACATTGCGCAACTTTGGGGCGCATCCCGTCCTCCAGACGTTTCGGTGTGGGAGGATAACATGGACTGGTCCATGTTCCGAGAGAAGACCGTCTATGTGGCTAGGGGTAGACCCAGGGCGTGGACAAAAATTTGGGGTCAATGGAATGCATATCGTGGAGAAATTTGTACCCCTCCCTTGGTTGACACCTCCGATATTACCCTGTCTCCCTAGGCTGACGTTCCCGAAATTTTTCATTCTGTTTTAGGATTTTCCTGTCCTCCCTGCTTCCCCCCTCCCCCGGCCTTGCCGAGTCTCATTGATTCACCTTTGTTTTCCTGATTAGTGGCCCTCCCCTCTGACTTCCGGGCTGACTTGATTGCTGCATTCGCCTTGTTTTAGTGTTCGTTATTCTAATGTTTAATATAGAAAATTATCATGTTCTGTCTTATGTCTGGAGCAATATTTACTCTATGATTTCGTCCTGGCCACGGAAAGGATTGTCTACCTCATGTGTCGTGCTTTGCGAATTAGCGGCCAGCCCGTGTGGTTGTAGGCCCATCTTTGTACCTTTTATCTGATTGCTCAATAAAAGTTTTTAACCAAAAAACAAACAAAAAAAACCAAAAAAAATAATGGACAAGGTACACCCTACTGCAGAAAGAGAATTTTTTTTTTTTACTGCACAGCCATCTAATCCGCAAGCACACACACATACTGGTTGGATTTGGCACGAGGGTGAGTGATGATTCAATACATACAATTGCATTCGCAAGTAATTTCACAAAAAATGAAATACACTGCGTATAATTGAAAGTATGATTAACTGAACCACTGACTCACAGCTCGTGAGCTGTAAAGCCACGTCAAGGCACCAACCTCTTTACAGGCCATTCATACACCTTTCTTACGTGTGACACATTCAAAACATTCACACCGCCAGCCGCGGACCCATCACTTTTCAACACTCACACCAGCAAACAGCGACATTCAAGGGCCCATCACTTTCACACGCCTACATTTCTGACACTGCAACTACACAAAATGATGGACTGCGTGGAGTGTCACTCAACTAGCAGTGTGTGTAGTGACCAACAGAAAGTAACTACTCACACACCGCCAGCCGAGTGCCAGTCCACCCACACCACCATCCAAGCACCAGACCATGCACACCGCCAGCCAAACACCACTCAGCGCACACCGCCAGCCAAGCACAACTCCGTGCACAGACAGCCAAGTACCACTCCACACACACCACCAGCCAAGCGTCACTCCACACACACCGCCAGCCAAGCACCACTCCGTGCATAGATAGCCAAGTACCCCTCCACGCACACCGCCAGCCAAACACCACTCAGCGCACACCGACAGCCAAGTACCACTCCACACACACCACCAGCCAAGCACCACTCCACGCACACCGCAAGCCAAGCATCACTCACCGCCAGCCAAGCACCGCTCCACGCACACCATCCAGACAAGTACCACTCCACACACACCGCCAGCCAAACACCACTCCACACACACCACCAGCCAAACACCACTCTGTGCACAGACAACCAAGTACCACTCCACGCACACCATCCAGCCAAGCACCACTCCACACACACCGCCAGCAAAGCAGCACTCCGTGCACAGACAGCCAAGTACCACTGCACGCACACCATCCAGCCAAGCGCCACTCCACACACACCGCCAGCCAAGCACTACTCCTTGCCCAAGGGGTCGCTTCCTAAAAACTTAATTTTAATTCCCTGGTGCTAGTGGGCATTTTCTGCCCCCCCCACCCCCCGGGGCAAAACGGCAAAAAAAACGGGCCGATTTGCCCCCAGGGTGGACAGAAAAACAAAAACACAATCATGGCCACCTGGAAGCGACCCTTACCCAAGGGGTCGCTTCCCTAAACAAACACATTGCCCCAACAAAAATCCCTGGTGCTAGTGGGAAATTTCTGCCCCCCCCCCCCTGGGGGCAAAACAGCCGAAGAACGGGCCGATTTGCCCCCAGGGGGGGCAGAAAAACAAAAAGTTAAGTGTGAGGCCACCTGGAAGCGACCCTTGCCCAAGGGGTCGCTTCCTAAAAGCTAAAAACAAAATCCCTGGTGCTAGTGGGCATTTTCTGTTCCCCCTGGGGGCAAAACAGCAAAAAAAACGGGACGATTTGCCCCCAGGGTGGACAGAAAAACAACACAATTATGGCCGATTTGCCCCCAGGGGGGACAGAAAAACGTAAACAAAAAACATGGCCGCCATCTTGGCTCCAAAAAACAACCCTGGTGCTAGTGGGGAATTTCTGCCCCCCCCCCCCCCCCTGGGGGCAAAACGGCCAAAAAAATGGGCCAATTTCCCCCAGGGGGGGCAGAAAAACGAAAACATAGTCACACCCCGCCTGGAAGCGACCCTTGCCCAAGGGGTCGCTTCCTATAAACTAAAATTAAATCCCTGGTGCTAGTGGGGGCATTTCCGCCGCACGATCGCGACGCTGTGCGCGATCTTGAGGCAGAAATGCCCTGCAAAGAGACATCAGGGGAGAGGAAAATCTCTTTCCTCTCCCCTGATGCCTCTTCGCTGCCCTCAAACCCCCGCCAGCCACGAGAAACCCACCTTCTTTCCAAGCGCGCAGGAAGCAAATGGCTTCCCCGAAGGGGTTAAAAATAAAACAGATAGACTGGGGTCATGATTAGCAGGATCTCAGTTAGAATAGTCAAAACAGTGTAACATCAAGCAAAAAGTGGGGGTAACCATAAGAAGCAGATCCTACTTTCCTACACCCCCCCAAATGTAAGGAGATGAGACTAACCTTGCCCAGGTGAGTCTTCACTTTCTAAGTGAAAATATCTGGAAAGTCCATATGCATTGGCATGGTTACACCCTAGTCTATGTTCCACTGTACTGTCCATCCCCTGTAGGGAAATCGACCACCTTAAAAGTTTGGGGTTTTCACCCTTAATCTTCATCTGATTTAGCCATAAGAGGGGCTTATGGTTCATCTGAACAATGAAGTGAGTGCCAAACAGGTATGACCTCAGCTTCCTCAAAGTCCAAAACACAGCAAAGGCTTCTCTCTCAATGGCTAACCAACGTTTCTCTCTGGGGGCCAACCTTCTGCTGATAAAAGCTACTGGTTTATCCTGACCCTCGGCATTAAGTTCTGATAACACATCCCCTACCCCCAACTCAGATGCATCTGTTTTGGCAATGAATTTTTAGAATAGTCAGGACTTTGCAGAATGGGAGCAGTGCACATGGCCTGCTTGAGATCATCAAATGCCTTTTGACAGCTAACTGTCCACTGAACTTCCTTGAGCTTTCGTTTTGAAGTGAGATTATTTAAGGGAATCTTTATGGACCCATAACCCTTAACAAATCTGGTTCACCAGTGCCACCCTCTGGTTCTTCACTGCCACCCTCTGGTTCACCAGTGCCACCCTCTGGTTCATCCCTGCCACCCTCTGGTTCATCCCTGCCACCCTCTGGTTCATCACTGTCACCCTCTGGTTCAGCACTGCCACCCTCTGGTTCATCACAGCACCCTCTGGTTCACCAGTGCCACCCTCTGGTTCATCCCTGCCACCCTCTGGTTCATCACTGCCACCCTCTGGTTCATTAATGCCACCCTCTGGTTCACCAGTGCCACCCTCTGGTTCTTCACTGCCACCCTCTGGTTCATCACAGCACCCTCTGATTCACCAGTGCCACCCTCTGGTTCATCCCTGCCACCGTCTGGTTCATCCCTGCCACCCTCTGGTTCATCACGGCCATCCTCTGGTTCATCCCTGCCACCCTCTGGTTCATCACAGCACCCTCTGGTTCATCACAGCACCCTCTGGTTCACCAGTGCCACCCTCTGGTTCTTCACTGCCACCCTCTGGTTTATCACAGCACCCTCTGGTTCACCAGTGCCACCCTCTGGTTCATCCCTGCCACCCTCTGGTTCATCCCTGCCACCCTCTGATTCATCACTGCCACCCTCTGGTTCAGCACTGCCACCCTCTGGTTCATCACAGCACCCTCTGGTTCACTACTGTAGATTATGGGGGGAAAGCACACCTGCCCAACTGAGATGAATTAATTTGGGGCTGGTTAATGTGTCACTGAATTTGAGCTTCAAGTCTGGCACCTGCCTATTTAGCTGTAAGTGCTTCCTGTTGCAGTTATTTTTTTTACAGGAGCATTGTGCCATACTTATAACTATTCTCTGACCCTGCTTTGAGGGTCAGAGCAGGGTCAGAGAATATTTGCAAGTAGGCAACTGAACTCTGGAGGGGCCCCTCAGGAAGCACTACAGGGAATGGTTACAAATTAGCTTGAACCTTTGCACCTGCTAAGTGCTTTCAATTTTCCAAAATTCGTTTTTCTGCCATTTCGCGAGATTCGCGGGGCGCAAATTCGTGCAAAATCGAACTTGCAATCCGCAAATTCGTGCGAATTTGCTGATTTCTTTTTTTTGCGTGTTCGCGCCGTTTTCTGCTTATTCGCGGACCGCTTGCAGCGCACCGACCCAGATGTTGCCCATGCGGTCGTGTATGGGCTCGGCCATCTTGTTTGCGTGACGTGTTTCCATTTCCGGGTGCTTTGTTGCATGCTCGCGTCGTATGCGGCGCGCGATTACGTGTTCATGGGCGTTTTTGTGTGCTCGCGGGGAAAATATCGCGCAAACGTACCCACGCGGTCCTCTACGGGTGCAGCCATCTTGTTTTTCATTCACTGCTATGGTTTTGGGCATGCTACCTTTCTATCCATCTCACATCTTCGTAATCCTATGTTTTTCTGAACTTTTATTTTGTCTTTTTTTTGCTTATTATCTCTCTCTTCAATTTCCTACATCTATATTTTGTGTTTTTTTAAAACTTTTTGTTACTTTATTACCTACTTTATTTCTTTCGCTCTCTCTCTTATTTTTTTTCACACCTATTCTTCTTTCCTTCTTCTTGTGCCCAGGACCATGGCTAAGGGAGGCGACAAGGGCAAGGGGAAGGGCCCAGCACCACGTACCTGGCTCCCTTGCGGGCGTTTGAGGGGCGAGGAAGTCCAGGCCAGGGAGATCTTCTCCGCGGTGGAGGTGGCCGCCTTGATGGTGTTTGTGTAAGTCCACCTCCCTAAAACCGTGGCAGCAGGTGGGCGGATTGCTTCCGGTTACGGCCTCCGGGAGCGTCGCCAGCTGTGGGAGAAGGTGTGCCGGCGCATGTATAAGGAGTCTGGGGTCCGGCGCACCTACCAGCAAGTGACGCACCGGTGGAGTGACATCTTGGACCGGGAGCATGACATGGTCGACCTGCTCGGTGTGGAGATCCCTGGCCTTGGTAAGTAGCTATTTAATAACTATTTTTTTCCTTCTGCTCTGTTATATTGCTAATCTATTTTTTTCCTGAAGAGTTCGAATGCTGCTGATTCGATTACATTGCAGGTAAATTAATGTTTAAATAGCTTCTGTCATTGCAGGTGCTCGCCTGGTTATTGGCGTTGCTACTATGCTTACTTGTTTGCAACTTTTTAGTCATTTGAGAGCATTACTGCGTAATGCTAGAGACAGTAGCCTCAAGTCTAGTCCTTCTTTGTACTGCTGCTGCTGCCACTTTGAAGAGATAGTGGTGGATTGATACGTGGAGTATATTATTTAGTACTTGTTATAGGACATTTGTTAGTGGTCTGCAATCATATGACGGACTGTGTCTGTCACGCGACGTTTCGTGCTGCTGAGTTATGTTATGTTATGTTATGTTATACGTTGTTTTATATAGCGCACGGCTACTCAAAAAGAGTGTCCCGGCGCTTTTATTGAGAACCTAAGGCAGAGTGAACACAACACAGTAATATAAAAACAGATAAAAAGCAGAGAAAACAGGGTAGATAGGCTAAAGGGCAAAAAGCCAGGTTTTAAGGTCCTTCCTGAAAGTAAACAAACTAGTGGCGCCTCGCAACGCCAGCGGCAGAGTATTCCAAAGCTGTGGCGCCAACAGGCTGAAGGAGCGGCCTCCAATACGAGCCTTTTTTACCCACGGAACTACCGAAAGAAGCAGAGATTCAGATCTTAGAGATCGAGCCGGGCGGTAGAAGACAAGTCTCCTCTGGAGATACTTTGCTCCCACAGCATGAAGAGCCTTGTAGGCCAAGGTCAAGGCCTTGAATGCTATCCGCTTCCGGATGGGCAGCCAATGGAGCGACTGCAGAAGACCAGCAGCCCTGACTCGCCTATTTAGGCCATAAATGGCCCTTGCAGCCGAGTTCTGGACGACTTGCAGCCGCTGCAATAGATATTCCGGCAGGCCCAAATAAAGGACGTTGGAGTAGTCCAGTCTTGAGCCAATCATGGCCTGCACTGTCAGCTTCGTGTGCTCCTCCGAAAGTAGAGGCAAGAACTTCCGGAGCATCTTGAGAAGGCCAAAACATGTTCCCGTAAACCAAGGATCTGAGATCTTAACGTAAGACCCTTGTCCATCCTGATCCCCAAGTTTTTAACCATCTGGGACGAACAAGACGGAGGGAACATATTAGCAGGCCACCATGCTTGCCAGTCCGGATCCGATAGACAACCGAAGAAGAGTACCTCAGATTTGTCTGAGCTGCACTTGAGGCTGTTCAGCTGGAACCATTTAAAAACAGCCCCAAAGGCACTTCCGGATACTCTCTCCATCAAAATCCCCTCCTTTCTTACATGAAAAGAGGAGTTGGGTGTCATCGGCGTAGGATACGATCTGGGCCCCAAAAGACTCCGCCAATGCCGCCAAAGGGGTCATAAAGATGTTAAAAAGAGTCGGGCTCAACACAGAACCCTGCGGAACTCCGACTCCCAAAGACGGCATCACGGCCGAGCTGGATTGGGCCCAGACCGTTTGTCGACGGCCAGCCAAAAATGATCGAAACCAGCTGAGCACCGTCCCCCTCAGACCGATCTCATGAAGTGATGGCAGTCGTAGTAGAACCTTTTTGTTGTTGATGTAGTTAGTGAATTACATAACTTTCCTATTAGATGGTCTGCGAATCCTGCAATACTGTACTACTATCCTCCCAGTTGACCAGATCAGATGCAATTGATGTTAATTTGTTTCCCCGACATAATTTTAGATTGAGTACAAAGAAATCAAATATTTCCCAAAAAACAATCATCCATGTTGTATTTCATTATTTCATGATCACCAGGACCTCCCAGGGGCAAGGCGGCGGCGGTGAGAGAGACTCCGGTGGCAGAAGGTGGAGAGGCTCAGTCCCTTGCAGGCTCTTCTGCTGGCCCCAGTAAGTTGTTCTATTGTTATATTAATACTTATACTTCCCTAACTTTTACAGCTCCTATTCATTACAAACTGGTTCCTAATAATTCTATGTTTTACAAAATAGTCTTTGATCTTCTTCTAATGTAGACTACTTTCTACATTCTTATCCTGCCTTTACCATCACTCTCTGTGCTACTACTATTTACAATTATGAGTCGGTCTGTGTAGGTAGCTAAGCTTGCCCATTCGGCAAACGGTGTGAAACAAAACTCTGATACAGCAATAGCTCTAGGCACTGAGTGCAGTCCTCTGGGTTGCCCTTGCTGTCTATTCCAGTCTTCTTAATGTAAGTGCTTTGACAATTTCCAACTACAAAATGTCATTGTTTACACCAAGTAAAAGGTAGCAGTTGCCTTTTTGATTTGAGAGGAGCACATCTCATACCGCTAGTGTTTCAGGGACTGTTCTGCACACAAAGACGTATGGACAAGATAAATAGGACATTGTTGATGATAGGTGCAGTTCGACTTTCGACATACCTCAGTCCGAACAGAAGTTGAACCCCCATTCCCCTGACTGACTATCTAGAATATCTGACCAATGATTTTACGACCCAGGAGAACAGAAGAAGACTACCTCCGAGTCCCGGCCTATCTGAGTCACTGAAACATGACTACCAAGTGCAGTAGTTCAAACCTTTCCGCTCACTCACTCGTGAACAAAAACCACACAGTGTTTGTCAGTTTTAAAGCTTTATTTTCAATTAAGAAATGAAAACATTATTTCTTTATTTTTAATAGCGTAGTATTCTGATGGATGAAGATGACGTTAAAGTTTAAACAACATTGGGGGCGCTAGGTGGCGCCGGACCAAGATGGCCGCACTGGTGTGAGGCTCCTGCTCGACCGAGCAATTTTTCCTATCCTGAAGTGATCCTGACCGGGCAAATCGACCCCAGCATCGCCTCCCGGCCTCCGCACTGCCGAGCTGATCACGACGATATCTGTCTTTCCCGGAGAATCCCTTCTAGCGAGGAGCTGGCGGCCGCGGAAGTCTGAGCGGACCGCATCACTGCTTTGGCAACCCTCGCTCGTCGGCTTGCCCTGCTGGGAAAGGCCGATGCTCAGAGGCCTTCCCGACATTGCCGGAGGAGCCCTGATCGCTGGAGGGGTCCGACTACTGACCGCCTGAGGCTGCTTCACGTGCCCGGAGGAGTCTACAAGCTACTGCCAACAGGTGAGCGCTGCCTGCAGATTGCCGCCACATCCCCGTCCTTGTCCCTCCGGCGCGAGGACGCCACATTGCCGCGCCAACGGTCTTAGCGGTTTGCCCGCCAACCGCCATCTTGGGGTGCCTGCTTTGAGGCCGGACAGGCCGCGCTACAGTGGGACGACCAACGCCGTCTATGTAGACGCTTCCACCGTTAACCCACACATTGCACGGACAAGCGCTGCGAGGAGCAGCGACACCTCTCTCCCCGCGGCAGCGCTCCCACCACCACCTTGGCCGCCGTGACGGCAATAAACCTGGTGCCTGTCCCCTCAACCTCCGGGGGCCTACCTTTGCATACTTCTGCCCGACTGTCACCCGCACAATCACCCCAACAGCGGAGCTGCAGGACAGCACCGACCGCCTGCGTTGTGTACTGGGTCCTTTGTTTCTCAGGCCCCCCCCCTCCGGCGGCGCACTAGCCTGAAGACCTCCTCCCTTCCCACAGAGGACGCCACATTGATCTCCAGGCTTTCTCCCGCCTGCTGCCCTGGGGCTACTTGGACGCTAGGCGCAGCCCAAGAACTGCGCCACCTGAGACCGCTTTGTAACGTGAGGTGCTACAGTGGCCCTATTCTCCAGGCCTGCATAGCGAACTGCCCACCCCCTACCTGGAGCCTCGGCGGCTCGGCCTCTACGACAGCGGCTGCTTTCAATCCCAGCCTGCCTCCGGTGAAGATTCCTGGGGCGGTCCTTTCCCCTTTCCCCACGCCGACACTACAACGAGCTGGCGCCCATTTCTCCACCTACATCGCTAACGCCCAGACGAGACATGGGCCGCACCGATGCCCGGCAATCCAAGATACCGTTTGAATAAAAAAAAAAACGCCAGGGCGACGCAGGAATCGGAAGGTAGTCCTGCGACCTCGGCCCCTCAGGAGGAAGATTGGAAGACTCTACTACTGGGCATGAAACAAAGCCTCTCCACAATTGACGCCAAAATAGACACCATGAATATGCGCATGGACAGCGTAGTAGCCAAGCTGGGCAGCATGACACCCGCAGCAAGGAGACTGAAGACAGGATATCTATTCTGGAAGATGGGGCCACTTCCACCCATAAACAGGTCACTCAGATGGACAGGCTGCTCAAACTCATCACTGACAAGAACAAGGACTTGGAAGCGAGGTCCCGCCGCAACAATGTCCGTATTTTGGGCCTTGCGGAGACCACCAACACAGGCAAAATGGAAACATTTGTGGAGAATCTTCTCATAGAACTCTTTGGGAAAGAATCCTTTTCTCCGCACTTCATTGTTGAAAGGGCCCATAGATCTCTGGCAGCGCGCCCACCCAATGGAGCTCCACCGCGCCCTATTATCGTGCGCTTTTTGAATTATAGAGACCGGGACGCAGTATTGAAGCGCTCGAGGGAGCTAGGTACTGTGAACTATTGCAACACATCTCTCTCCTTCTTTCCAGATTTTACCCCTTCCGTCCAGGAAGCCAGACGCAACTTTTCGGGGGTAAAAAAGAGACTTCAGGCACAGGAGCTCCCACTCACCACTTTCGCAGCAAGACTGAATGGAAGCAGCGCAACACTGACCCTTGTCAACTAACGCGCTCTGGCCACCGGCTGCATGGCACCCGGCTCCTTACATACAGCAGCTACGGTATTCTACCTGCACTAAACTTACCGGTCCATTGACATACTAAATGCTTGGTCACCCGCCTCCGTCCCACGATAGACGCCTGGTGATAGCCCGGAGTCTGTGGGTGTAAGTAAGGAGGTGGTTGCAGGTCTGGTGCCCCTAGTTCTGTGCCCCCCAATGGGTGAGCCCCTGCACACCCCGTCCCACCTGCGGGAAGGGGCAGATGTCATACTATTTCTAGTTTTTGGTTTACTTTGGGTTGGGGAAGGAGGGTGGGTGATGTATTCCCGGCAAGTTGGGGTTGCCGGTGTGGGTGGGAAGAAACTCAATACGCGTAGCACTGCCTTTAGTGTACTCACTGTGCTGTCATTGGGAGGGTTCTGTGGGAGGGTTCAGGGAGGGGAGATTCATTTCCAGACCACCAACTGTGCTAAGGTACTTATTTACAGTATAACATGTCATAGAATTTGTTATGTCTTTGAATGGGTGACGTAGAAAATGAGCAGCCATCACAACAGTTTTGGCTGGTGTCGTGGAATATTTGCGGATTGAATAATCCTAGGAAAAAGAGGCACATTTTGGGATATCTAGACAGGCAGGGGGTGCCGGTCGCTATGCTTCAGGAAACTCATTTACTGCCAGAGAGCTCTCCCCTATTTGCGTCCAGGTGGGTCTCCTGTAAAGTTTTCTCTTCCTACTCTAACTATGCCAGGTGAGTCACGATCCTGGTCAGGCGAGGGCTGAAGTTTACACTCGCCGGGACGGAGACGGATTCAAGTGGCAGATACTGCATGATCTGGGGGCAATTGTATTCGCATACCGTCCTGTTTGCATGCTATTATGGTCCCAACACCGATGACACCACCCCTCTGCTCACAATGTGGGGCAAGATTCAAACACTGGGAATAGGCCACGTCATATTGGGAGGCGACTTTAATACTGCAATTGCTCCATCCCACGATAGATCTCACCCCCAGGCAGCACACTTCTCCCATACCCAGCACGCACTGGCCTCTATCACTGCCGCACTATGTATATGCCTGGCGACACTTGCACCCTTCCCTCAAGCAGGGTACTCATTACTCTGCTGTACACTCCACTTGGGCCCGGCTAGACTACATATTCCTCTCGGCTGGCCTTACTCCCTGGCTAGCCAGCGCCCTACACCTTGCCAGGACTTTCTCTGACCACTCCCCGGTCCTAATATCACTGCGTATACCCATTGAAATCTCCCCTTACCTGAGCTGGTGCCTCAATCCTTCCCACCTCACAGACTCTGCTTTCCGAGCCGACCTGGAAAAAGACATTCAGGACTTCTTTGAGCGTAATGTGGGGTCGGTATCCGCTCTCACTACGGTCTGGGAGGCCTTTAAGGTTACGGTGCGAGGTTGGTGCATCGCTAAGGGAGGTGGCGTCCTCAAATCACTGCGAGGTGAATTACATAAACTTGAGTCCGAAATTCGAGACCTAGAACGGAGTAGAACCCGCGACTCCCGAGATAACGCTTCCGATGCCCTGCTTAGGGAAAAACTGAACGAATACGCGGAGGCGGCAGATAAGGAGTGCAAGTTCCTCGGCAAACAGCATACTGCTCGCATCTACGGCGAGGGTGATAGGCCTGGCAGGGCGCTCGCCTCGGCTGTCAAATCCCCTAGGTATAATAACTATGTTACCACCTTGCTAGATGAACATCAAACCCCACAAAGAGACCTCACAGAACAACTCCGCATTCTCACACTTCACTATACCACTCTATACACGACCCATAGATCGACACCTATAGATCTGCACCAATACCTAGATGACACCGCCATCGCATGGCCAGGCCCAACCCAGCAAAAATTTCTACACTACACTCTTGAGCTAGATGAAATAAAGGACGCTATCATGTCCATGAAATCAGGCAAGGCGCCCGGTTCCGACGGGTTACCAATCGACTTTTACAAAGCCTACATTCATATACTTGCCCCAATCTTACAACGGGTTGACTATGCTGCCCTCGAGGACGGTACCCTGCCGTCCTCTATGTGCGAAGCCCTTTTAACATCTCTCTTGAAGCCTGGCAAGCCGCCTGATAACTGCGACTCCTATAGGCCCCTCTCGCTGCTCAATACTGATGTAAAGATATTGGCGAAGGTGCTTGCAACGCGCCTAAACCTGCTGATGGAGCGCCTGGTCTTACCTGACCAAGCAGGATTCGTCCCCAACAGGGCGACCTCCCATAACCTACGCACCCTTCAAGCTGTCCTACAGGACATTAATCCTCGTTGCGAAGCAGCTGCTGTGTTCCTCGACGCTACCAAAGCGTTTGATTCCCTTGAATGGGATTACCTCCTGTCCCTTCTTGAAAGGATGGGGATCCCTTACAGCTTTTTAGATTGGATCAAACTACTATATAATAACCCATGTGCCTCAGTCCTACTGAATGGCGCTAGGTCGGCCCCCTTCGTCATTCACAGAGGCACTAGACAAGGTTGCCCCCTTTCCCCTGTCCTCTTTGCGCTCGCCACTGAACCACGAGCGGCTAAACTTCAGCAACATCATAACCACCGCTCCCTGATATACCCAGAGCGTCAGCTACTAGTGGCACTGTATGCGGATGATATAACTCTGTTCATACCCAAACCACGCGAGAACCTCAATCCTGTCCTGCGTGAAATTACTAAATTTGGTGCCATATCGGGCATACAGATCAACTGGTCGAAGTCCGCTCTCTTCCCCTTAACGGACAAAACTGAGAAGTTTCCCCTTGACTATCCCTTGATATGGGAATCGGAGGAGCTTAAATACCTAGGCGTCATCATCTCCCGAAACCGAGAGGAACTCATCAGGGCCAACTACGGTACAGTCCTGGATAAATTGAGTGATACTATCACTAGGTGGATCCATCTTCCACTTTCCATGGCGGGACGTACCTCCCTCATCAAGATGGTTATCCTTCCCAAATTTCTTTACCTTTTCACCAACATTCCGTACAGTCCGGGATCACATTTTTTCCGTTCCCTTAACTCCCAACTATCGCGCCTTGTATGCGGCGGCAAGCAGTCCAGGATTAGCTTACAGACACTTATGCTGCCATATCACCAAGGCGGATTCGATGTCCAAAACTTTCAGCGCTACTACGACTGTGCCCAGGGCCACTTCGCCGCCTACTGGCTTCACCCTCCCCCCTTCATGGCCCACTTGGCAGTGGAGGACGG
Organism: Lissotriton helveticus; assembly: GCF_964261635.1. NCBI lineage: Eukaryota > Metazoa > Chordata > Amphibia > Caudata > Salamandridae > Lissotriton > Lissotriton helveticus. The sequence continues at coordinate 939,030,268 of NC_136070.1, forward strand.
TTATATGAGAGCTGTGCAACCATCGGGGTACTTATACACCACGCCTCGGGTCACTGACCGAGACCCGACCACTGTTGACTGCACGGTTTTAGCTTGGCAGTGATTAGCAAATCACATGGGAATCGTGTTCCTTTACTCTCCTCTTATGCCTCTAGCACACGATCCGCGGTTGCGCGTGGCTTGCGAAGAGATCGGACGTAAATTACTCGTGAAATTGGCAGTCCACACGTGGGGTGACCTGTACCTCCAGGGACAATTCCGAACAGCGGCACAGTTTTTTGGAGAGAATATCCCCTCTGTAATGGACATCTTCCTTTACGTGCGGCTTCGTCAAAATGTCAGGGCGGTTACTCCTTCCTTCCCTGGCCCCCCTCCATACGCTCCTACAGGCGGACTCCCCGAAGCACGTGGTGTCTATGCTATATCGACATGCACAGCCAGCTCCATCCCCCCCCCCCACTCAGAACCCGCAGAGACTGGGATGCTGACCTGGACGTCCCGATGTCAGACGAACAATGGGAGGAAAGCTGCTCCCACACTAATGCGGTCACCGGTAATGCCCGTCTCAGGCTCCTGCATTTCAAATTCTTGCATCGAATCTACTTTACTCCCTCTAAATTGTTCCGACTCGGATTACGCGATAATGATCAATGCCTCAGATGCAGAGGCGAAGGGGCTGACTTCTTTCACCTGGCGTGGACATGCCCCGCTGTGGCGGACTACTGGCGCGAAGTTTTCGAGGTGCTGTCCGACATGGTCGGGGCAGATATAGCTCCCTGTCCAAAGATAGCTCTGCTGGGCCACATAGCCCCAGCGCTGAAATCACATAGGAAATTTTTCGCGCTGGGACTCTTGTTGGCTAAACGCCACGTGGCGGGTAAATGGGGCAGGGGCCGCGCCCCTGAGTTCAAGATGTGGCTCAATACTATGATCACATGGCAAGAACATCTTCACAATTATGACGACATCCTACCGCACATGTCCCGTCCCAAGGATCTCTGGGGACCCCTTACGGCCTATCTTCTTCGTGAGCAAGGTGACGGTTCTTCGGATTCATGAGGCGCGCCCGCGCACAGGGCTCTGTACAGCATATCCTGTTAGATTATGACGCCTGGCCTCAAGCTGCCCTGCGACACGTTCCCCATGCATGACTCCATACTCACCTCACCGACATGTTGCACAAATCACCACTGTTATGACCTTAGGACTGTTTCCCCCTCATGAGATGGATTTGCAGCGTTCCCTCAACCCCCCCCTCCTCTCCCTCTTTGTCCCTCCCCTCCCATGTCAGCCTGATGCACAACACAGGTGTGGAGCAACGCTAACCCTGGCGATGGTGGCACCATCTTCTCCTTCTTGCAATCGCATAGCTCCTCACCTCACGGTCCTTTTGTCCACATACAAGGTATGGTGCTGTATCATGGGGGAGTTTAGTTTCGTTTGATGTTTATGGTGGGTGTTTAAAAAAATTACAAAAGAAACCTCAAAGCATGCTGCCCGAATACACAACGCTTCCATGGTCTTTTTCTACTGTACATGTCATCCAATTAGGCCAGTTTATATCGCGGCCGGCCCAGAAGGGTTGTAGGCGACATGCTGTGTCTAACTTCTGTAGTCTTGTATTTCTGATGATGAATATATCCTGAACCAATTCCTTAGTTGCTGCTGGCCTGTCGTCACAGGTTGTAGGCGTGAAGCTGTGTATTGATTTCTCCTTGTTGCCAATAAAGGTTTCACAAAAAAAAAAAAAAAAAAAGTTTAAACAACATTCCCATGAATGAAATTAGTATGACTCAAACTTAATAATAGTTAACAGACACAGGAAATTATTAGAATAACTGTGCGTGAGCCCCCACCTTCTTTAAAGTACTTAAAGTACTGCTGGTGATGACTCAGTATTAGTTGGTGAATCGTCTGGCAGAAGGTCAATGGAATCTTCTTTCTGTAATGAGAAAAATGGCGCACGTTAAGCAAGCATTCATCAGTTGTCATAAGAAGAAGTGTAGCATTTAATGGAATAAGCATATAAAAGGCTAAAACCCTCCCAAAACCGTAACTTTTTTTCAATCCCAGTAATAAAAAATGTGTTATGTAACATTTTCTTCCATTACTTGACAAAATAGGGGGTTGTGTATGGCATCTGAAAATATGACATGTTTTTCCTAGACGTCACAACATCTGATGCGGCACAGATGACCACCAGTGCCGGGGCCAGCAGTGCGGAGCGGTCCACTCTGGATGCGGCGGCGGCAACAGGAGGAGCTGGGGGGAAACTCAGTGGCGGCGGATGGTGGTAAGTTATTATACTCCTTACTTATTGAAATTTTTTTGAGTAGGCTCGTAAACGAGTGTATGATGTACTGTACAGTAGTACACAGTACACTAGTATAAGTACACTGTACTGTCAAGAACATTTACTAAGTTAGAACTACTTTTTGGGCTATCACGGAGAAGACAGTCAACCTTGACTTGTAATAGCATTAGCGGCGGTACTTCTCTGGTAACCAATGGCCCCCTCTATTTCACTTCAACTCAGCTGGCAAATTTTTAATGTGAAGCCAAGTCATATCAGATCAGATGTAGTTTAGGGATGTGAAGAACGAAAAGTTAAAGAAGGGTGAAACGAAGGACGAGCGAGTCTTAATATTTATTTATGACTGTAAAGAATGGTTTTGTTGAATGCAATTCAACATAAGAAAGGAGACGGCGGTTTCCAAAATATAATGAAAAGGGTGTTAGTTGGTTGTTGACAAAAAGAAATTTTGGTACACTTGAGACATTAAGAAGAATCATAGACGTACTTTGGAAGCCTGGATGTTATCTTCTTTATCCTCCTCGTCAATAGCAGAGGTGTATGATGTAGTAGAGCAGACGCTGAGTGGATGAAGTATGGCCAGTGGCAGTGCCACCCCTATAGAAAAGTAAGACATTCCTATCCCCACCTGCATGTACTGCTTAAAGTACTGCGGGTCTGCATCATCATGGCCTGTGTCTGTATTTCTTGGGTGAAAGCTGAGTGAGCTGCCATTATGGCGGCTACCACAAGTTCACGTACCAGTAATTTCTTTTGCAAAACAAGAGAAAAAAGTAAAAAAGGCCTTTTTTAGTACTCTCTGACTATGTATGTTGTAGTGAGTCCACCTATAGTGCTGCTAGTGGAATTCCTGAAACTCACAGTGTCACAGGCTTTCAAAGACGGCGGAAAGATACATGCCAAAATGTTATACTGTGTTTGCTACTTGCTGGTGTTACTGAGTGTCAACCTTCCGTTGAATTATTTTGACTTTATGTTAAACACTATTGGCTACAGTATTTTTCTTTCTTTCTTCATAGATGCTACTCCCAAAAAGCTCACCCGTAAGGAGATGGCTGTCCGGGCCAGGGCCCGTAAGCTGGAGGCTATTTGTGTCGAGTATCGGCGGTTGTGGGCTCGGGAGCATGAGGAGACATCAACATCTACATCCTCCTCCACTGCCCCCGGGTCCACCAGCCAGAAGCCTCCAGCCAAACGGAGCCGTGGCCCGACAGTCTCCCGCCGCCGCCGCACAGCAGCAACAACATCAGCGGCCCCCCCAGATCCTGGATCGTTCGTGTGCGCCGACTATGCAAAAGAGTGGACTACCTGGAGCGGTTGGCCGAAAAACATCAGCGCCAGCTCCGGGACCTCCGCAAAGAGCAGCGGGACATGAAGCAACAGCTTGCAAAACTACGCCAGCGGAGGAAGTGACTGTCCCTTGCCCCTTTTTTAAAGACTGTTGGGGGGGGGTGGGAATTGGGTGTTTGGGAAAGGGGACTTTTGGACTTTTGGACATTGGTTGGGGTTAGGTAGGGGGGTGAGTTGGGTTAATTTATTTCATTTTTTGACTACCTCAATATATTTCTTAATAATTATTTTTCATACCAAAACATAGTATACGCGTTTATATTATTTTGTGTGGGGGTGGGCGGTGGTTACTGGACGTTTGGTTTCTTCCAACTTACCAGCATGAATTAAACATCTAGGGGCACATGCATCAACCTATTTAGGAAGTGCAAACGGTGCGAATCGGTAAATTCGGCCGTTTGCGCTTCCTAAATACGTTTTTGGGATGCATGAAACAGAGTTTCAAAATTCGCTATTTTTTGCATTTCTTAAAAATGCGAATGCATTTAAGAAATCGCATTTGTGCGATTCCTTAAATGCAATGCATACATTTTTAAAAAATTGCGAATTTTGAAATAGGAAGTGCAAATTAACACGAGGTTGACCCTTTTGTTAATTTGCGAAAATCTTTAAAAAAGCAAAAAAATGCATTTTTTAAACTTTCATGTTACAGACACACATGTCCTTAGGACATGTGTGTGTGAAACATGCACTTTAAAATACATTTCAGGGGTGCAGGGGGGGGTCCTTTGGACCCCCCTCTGCACCCTTGCAATGCATCAACAAATTGCGAGTGCAAAAAAAAAAAATGCAAAACGGCATTGATTCCTATGGGCCTCTAGGCCCATAGGAATCAATGTAATGCCATTCCTTAATTGCGATTCGCAATTAAGGAATCGCAATTTCCGAAAATTAAGAAATCCTAAAAACTTTTAGGATTTCTTGATGCATAGGATTTTGCAATTCCTAAATTGCGATTCCTTAATTTTCGCAATTTAGGAAGTGCAAAATCCTACAATGATGCATGTGCCCACTAGTCCTGAAATGTACCAAAGTGCCAGTAACCGAGGTAGTGAATTCAGTAGCCCTACTAGTACTTTACTAGTAGTACTGGCAATCTCTGCTCTCTTCCCAGTCCTAGCCCATTATTCTACCTCTCCAAAATGCTTATCTTACCTGTGATTCGTGTTTGAGAATCGGGGTAGCCCCAGGGCTGGCTGCATTGCAAATGGTGATTAAGGTTGGTTGTTGACTTGAATCCTTGACGAATGCAATATCATTGTTGTGCTGGTAGCAGTAGTGGTACACACTGGCAGTATCACCATATGAAAAAAAGAGGAAACTAAACATTGAGTGGCCTGAGCGTAGCATTAGAAACAGTACAATAGATAGTACAGTACAGAACAGTGCCCTAAATTGTAGCCTAAGCAGTGCCAACGTAAGGTAAGCATTAAGGATTTGATTGTTCACGTCGTGTAGGAGGAGGATGTTCTTATCAATCAACGATGGCGCACATGAACTTCTGGTTGCTTTGACCTTATCCTCCCCAGCAAGTGTGTGGAATTTATTGTTGTTGTCAGTCACACCTCAATGAAATACCACACAGCCCGGGGGAAGAGGGTTAGGGTTTGAAAATTGGATGGGAATGGGGTTTTTTGGGAAAGTTTGGTAGAGAGGAAAAAAAACACAGCATGGACAGTCAAACAACAAATGAAGAGAAACAAATCTTTGGATTTGAAGATATTGATAAACCTTTAAAGGGACATAAAGGAAGTGCACTACTGCATGCCAGAAGTTGTTTACAAAATGGATGGTTAGCTTACTGAAAAGTAGTACTACTACTTACTGCAACTTACTAGTAACTACGAAGGAACAAGTTGGCAGTACAGGGCTGCAGTCATTACGCAATTTCACTTGCCTCTCTGCCCTCAGAGAATAAACACTTAGAACATTAAATTAGTGTTAAACATAGCAAAGACGTATCAAATAGCTGGAGGGATGAATTTGAAGCAGAGATCAAACAAACGCACAGAGTCACACTCGTAGAAGTAAGTTCAAGTTCACAAGAATATCATTTAAGGGGGCGTGGCAAGCAGCCGACGGGAATGGTCGCTCACTAACGCGACTACCGATCCCCGCCTGCTCATCCGCCTACAACTATCCGTTTTACGACCTGTGCTCCCCCTAAACATCGGGGGAGCCGTCTAGAAGACCCCGGTGCCTGCCTTGATAATGGCGTGGCCCCGATTCCTTTTCTGTGCGGGGAGAACACATCTTGAGAAGCGGAGGTCCCGTGGCCTGCAAGATGGCGCCTGCATCGGAGCTCAGACCCCACTATTGACTATCAATGCTGCTGTTGCTTTCTCCGAGGCCGGGATTGAGTGGCGGACCATGCTGCGCCGCACCGGAGCCTAGCGGGTGGCTTCCCTGACTGCCAAAACTGCTCCGCCGGCTCTCTGCACAAGTTGTGCTGCCCAGGAGGAACTGTGTCCGGCCGCTTCACGGTCGAAGTGCCGCCCACACGACACCCCGGCTTTTGGGCCTGTGGTCACCTACACCCACAGACTCTCCCCACTCACTTCTTTTCACATTAGACCTGTGGAGCTGGGGCTGAGCCACGCTGATCCTCTCTCCTGCCAACGGACTTCAGTCAGACTCGACTTCGGCCCGTTGCGATCCACCCCCTTTGGCAGCTGAGGCCGGATCGCCGCGTCCGGAAGGCCTGATTCTTCTTTGGAGGTGCGTGGGCTGCCGGGACTGCGCTGTATTTGCAGGACACTTTGGCACTGCTGCGACGCCCACGTATTGGCCTGAATCGGACCTCACCCTCACAGCTGCCGCTGCCGATGGTGCCTTGGACCTCCCGCGCAGCTCCTCGGCTTCTGGGCCCGTGACGGCCAGCGCTCAGTGACTTTCCCCGCCCGCTCCCCACCTCAGCCACGACTTTCCTGGGACAACATTGAGCCGCTCCCATTCTTTGTCCCCTGCCACCCGGCCCCGGACCTTCGCCATTTCGCCCCGCTGCGGCCCACCTTCACCGGAAGTAGAGGCCCGCACACCACTGCCTTGAGGCCTACTCTATCACCGGACTTGCACTGGATACAGGGGCGGCACTGTGGATGTGGGCTGCATTAACGCCACTATAGCGCCAGCGTGGTTTCAAGTACTGACTATCGCCCGCAGAGTGGTTCCTGCCGCTACTCTTCCATCCGGAGCCCTGGCCACGGCCTAGCCCTCCTGTGCACCTCGAGAGTCCGCCGCTGTCCTATCTGGTGTCGGATTCGCCCTTCTGCTGCAGGACCTGTCTTGGATTTGGCGATCCTGGGCCATCGTTGACTCGCAGTGAGTCCTGTTGCTCGCCTGGGCCTCACGTACGATTCTTGCACCTCTGTGACACTCCTGACTCCCAGGTTTCACCAACGCATGCTGTGTCCTTCACTACTTGCTGTCCCCTGAGCGCCCCTCTGCCGACTGGGATTGGCTGGACCTGACGAGTCCGTACTGCCCGTTCTAACAATATAGGCCGCTTCTGCTATTACATTCCGCTTCCCTTTGAGTCTTGCAGGCCTCCACCCTCACAGCACTGTTCCTCATGGCGTCGAACAAAGTGACCAGGCCCTCCAGCCAGAGACAGCTTAATAAGAACTCCTGAGGCACTAAAGGGGAAAATAAGACCATGGCCTCCCCTGATACCCCGAACCTTGCTTCCCCCTCGTCAGGAGCGAAGACCCCTACCCTGGAAGACGTCATGCAGGCGATAGCTGGGGTGAGATCCTCCCTAGAGACACGGATAGACTCAGTCAATATTGAGGTGACACTGCTGCGGGCAGATCTGAGGAAGATGGACTCCAAAGTCAAGGACGTAGAAGTTAAGACTGCGGCTCTTATTGATGACACTTCTACTCTCCAGCAGAAGGTGGCGCAGACCCAGCAGCAACAAAAACAAATGAGCGACCTCCTGGACGACTATGAAGGAAGGGCGCAACGCAACAACCTTCGCATTTTGGGCGTTCCGGAGCGCATGGAGGAGCCGGCTGCGGACCTCTTTGTGGAAAAACTGATTACGACCCATCTCCAGCCGAAACAACTTTCGGGCTACTTTTCAATTGAGCGGGCGCACAGGGTCCCGTGAGGTAAACCCAAGCCGGGGGCTCACCCCCGACCTATCATCGCGAGGGTCTTCAACTTCCGGGACCGCGACGCCATCCTCTAAGCTTCCCGGGCGGGACCGCCTCTCCTCCTTGATAATGCTCGCGTTACACTGTTCCCAGACTTCACCATGAAGGTACAGGCCAGGAGACGTAGCTTCCTGGAGGTCAAGAAAGCCCTACGCGAAAAACACATCAAATATTCAATGCTCTTCCCAGCGAAATTGCGTGTGGAACATGATGGCAAGGCTTGGTTCTTCATGTCGCCAGATGAGGTGTGGGACTGGCTTGAAGGCTGGCGCCGGACTGAAAGATCTCCGAGAAACCGCGACGCCCGCGACGGCCAGGACGAACACCCGCGAGATGATCAACTGCCGGGCAGTTAGGAGCTCTTTACAGGCCTCGACCCAGTAGGTGAATGAGGACCCTTTGCCGTTGGAGGTTCGTCGTTCAGCGACCTTGGCTACTGCTCTGCGGATCTGCTCCTCTTATTGGGAGCTGTTTGTGAGGACAGCTCTGAATGGCGGACCTCCACGACTTGTTCGTTCCTGATTTCAGATGGTGCGCCCTTCGGTCCCGGCCGGGGCCACATTGACTGCCTACCAGGTACTCTTTATACCATGAAGATATAGCACTGGGATCTGTTTCATATTTTACGTATTCACATGCATGTTGGTCACTTCATTGCTAGTGGCAGGGGGGGGGGGCGGCACCGGCTCACCGGGTACCCCTACCGTGGTTGGGAGGGCGACAGGCACTCTGCCTAGATGGGGTGTGGATAGTTTGAAGTCTGCGGGCAGGGGAGCAGGGAGGGGGGTTGGAAGGGGGGGTGGGAAAAAGTGGGTCTATTTTGTTGTCATTACATTGTTTTCTTTGCTTACTTTTTTACTTTCACGCGGAGTCTTTTCTTGTCACATTGCCTGTAACTCGCGGCCCACTGTGGGTCCTATGCTGCCGAGCTGTTCACCCCAGAATTTGCCTGGTTCCCTAGAGCTGGGTGGGCTTCCTGCTCCGGTTCGTTGTTCTGATCTGCTGTCCTGGCGCATTCGCCGGCCTTACTTCCATTTCTCCTTCCACATACTCCACTTAGTTTATCACCATGACGCATCCTCTCTCTAGAACCCTCACGATCCTGTCTTGGAATGTAAATGGCCTAGGACACAAAATTAAGAGAAGTGTAGTCCTCCAATACCTCCGGCGTCACTCCCCTGACATCGTCCTGTTACAGGAAACGCACCTGGTGGGTAACTCTTGTCGAGCTCTTCAACGCAGCGGCTATACACTATTGGTTCACGCCGGTTTCACCTCTGGGTCCCGCGGCACCGGGATCCTGGTTAAAAAGAACCTCGCATTTATTCCTCCCTCTCCATGACCAGGCAAGTCAACGCCGTCTCCTCAGCGTGCTTCAACATCCTACGCATGCTACGGAAGATCTTCTGGTGGATCCCCACCGAGACCAGGAAGACCGTCACCCAGGCCCTCATCACTAGCCGACTGGACTACGGCAACGCCCTCTACGCCGGTACCACCGCCAAGCTTCAGAAGAGACTCCAGCGGATCCAGAACGCCTCAGCCAGACTCATCCTCGACATCCCACGACACAGCCACATCTCCGGACATCTGAGAGACCTTCACTGGCTCCCCGTCAACAAAAGAATCACCTTCCGCCTCCTCACCCACGCACACAAAGCCCTACACGACCAAGGCCCGGGCTACCTCAACAGCCGGATCAACTTCTACGCTCCCAAACGCCACCTCCGCTCAGCCAACCACGCCCTCGCCGCCGTCCCCCGCATCCGAAGAGCAACCACAGGAGGAAGGTCCTTCTCCTACCTGGCCGCCAAGACCTGGAACTCCCTCCCGACCGACCTGCGCCTGACCCAAGACCACCTCTCCTTCAGGAAGAAGCTGAAGACCTGGCTGTTCGAGCAGTAGCGGCACCCCCCCCCCCCTCCCCTAAGCGCCTTGAGACCCTATGGGTAGGTAGCGCGCTCTATAAGTGTCAGTGATTGATTGATTGATTCCCTTCAGGCCATGGGCTGACTCCTTAGGTCGCTTTGCGCTTGTTGAGGCCTCCTGGGAGGGCCGCCCGCTGAACATACTCTCAGTGTACATTCCACCGGCATTAGTCCAAGACTCCCTTAAGGAGCTGGGCGCTCATATGCTGGGCCTCCCTGTTGGTACACTTCTGATCGGCGGAGACTTTAATAGCACGATGTGCGATAACTTAGATCGTAGTCCCAAGCGCAGCTCTCATCGGTCGTGCTCCGACCTCTCCGACTTTATGCACGCCATGGGGCTGGAAGACATCTGGCGCCACCATTATCCGACCACGTCATACTTCACACACTACTCAAACGCGCATAAAAGCATGTCCCGCATTGACTATTTATTCTGCCCCACTGCTGACCTCGGCTACTTCGTTCGCCCGTCGGGCCTTCCGCGCGGCATTTCTGATCACTCACCCCTCAGCGTGGACATGACCTATCATCGTCCATACGCGCGTGGCCCTATTGTTATTAGCCCCTGGCTCAGGCAAATCCCTGATATCAAAGACGGCCTCCTCGAGCGCACCGAATATTACTTCACTGAAAACGCCGGCTCGGTTGCTTCGACGGTAACGCTCTGGGAGGCGTATCTAGCTGTCATAAAGGGCGAGGCATTGACACTAAAGACGGGCTATTTGCGTGCCCATAGAGAACGGATCCTCCAGGCAGAAACAGACCTTATCCACCTTGAAACGGTACACAACACCGCCCCCTCCGACGACACTGCTCTCCGCCTCCGTACTCAGCAATTGATGTACAAGGCGCTGACTCAGGAGAAAGCTCAGGCCCGTTTGCTCCACACACGCCACCGTGTGTACGAATTCGGAGACGCTGCTGGCAAAATGCTTACGTGGTTGGAGCGGCGAGACCAGGGATCCCGTTGGGTTCCCTCCATCCTTAGACCGGATGGCTCCACGGTTGTGGAACCGCAGGATATAGCGGAGGCCTTTGCCGACCATTTGGAGCGTGTGTACACCGCTGGTTCCTGCTATGCGCCTGAAGAATCTAGGCAACTCCTGGAGGAAATGCACCTCCCTGTCATCTCGGACACTGATCGGGCGACCCTGGACGCTGACATCACGGTGGACGAGCTGACTGCAGCACTTTTCGCCGTCAACTCTGGGAAAGCTATGGGCCCGGATGGAGTCCCTATTGAATTCCTCAAGGGCATGGCCAGAGAGATTGTCCCTCATTTACGCAATATGTTTATACAAAGCCGTGATGACGGTATACTCCCGCTTGCCCCGCGGCTGGCCTCTATTGCGGTAATCCTCAAGCCGACTAAACCACCCACTGATTGCGGCTCTTATCGGCCGATCTCCCTGATCAGTGCGGAGGCAAAGGTCCTGGCTAAACTGCTGGCCAACCGTCTTCTTCTCGTCCTCCCCTCCCTCATACATGACGACCAATCCGGTTTCCTTCCGGGTCGCAAAACGGCTCTGAATCTGCGAAGGGTCCACAATGTCATGAGCCGCCAATCCACTGTCCAACAGGATGCAGCTATCCTATCTCTTGACGCCACGATGGCGTTTGATTCGAATGAATGGCCTTACCTCTTCGAGGTTCTGGCCCGTTTTGGACCCCAATTCATTGGCTGGGTAAGACTTCTATACACGGACCTCTTTGCCCAAGTCAGGGTCATCGGCCACACATCCCGACGGTTTCGCCTCCACCGGGGTACCAGACAGGGTTGCCCCCTGTCCCCGCTCCTCTTCGCCCTTACTCTCGAGCCCCTCGCCCACTGGATCCGAACTGATGTCTCAATCAGATGCCTCCAATGGAAGGAAGATGTGACAGACAAGATCTCCCTTTACGCCGACGACATCCTCATTTATGTCTCTTCCCCCCGGTCCTCCATTAACAGTTTGTTTCATGTCCTCACCAACTTCGGGAAATACTCGGGCTATTCGATCAATTGGACTAAATCTACGCTTTACATGCTGCACGGCCCCCCTCCCCGGCTTCCCCGAGGGTTCTCCATCGCGATTGCTACTGATGGCTTCCAATACTTCGGTATTTATGTCACACCGGATGCGAAGACCTTTCACCACCGTAACTTATTGGGCCCCTTGTGCAGACTTCGTAGCGACGTGGGCCACTGGCGCTCCCTCCCGCTCTCCCTTCTGGGCAGGGCGGCGCTCTTCAAAATGCTAGCTCTTCCGTGCTTTCTATATGCTTTGCAAAACTGTCCCTTCTTAATCCCGGACTCCTATTTTCGAACAGTGGAGGGCGAACTCCGTCTCCTATTGTGGGATGGAGGGACCGCTCGGATTGCCCTGGGTAAGCTCTTTCAAGGCTGGTATGACGGAGGCATTGCTCTGCCCAACCTCCGCCTCTATTATTGGGCGTCACAATTAGAAGCTGTTAACCACTGGATACATGGTTCGCCCCTTAACCCGGGGCGAACCATGACAGGAGCCAGACCGGGCGAGAGGGGTATCTAGGGGCCCTCTATTACACACCTACTAAACACCGATACGTTGGTCCTATGGCTCACACGGTTACACTGTGGCACAGAGCCAACAAGAGTTTGGGATGGGCAGAAAAGCTCACTAAAGCTACCCCTCTGTGGTCATCACAACGCCTGGGCTCCCTCTGCTTCTCCCAGGGTTTCGACAAGTGGGACACGATTGGCATTTCGGAGTTGGGAGACCTAGTCCAAAAGGGTGCTATTTTGCCTTTCACTGCTCTTCAGGCTAAATACTCCCTTGCATCCACGGAATCCTTCTGCTATCTACAGATTGCACACGCCATCCGGACCGCCCTTCCAGACCTCTCCTCCTTTCCTGATATTTCCCCCTTAGAAGATAGATTACTTTCTGAGCCACTTCCTGAGAAGGCCATCTTCTACACCTATCGAAAACTATGTAATAATCTTCCAAACTCCTTTCAGTCATTGCGGGCCGAATGGGAAGTAGACTTGGGTCCATTGGATGAGGAGGATTGGCGCTCTGCCCTCATGTCCCCTAGACAATCGGCTATCTGCCACAGATTCCGTCTGATACAACTGAAGGTTTTACATAGGACGTATATGTCCGCTCTCACTCTGGCGAAAATTGGGCGACGCCCTGACACAATGTGCTTGCGGGGCTGTGGTTTACCTGGCACCTTTTTTCACATATTGTGGGACTGCCCGAATGTGCAACAGTTTTGGGGTAGCGTTGTTGGGAAAATGAGTGCCTCATTGGGTAATTGGCTCTCCTCCTTGCCCAAGCCATGTATCCTTGACATATGGGGTGCGAATGACCTTAATGATCACGAACTGCAGTGGGCTGCACTAGGATTCCTGCAAGCCAAACGCTCCATTGCGATGAAATGGGGCTCCCAAGATAAGCCGCTGGTGGTGGGCTGGGTGGCCGAGATGGACAGATGCATGATCGCAGAAAAGACAGTATATAAGGTGCGTGGCTGTCCTAAGGTTTGGGACAAAAAGTGGGGGCATTGGAATGCTTACAGGGGAGAACTTTGTGATTCTCCTATGGCAGAACTAGCTATGTCACATAATAGTCCTGTAAGACAGCACCGGCGCTAACTTGTGTTTTATTTGAACTGGACACTGTCTCCTATATGCAACTCTGAATGTGACTATTGTTTGACTCTGCTTTCTTTTTAGTTTTCATGTTTTTGTTCCTTTGTTTGCAAAAACGGAAAAATACCAAACAGTCTGCTTGCTTTTACCGTGATCAGATACTTGGTTATAGCACTGTATCATGATATGTAATCACCACCGAACCCCCGGGATGTCGGCATCTAGGCTGTGTACTATTCTCATATCTTACAACTGTTGAACGCTGCCGGCCTCAGGGTTGTAGGCACTGATCAGCTGTGTATGCTAGACCACCTGCAATCAACTGTTTTATTAAAAAAAAAAAAAGAATATCATTTAAAAGATAAGGAGAATTTTGGTTACTGTTACTGTTTTTTGTAGGTGTCCCGTGAATTTGTGAAGTTGATGCATCCAGCCATTCCTCTTATTCGCGGTACTCCTTCATTCCATCGGATGCTCCGTCGATCAATCTTGGTGACCAGACACACTGACTGTCCACTGCCTGCCTGATGCGGATTTGCGGATCGCTAATTGTAGTACATCGATGGCACAGGGTAAAAGCCTGCCTGTAATTGATGATGGAAAAACACAACAGTAAGTGTTAAAGACACCTCGGAGAAAAAAATATATAAGGCACGCTGTGTAGTGCAAAAATGATACTGTCACTTTCAGAGATGACAATCCCCAAAATCGAGAACACCCCACATTACCCTCCCAAAAACGTGCAGAATACTGCTGCTACCTCGCAGAGGCCTAATTTCAAATCGTGCCAAAACGCACTCAGAAAGTATGGCCAAAACCCCCCTTTTCCACCATGGATTTTCTTCAAACCACTTGCAATCAAAATTAGACATTCCAACAAGTGTTCCAAGACCCCACCCAGTCGTAAAAATCTAGAACCCCCGCCCAAACACATGTAATACCATACTGCTAACCCTAACGAGCCCTAAGTTAAGAATAGTGGCAAACGCTTTCTTTAACTAGGCCAAATTCCCCCTTTCCCACCATGGATTTTCTTCAAACCACTTGCAACCAAAATTACACATTCCCACGAGTGCTCTAAGACCCCAGAACCCCGTTGCAAAAATCTAGAACACTCTCAAACACATGCAATACTGCTGCCAGTGCTCACCCTAACGAGCCCTAAGTTAAAAAAAAGTGCCAAAACGCTTTTCAGCATGGATTGTCTCCAAACCACTTTTATCCGGTATTAGACCTTCCAAGCAATGCCCCAAGACCCGCCAACCCACCCGCAAAAAAGCAGAACACCCCCAAACAGGCAAAAAGTAAAAATGGAAAATCTCATACTTAGAATCGGCCTTCTTTCAATTCTGTCCAAACGCGCTGTGCAGCTAGGCCATAACTCCCGTTTCCCACCATGGATTTGCTTCAAACCTCTTGCAATCCAAAGTATCCATACCCAGCAGTGCTCCCACCCCCAAACACCAGGAACCCCCCAAACAGTACCCCAAAGACAAGCAAGTGAGCAAAAACGCAAACACTTTTCAAATCCGATTTGCTCCAAAACACTTTTATCCGGTATTAGACCTTCCCAGCAATGCCCCCAGACCCGTCAACCCAGGCGGAACCAAGTAGAAGACCCCCAAACAGCCAAAAAGCAAAACCTTAAAAAGTGAGACTTAGCAAATTTGGGTCCAACCTGGAATTCAGTCCAAATGCGCTGTGCAGCTAGGCCCTAACTCCCCTGTTCCACCATGGATTTCCTGAAAAACAAATGCAATCAACATTAGACTGTGCCAGCAGTGCTCCCAGACCCCCGACCCAGCACCGCAAATCTAGAACACCCCCAAATAAACCCAAAAACCTGCAATACTGGTATATTGAAAACATGGCAAATTGCGCTGTTCACAAAAAACAAACAGCAATTGGTTTGAACAGAGACAGACAGCCATTGCTGTCCACTGCATGCCATCTTCTCATTATTCATTACCTGTTCTAATTTATGTCCGCATCTTCTTCGGAAAGTGAGGGCCCAGAGGGCAACCTCTCCTGTAAATTTCAGAAGTAGGTCTGTCAACAATCAGCAAGCATGTAGTCAGTCAGTTATTTCAGTCCCACTTGAGGGTACTCGTCTACGAAGACAAAGTTTGTTTTTTCTCCATTATCCATCCATCTGCCTTGAGGGAAATGGATAGGGGGAGTCTGGACTAGGAGGAGATAGAGGAGCATGATTGAGTTGTGAACTTGTGAACATCTGAATGCAGACTGCGGCACCTTCAAATCAATAAGGAAAATAAGATGAAGACAGTGCTGATGATGGACTTATTGTGATAAGGTGATTAGAGTTTTGTTGTGGTAAAAGTAGCAAAACAAAGAAAGACACATAGGAATAAAAGTGAATAAGTACGGAAAAAAAGGAAGTCATTTTCAGTCCTCGGTGTCAGGGAAGCAGAGCTCGTCCTCCAAGTCTATGAATTGAGACGGGAGTAGATCTGGTGACCGAGAAGAACTTCCGTCGTCGTCACCTAAGTCGGTGTCCTCTTCTTCCTGCGTGCATTCACGTATTTTGTAATTGGGTGGTATGAAGTGCTGATTCATCTTGATTATTGTTAACCTCTACACATTTTTGGGCAAAAGGCGGGTCCTTTTTGAAGTAACAATGGCACCAGCAGCACTAAAAACACGTTCAGAAGACACACTTGCGAGTGGGCAAGACAAATAATTTAGAGCCAGGTTGGTGATCAGTCGCCATTTTGAGCTTTTCGTATACCAATATCCCAATGGGTTCTCATTATGCCAGACCTCTGTTGGGTCATCCAGATAGGCCTGCACCACCGACTCAAGGTTCTCCAGGATTGATCTACTTTGCGTACCATCTGCGACCTTTTCATCAGTGGACCGAGCTAACCCTTGCTGAGTTAGCCAATCCCCTTCCGACAATATTTGTTTGCGGCCTGGTGCAGGTGAGGATGATGATATGGTTGCTGGTGTCGTTAACGGCTGTGAGGGAAAGTGACTCCCTTCGGCCACGGATTGAGAAGTGGAACTTGACGCCGGATGGCCTACTGATTCAGTTGTACTTGTGCTGCCTCCTTGGAGGTTCTGCCGGTCTTTTTCAAACCGAGTGGCTGACACAGCTAGCCAATGTTTGTACTTTAAACATCTGCTTCAGAAAAAGGAATGAAAGTATTGGTGGGCAGTGCCTCTTTGTACCGTGGATCAAGAATAGTGGTACAAATGTAATGTCGTTCTGTATGTATCTTTTTAAGCCTTTCATTGTCAAGTAGGCTCCATAATAACTTCTCCGCCAAACCATATGCTTCTCGCTTTTTACCATCATCTTGGAACGTTGAAGACACCTCCTTCAGTTGGTGCTCTAGCATGCGCAACAATGAGATAGCTTTGCTCAAAGAACAGTCCTCCCTGCTGACTTCACGCGTGAAGAGCTCAAAAGGATGAAGCATGTCTGTCAGGCTTGCAAGTAGCTTCCATTCCACCAACTCTAGCATCAAGTCTTTGTGACTAAAACCCAGTTTAAAGACAAACTCATGTATTACCTCCCACTGCTCAGACAGACGCTCAAGCATGTAAAAGGTTGAGTTCCAACGTGTTGCCACCTCCTGGATTAGTCCTTTGACTGGCAGTTTACGTTCATATTGAAGGCTCCTCAGCTGCTTCCGGGCCTTAAAAGAATGGTTGAAATGTGTGCAGATTTTTCGGCAGATAGTCAGTACTTTGACGACTGGCTCTTCTGTTTTCAAGAAGGCTTGCACCACGATGTTAATACTGTGCGCCAAACACGGCACTCTGAAATAGCCACCGTTGTCCATGGCCTTAACTATATTACTGCCATTATCCGTGGAAACATACCCAACTGTGCGGTTTCTTGAATGCAGCCATTCATTGACCTTCCTGTTAAACTCCTCCAAAAGGTTAGGTGCAGTGTGAGATTTCTCCATGGCAAACATGCCTACTGTTGCATGTTTGCGAGTAGCTTGAAAAACTTCCTCCGTGTCAACATCTTTGTGTTTTAACTGTTTTTCGACCCCTGCAAAAGAGACCCAGTGTGCAGTGATGCACATGTAATCAAGGGCTTGGCAACTGGTCCACATGTCTGTTGTCATGTGGATAGTGTGAACAGCACTCTTCAGAATATCTGCGCCAATCACCTCCAGCACATCTTGATGCAGTGATGGAACAGCAACCCTTGCAAAATAGGACCGGCTAGGAACCTTCCATTTAGGGCAGACTGTTGCCACCAATTCACGAAAACCCACCCCTTCCACGAAAGAGAAAGGGAGAAGGTCCAGCGCTAGCATTTTAGCCAGCTTTGCGTTATACAGACGCACCGTTGGGTGGTTGCATTCAAATGGCGCGTCCGACCAAAACATGCTGCTAATGGTGCGCTGGACCGTTTACGTGATGATGATGATGATGATGATGCAGACTTCAAACCAGTTAGGCTCATTGATTTAGTTTTTTGCATTGGTGTCTGTCCCAGACTCTTAGTGTGCCTCATACATGTTGCAGGGGTAGAGGGTGTGGGCGCTACCACTGCAGTGCTGCTGCCAGGGGTACTGGGTGTACCAGAAAAAATGTCTGTCGCTTCTTCACTTCCCCCCTGCACGATCAGCCTCTTGTCATCATCAGATTCAATATCAAGGGATACATTTGGATTTGTTTTGGTTTTGGCTTCCTTGATGTCACTTAGGTGCTTATACCACTGGATAGGGTGGTGTTGTTTGAGATGACCTCTCTGGCCTCCGGTACCATAGTTGGTACCAAGCTTACCCCGACTAACTGATACTTTACAAATCGAACAAACTACCATGTTTTCCGCCTTTCTGCTAACAGTAAAGAAGTCCCAAACTGGGGACTGGAGATGTCTGCTGGTGGTGGAGGCGCTACTTTGACTTTCAATGCCAGATGAAGTGGAGGATGGGCGTGGCTGAATTTGTTTCTGATGTTCACTTACAGCACCACTACTTGAGGTAATGGAGGTCGAGCTGGATGGAGGTCCCTGCCGGCCCTTCTGACGAGAAAATATGGAAGCTGGAGGTCGTGTTGGTGTTGTAGTTAACTGCGTTGGTGGTGGTACCAGTGCCACGCCGACCACCTCCCACTCAGCAGCCATTCGGGATATGGTTAAAATGTTTGTCTGCTGCATGCCCACTGTGGCTGGAGTGACGTCTGTGATGACTGGGTCATCGTCAGACTGTTCATCAGCAGCAGAAGGCACCACTTCTTGTTCATCGTCAGCAACCATAAGTCGAAGCCTTGCAGGAACCTTCCTTTTAGGCTTAGCTACCTTCGTCGGCTCATGGCGTGCCTCACTGTCAGACTGCATTGGTGGGTTCCAATCAAGATCAAGGTCATCAGAATGAAGGGGGCTTGAAGAAGAACTTGCAGTAGTAGCAGCCCTCCTTAACCTTTTTCTTGCTGGGGATCTGGAAGACAATGGATCATCCTCAGGAGGAGTGGCTTCCTCGGATGATTCTTCCACTTGAATATCAATTTCTTGATGTGCCCCTACTTCTGGAGGAACAAGCGTTGTAGGCAGTAGTGCCGCTCCATGAACCTCTAGTGGCACCTCTCCATGCACCTCTACTTGCGCCTCTCCTTGTGCATGTACTTGCGCCTCTCCTTGCCCATGTACTTGCCCCTCTCCTTGCCCATGTACTTGCGCCTCTCCTTGCCCATGTACTTGCGCTTGTACTAGTTGCACTTGTGGTTGTCGTTGCGGCTGTGGTTGTTGAACACTCGCCAGCTGAGTTACACCCAGCGTTGATTGGATGGTACTTTCTTGTGATGAGTCAACATCACTGGTCGATGGTGATTGAACAACCAAAGTGGCTGCCGCAGCAGCACTCATGGTCTTGGACCTAACTTGGCGTGGTGGCACTGACCCCAATGAAGCGGAGGTGCTGCTTCCAGCTTGGTCACCAGCGGACACCGCTGCTGCTGCAGGCGTAGTTTTTTTTCTCCATAGAAAGGTGTCGGTGGGCACACCCGTCTCCTTGGTAGGTGGTGCCACTTGCTTCTTCTGCTCCTTCTTACTGGCAGTGGCACTGGCAACTTTCTTCGCTGAGGCGCTACGGCCACCTTTCTTTGGGCCCATCTTCTTCAGATGTCAGAACAGCAGGCCGCAGTTGCACGAGTTGCAGATTTGTCTTGTCTGTGGCCACACGTGACGTCGTGTGACGTTGTGCTGCACACACCGCTGCAGGAATTCTTCCTGGCACTGGTGGTTCTCTTGTGCACCTAAAAGCAATGGAAGACAGAGGAACATCAGTTATACACCCCAAAAAGTCGAAAAACACATAAAAATCACCACAATCCCATGCCATCCATGCCCTCAATGATGTTTAAATTCAAGACACCCCACAGAAAGACTAGGCCCATGCACCACTGAGTACCCATGGGCATAATGGATGAAAGCTAGGCAAAATGGGTGCAGGCCTGAGAACACTGCCTGCCTTCAAAATGGCCCCTTGCCCCCCAGCACATGGCCAGGCCCTGCCTGTAGCAGCACTCAAAATGGCCCCCACCCACATGCCCAGTCCCCAACAACACCCCCAAAAATCGACAAACACATAAAAATCACCACAATCCCATGCCATCCATGCCCTCAATGATGTTTAAATTCCAGACACCCCACAGAAAGACTAGGCCCATGCATCACTCACTACCCCTGGGCATAATGGATGAAAGCTAGGCAAAATGGGTGCAGGCCTGAGAACACTGCCTGCCTTCAAAATGGCCCCTTGCCCCCCAGAACATGGCCAGGGCCTGCCTGTACAAGCCATCAAAATGGCCCCCACCCACATGGCCCCCACCCACATGGCCAGTCCCCCACAACACCCCCTTAAAAATCGAAAAACACATACAAATCACCACAATCCCATGCCATCCAGGCCCTCAATGATGTTTAAATTCAAGACACCCCATAGAAAGACTAGGCCCATGCACCACTCACTACCCCTGGGCCTACTGGCTAGTGAGGCTTTAAAGGCACCCCAAAAATTAAAAAAACAACAACATATGAGCTAAAATTCCATGACATAAATGAGAATTAAGTTAAAAAAAATCGGAGAAACAGTTGTATCATGCACCCATGACTAACCCTGGGCCTACTGGATACTGCGGCTAGCTACCCACCACAATATATATTTTGTTAAAGTTGTGAAAAAAGTTTTAGAACTGGAGTTGCCTCAACTGCAATGCCCCAAACAAACAACACCAACTTACTTGTAAAATCTCAAGTCCAAAAGTGATCCAAACGCCAAAGTCCAAAAAATCCTCAAATACAAAAATCCACCAGCAGCAAGAAAAAGTAATCCTCCCACCTCCACAGCCAAATGAAGAGTGACCAGTACATGGACAAAGCACTGGGAGGAGCCTGCTGGACAGGAACCGGAAGTTGGAGACTCTGGGGCACTTCCTTCCTCCCACCCCACCCCAAAAAATTGACTCCTGCACCAAAAAGTGCAGCCAAATGTCAATCTGAGGAGTTGTTCTGATCAAAATCATCATTTTCACAAGGTTTATGCTTCCTGCGGTGGATTTCTTGTGCACAATTGCAATTTTTGCAATTTCGCGAACGCGAGCTGTTCAAACCTCCCGCCGGAAGTCAGCTGCGCGCCGTCGCAGCCATTTATGACATACTTCCATTGTCAAACTCTCGCCGTGCAATATGGCAAGCCGCGATGACGTAATTGCGTTCAAAAAACTCTCGCGCGATCACGCAGCAAGATCAAAAATGGCGCAGCACACGCAAAACCGGGAGAAAAACAACTCAGCAGGCTCAGAGTCAACGGCGCGCGCGCGATATTGTATTTTTCAAGCGCGACCAAGCAAAATAATTCGTAGCTTGCGAATTATTGGGTAATTTCGCGCCATTTGCGGATCGCGAAATCGTCAATAATTCGCGAAATCGCCCGCGAAACAGATTTTACGCCCATGCTTAGTAATCGCGCCGCCGTCTCGGAAACTAATGCGCATGCACGGCCGCCCGCGCATGCGCATTTCTCGTGAGAAATGTGCATGGGCGGGCGGCCGCGCATGCGCATTAGTATCCGAGACGGCGGCGCGATTACAAGAGGGAGCCCCGGGGACGCAGCGGACAAAGTAAGTGTTTTTATTCATTTTTCAAAGTTAATTTAAGTATTTAGGGAGGGCTGGAGGGAGGCGGGTGGCGGGCAACTTCGCTACGCCCACAGAGTGGCCGTAGTGTTGCCTGCTTCGCCTACTTTGCATAGGACGAAGTAGGCAACACTACGCCCACTTCGTGGGCGAAGCGAAGTCCTTCGCCCAGGGTTAATGATCATGCCCTTTTGGGTGAAGTTTGCACCTCTGTCAGTTAAGACCTCCTTCAGGGAAACCCACCTTGGAAAAAACTCCCAGGAGGGCCCCGGCCACCACAGGAGCTGTGGTGGTTCTAAAGGGTATAGCCTCTGGGAACCTTGTGGCATGGTCCACCACCACTAGGATATAACTGTGCCCAGATGCAGTTGGAGGGTTCATGGGACCAATTATGTCAATCCCAACCCTCTCAAAGGGAACCCCCACCACAGGTAGTGATATTAGGGGGGCCTTTGTGGTACCACCTGACTTACCACTGGCTTTATAGGTGGCACATGAGTGACAAAACTCCTTAGTGTCCACTGACATGTGAGGCCATTGAACATGGGGGACAAACCTGCCCCAAGTCTTACTTTGGCCTAGGTGACCTGCCAACTGAATATTATGTGCCAGGGGGAGTAGGAAGCCCCTAAACCTCAGAGGTATGACCAACTTCCTGGTGGCACCAGGCTTGGGGTCTCTACCCTCTGAGTAAAGGAGTCCCTCATCCCAATAGATCTAATGGGACCCACTGATACTCCCAGCAGCCTCAGCAGCAGCTTGCTGTCTGAGAAGTTCAAGAGAGGGGCAGGTGTGTTGCTCCTGACTCAGATATGCCCTGGAAGGGCCCCCTGTCCTCAAGAACTCAACCTGATCAGGGTCCAGTTCATCTGGGACAGTTCCTTCACAGGGACTGGGACATCTCCCTGAGGAGACTGATCCTCTTTGTGAGCCTGGTGGGAAGAAACAGCCTTACCCCTCCTGCTCCTTCTCTTGGAATGCACCTGGTCCATCTTTTCATAATCCAGGGCCTGTTCAGTTGACATGTAGTGTAGTTCCTATCTTCCCAATAGGCTCTGCGCATTGGAATAATACCTACAGCAATAAAGGCCTAGGCCAGACGTTAACTAGGTCTACTACTGTCGATACTAGACTTAAGTTTTGGGTTTGCCAGCGTAGCTCAGAGTTCGCTAGAAACTTTCTCGAATGTTCAGGAAAGAATTAACTCCCCTGATTAGACAAGAAGGGATTTAGTTTCTGACAACCATAGAACATGACAACTTTGCTCTCCCCTAATCAAGAGTCAATCTCAAGAGTCGTGTGAGCACAAGGCAATTATTTTACTCAGTCAGTACGTGCATTCTTAGTCTCATCAGATTGTAGAGAAAAGGAAGAGACGGGCGTGTTCAATAAAAAGGTGTTATTTATTGATCAGTCTCTTTTCTCGTACAAGAGAAATGGATCGATATTATTGCAATACTTATAGTTAAGTAAAGTGCATACATTAAAAGCAATAGTATAAAATAATACTGTAAAAACATTGATATGGTTTCTGAGCCATATGATGTTTAAAATGATTAAAATATATTTACATACACATATACATTTGACTAAACGTACTCAACTGGTGTTTCTAAATACGCCTACATATTTTGAAAAACAGGGGACCCCTACGCGAAAATAGATTTGCTATAGGTAGGGCAAAAACAATTTGAAAAAGAAATATAGCAAACAATTTATAAGAAAATGCCAAAACCTCTCATGCACATACTAGTGTGTATAGCTACGACATTCACACATTCTTATGTATCTATAATCACAAAGAGATGTATATTTTTTGATTTTTAAGGATTTTTTATTTTTATTTTATAACAATAGTTGTCTGAGTATTTTTTGGTGTCCTATATAGGCTCTTTGGATAGATATTTACAGTATAAAAATTCGTATTTCATTTGATCAAGATATACACAATTTACACAAAAACTTGAAAAATATATAAACACATATCACAAAAACCCACAAAGGACAAATCGGTCAGTAGTCTATTGTAGTGGGCAAAAGCGGTAAGTATTGGCACTACGCGCGTTTCGGCATTCTGCCTTCCTCAGGTGACCGTCATTCACGTGTATATTGTACAGGACAACAAAGACTATAAAAAAATATACAAAAACATATATATAATTATATTGAGAAATTTAAAACAAAGTCGTAGCACATTGATATTTACAATTTTTGGTTTGAGAGGATATAGGTCATTGTTTACATACAAACAAATACAATATATACATACAGTAGCTCATGACATGATTGGAATTAGCTCTTACTTGTGTTCCAATAGAATGAATTTTTGTTATAAATTTATACATCTCAATCCAGTTACATCTGGTATATATGTGTACCATCAATTCTAGGGGACCATATTACTGTCACACGATTTTGTTATCCCAAAAGACAGCATCAGGCCATTGTTGTCTATACTAAACAGATATATTGTTCCTAAATCAGAGTTTAGGTTTGTAGATTGGAAGGCCCTCCCACATCGGTCCATCATGGTATTAGCATACATATAATATGTTTTAATTTGAGTCAAGACTCACCCATTATAATAATTATCTCAGCTTTCCATGCAGTTCACACCATACAGTTGTGTAATAATTATTTGGACATGATTAATCATGGAATTATCTGGTATATGACACACAGGCAGATCTGTCCCTTCTAATAGGAGACACCCTGATATATCTTTGACTTCAAATAACCAAATTGTATTTAAATAGACGACACATTTCATATCCGACCATTGTGTAGGGCAATGCTAGAAGATATATTTCCCTAATTTTTAGCTGGATTAGCTATCTTTATCATAATCGAACAAGGATTTATTTATTTGGTCATGTCTACTTATATTGACTTATTATCGATAGATTTCTATAATGGGTAGCATGAGTTTCAGTAATAGGATCTTCTAGGATCATTTAGGGGAGATCACAAACCTTATATTAAGTAGTACGGTATCGCTATGTGGATAGTGGAGGTATTCATTTGGAGATCCTCACAGAGAAATGCGTCTAAATAAAGAATAAGTGTAGCCATTAGTTACTGTTGGGTACAGACATGCGAATAAAAATGAAATCTACATATATATTTACCGTTTTAGACGAAGATTATACTGGGGATATAGGATTATAGGACCCAGTCTGTGGTCCAGATGCTTATTCCAATGTACTATGTTTCCACTTTTCCTGTATTCTTTTCCTGAAGACCTATGTTCAAAGGACCCCGAGTTGGATCATGGTCTATATCATTGGGGAAATAGGAATTCACATATATAATAGTTGTTTAACCACAGAAACCATATATGTATCCAGGTGTCTAACGTGTAGATAGGAAACAATACCTTATATTAGATGTATTGGAAGTCTTGAAAACGTCATAGTTGGGAGACCGGCAAATCTAGTTTGTTGTCTTTTCTATTGCTGTTGGAAATAGGAGCAGATATATCTATGTATCACCTTCAAGTTTCAGAAACCGGTATATGGTACAAAGATATGGCTTAAAGGGAAGTCTACTTGAGGTATTACCTTCGTTGAAGATAGAATACAGGATAGTTTCGCCGTATTTTAGTTAGAGGATGACGTGCATCATATGGTTAAAATGGATGTCCCGTGCTAAAAAGGAAAGGGGGATATATAACAGAGGCTTAGACGTTAACTGTACGTGGGCCGACGAGCGTTTGACAGGGCACATTGATAGTACTGGTGAGGGCGATAGCTACAATTTGCTTACCTTCGAGTTACCGGGTAGTATACTCTGGCCAGATCTCCCCTCGACGTGCCGGTGGTTCAAGAACATAGGGGTTTCTGAGCCAGCGGTATATATTGGCAGTCCGGCCCGCCTAAAGAGAGGTGAGATTGATTGCACCTGGCGCCGGTAGTATCTGGCGCATGTTTAATGACGCAGTCATAGTGGGACTCATTATCATCAAGGTAAACAACGGACAATAGCAAATCAGTCTAAAAGCGTGTTTGAGTTTCGCTACATATTGCAACCGCCTATTTGTTCAGATTGTTTACAATAGTGCACATTCAGAGGTGTAGCTGTGTATCAACCTGATGTTATAGAAATGTGAATAATAATGAAAAATAATAACAAAATGGATAGAAAAAAATATATAAAACCCAGACTTTCATTAATTTGTCTGAATCTTTATTTTATTCAAGACTACTAATAATAGTAGTGGTGTTATTTATTTATATGTCTAGGCACTTTGGCAATTGGTACCATTTAAGTGCTCAAGATTTCATTGAACCGCCTTACATCAATATGGAATGCCGCGCTAAATCCAGTTTTAATTTTTTCCCCACTAATATCTATACATGAGTCCGTTTCTATTAATTGTCTTGAACAAAATATAGATTCAGACAAATTAATGACAGTCCGTTCTCTACTATTATTAGTAGTCTTGAATAAAATAAAGATTCAGACAAATTAATGAAAGTCTGGGTTTTATATATTTTTTTCTATCCATTTTGTTATTATTTTTCATTATTATTCACATTTCTATAACATCAGGTTGATACACAGCTACACCTCTGAATGTGCACTATTGTAAACAATCTGAACAAATAGGCGGTTGCAATATGTAGCGAAACTCAAACACGCTTTTAGACTGATTTGCTATTGTCCGTTGTTTACCTTGATGATAATGAGTCCCACTATGACTGCGTCATTAAACATGCGCCAGATACTACCGGCGCCAGGTGCAATCAATCTCACCTCTCTTTAGGCGGGCCGGACTGCCAATATATACCGCTGGCTCAGAAACCCCTATGTTCTTGAACCACCGGCACGTCGAGGGGAGATCTGGCCAGAGTATACTACCCGGTAACTCGAAGGTAAGCAAATTGTAGCTATCGCCCTCACCAGTACTATCAATGTGCCCTGTCAGACGCTCGTCGGCCCACGTACAGTTAACGTCTAAGCCTCTGTTATATATCCCCCTTTCCTTTTTAGCACGGGACATCCATTTTAACCATATGATGCACGTCATCCTCTAACTAAAATACGGCGAAACTATCCTGTATTCTATCTTCAACGAAGGTAATACCTCAAGTAGACTTCCCTTTAAGCCATATCTTTGTACCATATACCGGTTTCTGAAACTTGAAGGTGATACATAGATATATCTGCTCCTATTTCCAACAGCAATAGAAAAGACAACAAACTAGATTTGCCGGTCTCCCAACTATGACGTTTTCAAGACTTCCAATACATCTAATATAAGGTATTGTTTCCTATCTACACGTTAGACACCTGGATACATATATGGTTTCTGTGGTTAAACAACTATTATATATGTGAATTCCTATTTCCCCAATGATATAGACCATGATCCAACTCGGGGTCCTTTGAACATAGGTCTTCAGGAAAAGAATACAGGAAAAGTGGAAACATAGTACATTGGAATAAGCATCTGGACCACAGACTGGGTCCTATAATCCTATATCCCCAGTATAATCTTCGTCTAAAACGGTAAATATATATGTAGATTTCATTTTTATTCGCATGTCTGTACCCAACAGTAACTAATGGCTACACTTATTCTTTATTTAGACGCATTTCTCTGTGAGGATCTCCAAATGAATACCTCCACTATCCACATAGCGATACCGTACTACTTAATATAAGGTTTGTGATCTCCCCTAAATGATCCTAGAAGATCCTATTACTGAAACTCATGCTACCCATTATAGAAATCTATCGATAATAAGTCAATATAAGTAGACATGACCAAATAAATAAATCCTTGTTCGATTATGATAAAGATAGCTAATCCAGCTAAAAATTAGGGAAATATATCTTCTAGCATTGCCCTACACAATGGTCGGATATGAAATGTGTCGTCTATTTAAATACAATTTGGTTATTTGAAGTCAAAGATATATCAGGGTGTCTCCTATTAGAAGGGACAGATCTGCCTGTGTGTCATATACCAGATAATTCCATGATTAATCATGTCCAAATAATTATTACACAACTGTATGGTGTGAACTGCATGGAAAGCTGAGATAATTATTATAATGGGTGAGTCTTGACTCAAATTAAAACAGATTATATGTATGCTAATACCATGATGGACCGATGTGGGAGGGCCTTCCAATCTACAAACCTAAACTCGGATTTAGGAACAATATATCTGTTTAGTATAGACAACAATGGCCTGATGCTGTCTTTTGGGATAACAAAATCGTGTGACAGTAATATGGTCCCCTAGAATTGATGGTACACATATATACCAGATGTAACTGGATTGAGATGTATAAATTTATAACAAAAATTCATTCTATTGGAACACAAGTAAGAGCTAATTCCAATCATGTCATGAGCTACTGTATGTATATATTGTATTTGTTTGTATGTAAACAATGACCTATATCCTCTCAAACCAAAAATTGTAAATATCAATGTGCTACGACTTTGTTTTAAATTTCTCAATATAATTATATATATGTTTTTGTATTTTTTTATAGTCTTTGTTGTCCTGTACAATATACACGTGAATGACGGTCACCTGAGGAAGGCAGAATGCCGAAACGCGCGTAGTGCCAATACTTACCGCTTTTGCCCACTACAATAGACTACTGACCGATTTGTCCTTTGTTGGTTTTTGTGATATGTGTTTATATATTTTTCAAGTTTTTGTGTAAATTGTGTATATCTTGATCAAATGAAATACGAATTTTTATACTGTAAATATCTATCCAAAGAGCCTATATAGGACACCAAAAAATACTCAGACAACTATTGTTATAAAATAAAAATAAAAAATCCTTAAAAATCAAAAAATATACATCTCTTTGTGATTATAGATACATAAGAATGTGTGAATGTCGTAGCTATACACACTAGTATGTGCATGAGAGGTTTTGGCATTTTCTTATAAATTGTTTGCTATATTTCTTTTTCAAATTGTCTAAATACGCCTACCCCGTGTACCTGACCTAAGTCTAATGCGTGGGCGGGAATAGAAAGTTACAGTTTAAGTTAAGTTTGTTTTTGCCAAGTGAATAACTAAAGAATTCTCTGTGAGGGGTTATTCAGTTCTGTACCTGGAATTTAGGATGAATGAGGAATGGTATCTCTTTCTCTGCTCTCGATATTCCAGGCTGCCTGCGAGGGCTGCCCAGAAGCGCCGGTGCTGGGTCCCTCGGCTTGAGATAGCAGCGCGTCTCTCAGCGCGTCAGGAAGGCGGGGCTGCTGCCAGCTGGGTCTGCTTCTGCTCTCGGCTTCGGCAAGTATGGCTGCTCCGTCTCGTCACCACGCGTGTGTTTGCATATGGCAAGATCGGCAATATTTATACCTTAAAGGTGCCGAGATTGACGTAAGGATGGACATAGATACGTCAATAAAGATGTCATACGACTTGCTCGTTAGCACATTCTTTTACTGAAGTTCTCTGTGAAATCAAAACAATGGCCGCACGGATTTTCCAGGTTGTCATAGGTTTGATTTGTTATGAGAACGTCGTATGCCTTATCAGGGGCTGGAGGAATGTCGCTTGTCTAATTAGATCTCAAGCGTTATGACCTAATCAGATAACACGTTCCTGTGCCGTAGTGTGACTGCGTCAGATAACGGTATCTGCATCATGGGGAATTTCTGCCTCATGGGCTGACTGTTGGTTAACTTGATAGTTAGTTTAACCAGAATAGGGTCAGGAATAGGGGGATCGATTCAGAACCTATAGGAATACATGACACCCACTCCACGCTAACTATGGTCATATTTACTAATCTATGCATAGTATAACATAGTACAACATACTATAGAGTATAGTGTATACCTTACCACTCCAAAATACATTAATGCATTTTGAAATTTTCAAATATACTGAAAAATTGCAGTCATATATATTGTATGCACTTAAGCTATGAATTAAACGCTAAAGTGAACACGCATTGGTATGCATTATTGCTTATTTGGTATATGAGAAATACACATGAAATGGCTCTTAACATAGCTATACAGAAAGGAAGTGCGAGACCATTTCATCACATAATAAAATATTCGTGAACATCCCAGCGGGCAACTAAATTTTATAAAGTATCTAAAAATAGAAATCTTAGTTCTCTAGGAATAGTTTCTTACTTTAAGCAAAAGATAAGTGTCCCGAAAATTTTGTAAAAAATAATTTGGGGCTGCTAAAAAATTGTTGTCCGTGAACTGGTGGGAAAAATTGTTCATGTGACTTTATTTTTAAAGTTGAAGGCCGAATTCAGGGAACGCCGTGTGCGAGCTTGCTCAAAAGTCTCTATTTCTGTTCTGGAGAGAACATCATATCATTAAGGCTTTCGAAAAAACTGTCAACAGCTTCATGGGAAAGTTCCACTAAGTCGGAAATAGGTGTAACCATGCATTCGTGCGCATGATTGTCTCCATTGACATTCTGATTCGCATTGCTGACAGAAGGTCGTACCTGATCAATGCTGCTTTCATCTCGAACTTCACTACTCTTCAATCGTAGTGGTGAAGATTCCACGAATGCCGTCATCAGGATTGGCAGCCTTTGAGGGCAGCACAAAGCGTGAACCTTGGTAGGAACCAACAATGTATCTGCATCCACTGGCGCATCTGATTGTAGCGTCAGACAGGTGTCTAACACGCATTCTTCTCCGCATAGCAGACATCTCAATACAGGTAAAACACATCTTTGCCACATTGGTCGAAATGATAGAAACCAAGTCATGTTCAGGTCTCTAAGCCGGGAGAGTCCCAGGATTTTTGATATCCGGTCCCGGTATCCAATGGCTAGGATTGTATCTTCCATTGTCGCGAGAGTTTGATCTGTGACATGGGTTGCCATAACGAAAAATAAGGACTAAAAATAGGATTCCTGCAATTAGTCCCAGGATCAGGGGAAGTCCGCCAAAAATCGAATGGACGAAATCTGGAAAAATACCCAGTATGGCTTTGAACGGTGTTAATGCCATCGAAAATACTGTCTTAAATACTTTTGAGACCCCAGTGGTATCAGAAATATTTAAGATTTCGCTCAGGATTTCCGCGAAATGTACGGGGGAATTAGTCGATAATAATGTATGTATCTCTGCAGTCGTCCTTGCGACTTGTAGATCATACGTTTCTTTTGATGACGTGAGCCTTGTAGGCGTCTGAAGAAGCACTGTTTTCATTCTGCTTAAAGTATCTATTCGAATAGAAGTAATTTTCAAGCTGGGCCATGCCCTTGCCTCCCTGTCTGGAAAGGAGCTGGGGAACAAAGAACGTCCACAGCACTTGACCTTCGCCGTCGTAGTGACTAGATAAGGAGTCCCGGGCATAAGACTACAACATTTGCGGTCTACAATAAGAATGTAACTCCCATTATAGAGTCTTTGAAAGAATGGTTCTATTTCAGTTGCAGGTGCGCCTTGCTGGTGACATGAAAGGTTGTATGAATTCCCTTCACAGGCTCCATGCAAACTAATTCCGTTACACAGAAGCGTGCCGCTTAGTGACATAGCACAATTGTTGCCACTAAGAAACACTTTCTGTCCTTTATTACTGACACATGCATGTGAATAGGGCAGGTTCCAAGTTGTTTTAAGGTACCCCTTTCCCAATTTCTCGTACATGCCAGCCTGTATATATTTTTGGCAGTATTGAAACCTGAAGGTTGAGATTGGAATATTTATGATTCCGTGGATTATCCATTCACTGACAGGTCGTTCTGACATTGTCATTGGTAATCTTTCTAGTTTTTCAATGCTCAAGATTGTATAATCAGCACCCTTTTGCGCCATACCGATTTGTCTATCAGTAAGGTTAAACATTTGGAATAGTGACGTTGTGTTGATTAAACGCCAAGGCACATAGCCTGAACGCAGATTTTGTAACGTCCAGCCAAGCTGTACAATAGAACGCAATTGTGACTGACCATGTTGTAATAACAGTAAGTCTTGCGATAATATATCGATTGCTGAAGACACAATGCTGTCCAAAGAAAAAATTCTGGAGGACAGAGTCATTAACCCATTGTCCACTACAGAAAGTGATTTTTCCAAATTAATACGGTCAATTTCCCGTATTCTCTCTGCTGTCTCAATTTGAGTAACCTTCCAGGCCTCATTGTATGCTGCATATACAGAGGCTGCTATGAAACGCTTTTGACGCTGTTTGCGTGGTCCCTGTATGAAATCACGCAAGTCAGCACCATCAGTAAGTAAAGATAGGTGTTGCTTAATTTCAGGTAGTGTGGAAGTTTGTAGCCACTGAAGGCATAATTTGCCCACACTGTAGGATGTTATTATCCCTGGGTGATGTCTTTGGGGATATCTAGGGTCTGGCCTGGTCGTTTTGAAACCCTGTGTTTTATTCAGGAATCTATCTTGACAGTTATTTGTATCTGTGGGCCAGATCAACCATTGTTTCCAATCAGGATGTGTTATGTTTTGGTTTAATATATGGTTTACGTCTATCTCTTCATCTGTTACGGAGTTATTGCTAAACATTATTGGCTTTGGAATAGACGATTTATTTAAATCTTTGATTTTGGCTAAGCCAAGACAGGTGGTTTGTTGAACAGTGTCATTTAAAAATATCATTTGTTCTGGGATCATGCAGGCTCTAAACAAAGCTTCCAAACCCTGTACTTGCCAATCTTTTGTACCCCAAACACTTTTCAAATCAACATTTTTGTCCCAATAATCAAATCCAAAAGTATTCATTTTTTCGAAGAATGAATCTGAATATATCAATTTTGTGTTGGTTATCATGGTTTTCATCCCTGTCTTGTTTGACATTTTAAAATAAAATGTTTCAGCATTACTTGTGTTAAAACCTGAAAAATATGAATATTTGTCGTAAAAGGTTCTTGAGCTCCCTTTTGGAGGTGTAGCACAATGTTCCCATTGATTATAATTTAAAACATTTCTAGGTTGTGCAGATTTATGTAAAAAATGGTTACCATAGTGGTTATAGCAATACATACTATCATAATTTGTAGAACCTTGCAAATAATCATGTTTTGTAAATTTAGCAGACATTACTAAGTCAGACATCATGTTATTAATACTTTCAAAGTCCCACTCATCAGCAAATGAGTTTGGTTTTGTAAAGTCACTCAAGGAGATCTTGATTTGGTGTGGATATTTCAGGATCTCGACCGGACCATAAATTTCATAGTCAGTGTTGTCCCAGGCTACCCCACCAGGTATCGGATTGGCTGTGAAGTTGGCTGAAGAAAGTTCTCTTTCGACGTGTGAAGATGTGTGTGGTTTGAGGACCAAGTTGATGTTCTGACTTGCTGTGTCCATTTTAGCATATTTTCCCTCAATGAAGCGTCCCAAAGTAAATACCATGATGAGCCAAAGTATGAGGATAAATGCACCAAAACCCACCCAAAATTCAATCCATGGAGAAATCAGACATGTTTCTTTCAGTTGGTTCAAAAGTTCCTTAGCTTTGTCTTTAAAGGATTTTGATGATGGCTGTGTCTTTGATTCACTGAAGCCTTCAGAGGAATCATCGAAGTTGATGAAGTACCCGGATGCAGTTCTGTCAATTGTTCCAATTGCTTCAGGATTTTTGTTTCTTGAATTGTCACCTGGTACTTCATTATAGATTGGTGTGTCTCTGCTAAATGTTTTTATTTGGGTTGTCAGAGGTCTGAATTCTATTGCATTGTTGCATAGTCCTTGTTGTTCTTCTGTAGGCGTTTCGAATGTGATGAGCCTCTTTGTTAGGACCTCTGTACTGGTAGCAAACCTTGGTGTTCTGCTACTTATTGGGAGTCCACTTGGCCTACTGTTTGTGGTTTTACCAGGTCGATGGATACAACTCGGTTCTCCTTTTTACCAGCAAGTGGCGGTAGTACAACTGATCTTGTCCCGTTGACAGACAAGACAGGAACTGCTTTTCTGTAAGAAGGCCCAAATTCCTTCTTTACCGCGATCTTCTCCCTGACTAGATCCCCGACTTTTGGAATCCAGACAGGTCTTGCTGGGACAGGTGGTTATTCTTCAGTGGTTGTTGGCTGTTGTTTCAACTGTATGTTGCTCAGGTCTTTTCTTGTTTTGTTTAAGTCCTGCAAAATAGCCAAACGGTCTTTGACATCAAGGCTTTTTTCTTTAACCACTGAAGTCTGACTGTCGAGGTCAGAGATAATCATTCTAGTTCCAAATAATAATTCGTACGGACTGAATCCCTTCAGAGAATTTCTTGGCAAGTTATTTAGACTACGTTGGACACTTATTAGATGTTTGACCCACCCAGCTCCCGAACCTAATATCCTTTCCATTATAGATTGCTTTCTGCCTTGGTTTTTTCTTTACACCATCCCGTACCCTCAGGAAGGAAGTGAGAAGATTCCCGCTGGACTGTGCTCATTCGGCCATGTTTCCCCCCAGGCTGGTGGGCTTGAGTGAAAACAATGGTCGAACGTAGCATGCTCTTAGCGTATATGCCATTTAGACTCGCAAATCTTTGTATAACAGTCCGGACGTCAGCCGAGTGCTGGTGATCTACATTATAAGTGGAAACTAGCCTGTATATGTTAATCGCAAGCCCTGCTTTTTATTGGTCATATTATCTGCCTTGATACGACGAGGTATTAAACTGTTTCTCTGCCCACTGCGATCTCTGTTGCAGTTTGGGCAGTTTTTTACAAACATGGTGTAATGCAGGCTCATGCCTGGCCACCAGTACCGTGATTGTAATTCTTCCAGAGAATCTTTCAGTTTGAGGTGTCTGAGACCCTCGCCCATGTGTGCGTCTGCGATTAACAAGTTTCTCCTGTCCATGTTTGGAATCACTCTATCCCCCACTCCAGGGATTCGAGCAAAAGGGACGGAGTTTGCATCGATTATGTATGTATAATTGAGTGGATAGTTGATCGGTAACGCTGAGCAGTCGCCTTTTGATGACGTTTTCACCGCCAGCACTGTTTCACCGTCAATGTATTTTAATGTACGCTTTTTTCGATCTACGGGAGCCAGTTTAGTGGCTGCCGCTGCGGCTGTTTCAGCCAATGAATTCCCTACAACGTGAACGCCATCACGCTGATGACTCAGTGAGTGTGTCACGTGAGTCTTTGGTAGTTCTTTTTGTAAAAGAGCTATTTGTTCCCAGAGCAATTTCTGCTTTATTGGTGCATCTGTGTCATCTTTGTAACCGTTCTGAATCCATGTCTGCAAATCCTTGTTATATGCTTTGACGCAGTAATATGAATCTGACACTATAAGTGTCGGGAATTCGCGATCCGCATTATCCAGCGCCATTTTTAATGCTATTATTTCAGTTTGTAGTTCTGAATTAGTTTCTACTGAGTGTGATTTTGTTAATAGAGGTCTTAGTTTACCTCCGCGCCACACTTCTTTTGTAATCTCACATGTGGGGTTGTATGCATGTTCTCCCCAAACGGAGGGTTGAGCCTGTCCGTCTGTATAGATTACACAGGCGTAATGTCGTAGAGGCAGAATGTCGATTGGCAGAGGATACGTCTTTTCGTATTTTAGATTTTTTAATTCTTCTAGTTCTTGATCAAAGTAGTAGTATACTTTGTCCGTTGTGATTGAATTCACCCATTGTATCCATTCCGGATTCAATGTTGTTGTTGGTAAATTACACGGTGTTGTTAGTGCCTCAAAGGCTGATTCTGCTGTTCTGACTGTGATATGTCTACCGTCAGCTATGTCTTTTTCTCTAGCTATTGCGGTTTGAACTGCACGAATGATTTTTTCTGTATTACTGAATTTCTGTTCAGCTTCTGTATACAAGTGTGATTTGAATGCAATTGGTACCTTTTCTCCCTCATTAGAGGTCAGGTATGTGAATCCGCATCTCCCTGGGATGACTCGAATCACAAGATTGCGTGTGTTATCACGTGTTTCTAATTTTGTTTTAATTAGCATGTCTGTTTGTAAGGATCTCAAAATTTCTGTGTGTGTTTGAGTCCAATTGGATCGTTTAAAGTCTGGTTTAATTAGATCATAAAGGGGTTTGACCCTTTCTGCGTAATTTGCAATGTATGTTCTTCCGAAATTTAGGAAGCCTAGAATTGACTGTAGGTTTTTTAGTGTTTTAGGAGCTTGGATTACGGCACATTTCTCTAGGAAATTGTCAGCCAGGCTTTTGCCTTCACTTGATAACTCATATCCTAAGAATAGGACTGTCAGATGGGCAATTCTGGACTTTTTAAAGTTGAATTTGTAACCCTCTGCAGCGAACCCAAGTATTATGGTGTTCACTCTTTTCAAGTGAGTATCCAAGTCATCATCTGTTAAGTAAATGTCATCGACATAAGATAATGCTTCATCATCATATAGTTGCAGTAATTCTGTTACTCTCGCTGAGAATACCCCCGGGCTGTTCTTGTACCCCTGGGCTAACCGACAGAATTGCTTTTGAGTGCCATTTACTGAGAATGCAGTTAAATATCTGCTCTCAGGTGCTATGTTTTGACAAAAGAATCCATTGGAGATGTCCAAGGTTGTTTTGTATTTTTTGCGCACTATGTTATTCATTAGTGCAGCACTGTGTGAGTTTTGCACTGCAAAGGTTTTGCAACATGTGTTAAGGTGTCGGTAATCCAAAACTAGACGATATGAATTGTCTGGTTTGGAGACCGGAAACAAAGGATTGTTCATTTGTGAGGTGCAAGTTTCAATCACCCCCTGGTATTCTAGCTGATCTAGTATTTCATTTACCTGTTTTTTAGCTTCTTGCTTAATTGGGTACTGCCTTTGTGCAGTAGGTTGTGATTTTAACTGGATTTTGTGAGGAGGAGAATCCTCATCCCATCCTACATGATTTTTATATAAAGCAGGTGCTAAGGCCACTGCCCACTTTCTAGCAAGTGTGTATTTTTTATGAATCGGGATTTGATTCGAGAAGGCAGGCATAATTACTTCTTCGCCATGAGGGCACTCCCTGACAAACTCTGGTGGCCAGTCTTTTTCAGCTAGAAGGATATCATAGCCCTTGGAGAGATTATCCCAAAATAGTCCCCTTATTTTCCTAGTCTTATCTCCCTCTATACGTAATGTTATCTCGTATATCTTGTGGGGTTTGCTAACTCTGGTGTCTGCAGTTTCCACTTGAAGATATTCATTCGTGTCCACTGTCTCCAGATGATTCATAAGGACTTTGCGAGCTATGCTCACCTCTGCTGCGCTGTCTAGCATTGTCTGAGCCCACTCTCCGTTTTTCAGTTGTGTCCTCAGTATTCTCGGCATTGTTAACTACCTTGATACTGGCTACCTTCTTTTTTGGAAATTGTAATTTCTTTTTTAGCTGAGCAGGTTCCTTGTCTTTGGACTTGGCGTGCTCTTCTCTTTGTTCTGATCGTCCTCTTCTTTCCGATTTCTGCGAGGAAGTCTGAAAAGATTGAGAGGGACGTGTATCAATGTCTTGATATCTATCAGGTTTTTTAATATTATCCCTATTTCTAAGGTTATATCTATTCCCAGAGGGGTCACTCTGCGGTGACCTCTGTCTTCGGTTTGGAGATTTTTCTCTTCGCCTAGGAGACCTTCCTCTGGACTGAAATTTCTTTTCTTTAGGATTGGATTGTTTGTTTCCATCCCAGTTCTTTTTTGGTGAATTATTATTAAAAAATATTTTTTCTGGACTTTCAGTCAGTTGCGGTTTTACTGGTATTCCACCTAAACTATCTCTACCTAGTTCTTCATAGGATTTGTCTATGATTCTGGCAATTTCAGCTGGTTGGTCTGCTATATCTGTCTCTTTTAACCTCTGGCGGATCGCCACGTTTGCTGCTTCACCTTTTATATTGGCTAGTAATATAGCCGAGACCTGCTTGAAGTCTTTCAGTAATTTCATACCAAGAGTTAAAGCTGGTTCTGGACCGTATTCATCTTGAATTTGTTTTAGCACATCTGGTATTACCGAAATGGATGGAACACCGTGCGTTTTTGTGTAGATTGAAGCAAAGACTGTACCCCAAGTGTCACAGTCCTCTATGTGTGGTGCGATTCCCATTGGGAGACATATAGTCAGAATCCTGTGTTTTTCTAGCGGGGTGGTGTCAGGGAACACCGCCTCTATTTGGGTGATTTTCTGTGCCAACCAGAATGGTATCTGTTCCCGTTTAGCCGGAACTTTACCTAGGCAGGATTGTATGTTCTGTGGTGTGATTTTATTTGTGTTCCCCTGGTGAGGGGTCAGCTGTGGAAGTTTAAACGCTGGCTGAATTGTTGAAGTCCGCATTACATACTGAACTAATTGTCTATGAATTTTTAGTAATTGTTTTAGCTGTATTAACAGCTCTCCTGTAGACATTCTTTCGATGTCTGGGTGTGGTGTGTATCCGGCTAAGACCGGCCACGTTGCTCCTGGTCTACCTAAAGGACCGAGCCTTGTAATGTGATTGTTATGTATTAGGGCGCCATCAAATAAGAGCAAATGCTCTTGGAATTTGAGTGGTACTTCCACCTCCTCGAAAGGAGTGTAAATGTCGGGTGGAACCTCTATTTTGTAATAGTGGAAGTACTTTGTTACAGCATTTGCTGCTGGAAAATGTATCCATGTATAGTATACCTCTGTCTGCCGATATTCGTGTGCCTCAATTACGAATATGACTGTGCCACCTCTAGGTGTCAGTCCATTTTCTATAAGTTTTAAGGTTATAGATTTCCTTTTGCTGACCGGAATGAGTATTATATCCGCGTCTGCATCCTTTAGTGCAGTATCTGCTGCTGTTATTTCAGCTGCTAATCTAACTGCCTCTCTTTCTTCATCACTTTCTGACATTTTACTGTCAGGATGGTTATTTTGTTTGTTTGCAGATCAGGTGTCTTATGGAAACAGAGATTAGATGCACAATATTTTGGAACAGTGTATCCTTCAACGTTGACTAAACCAAGAACCTTACATAGGAGTTCCCTCCTGCGAGGTTTTGGAGGATATCACCTTTCACCCACTCCAGACGTCTTTGGAGTATTTGGGAAAAGGGGTCTGAGTGAGAAAGCACGACTGAGTTACTCTAAATGTCTTACGTTAGTTTTATCGCCCTTTCCAAACGCGTTGGGCGCCATGTAGTGTAGTTCCTATCTTCCCAATAGGCTCTGCGCATTGGAATAATACCTACAGCAGTAAAGGCCTAGGCCAGACGTTAACTAGGTCTACTACTGTCGATACTAGACTTAAGTTTTGGGTTTGCCAGCGTAGCTCAGAGTTCGCTAGAAACTTTCTCGAATGTTCAGGAAAGAATTAACTCCCCTGATTAGACAAGAAGGGATTTAGTTTCTGACAACCATAGAACATGACAACTTTGCTCTCCCCTAATCAAGAGTCAATCTCAAGAGTCGTGTGAGCACAAGGCAATTATTTTACTCAGTCAGTACGTGCATTCTTAGTCTCATCAGATTGTAGAGAAAAGGAAGAGACGGGCGTGTTCAATAAAAAGGTGTTATTTATTGATCAGTCTCTTTTCTCGTACAAGAGAAATGGATCGATATTATTGCAATACTTATAGTTAAGTAAAGTGCATACATTAAAAGCAATAGTATAAAATAATACTGTAAAAACATTGATATGGTTTCTGAGCCATATGATGTTTAAAATGATTAAAATATATTTACATACACATATACATTTGACTAAACGTACTCAACTGGTGTTTCTAAATACGCCTACCCCGTGTACCTGACCTAAGTCTAATGCATGGGCGGGAATAGAAAGTTACAGTTTAAGTTAAGTTTGTTTTTGCCAAGTGAATAACTAAAGAATTCTCTGTGAGGGGTTATTCAGTTCTGTACCTGGAATTTAGGATGAATGAGGAATGGTATCTCTTTCTCTGCTCTCGATATTCCAGGCTGCCTGCGAGGGCTGCCCAGAAGCGCCGGTGCTGGGTCTCTCGGCTTGAGATAGCAGCGCGTCTCTCAGCGCGTCAGGAAGGCGGGGCTGCTGCCAGCTGGGTCTGCTTCTGCTCTCGGCTTCGGCAAGTATGGCTGCTCCGTCTCGTCACCACGCGTGTGTTTGCATATGGCAAGATCGGCAATATTTATACCTTAAAGGTGCCGAGATTGACGTAAGGATGGACATAGATACGTCAATAAAGATGTCATACGACTTGCTCATTAGCACATTCTTTTACTGAAGTTCTCTGTGAAATCAAAACAATGGCCGCACGGATTTTCCAGGTTGTCATAGGTTTGATTTGTTATGAGAACGTCGTATGCCTTATCAGGGGCTGGAGGAATGTCGCTTGTCTAATTAGATCTCAAGCGTTATGACCTAATCAGATAACACGTTCCTGTGCCGTAGTGTGACTGCGTCAGATAACGGTATCTGCATCATGGGGAATTTCTGCCTCATGGGCTGACTGTTAGTTAACTTGATAGTTAGTTTAACCAGAATAGGGTCAGGAATAGGGGGATCGATTCAGAACCTATAGGAATACATGACAGACATCTGTTTGGCCTGTGACCTAGTCACAGCAAACACATCTGCAGAGATGCCCAGCATTGTTGAATGTGTCCTTAGATCCACTTCAGCCCAGGCTGAAGTCTCTAAATCATTGCCCAACAAGCATTCCACAGGGAGGTCTGAGCTAACAACAACTCTCTGTGGGCCAGTTACCCCTCCCCAGCTGAAATTAACAAGTGCCAAGGAATGGCCTGTCCTGACATTGCTAGCATTTGTTATAAGGGGAAAAAAACAGTACATAAACAATAGAACAAATTCCAATTGCATTTTCTAAGCAACAAACAATGTAATTATTAATAATCAGTTCATTACCATCTACAATAATACTGTTTCCTTTATTGGAATACAGATGGTTCAAAACTGAAATACAGGAAGCTGGGTCACAACCATACATTACCTTGTGATACCTATTACGAAGGCTATGGATTAAAAATTGTTTGTCTAGGTAAGTAACAACAAAAGTTGTGAATTCATAGATACTCCACTGCTATTCAATAGCAGGGATCTTTTTACTAGTATAAAAGGACTATCATTAAAGACTGTGAATCCATAGATACACTCTTACCACCAAAATATCAGGGATTCCCTTATTAGTGTAATAAGATTATTATAAAGGTCTCGACTCCTAACATGAAAGATACAGAACTTTCCATTGGCTTTTGCACATTTAGGTATCATGTTGTGAATAAAGCCGTTGGTTCTACAGATAAAACCACTGAAACGCAGGTGCCATCAACATGCAGTAGACAACCCTGTGGAAATCTTGTGTTATACCATTTACCAAAATAAAACGCTGGAGCAGGTATAAGAAATGGTCCATAATTATCATAACAAGAATAGAGATAGAATTATTTATAATCAAGATCTTAACAAATGTTATCCTTTTCTCCCCGCTTTTTCTTTTTCTTTTCCTCCGCCTCCTCCCTCCTCTCCCCCTTTCTCTCCCCTGCCCTCCCCCTGCCTTCTCCTTTCCCTCCCCTTCTCAATAAATAATGAAATCCTGTTCAATTGTATAATATTTAATCTTCACATTATATTTTTTGTATCCTTAACACTGTGGTGTGGTAATGCAACATAATTCTTATCTATGTGGGTAAAAGGTCACTTTTCTATAAAAAGAAACCAAAATAGATTTGCTGCTTATAGTTAAGTATGACACATGCCTCTCAATTTTAATCTCAACCCTCCCAACCTTGTATCTCCTGTATTAATGCACTTATCAAACGCTCCACCCTAATCAAACTTATACTTAACTCTATATTAAAAGACGATGTAAACGTCATGAATTAATCTATAATTTTTTTCTAAGCAACTATATCATATAATCATATATCACAATATTAATATTTATCATGTATTTCACACAGTCATACCTAAGATGGTTCCCTTATGAAGGCACACATGCCGAAACACGCATAGTTCTCATCTACCCCTAGCTTCCTATGATCTACAGTGACATTGGACATTTCAACTGACACCAAACTGAATAATGAATTGTGATTTAATTGTCTGGTATTTTTTAGATAATTTCTTGTATTTATATGTTTTTTACTATTTCTTGAAGAAAATCAAAAAAACATTTACACTAAAACTAAACTAAAAAATAATAAATATATCAATTATAGTATATATTCTTTTTGTTGGTGTTCCCTGAATTTATATACATGACTGAATGTTAATAATTACATTTTTTGTTGCTTTGAAAATGTAATCGAAAATTGTTCATTTGCTTATCTACAGTTTTTTTCCCCATATAACTCTTTTTTCCAATGACGATTAGCAAGTATATTATATTTGTAGGGGTCCCTAATTTCTAAAATTATTGCTAGCATTGGTCACTTGGTACATCTCACCAAGTATAATTAAAGGCTGCTGTCTGTATTTGCCCAGGTTACTGGGACTCACAAATAAGGTGGCCTCATCTATGCCACCATCACAGACACGTACAACCTGAGCGGGAGTTCTGACTAGACCAGAACCCACCTCAGAGCCCATGGTTAACCCTACTAATAGCTTGTTCCCTGTACCAGCACTTGAAACTGTACTAGGGAGAGCAGTTGCCGTAGGGGCAGTGGTGGTTGGAGTTGAATCATTGGCCTTTGGACAACTGGCATATTTTGTCCAATGGGTCTTTTCTTTTCATAAGTAACACCAAGGTTACCTTTTGCCTTTTCCCTTTTTGGATTTCCACACCCCTCCAGATGCAGGTATTTGGGACCCTGATGAAGACTGTTGATCTTGACCCTAGTCCCCCCCTCATCTGGAGTTTTAGAATCTTGCCTCTTCTGGTCATCACCAGAGTTCCGTTTTTTCTGCTTCACCCTGGTTCTGACCCATTTATCTGCCTTCTTTCCCAATTCTTGGAGAGAAGTCAGATCGGAGTCAACCAGGTACTGATGCAACAACTGATTTTGGCAAATATTAAGGATTTGCTCCCTCATAATTAGGCTTTCCTATTTTCAGTTTCTATTTTTGGTAAATTCTGGTGTTGTTTTCCAGTGTTTTCAAGTGATTTCAATACCTTAAAAAAACAGTGGTCATCAGTGGTTATACATTTTCGTGCCATTAAAAACAACAGAAACAGTGTTTTTACAGAGTTTATGGAAAGATTTGCTTGATTATTTCTTGCTTTCTGCACTGATTGTACATGCTATATAGACAGTGTACGTACAGTGCATATGAGATCCAAATACATTTTTTGCAAATCAAACCTATTGTAGTACACCATACAATACTTCTTCAGTGGGTCTTCTCATGTAAATCTTTTTCTGTGAAAAGGGCCTCTCAACATTGGCACTTGAGATGGGCAACGACAAAACAGCCAGTACACAATTTGCTATCTCTCGCCACTGACATAGCTTTCTATGCCAATACTCGTGCACTTGAAGACTGCGATTCTCTGGGCAGGTTATGCACAATTTGCGTTGAAGTGGGCGCTTATGCCCTCAGAGGTATTGAAGCCGTCAAAAATGAACCAGCACTTTTGAAACTACAGAGAAAATTCCCCTTTATGGAAGGGATCTAGAACTTGTAAGAGTACCACAGTGAGGTTTCATTAAATTCATATGCCATGGTTGGTGAACGGACATTTCTATGCATCATTACAAGCCATTTCTCATACATTGTAATAAAAAAGTTCCTGAATTGCTCTTCAACATTTCTTTGCTTACCAAGTGGCAAGCACTCCAACATGGAACATGTTGGAGTTCCAAAGTCACTAAGCGTTTCGCCTAGCCTACTCTCAAGGAGATGTTTCACATATACACCAATGATGCTGAACACTTGGTAGACAAGGGTGTTTTCAGACTCTAGTTTTTTTTATTATGAACACTACATCAGTTATGTTTTCCTGTAAAAATCTAAGAATACAGCACAGTGTACTTTTTTCACATCACTATCAATATATGACCAACGATCCTCACATTTCTTGCCTTTGGCATTATCACTCAGCAAAAATTCAGCAAACGGTCGCCACATGAATAATGTAGCATTCACGGTCTCAAGGACTGAGAACCACCAGCTATATAACGCAGATGGAATTACTCTTTCTTTGATGCAATACAAAACACAAAATGAGAAATTATTGCGTTTTAGTTCCCGTACATAACAAAACAGTGCACCAGAATGGACTAAAAAGTTAATAGAATTCTTCAATAACTCTGAAGATTGTAAAGATGCTTTCAGCATACCATCTAGCAAGTGGCAAAGATCTCTTACAGGGAAGCACTTCAGCTCAGGTATAGATTTTGACGGGTCATCACACAACTTTTTCATATACGTAGTTGAATCACTGCAATTACAAACAATATCACTCCAGTCTTTTTTGAATTTGGAAAGAACCTTATAGCAGCAGCATTCCAAGTGATACTGCGTTCCATGTTTTCCAAAAGTCTGGTGTCATGTGTTTATCACTATCTCAGGTGCTTGGTTATAGCACTCTTTTCACATATACGTGTCACTATACCTTGCAATGAATGTTTAAAGGCTAGGGTGTTTGGCAATTATCCTACTATCAATACTGACTCACTAGAAACTGGGGGGTGATGTATCAAGGGCTTTTACCCATTTTATGTGGGTAAATGTGACGGCACATTTTGGGAACGATTCTTATGAAACCAGCCATTTTACCTATCAGTGAAAGAATAAAAATCAGCCAAAATATCAAATATGATTTTGATCTGTCCAGATTCTCTACAGTTTATAAAATAATTGAACAAGAACTAAAACATGCTTTCTAACCTGGCATCTTTAGACCAAAGACCACAAAACCAAAAAAAGCAAAAGGAAGAAGAAACAATATTTTAGTGACATCCCTAAACAACAAAACTCAAGCAGAATAATGTTAGCCCAGTCTTTCTTGCTGCTAGCTTGTATAGCAAAGTTATAGCGTATTGGCCCCTTCAGGAAGAAAACAAATGACTCTTCCACTCTTCTTTTCCTTTCTTTGAATGGCATTTATTTTGTGGTTGTGCAAGTGGTTTTTCAGTGTTTATATCTTTACACTGGTGAGGACTATTTCCCTTTCAGTGGGGTTTTATCAGTTATTATGGGTTTAAACCTAAAACCAGACATCCTAAATATAAAGTATAACAATAAAGATGTTGGGCACTAAATAGACAAAATGTGCAATACTCCCACTACTACAAAAGAAAAACCCCAAAATGTAGCAGACTATAAAGTTAACATTTACTACCACCACCACAATATCAACAAGCTGAACAAACATCTAT
The DNA here is from genome assembly GCF_964261635.1 of Lissotriton helveticus. Taxonomy (NCBI): domain Eukaryota; kingdom Metazoa; phylum Chordata; class Amphibia; order Caudata; family Salamandridae; genus Lissotriton; species Lissotriton helveticus. Next base: position 939,074,910 of record NC_136070.1, read on the forward strand.
GTAAACATGTAATAAAAAATAAATGTATTCTAAATTAAATCAAACTTCATCATCTTAAATATGTATTATCCGTCTAATGCTTTAAATATATTTCATACAACATTGGATAAAATATTTAGGCTTCGCCGAAACACGTTCTTTGTGTGCACAATAAAAGTCTATTGTGCCATCCTCTGGTGTGCCGCTGGTTCTTTTCAGGATTTCCGAGAAACTATCACATTTTGAAATTTTGCCGGCTGCTGCCACCGTCGCAGGCAATGGCATCGCAGGAAGTGGAACGGTGGAGTGCAGCATCTATCGAGAATTGCGAGTTTATGCTATTCCCGCCACTCCGATCCAACTACAAGAGTGAGCTCACTTTCCGGTAAGCAGGCGAAGTGGTGAGTCGGGGTTGTCTAGATTCTGAGTTGGAGGGCGAGGGTCTGGAGCAGCATTCCAATTGCATCCGTTCACATAACCGTAAATGCTACCGTTGATCATCTTGAGGAAATCGGAGCAGATGAAACCCGGCAGCTCGAAGTAGCTGCAGGCGTCTAATGACAAACACCAATTTTAACTCAGCGCCTCACGGAGAATGACAAATGAATGGAAAACTGAAAGGAAAGCAGCCACACTTTCCCTGTTTGATGATGAAACTGATTACTTTGCTTTCACCGCCTACCTTTTGGCTCCTGTTTGCTGTGTGAGGTAGGGAAACTCCAACCGGTTCCAATCTACACTCGTTGAGGCCATCGTCACCGCAACCGGTCTCTCCCCGCCGCCGCAGCGTTCCATCCAGAGCGTGGCCGCTGTGGGGGGGGGGACCAAGGGGAGCCGGGAACTACATCACCCAAGCTCCCTTGCGGCCCTGCTGACGGAGAATAAGCCCCAGGAGGCGCTTTAAATCCCACATCAGCCCCGGTGGAGCGGGAGAAACAAACTGATTACTTTGCTGTCACCGCCTACCTTTTGGCTCCTGTTTGCTGTGTGAGCTAGGGAAACTCCAACCGGTCCCAATCTGCACTCGTTGAGGCCATCGTCACCGCAACCGGTCTCTCCCCGCCGCCGCAAGCCTTCCATCCAGAGCGTGGCCACTGTGGGGGGGGACCGAGGGGAGCCGGGAACTACATAACCCAAGCTCCCTTGCGGCCCTGCTGACGGAGAATACGCACCAGGAGGCGCTTTAAATCCCACACCACCCCCGGTGCAGCGGGGGAAACAAACTGATTACTTTGCTGTCACCGCCTACCTTTTGGCTCCTGTTTGCTGTGTGAGCTAGGGAAACTCCAACCGGTCCCAATCTGCACTCGTCGAGGCCATCATCACCGCAACCGGTCTCTCACCGCCGCCGCAGCCTTCCATCCAGAGAGCGGCCGCTGTGGAGGGGGGGACCGAGGGGAGCCGGGAACTACATCACCCAAGCTCCCTTGCGGCCCTGCTGACGGAGAATACGTGCCAGGAGGCGCTTTAAATCCCACGTCACCCCTGGTGGAGCGGGGGAAACAAACTGATTACTTTGCTGTCACCGCCTACCTTTTGGCTCCTGTTTGCTGTGTGAGCTAGGGAAACTCCAACCGGTCCCAATCTGCACTCGTTGAGGCCATCGTCACCGCAACCGGTCTCTCCCTGCCGCCGCAGCCTTCCACCCAGAGCGCGGCCGCTGTGGGGGGGGGACCGAGGGGAGCCGGGAACTACATTACCCAAGCTCCCTTGCGGCCCTACGGATGGAGAATACGTGCCAGGAGGCGCTTTAAATCCCACGTCACCCCCCCCGCGTCGCGGGAGTGCGCGGGCAGCGCCGGGCTAAGCCCGGGCAAAGGGCGGGCCGTCTGTGGCCGTCCGGGGCTGGCCAAGGCTGGGCTGGGCCATCCCCTTTGGATCCATCTACAAACGTCTGCATAAGGTACATTGTGGTCCACCATTTGGTGGCAAATATAGTGTGAACAAGTGTTGTGTTGTATAGACGCACTGTATTAGGAAAATCTTGGGCAAAAATACACCAATGTCAACACGTTCTACATCGAGGAAAAAAGCACAAGGAACAACCCTATTACCGACTTTGACTGCAATAGATAAGATGTTGCAAAAAACAATTGTGGTTGTTGCTAATGCAATAGAGAGTACTGAGAGGCGTCTTTTATTGCCACCAAGTATGTGTCTCCTTACACAAACTACTCAAGGAAACAATATACACGTAAACACCCCGATTACAATGGCGTCTTTTCAGGACTCCATGCTAATGGACTCATACGTAGATCTACCTGGTAATGATGTAAATTGTGTTATTCCCGCTAATCAAAGTCCTCCTACCGACTTTGCGTGTCGGCAAAGTAGATTGTCATTAACACCTAATATGAGGCCAATTGAGGAATCGCCTATCATGATTAATGTGTCAGATGACGCAGTAGGGATAAACACTTGCAATATTGAAAATACTGATCTACCAGTTAATACACCAAGTTTAATACCCTCGCCAAAACCAAGAGGGAAAGCCTATAAAAGCAACTCGGCGCCTAGTAGAAAACTCCTGTCTGGGAACAAAATGAGAGGAAGACAGAAGAAAGTGATACCTATCCCAGCAAAACCGAAGGGGGGTAAAAATAATATACAGCCCAATAGTGCTAAACAGCAGAATGAGGAGGAGAGGAGTAGGGCCCAAGAAGACACATTACCCACAAGTCCGATGGACCTTATGAAACAACTTGAACAACTAATGAAGTCACTTATTCTGCCTGTAGTGGAAAGACTAAGAGTACTAGTAGATAAAGTGGGGAACTTAGAAAAGGTGGGTTTAGCTAACTCAGAAACACTGAAACAAATGAACGCCTATGCAAAGCCAGAGGGCAAATCTAACCCCACAATATCTACAAATATTGTTAATGACGTTACTAGGACTGTCGGTAAATCAAATTCATTGGTAGTAAAGGGCGATAATTGCCCTGCCCAACACACCCCAGCACCAGGTACCCAAGTACAAGCTCGTAAGAATACTGTACAAGAAGGGACCGAGAGGGATACTGGTAAGGGACCAATAAGAAGGGAAGACAACAAGGATAAGACTGACAAAATAGCTGAGAAGACTGCTAGTAGAATAGAAAAGACCAAACCCCCACGTCTAGACCTACCCCCGCAGTCAACTCCCTATACTGTTGTTATGATGGGAGTGCCAGAGTTAAGAAATGAAAGAGGGGAAACCTACGTAGAACTTAAAAATAAGGTGATACACTGGTTAGACATTAATCGACCCCTACCTGGGTATATTCAAGCGGAAATTATGCATGTCCGCAGAGTAAGTTGGATTGGTCACAGGTATAAAGATCTTCCTGGTGACTGTATAATTATTAATTTTAGAGAGCGACACGTGGCAAGATTCATATGCAATTGGAATCAAGACTATGATGTTGGTGGGATTAAAACTGTGAATTTGACTTATTTTTACCCAGCAATGAAGCCTAGAATGACCAATTTTAACCCATGGCAGCAAGGGGATTATAGGATTAGATCTAGAGATAACTTTAATTTTGATATACCATTATCAAATCGGTAACATACTTTGCAAGGGTTAGAGGATATTGACTGACTGCTCACTGACTCTAGAACCACTAACCTTATCTTGTGTGATAGGTTAGAGCATGAGGGCTGCTGTTGGATGGGAAACACAGATGCAAGTGATGAGATAGACATAGTGGAACCCAAGAGCAAGGATCAGGGACCTGTATGTTGTAACGGAAAACACAATGAAAATTCTGCAGGGACCAACCTTGAACACAATAGTGAAATAGACATAGAGGCTAGCAAAGTAAATGATGGTATTTGGTCATTTATGAGTTGGAACATCGCAGGGCTAAGATCCAAATTGGAAAATGAAAATTGGGTTAAACTGCTGAATACCTACGATGTTGTTAGTTTATAGGAGACATGGGCAGTAGAACCGGTTCACATCAATGGTTATAGAACCTATTGTTCGCCGGCAATTTGTTCACGCCATGGCAGGGCTAAAGGAGGCTTGTGCACCTATGTCTCGAACATGTTAGGCTGCACAAAAATTGAAGTAGTCCTTAACAATATGCATTACCACATTATTTGGTTTACAGTCGATAAAGTGAAGGTTTTAATCTTGATACATTTCTATAACAACGTTGAAGTAGTAGACGTTGATAATGTTTTTAGAAAACTAGGAAATTATGTTAAAACTGTGATAGATGGGAGATACAAGGACTCATGCGTTATTTGGGCTGGAGATTTTATTTGTACATTATGCACTAAAGGAGAGAAAGGGACATGTGGAGTAAATCTTGATAAAGATATTATGTTTAGCCACTTTGATCATTCTAAATGTGGGGACCATCTAAACAAAATATTATTTGGAAATGATTTGGGTTTCGTGAATGGTTTGATCAGTCCTGAGGCCCCCTTTCTCCCTACCTTTAATGGAAGAGGGGCAAACACAGCAATTGACTACATCATTATGACTGCTAGACATGGGGGCATGATACAAGATTTTGCTATCTTACATATTTCACTTAGCGTTCACTTCCCCTTAAGTCTAACCCTGAGAGTTAAAACTAAGGAAATCAGTGGTAAAGTGAAGCCCAAAACAATAATTGATAACATCACTATGTGCAGAAAAAATGGTTATTCCTTAAAATGGACTAAAATTGCCCCGGAAGATTTCATGCAAAAACTACTAGAGGAAATGCTGCCGCAATTTTATGTATGTACAGATGAAAACACCACAGACCCTGATATAATTAAGAACTTCCTGGTGATTGTTGAACAGATCAGGAAGCTGCTTTGGGTTGATACTAAAGGCAGATGCAGGGTGTAAAAGGGGTGGTTTGATTCCATATGTACTAAGGCATATTCTAACTTAAAGCAAGCATTACATGCTCCTGTAAAGGATAGTGGTCTAATCAGAGAATGCAGGAATACCTACAAGCAAACCCTTAAAGATAGGAACAATGCTCTTAAAAAAGAGGCATGGGAAGCCTTGTGCGCGGCTTCACTGAGCAAAGATCCTGCATTATTTTGGAAAGTTGTAAATGCACCGCTCGTAAACTATAACAAAACGATAGAGGTGGCAATAACAGAAAGAGACTGGGTTGTATACTTTGAAGGATTATACTCTGATGAATATGATATTAAGGATAGTGCGACTGAGAATACCCATATAGATGCTTCCATTTACCCCTGCAGTGCTTTATCCCCTGAAATCACCGTAGCAGAGGTTCATGAATGTATCAATGCATCCCTGGGAGGAAAAAGCACTGGGCCCCGATGGGGTTCCGGTCGATTTGTACAAAAATAATAGGGAATTATGGGCCCCAATTCTTACACGCCTCTTTAACGCAACTCTACATGAGGGTTTACTTTCGTCATGGTGCTAATCACTGATAGTACCAATTTTTAAAAAGGGTGATCGAGATAACGGTAAGTGCTATCGCCCAATATCACTATTGGACTCCACTGGCAAGATCCTAGGAAGAGTAATTTTAAATAGACTTCAAGAATGGACTGACGATAACAAAATTATAAGCGACTTACAGTATGGTTTCAGGAAAGGCCTAAGGACAATTGAGCAATGCCTGAACCTGCATATTTTAACTGAAAAGTATACCAAAGCCAAGGAGGGTCGAATATTTTTAACATTTGTAGATCTAACTTCTGCATTCGACTGCGTTTCACACAGCAAACTTTGGCTGGTTATTGGTAACATGGGTGTAGATCGCTCTATCATAAACTTTCTTCGGAAACTTTATGCTGGAGCATCTGCAAAAGTTAGATTTGGGAAAAATGGGGAATGCACCGATTCCTTTGGAATCAAAAGAGGGGTACGCCAAGGCTGTGTCCTAGCTGCATTTCTCTTCACACTCTACATCAACGATTTGGAGAGAACACTATTGACGGAGTGTAGGGACCTTCCAATGTTAGGGTAAAGGCCAATACCAACCCTGCTATATGCCGATGATGCGGTTCTTATGGCCAGAACACCTCAGGCTATGCAGAGGTTGGTCACCTCATTCTGCGATTTTATGACAAGGTTAGACTTGCGTATTAATTGCTCTAAGACCTTCACCATGTCCTGTGGATCGGGACCAAAAAACAGGAGAAGGACACTTTATATTGACTCCACCCCTGATGATGTTACCCCAACATTCTGTTACCTAGGAGTTTTAATTGACTGCAAGGGCCTATGGAATACAACTATAAGTACTAGGAGATTGCTGTCCTGCAAATCAATCATTGCCTTAAAGAATTCTAGCCGTAAAATTGGGAAGAGACCAATCAAGGAAATGCTGACCATATATAAAGCTACTTGTGTAGCGATTGTAACATATGGCGCAAGTTTATGGGGACATGCCAACGTGAGCTCACTACAGGCCGTCGAAAATCTCTTCATGAAATATCTACTAGCAGTTCCACAGAGTGGTTCAACATATGTCTGCCATGTAGAACTAGGTGAGCCTTATCTGGAAGACACCATAAAAACGGCACCAATTCTACTATGGCACAAAATATGGACAGTTGATGAATGTAAACTAAACCGCACAATAATGAACAATGCGGTTGGGCTAGAGAAGAGTGATAAACTTAGTTGGCTGAGTTATGTGAAAAAATTCCTCACTGCATTGGGTATGGGGCATTACTTCACAGAACCATCCTCTGTATGTAACATTTCTAGAAAATCCTTAAAAGAAAAGTGTATGACTTATCTGCACGAGATTAGAACTACGATCGAAATGTAGAAAATAACTGTAGTAGCTCATGAACAAATTTTTCTAGTAATATACAACCTTATTTGAGCTTACCAACGAGTGAACATGAAAGGTTTTTAATAATTCGTTTTAAATTGAATTTGTTGTTTCGTTTACTCAGTTTCCCAGCAATGAATGATTGGTCAAAAACCTTGATAAAATGTCTCTGCGATGAATTGTCAGCACAAACAGATTTACATATATTATTCTTTTGTAAATTTTATTCTGTACATAGACGAACGTGGGTTATCCCACTCCTGAAGACTATGGGAATTAAACGCTGTCGCCCTGCTTTTTTAACCATACAGAAGCTTGATAGTATTTTAAGTGTCGTATTTATATCCTCATTCCTTAAAAAAAATTTTTTAATCAAATTTGTTTTTATTGGATTCAGTCAAACAATACAACACATAATGCATTTCATGAGGGCCCCTCCACCCTCCACCCTCCTTCAACAACTCGGCATCCCCGCTGTCTTGCGCCCCGTGGGCGGATGGCTTGTGTCCGTGCATTCTCGTGTTGTGGAGGCTCGGAGATACTTTGCGGACTAGAACCACTGAATTTGCTCCCCTCCCTCGGCCCTCCCTAACCCCAACAGGCTCTCTCCCAACATTCCCAGTCCCTCCCCCCCCTCCCACGGTGTGTTTGAATCAGGCCTATGTCGAAGGGGGCTGCGTCTAGGTCTTATGTGCCTCCCCATCCTTCTCCTTGCGGAATTCGTCCGATAGTCTGAGGACCCGTAGATATTTGGGGCAGGTGAGCTCATGAAATTCTTGGGTAAGCAATGTGAGTATCGGCTGCCATACCTCTTTGAACATCTCAGAAGTTTGTGTAAGTGAAGCTTGGATCCTTTCCATCCCCATTATGTACCACAGTCGATGTAACCATCCCGTGTGTGTGGGTTTCCTAGACGTTCCACATAGGGAGAGGATGTGTTGTGTTGCTGCTCCCAAAGCTAGGCCAATCTGTTTGCCTCTGAGAGACTTAAGAGGGAACATAAGGTTGTTGGGGAGGCCCAGGATCATGTACGCTGGAAAACGGGGGAGTTCTGTCTCAAAATGTATGTCTATGTCTTTGAGTACTTCCTCCCAGTATGCCTGCACTTCCACGCAGTCCCACAGTATGTGTGTCATGGTCCCCGTGTGTCCGCACCCCCTCCAGCAAGCGGGGTCTCGCCGCGGGTTACCATGGTGTAGTCGTTCCGGCGTTAGGTGCCAGTAGTAGGCCACTTTCACCGCTGATTCCCTACTGGCTGTGTTCCTGGCTGTGTGGTGAGGTAACGGGTTTTTAGGAACCCGTTGGTGTCAGGGGATAACACCCGTAGACCTCTGAGTTCTCCCTTGTTCCGGACCACAGAAACACGGAGTCTTCTAGTCGCAGTCAAAGATCAAGTTTTATTGGTAGCTACCAAGTAACACGTGTCCCAGAAGTACACCACACAGAGAGTAGGTTCTTGGGAGACTGTTCGTTTTTACAGAACCAGCCGTCTCCTTATATATCAAATATATGGCTTCAAGCAAGAATTCTTGAGTTTATGGTATGGCAACACACATATTTCTACAACAATACAAAGAGCGAAGTCATGTAGGCAAGCCCATATTTTAGATGTCCAGTTCGTGATAGATTACCCGGTTAGGCCCGGAACTCCCATCAGATATCGATGAAACACCAATAAAGGAAGGTACAACCCAGCCATAAAACTGACCATAAACAAGATACGTGGACAGGTGCATGTTTGTAGAAAGCATGGTCTGTATGTAGTGAATGGTTCGTGGAATGTTATGCGTAGATGCTATCGTATTCGGCCACTGGGCGAGGAGCTGCCTAAACAGGTTTGGCCGAAGACAGTGGAGTCAGTTGGGACAGGTCAGGGGAAAGTCACGAAAGGTGGACGTGTCTATTTGGATCAAGCTCGACCTTTAATTGACTTAACATGAGGGCAAGATGTAAGATGGATGCCGTTCACAAAATGGAGTCTAAGGGTTGGGACGGAAAATGTAATTTAGGGGTGTTGGCAAACCTCGATTGTAACGTAAATACATAGGAATGATGTCCTACCCATTATCGGTTCATAGACACCAAAATCGTTATGGTACGTTGAGGTTTTGTGATACGGGTATTGGACCCCGATATAGACAAAACAACAGGGTCCAGATTTTCAGTACCACAGACCCTCCTTTTGCCCTCATATAAGGCAATAACTCATGCTAATCTGAGTCCAAATCGGTATGACGAAATTCGTGGAGATGTTGCTGTAGCATCATTCTGTTACTCAGCTCGTTCTGTGACACAGGCTTCCGTACACATGAGGTAGCACAGAGGCCACATAGTGCAGGAGCGCACTGTATACACAGGCAAAACATGAACAGAAGTGCCAAGATCATCCCAATGAAGATCAAAGTTTTCCATCCCCAGGCAGCGATCAGTTCCCAGAACCACCCCAGCAAGGACCAATCCCCTTTCTCAACGTGAAGGGAACCAGATATTTCGTGCAGTTTGGAGATGGCCTGGTATACTGTCGGTGCGTTATCAGGGATGAATATGCAGCAACTGGATTGGATGACTCTACACACACCACCACGATCGGCGAGTATAATGTCTAAGGCAATTCGGTTCTGAAGGGTCATAAGTCGATCCGACTGAAGCTCGGTCGTCAAATTGCCAAGGGCTCCGGCCGTCGTAGTCACGGCGGATTCAACTATCCTTGCTAACTGGCGAATATTCCTGCTGTTCACCATAGGCCCCCAAAATGGCAGAAAACCCTTTGTAAAGTCAGCGAATTCCTGACCCGTGGTGTCGTCTTTACTCATGACACCCCTAGCTGTTCTTGTCCGATGGTAATCTGCTCTGGCCGTGTAGGTGGGAGGCAGCAGAAATTAAATGAAACACGTGCCTGAGAAATCAGGGGGCAACCACGTGTAGGCTTGGTCGTGGCAAACAAAATACGTGCCTTTGGCTGCCAAGAGTATAGGGGAAGTTCGGGAAGCAAATACGTATGTTTCCGTGCAAATGCTCCTTCCTAGCTGTGCTGTGGGGTCCCTACCAATACCCTGTAAGCATAAATGACCTCGGTGGGGCACTATCCAAACTGGGCGGGATTTCTTTGCTGCCTGGCTCTTGACCAGGTAAACCCCATGTTTGGTCACGTTCCGACGGGTGTAGGGACTGAGTTCCTCTTTGGGCATTGTCAGATATGTGTCGATATCCCTACTCATGTTCCTTATCCCTGCAATCAGTGCCTTGTTACTGGAATCGCTTGCAGCGGAACTGGTCGGGTATGGTTCTAGGGCGAATAAAAACATGGTCTGGAAAGCCCACAGAGAACCATAGTAGCTAAATGGCAAAATGAAGTATGGGATTCCCTTATCGGTTGTGTGTGGCATAAGTCCGCATATCCAACAGTTGGATGTGTTCATTATGGACTGGTGTTGGTGTAGAAGCTGAATGAAAGAGTTGTTTGTAAATTCGAGTCTTCGGGCAGACTCGTGTTCAGGTAGAGGATGAAAGTAGTGTGGAGAAATAGTGGAAGGAGGTGGTGTCTGGGGTCATTCGAAAAGGTAACTTTAAATACGAACAAAGTATAACCAATAAAAAACACAAGTATGCTACATAACATTAAAACACATAATATCAGGAATCTTCTTTTGGACAGTATCGTGCATAACTGCTTTTTGAAGTTCGTGAGTCTGATAGGTCTCTCTACCCTCGGAAACTCCATCCTCTAGTTGCTGCCCGCGGTGGTTGATTGATTCTCCCAGGGAGCGCGCTCTGCTCAGTCCGGGGTAACTCCCGTGGACCAATCAGAACCGTGGACCTAGAACTTCCCAGTTGCACTCCCCAGACTTCAACCGCGACCCTAGCAGCAGAACCGGATGGCGGGTCGAAAAATCAAAAATGAGCTAGTTCCCAGGGGACGAGAGAGCTGAAAAATCCAAAAATAGTTCTTAGGGGAAAAAGGAAATTACATTAGATCAAACTTTTATTAGTTCTTTTGTTTAGACCGTAAGTTGTATCGTCGTTTCCCAGGTACGGTGTGATCTTCAAACAATGTCTTAGGTTCAGGTATGTCCAATTGCATAGACGGTGACACAAGTCCTTGCAAAATATGATCACTCTCCTTTTCGGTACTAGTTTCTTTCAAACGGGCATCGCTGAAAGGGATGAAGCGAGGTACGGATTCTGTCTCAGAGTCGGCAAGTCCTTTGTTGACCCACCGGTCGTATGGAAGTGGTAGAGGGACCCGTTTGCAGTGGGTCCCATGCACCCAGTTCTTCTTGCCTTCCACTCGCACAGCAGATCTTGTTGAAAGTAGTACTAGGTGCAGTCCGGTCCACCTCGGTTGTCCGTTGTTGGTGCGCTGAAAGTTCCGCAACAGGACCCATGAACCGGGTTCGATGAGGTGACCAGGATCGTCAGAGGCTGGTGGAGAAGAACTGTGAACCTGTTGGTGTAAAACACGCAATTTAGTTGTCAATTCGCACAAATAGTCTAGCAGCACGGGGTGCTCTATCTCGCTTAGTTTCTTGGGTCTTGGCGGCCAAACACAATCTCATGGGGGCTAAGTCCTAATCTGGAGTGGACAGTCGTCCTGGTTGACAAGAGTGCTAGAGGCAAGGCATCAGGCCATTTAAGACCTGTACTGGCTTGGATCTTGGCTAGTTTGAGTTTCAGAGTGCCATTGTAGCACTCTACTAATCCAGCTGATTGGGGGTGATTGGCAGAGTGGAATTTCTGGTGGATCCCTAAACACTCACACACTCTCTTCATCACGCATCCTACGAATTCACTTCCGTTATCACTCCAGACAATTCTAGGCATACCGAACCTAGGGAAGAACTCTTTGACGAGTGCTTTGGCAGTTGATAAAGCGGTATTGTCCCTAAGGGGGTACGCTTCCACCCACCTTGAAAAGGCGCAAACAACAACGAGAACGTACTTCAGATTGTTGCACCTCTCCATGTGGATGAAATCGAGCTGCAAAACCTCGAACGGGTACGTTGGAGGCGCAAAATGACCAGCTGGAGTTGGCGTTCCCCTACCGGGATTGTACTTCAAACACACCATACAGTTTCTGACCACGTTTTCAGCGTACTTTGGGATATTGCTATTCTGCCATACTGGGGCCAATAGTTTACATATTCCTCTCGAACTAATGTGTGCCATTCCGTGAGCCATCGTCACTACTGCAAATACGTATGCATTAGGTAACAGCCATCGCTGGTGTTCCGATAGTTTGACCCAACAACCATTCGCATCCAATCTACCTGTGCTTTCTCTCTATTCATTCACTTCGTTCTCAGTGGCCTCGGCTTGTATTGATTTTACGCTTTCAATGGTGTCCTCACACATTCCCACATCAGCAATCCATCTAGCGGGACCCATAACATACATTCGAGTCATTGTGTTCCTTGCAGTTTCTTTCGCAACCTCATCTGCGAATGCGTTCCCGCGTCCAACATCATCCTGAATCTTTTTGTGTGCACTACATTTTATAATGGCGACCTGTAGGGGCAAGGTGAGTGACTCAAGGAGCTCATTGACTAACTGGCCATGTTGTATCCTTGCACCATGGGACGTAAGGAATCCACGTTCACGCCATAATCTCCCAAAACTGTGAGCCACGCCAAAGGCATATTGGCTGTCAGTGTACACATTCACTCGCTTTCCTTTTGCCAACACACATGCTCTAGTAAGCGCAATCAACTCTGCAGCTTGCGCAGAATTGTGGGAAACGCGTGCAGTCTCTACAATGGTGTGTAATGTCGTTACGGCATATGCTGTAGTCGTATCACCATTTGGCAACTTGAAACATGAACCATCAACCCATAAAGTATCATTGCATTCGGGAAGGGGAGTGTCCTGTAAGTCTACTCTCCCTTTTGTCTCTTCCTCTGTCCTGAAACAACAGTCATACTTGTCAATCTTGTCTGTCTTTGTCGGGATGGGTAATAACGTAGCGGGGTTGAGTGTATCACACCTCTTTATATGGATGTGACTTGCTAGCAGGGTAAGTTCGTAACTGGATAGTCGAGCGCTAGTAAGATGTTGCGTCTTTGTCCTATTTAGCAAAATGTCTACTGCATGCGGAACCATTACGATCAGGGTGTTATTCATGACTAATCCAGCAGACTGTCGAATGCAGACAGCTGCTGCGGCGGTTGCTCTTAGACAACTTGGCAGTGCCTTAGCCACAGGATCCAAAGTTGCCGAAAAATACGCGCATGGGCGCTGTTTGTCCCCAAAGTATTGCGTTAGGACTGATAATGCACAACCTTCTTTTTCATGGACATACAATGTAAAAGGCTTATTATAGTTGGGGTTTCCCAACACAGGAGCCGAACATAATGCATCACGCAACTCGTGGAAACTCGTCTGACAATCGTCAGACCAAGGCATAGGATTAGGCATGTCTTTGCGGAGTAGTGCTAGTAAGGGTTTGGCTAGTAGTGAGAAATTCGGTATCCATTGTCTACAGTACGATGTAATGCCCAAGAAGGCTCAAACTTCTCTCTGTGTCCTTGGGGCACTTAGTTCTGTAATTGCCTGTATTCTTTCTGGTGTCAGTCTCCTTCCCTCCTACGACAAGATGTGACCTAGGTAGGTCACTTCTTGTCGGCAAAATTGCAATTTGGAAAGAGAGACTTTGTGCTTCATGTCACATAAGTGACGCAATAGCGACAACGTAGCTTCCTTGCAAATCTCTTCAGTGTCTGCAGCGATTTTTAAATCGTCTACGTACTGGACCAAAGTTGACCCATCTGGCAGCACAATTGTGTCTAGTTGTGTTTTCAGAGCCTGACTGAATATTGATGGGCTTTCGCAGTAGCCTTGAGGGGCGCACTTGAAGCGGAAGCTTCGTCCTCCTAAATTGAAGCCGAAAAGGTCTCTACTTTCTTCGGTGATCGGGATGCTGAAGAAAGCATTCTTCAGGTCAATCACCGAGAACCAGGCTGCTGAAGCTGGAACCATTGTTAATAAAGCAGTAATGTCAGGGACGACTGGAAACTGTGGTATAACTACCTTATTTACTTCTCGGAGGTCAATCACAAACCTATACACAGGGGGTTGTGAAGGACTAGTACGTTTCAAGACCGGTAAAACTGGACTGTTGCAAACGTTACCTGTCGTTTCCTCGATAACATCTTTATCGATCAAATCATAAACGATCGTTAACAACGCCTGTTCGCAGTCGTTAGAAATTTTGTATTGGGGAATACGTGGCAATCTGACGTTGGCTTTCAAAGTTATGACATACGGTGCTATCTCCAAACGACCTACATCGTTGGAACCATTAGCCCACAGTGTATCAGGAAGTGATGACAATTCTGTCGGAATACCTTCTTTTGACAAATACATTGGAGAAATGACTTTTCTCCCCAAAGTAAGTTGTACTCCCGAGGGAGAACAGTACAAAGTCGCATATAACCGTTTTAGTAAATCCAAACCTAACAGATTTTCACCGCAACCTGTTGTCAAAATGAGGGGTGCTTCTAATTCATAGGGACCAACAGAAAGGGAAACAGGACTAGAGATCGGGTTTCTAACAGGGGCGCCAGAGAAGCCTACTGAGACATTCATTTCGCCAGACAAAGGTGCGCCAGGAAGTTTTGAGTGCATAATAGAACTTTTCGTAGCACCAGTATCCAGCAGAAAGGGCTCTGACACTCCTGAGGTAATTACCTTGACATAAGGTCCATTCTGATCTACTGGAACTGAAACAACTCCCTCTCTTTGTCCATGGCTGTCCTAGCAATCATTACCCTCATTTTCGTGTTCGGTGCAATAGTCGTCGGCATAGTACTGAGCTGACTTGGACGATGAATTATTCTGTTGATCAAAGCTATTCATGGATTTCTGAGGCGGAAAAGAAGTTATATTCTGAGTGAAATTTCCACGGCCTCTACCTCTAGGTGCATGCTGAACACCTCTTCCCCTTACACCTTGAGTACTGTTTAAACGTCGCGCAAGGGCCGGACAATTACCTTTAAAATGACCCTCTTCTTTGCAATACGCACATTGATTCGGGCCATATGTAGGACGCTGATGGGAAAGCTCGTTTCCTTGCGCGTCTCTAGAATACTGCTGATTCTGTTGATAATTGGGCTGGCTAGCCATACGAGGCGGATAGGCCTGTTGGAGAAGAACTTTAGTTTTTAAATCTTTCGTCTTTTTGTCTGCTTTGTCTAGCTCGTCTTAACGCCTATTTTCATAGTACTGGGCTGTTGCTAAAATCTGTGCTGACGTAGAGACAGCCCAAGCACTTTCAGAGTCTTTTATTTTATTACACAGTTCAGGAAGCAAATTGTGCACAAATTTGTCTACAAACAATCTTTGGCCACCCTCGGTAGCCATATCCTGACCACTATGGTCAGTGAAAGTTTCCTCAAATCTCGTGAAAAAGTCAGACACATTCTCATCTTTCTTCTGCTTGCACGCTGATAGCTTGTCCCAGTTTACGCGTACTTCAGGCATAATTGTCTTCATGTACGCAATAATTCTATCAGGAAGTTCAGCTATTAACGGCTCAGGTTTGAAACCACCGACTTGTCTAGCATCTGTAGTCGCAATATTCGCCCATGAGTCACCTAATTCCTGGTCATGATCTGTATGACGTATCTTGCTCCATAAAGGATGTGGAACAACGTTCCCAAATAACATGTCTATATCCGCTAAATTCATTATGCATGAGCTTGCAGTTTGGGACAATTCCTTATAATACCCAGTTGGGTTTTTACGGGGGTCGGGTAGTGTCTGTTTGAGTGCTAAAACTTCGGATCTCTTCCAGGGGACATGTACCCATACACGCTGGAAATGAGGCAAAACCGGTGGAACTGCGTTTGCATCACCTTCCCTCCAAACAGGAGGAACCTCTCTCATGGGGTACTGTCTCGCTCTCTTCCTACTAGATATACCACATTCAGACGATGACGCAGAATTACCACCTGTACTTCGATGTGATAATAATATCTCTACTGCTCTTTCAACGTCGGGACCAACTATCATACCCTCCCCGAATCTAAATCGTAACCTACACAACTCTGGCAGGTTGCTCTTCTGACCATTATCTTCCAAATCCTCACACAGGAAAACACACATCTGTTCAAAGACGTATCTTTGTGTTGGTTCATCCCATTGACGGAAAACGTTCATGACAGATTCTACATCATATCTCGCTGTATTCATAGCCCAATTCCGTGCTAACTTATTCAATGATTCCCTTTCCTGATAATCGGGCATTTGGCTTCGTAATTGTCTTCGTTCCGTGTTAGGGGTCGTTTTAGGCGACCGAAAAAGTGGTGAAGGAAAGTTAGTAACAATGCTGGCCATTTTATGCCAGACGGAAGGTGAAAGTGGAGGAATAACTGGTGGTAGAACAGAGTCACGCAAAGCAGAAACAGAAATGTTCGTAGAACGAGTATCAGGGAGACTAGAAGGTGCGCTAGGCGAAATTTTAGAAGGAACAGTAGGAGAAATAGATGCGATCGGTGAGCCTTGAGGAGGCTGTGCCAGAGAAACAGGAGCCAGCTGAAGAGTAGCTGGTGTGTGCGGTAAAGGAGCCTGTATAACAGCTACCAGAGGCGCAACTAAAGGTTGCGGAGGAGCTGTGGTATTTTGTGCATAGGGTGGTGGCGAATTTAGCAAATGTGCCATTAATGGATCTTTTTCGGATCCTTCCTTTTGACCTTGTTCCTTATTTGGCAGCATCGGGTAACATTTATCTATCGCTAGTTTCTTGCTCCTAAGCATCTGTTCTCTTTCCTGCTCTTCCTCGTTATCTCTGTATGCAACGGCAGCTTGCACCATCGACATACCTCTTTCTCTCTTATTTTTCTTTTCTAATTTAATTTCTTTTTGTTTGGCCTCTTTACGCCATAAACGGAAAGAGTCAAACATCGCCGGCCGGGCTTTCTTCTTGAACAATTTGACCTCTAAGTTATCTAATATTTCTGAGTCGAAACTACCATATTGGGGCCATTTTAAAACACCATCCTTGCAGGTGTATCTCATCCATACTTCGTTATATGTTATAGGACCTACGCCATGCTTCACATAGAGCTCATACGTTGGAGTTCCAATTGGAGGAACCGGACAAGAATCCTCTAATCGGGAGTCCTTACTATAACCAAGACAAAACAAGTTTCCAAGTTTGCTAAAACTAGGCATCTTTGCTCACTAGTCTAGCTTCAAACTTCAAAGGATTATCTATTACGATATTTCTCGCGAATACACGAGTCCTTCGGCTTTGGGGCTTGCAAGTTCCAAATCAAAGCGTATCTCAAGGATACCAAAAACTAAGGACAAACTAAGGACTGGAGACGCTCCACTTATACTTAACTGAAGTAATTGAAGATCGATGACGTCGCTAGAAGACTCGTCTATCGTTTCGCTCTACCAAGGATCACTGGGTCCAAAACAAGGCGATAGTCAGGGCAGCAGTCCTTCGTAGCCGTCGGGACGCGGGGAACCTCGCAGCAAAGACCTTCGGAACCACGTCGACATACAGGGGTCGCTGAAGTGGCTGGCCGTCCTCCGGAATTTTCACACGAAGCTCCTCACGAACATCTGGCTTGGACCGTCACCGCTTGATATCGCCCCGAGTTGGGCGCCAACTGAGGTAACGGGTTTTTAGGAACCCGTTGGTGTCAGGGGATAACACCCGTAGACCTCTGAGTTCTCCCTTGTTCCGGACCACAGAAACACGGAGTCTTCTAGTCGCAGTCAAAGATCAAGTTTTATTGGTAGCTACCAAGTAACACGTGTCCCAGAAGTACACCACACAGAGAGTAGGTTCTTGGGAGACTGTTCGTTTTTACAGAACCAGCCGTCTCCTTATATATCAAATATATGGCTTCAAGCAAGAATTCTTGAGTTTATGGTATGGCAACACACATATTTCTACAACAATACAAAGAGCGAAGTCATGTAGGCAAGCCCATATTTTAGATGTCCAGTTCGTGATAGATTACCCGGTTAGGCCCGGAACTCCCATCAGATATCGATGAAATACCCATAAAGGAAGGTACAACCCAGCCATAAAACTGACCATAAACAAGATACGTGGACAGGTGCATGTTTGTAGAAAGCATGGTCTGTATGTAGTGAATGGTTCGTGGAATGTTATGCGTAGATGCTATCGTATTCGGCCACTGGGCGAAGAGCTGCCTAAACAGGTTTGGCCGAAGACAGTGGAGTCAGTTGGGACAGGTCAGGGGAAAGTCACGAAAGGTGGACGTGTCTATTTGGATCAAGCTCGACCTTTAATTGACTTAACATGAGGGCAAGATGTAAGATGGATGCCGTTCACAAAATGGAGTCTAAGGGTTGGGACGGAAAATGTAATTTAGGGGTGTTGGCAACCCTCGATTGTAACGTAAATACATAGGAATGATGTCCTACCCATTATCGGTTCATAGACACCAAAATCGTTATGGTACGTTGAGGTTTTGTGATACGGGTATTGGACCCCGATATAGACAAAACAACAGGGTCCAGATTTTAAGTACCACAGTGGTGTGCTCGATAATATATGTCTCGCCATTCTTTGTCGGATAGCGTTCGCCCTAGTTCCTTCTCCCACCTCCTCTGCCCCGCTGATCTCCCTGTGGGCGGACTGTGTGCGAGCATTTTGTATAGTTCAGTGATAGCCTTCGAGTCTTTAGATTTAGTAAGAAGCCATTTCTCGTAGGGGGTGAGGGGCCGACCTACCAGAGGTTCAACGTCTTTGTGCGTGAGCCAGTGTCTCAACTGAAAGTACTAGTAGCGGTGAAGCTTGTCAAGCTCATACGTGTCCTTCATTGTGTCTAGAGTCATGAAGCCTTGCAGATCGAATAAGTGTCCTGCGGCGCAGTGTTCTATCTGCCGCCACTGGGAGAAAGAGCCCGGGTCCATCCCCGGGGGGAACGTCGGGTTGTCATGCAGGGGCGACATTGGCGACGGAAAGGATGTCAAACCTCTCGAGACCGCCACCACGTCCCACACCTGGAGAAGCGTTTTAGTGATGGGCGATTTCTTGAGGTATGTCGGTCTATCTGTCCGCGCCAGAAATGGGACCCTCCACAGCGGCATTCCCGCCATCGCCCTGTCTTGAAAAAGCCATCGGAGAGAGCTCTAGACCATTTCAGCAGATACCTCATCTGTGCCGCCTGGAAATATCGCTTCAGGTCAGGGACCCCCAGTCCACACTCCTCCGTCGGTCTAGTGACCAGGACGCGTCGGAGTCTGGAGCGCTTGTTCGCCCAAACGAACTTCAGTATGGCCTGCAACTTTTTCAGCACCTCCAAGGGGGGGGAGACCGGAATGGTCTGAAACAGGTAGAGCATTTTCGGCAGCAGGGTCATTTTGACGGCCGCAACGCGGCCCAGCCACGATAGTGGTTGCTGCTGCCACCTCGAGATGTCTCCCTGTATGCGCTGCAGGAGTTTGGAGTAGTTCAGTTCCACCGTCTGAGCTGTGGAGGGAGTCAACTCAATTCCTAGGTAAGGCAGTGCTGTTTGCACGGCCAGCCCCCCAATGTGGAGCGTTCCTCTGCGGGCGTGGCGGGTGTTACTACCCAGGGGGAGAATGACTGACTTTCCCACATTCATCTTAAATCCGGAGACAGCCCCGAACCTCTCCATCTCCGTCAGGAATGCCGGTACCGATACCCTGGGGCTGTCTACTGCCACCAGGATGTCATCTGCGTAGAGACTGATGGTCTATCCCTCCCCCCGAATTTGATGCCCCGGATTTCTCTATTATTCCGGACGTGCTGGGCAAGCGGCTCGACGTAGAGAGCGAACAGCAGAGGCGACAGCGGGCAGCCCTGCCGGGTGCCCCGCTGAATCTCAAACGGCTTTGAGCTTGTCCCATTGACCTTGAGTGTCGCCTGTGGGGACGCGTAGCAGCTAGCTACCCAAGCTCGGAATCTATCCCCTAGGCTGAATCTCGCTAGTGTGGCATCCATGTATCGCCAATCCACCCTGTCGAACGCCTTCTCTGCGTCAACTGCCAGCAGGGCCGCATCCGAAGCGTTGAAATGTGCCTTATCAATGACGTGCATCAGGCGCTTGGTGTTGTCAGCACCTTGCCTGGTGGGCACAAAGCCCGCCTGGTCTGGCTCTATGATCCCCGGCAAGCAGGGGCCTAGTCTTGCTGCCAAGATCCCAGTGAACAACTTCAGGTCTACGTTAAGGAGTGATATCGGCCTGTATGCCGCGCAGCTGGTGGGGTCCTTACCAGGTTTCGGCAGGACTATAATGTCTGCTTCTAGCATCTCTCGTGGAATCGAGCCTGGGCACTGGAAGAAATTAAAGAGTTTCGTCAATACCGGTGCTAATAGGGGGCAGAATGTTTTGTAGAAGCCAGCGGAGAAGCCGTCCGGTCCCGGTGCTTTCAGCGGTTTGAGCCGCGCTATTGCTGAGATTACTTCTTCTGGGCGTATCGGGGCCTCCAGTGCCCGCGTGTTGGCCTCGTTGAGGGCCGTAACGTCAGCGGACTCCAGGTAATCACTGCCGGCACCCTGGTCCACGTCTTGGTCGGCCGTGTAGAGTTTGGCATAAAAGGCTCGAAAGGCCTCCGTGATGCTGTCGTCTTCTGTGACCTCCGCACCGTTGTCCACTCGAATGAGCGGGATCCTGGCGCGGACCGTTTTAGCCTTCAGTTTGCTGGCCAACAGGCGGCCCGTCTTGTCCCCACCAACATAATAAGTGTGGCGGAGGCGGAGTGCCGCGTACTCTGCCCTGTCCAAATCTAGGCTCGCCAGCTGCGCTCTGGCCGCCTTCAGTTTCCGCCATATTCTGGGGGCCCCCGTCCGGCTGTGAACTCTTTCAAGTTCCAGCACCTGCTCCGCCAGTTCCTTGCGTCGTTCTTTCCGCTCTTTATTATCTGCCGCCGTGATCGCCATTATCTCCCCTCTTATAACCGCTTTTAGGGCTCCCCAAACCGTCGCCTGTGCCATCTCCCCTGTGTCATTCCGGCCTAAGTAGTCTGTTATGCAGTGGGACAGCTGCGTCTTGACCTCTTTGCGGGTGAGTATGTTTTCGCGAAGGCGCCATCTGCCCCTCTGGCGACGCGTGGGCGGGACCTGCAGTCAAAGGATTATCGCATCGTGGTCTGACAGCGCTGCAGGGGCCACTTCTATCTCCTCCACCATGGAGGTCAGGTCGGTAGACCCAATGAAGTG
The DNA here is from genome assembly GCF_964261635.1 of Lissotriton helveticus. Taxonomy (NCBI): domain Eukaryota; kingdom Metazoa; phylum Chordata; class Amphibia; order Caudata; family Salamandridae; genus Lissotriton; species Lissotriton helveticus. The sequence goes on from NC_136070.1 coordinate 939,095,805, forward strand.
GTCTATTCTTGCGTAGGTACGGTGCACGTGTGAGTAGAAAGTGTACCCTGGGGCTGTGTGGTGTTTCGTGCGCCATTCATCAACCAGCCCCCTCTCATCTAGCCATTGTTTCCCGGCATTGGAGATGGCCCCTGTGTCCCCAAATTGCCACCCTGATCTATCCATCTCGTTGTCCATGACCATGTTGAGGTCTCCCCCTATCAATACATGTCGGGCGACCCCCGTTAAGGCTTCGGACAGTGCCCCTTTGAGAAAGGCTTCTTGTTTGGAATTAGGTGCGTACATGGACCCTACTGTGAACTCCAGAGTGCCAATCTGTAGTGTGTGGGCCAGTAGCCTGCCTTTGATTTCTGTCACTTTGTCACCTATGCGCCCCCTGAAGTGCCTCGCCACTAGGATGGCCACCCCGCCTTTTTCTCAGTTGTAGAAGAGTAGTACTGGTGTGGGAAGGCCCTGGATTTCATACAATGCCAGTCTTTGGCCAACAAGTGTGTCTCCTGCAGAAGACATACATCCGCTCCCGAGTGTTCCAAGAACGAGATAATCGCCCTCCTTTTAACTGGGTTGTTGAGCCCCTTTACATTAAGGGTGAGAATCTGGATGTGTCCCTCAGCCATTAAGAAGTGTGTGCGCTTCCTGCTGATGACGTGGATTTGTCCTTCCCCTTCTTGTCCCATGTGCCTCCTGACAGAACCGAACACACCGAGCCCTTGGTCCCCGTCCCATCCATCCCACCCCCTGCCCCCAACCCCAACTATGCAACCCCAACCGGTGAACATTGTCCCACGCCCCTTCCCCCCCCTAGATCCCCCAACCAAGAGAAAACATTGTCCCAGTCCTGTCAGGTCACGCAGGGCTGTGGTAGTGTTACCTGTATTGGACATATCCGATGGCGGACTTGCAGGCCCCCCGCCCGCCTCCCACCCCCCGCCCGGGCATATACTGTGCTATAGTCAATCTCCCCAACAAAGGCTCATATTATTCCAGGGGAGCGGTCTCCTTGGCCACCTCCGCCACTGCCGTCTCTCGTTCCTTCGTGATGACAGAGGCATCTGGCTTCAGGCGGTGCGACGAGGAGCGCATGCGGCGTACTGTCTGCCAACCCCCCTTGGACTGTCTCGGCGAGATTCTCGGTGCTGGTTCGCCGTCTTCTTGGTCTAGTCCCAGGAGAGTGTAAGTGTCTTGAAGCGATCGTAGCCGGTGCAATTGTCCGTTCCATTTGAATATCAGTCTAAAAGGGTGGCCCCACGAGTAGGGGACCTCCTGTTGTCGTAGGAAGTCTGTCGCTTTCTTGAAGTCTTTACGTTTTTGCAGGGTGATGTTGGATAGATCCTGGAATAGGGCTACGGGGTGACCCCGAAACTGAAGTGGTTGTGCCCGCCGGGCCTCACGCAGAATCCGCTCTTTCAGCGGGAAGTCAGGGAGGAAAGCCAGAATGTCCGGTGGCGGGACTGAGGCACGACGTGGCAGCCCCACTCTGTGCGCCCTGTCGATGTGAATGGCAAAGTCCTCTGGCTCCCCCAGTATGTTCCTGAATAAGGCTTGCAAGTATCCGGTGACATCAGTCCCCTCTGCTTTCTGAGGGACCCCCCGGACCCGTATGTTGTTTCGACGGGAACAGTTTTCCAGGTCCTCTGCATGGGCCTGAAGGTCCAGCTGTTGGTCTATGAGGCGCAGGACTTCTTGTTGGAGCTGCTCGATTTCATTGCTTCTGGCTTGGTCCGCTTCTTCAATGGCGACCACCCGCTCTCCAATGCCCTCCACTTCACGGCGGAGTTCTCGGACCTCACCCGCCACCTCCTGTTTTAGGGACTGAAAGTCTTCTCTGAGCGAATTAAACAGCGCCTCCAGGAAGGACTTGGTGATGGACACCTGGTCTTCCGCGGGTGCCGACAGAGGCCTCGTGGTCACTGGTGGGGGTGGGTCCTTGCTGGGCTTGGGCTGCGTCTTAGCTAGCAGTTCTGGGAGCGTCTGGGACCCCTTCTTCCCTCTCAGTCCCGCCATGGAGGCCCCAGGGAGCACCCGGAGGTGGGTCTTGGGGGCAGGAGTCTCGTGCTATAGTTGTAGGGGCAGGACGTGCCTACCTTGGTCTGCCCCCTCCTTGTGCCGCCGGTATCAAGACGGCAAATGTGGGTCGACCCCCTCGTGACTGCCCAATGGCGCGTGTGGCCTGTCTCGTTCCGGGTCAGCTCCGGCCGGCGTGGCCGTTCACCCCACAGCTTGCCGGGGATGTCACAACGGTAGCGCCTTTTCTAGAGGGTCCCTCGCTCCTCAACTGGGCCGTCTCACCCCCTGTGCAGCGGGGGATTAGGAATTGTGGCCCCTCAGGAGTCCGCCCGGGCCAGCCCCCCCGGTCCCAGTGCGTCGCGGTCTTGTCTGCTCCTCGCAGCCTCCCGCCGGGAGCTCGATCGTGCCCCCCGAGCGTTCCAATGCGTCCGCCTCCCCACTCCTCACCTCTGTACACGCGTGTCCGGGAGTGGTCGTCTGTCACACCTCACGCCTGTAAGCGGTGTGTCGCGCACTCCCTGTGCGTGTCTCCGATCCTCGGGGCCTCATAGCCTCCGCGCCGCCGTCCTCGTTGGGCGGAGGTAGCGCAGTGCAGTCCGTCTCCTGGAGGGTCCGCTCCGTGCTCGCAGAGGCACTCCGGTCTGCCGCGCTCAGGACCGCAAGCGTCGAGGTGGTAGGCCCAGAGCAGGGGCCCTCGATTTTCGCGACCCCCAGCCGGGTCGCACTCGCTCTCCCGCCTGGACGCGGGAGCGTTAATGGCGGTACGCCGCCGGGCAGGTTCCTCACCCCGGGGCCACTGGCTGTGGACATGGTTCACTGTGTCCCACAGACAGCTCGTCCGTCTGGCGTGGCACGTCGGGCGAGCTTTCACGAACTGCAGGGCATCGGACGTCTCCGCTGGTCCGGACCCCGGCGCGGTCACCCTCACTGGCTGGGATTCGGCGGCTCTCCGTGTCCTACCTCCTCGCAAGGCACGCAAGGCGGCGGTTTTAATTACGGGGCTGCCGGTGCTGTGTAACACTTCTCCCCGCGCTTTCTTCCACTTTTCAGGGGAGATTTAGGCGAAGTTTACAGGCGGTTAGGCGGGACCGGGCAGGGAGCCTCAGGGACCTGCGTCCAATCACGCCGCCATCTTGGACACGCCCCCTCCCTTAAAAATGTTTTTAAATCACGAAAATCAATTGTAATCTGAATCATGTGGAAATAACCTTTGTGTACTGTATTTGACTGTATTGTAAGAATTTCTTTTTAACAACGATTGTAATTTTATGGTTATTCTGTCTTAATAACCGAATACAGTTTTGAAATGAAATGAATGATGATGAACTTGAATCTGGACACAGACATTTGGTCCAAAGCAATGTTCCTCATACAATTGAGGTGTCAGTAAAGCAAAAACATGCCCTGTTGGAGAAATTATCAAAAAGAGAATTAAATAAATGGTGGGAAGTCACATCTCTCACCCATTACATCGAGGTCAATAGAGTTCCCAGTGGCCTGAGAATCTCCATCATTCCTACATATGGGAACCCTAATCAGGAGTTATTGAAAGAATGGGCAATACTCATGGCCAAAACCTGCAAAGGTATGCTGGAGATGCTCGTGAAATATGCTAAGCTGGACTTGGATACCACACGAAAAGAGTTAGCCGAACTCAGACAAGATCTAGAGAAATTCAAAAATGACAAGTCAGCAATTGAATTCTTGAAACACCTAGACAGCAAGTTGAAAATGTACAAAGACACAATCAAAGCTAAAAAACAAAGAAATTCCTACGGGACAAAAAGGATTACGCTGAAGGACGAATCCTTACATACGCCAAACGTTTCAACTGTGCCCAAAGAGACCTCCGAATGCTAAAGAAACAAAGGCAACAAAAGATTCTATCAACAGGATTAAGCTCTGATTTAAGTTCGGACACGGAGGCACTGAATCTAAGTATCCCTTTAGGGGTACGTCCTCTAACCATTCGACACGAGTTCCAGCTACTAAAACAAAAGAAGGAACTGGGAGCAGATGAAAAGACTCCAGCGAGGGGCCGATCTATACATACTTAAATTAAAGCTTATGAAAATACACAAAATGGCAGTAGAACAAAGAAAAGACAAAACTAAGTATGGGCAAATTTTGCGGATCTGCGGTCTGCGAATTCGCAAAAAATCCGAGAGTTCGCGGATTTTCCCGCGAACTCGCTGATTTTTTTGCAATTTGCAGAAATATTACTGGAGTACTTTCTACTGGCTAATCCAGTAAGTGCTACCTCATTGGGTAAATGCATAGTGCTTTTCCTACACTACAGCTGCGTAAGGTACCAGAAAAGTTGTCTCCAGTGACCATGTTTGTTTTACAATACCATCGCGCCGAAGGGCGCAGGGGTCCCTTGAGTGAGCTGTCCATCATAGTGGGTAAATGGCAGCAAGACAGTGCACACTGCTGGTGTGTAGGGCGGGGCACTTTGCATCCTTCACTTTCACAGGCGCAATCCCTGCGCAGTTCCTGTGACCAGGAGCTTCTTTCTCCTCGTCTGCTGCTCTGATCGGTCTCTGACCTTTTATACACACAAGAGGCATGTGAACTCGCATAGAAGCCCCCTCCGTTTGTCCCTGCACAGAAACGGTAGATATGGGGAGAAAGCACACCTGCCCAGCCTCGACAAAGCTCATGATTGGTTATTGGGCTGATGAATGCATTACTGAATTTGAGCACGAACTCGGGCACCTGCTTTATTTGTATCTGTAAGTGCTTCCTGTTGAGCTTTAATTTTTGTGACATGAGCATCATGCCAGAATGAACCCTGCCCTTCATATTTATCCAAGAATACGCCATCGTTTTGTGTGATACCTCTACTCAACTGGAGTACTTTCTACTGGCTAATCAGTAAGTGCTACCTCGTTGGGTAAATGTATAGTGCTTTTCCTACACTACAGCTGCGTAAAGTGCCAGAAGAGTTGTCTCCAGTGACCATGTGTGTGTTACTGCCATCGCGCCGAAGGGCGCAGGGGTCCCTTAAGTGAGCAGGCCATAAAAAAAAAAAAATCCGCCCGCGAGCGAAGTTGCGAATTTTCAGCAATTTCGCGAGATTCGCGGATCGCAAAATTGCCGAAAATCCGCAAATTTCACGAGTGGAATGGATTTTTGGCCCATGCTTAGACAAAACCGTAAGACATGCGCCTGAAGACATCTCAGATTTTCGCCTTGCAGATGTTAACTTTATTTTGGACTTTCATCAACTTGAAGAACATATTCATGAGATATCCAAACAAGACAAAGGCAAGACTCTCTTGCAACTTTGTTTTTTCCCGCGACACAGCATACCATAGTGGACTGAAACCCAAGTCGGTTTTCAACCCGAATGTTCCACATGACAACATAGAAGCTTTCAACACTGTCAAGATCCAAGAAATCAACAAATTGCATGATCAATACCCAAACAGACAGCGGGATAATTTAACGCCAGAACAGAGAAAGATGATCACTAGTCTGGCCAATGATTCTGGGATAATCGTCCAACCTTCTGATAAAGGAGGGAACATAATAGTGATGGACATTAAACTGTATAACCATGAGGCCCTAAGACAGTTGGGGGACACCAATTGCTATGAAAACATTGGTTGGGAAACATACAGGTCCTCGATCTCGACATATTATGATCTCCTAAAAGGGTGGTGGACTACAGTTTTACTAGACGATGATGAATATCACTTTTTCAAAACAGACTACCCTGTTTTTACCTTCTACCAAAAATGCATAAGCACCCCACTAGACCTCCAGGAAGACCTATTGTATCTTCCAATGAAGGACTTCTAGAGAATACATCGATCTTTTTGGATCTATTTCTGCCTTCTGTGCCACTGTTTTCCCCCTCTTTGTGCCCCGTTTTTTTGCCTTCTGTGCCACTGTTTGCCCCATCTTGTGCCCCGTTTTTTGCCTTCTGTGCCACTGTTTTGCCCCTCCTTGTGCCCCGTTTTTTGCCTTCTGTGCCACTGTTTTGCCCCTCTGTGTGCCCCGTTCTTTTGCCTTCTGTGCCACTGTTTGCCCCCTCTTTGTTCCCCGTGTTTTGCCTTCTTTGCCACTGTTTGCCCCCTCTTGTGCCCCATTTTTTTGCCTTCTGTGCCACTGTTTGCCCCCTCTTGTGCCCGGTTTTTTGCCTTCTGTGCCATTGTTTTCCCCCTCCTGTGCCCCATTTTTGCCTTCTGTGCCACCCGTCTCCCCCGCCGCTGTGTCCCCTGCGGCCCCACCCCCCTGACTGACCACTGCCCATTCGCTGCTCCCGCCTCCCGCCTCCCAGTTGCTCCTCCCTCCTACCTCCCCATATATGCCGGACGCTGTGCAGTGAGGAGAGCCACCCCTGACCCTCCTGGTAGGTCGCTCCGCCTCCGCACAGCTCCGCCTGTGTGCCCCTGCCGCTGCTGAGGTCTCGCATGTAAGTGTGCTTTTCTGTCTTGGTGCCCCGTTTTTTTTTTTTTGCCTTCAGTGTTACTGTTTTCCCCCTCTTTGTGCCCTGTGTTTTGCCTTCTGTGCCACTGTTTTGCCCCTCCTTGTGCCCCACTTTTTGCCTTCTGTGCCACTGTTTTCCCCCTCCTTGTGCCCTGTTTTTTGCCTTCTGTGCCACTGTTTTCCCCCTCTTTGTGCCCCGTTTCTTTTGCCTTCTGTGCCACTGTTTGCCCCCTCTTGTGCCCCGTTTTTTGCCTTCTTTGCCACTGTTTTCCCCCACCTTGTGCCCCGTTTTTTTGCCTTCTGTGCCACTGTTTTCCCCCTCCTTTGTCCCCGTTTTGCCTTCTGTGCCACTGTTTTCCCCCTCCTTGTTCCCCGTTTTGCCTTCTGTGCCACTGTTTTTCCCCCTCCTGTGCCCCATTTTTTCCTTCTGTGCCACTCATCTTCCCCTCCGCTGTGTCCCCTGCGGCCCAGCCCCCCTGACTGACCACTGCCAATTCGCTGCTCCCGCCTCCCAGCTGCTCCTCCCTCCCACCTCCCCATATATGCCAGACCCTGCTCAGCCGCGGCGCAGGCGCGCCGCTTGCGTGCCTAACGCAAGCCCATCTGCGCCCGTCTGCACCTGGACCGCGCCCAGCGACAGGAATTCTGGACCCCGCACACATCACAACATCCGCCTCCGCTATGACTCCAGCACTCTCCACGCACTCAACGCCGGATGATCCCGCACCTGCTGCCTGGCTGCCCGAAACACACCCAAGGACCCTTCTCCTGCCGGAACTGCAGCTTCACCAGCATGCGGCCCGCCAACCCACCCAACATGGGAACCAACTTCCTCAGATGTATCCTGCTCAACACCTGCTCCGCCTGCAAGCATGCCGTCGAACTCTGGGACCTACTTGAAACCAACGCCCCAGACGTCGCCTTCCTGACTGAGACCTGGTTGACCCCCTCCTCGGCTCCTGACATTGCCATAGCCATCCCGGAAGGCTACAAGATCACCCGCAAGGACCGCACCAACGGAATAGGAGGACGAATTGCCATCGTCCACAGAAACACTCTCAAAATTTCGACACATGCCGACGACACACTCAGCACCGCCGAACACCTGCATTTTCAGATCAACACCGACCCCAATACTACCCTGAGAGGCACCCTCATCTACAGATCCCCTAGACCCCGACCACAGTTTTGCTACTCCATCACCGACCTCGTCAGCACACACGTCCTCGCCTCCACGGACTACATCCTCCTCGGGGATCTGAACTTCCACCTCGAGAACAACAACGACGCCAACTCCTCCACCCTGATTGACAACCTCAGCAACCTCAGACTCAGACAACTCATCACATCACCCACACACTTCGCCGGCAACACACTTGACCCCATCTTCTCAGCAAGCACGCATGTCTTCTTCGACCACACCACCGAACTCCACTGGACCGACCACCGCTGCAGCCACTTCACCTTCCGGAAACCCACCACACACCACTGCACCTAGCAGATGCCTTGCCGCAGCTGGGGCAAGATCACCGAGGACCAGCTAACCACCGCCCTCGCCCAGAACCCACCCGCAGAACCAACTGACCCAGACGCCGCAGCCCGCAGCCTCAGACAATGGATCAACGACTGCACCAACACCCTCTCCCCGCTCAAGAAACCCCCGAACACCCACACCAGCAAGAGAGCCAGCTGGTTCACCGAAGACCTCCAGGCCTCCAAGCGAGCCTACCGAACACTAGAAATAAACTGGACCCGCGAAAGAACACCGGAAAGCTACACAGCCCACAGGAACGCCACCCGCCAACACCACCAACTCATCAGATCTGCCAATAGGACCGCCTTCAAAGACCGGCTAGACAACAACGCACACAACAGCAAAGAGCTCTTCAGCATCGTGAAGGAACTCTCCAACCCCAGCTCCAACAACAATGACATTCCACCGTCACAAGACCTGTGCACCTCGCTGGCCACCTTCTTCCATCACAAGATCACAGACATCCACGACACCTTTGAGGCCGTCACTACCCCGGCAACATCCCACACCCCCGCTCCCCCGACCACCACCCGCACCAACCGTCTGCATGCCTGGACCAACATCAACGACAACTACACCATCAAGATCATGAACACCATCCACTCCGGTTCCCCGGAAGACCCCTGCCCACACCACATATACAACAAAGCCAGCAGCACCATTGCACCCCACCTCCGGAAAACCATCAACACCTCCTTCAAGAAAGCGACCTTCCCAGAGAGCTGGAAGCACGCAGAGATCAACGCCTTACTAAAGAAACCCAAGGCGGACCCCAAGGACCTCAAGAACTTCCGACCCATCTCCCTGCTCCCGTTCCCGGCGAAGGTCATCGAAAAGGCCGTCAACAAACAAACAACTGACCAATTCCCTCGCAGAAAACAACATCCTGGACCCATCCCAGTCAGGGTTCCGCAGCAACCACAGCACCAAAACTGCCCTCATCGCTGCCACTGACGACATCAGGAACATGCTCGACAATGGAGAAACTGCGGCCCTCATCCTCCTGGACCTGTCAGCCGCTTTCGACACAGTCTGCCATCGCACACTAAGAGCATGCCTCCACGACGCCGGAATCCAAAAGAAGGCCCTGGACTGGACCACCTCCTTCCTCTCCGGGAGAAACCAGAGCGTCCGCCTCCCCCCTTCCTCTCCGAAGCCACCAAGATCATCTGCGGCGTCCCCCAAGGCTCATCTCTCAGCCCAACGTTGTTCAACATCTACATGGCACCACTCGCCCACGTCGCACGACAGCACGACCTAAACATGATCTCCTACGCCAATGACACCCAGCTGATCCTCTCGCTCACGAAGGACCCCAAAACAGCCAAAACCAACCTCCACAAAGGAATGAAGGCCATCGCGACTGGATGAGGAACAGCCGACTGAAGCTGAACTCGGACAAGACGGAGGTCCTCCTCCTCGGCACCACCCCCTCAGCCTGGGATGACTCCTGGTGGCCAACGGCACTAGGAGCACCCCCTACACCCACCACCCACCCACGAAACCTTGGGGTCATCCTCGACTCCACACTCTCCATGACAAAGCAGCTCAACGCCATCTCCTCCTCCTGTTTCAACACCCTCTGCATGCTTCGCTGGATCTTCAAGTGGACCCCCACCAAAACTAGAAGGACGGTCACCCAGGCCCTTGTCAGCAGCAGACTGGACTACGGCAACACACTCTACGCAGGAGCCCCGGCCAAACTCCTGAACGACTCCAACGCATCCAGAACACCTCCGCACGCCTGATCCTCAACATCCCCCACCGCTGCCACATCACATCCCAACTGAAAGACCTGCACTGGCTCCCCATCAACAAGGCTCATCTCTCAGCCCAACGTTGTTCAACATCTACATGGCACCACTCGCCCACGTCGCACGACAGCACGACCTAAACATGATCTCCTACGCCAATGACACCCAGCTGATCCTCTCGCTCACGAAGGACCCCAAAACAGCCAAAACCAACCTCCACAAAGGAATGAAGGCCATCGCGACTGGATGAGGAACAGCCGACTGAAGCTGAACTCGGACAAGACGGAGGTCCTCCTCCTCGGCACCACCCCCTCAGCCTGGGATGACTCCTGGTGGCCAACGGCACTAGGAGCACCCCCTACACCCACCACCCACCCACGAAACCTTGGGGTCATCCTCGACTCCACACTCTCCATGACAAAGCAGCTCAACGCCATCTCCTCCTCCTGTTTCAACACCCTCTGCATGCTTCGCTGGATCTTCAAGTGGACCCCCACCAAAACTAGAAGGACGGTCACCCAGGCCCTTGTCAGCAGCAGACTGGACTACGGCAACACACTCTACGCAGGAGCCCCGGCCAAACTCCTGAACGACTCCAACGCATCCAGAACACCTCCGCACGCCTGATCCTCAACATCCCCCACCGCTGCCACATCACATCCCAACTGAAAGACCTGCACTGGCTCCCCATCAACAAGAGGATAACCTTCAAGCTCCTCACCCACACACACAAGGCACTCCATGACACTGGACCAGCGTACCTCATCAGACGACTCAGCCTCTACACCCCCGCCCGCCAGCTCCGCTCAGCAGACCACGCCCTCGCTACCGTCCCCCGCATCCGAAGAGCACCGCCGGCAGCAGATCATTCTCCCACCTCGCCGTCAAGATGTGGAACACCCTCCCCATCCGCCTACGGCACACCGAAGACCTTCTAACCTTCAGGAGACTCCTCAAAACCTGGCTCTTCGAACCGTAGCAGCACCCCACCCCTAGCGCCTTGAGACCCTCACGGGTATGTAGTGCGCTTTACACATGCTATGATTGATTGATTTCTAGCATCTTTTGTAACAAATTTGAGGTTATACTTGCAAAGTAGCACTGCATTCCTAAGACGCATTCATGATGTTAGATGAGAGGAAAGTTACTTTATGATAACATTGGACATCTGTTTGTTATATACCTGTATAAGGAAATAAAATAAAGGCCCCCTGAACTCTGATCATACGATTCGTAGGACAGGGAATAAACAAATGTGGAAAACAATTCCTAGGCAATCATTTTAGATACACAAATATATAGGCGGAGGGTATCACATATACTTATGACAGATGACAGCGTCCATAAAGAGAAGTATCATATTTTAATACATCATCAATTAAAAATACAAACTGTAATACATTCCGGTAATAATTCAAATTCTCAATTTATAAAATCAGGTAATAATACACAGTCAATAGACAAATAAAATACTAATAATTGTTACAAAAAATAAAACAAGTAGTAAAATTTCGACGCGCGTTTCGGCGTAGCGGACGCCTCCTTTAGGAAATTACTACAACAACCTAAAATAGAAAATGTACAAATTTATATTGGACTGTTTGACAATAAATAGCTTAAAATACAACATTCTTTATACAATTATATATATATATGGACATCCATCTGTACTGTCTGTATAAGGGGTTCCTCTCCATTCTTCTAACATGTTATAACATACAATATTTAGACAAAGACTAAACCATATCTTCTGCTAGAGTACTCAATTCTTATATGTAGTGGGCTGGCCACTACTCTTTGATGTAGAAGGTACCAAACTTATAATTAACAGTGGGTATATATCCCAAAACCATTTCAATGAAAATCAATGATTAAACCTAAAGTAACAGTTACTTTAATTAGGGTATGATAATTCAAATACAAAACCCAGAAAGAAAGGATATATATAAAGTAACGGATATAAGAGAGAGGCGATGTAGGGGAGGGGGAAGGGGAGGGGGAAGTAGGGGGGGAATTCGAAAAAGAGAGAAAGTGGAAAAGAGGGGGAAAGGAAAATGAAAGGTTGGAGGGGTGGGCGAGGGGGGGGGTTTGTGGGGGGTTTTGATGAAAGAAAGGGAGAATGTTTTATCTATTTAACAAAAGACTTTGTGACTCTACTTACTAATTATAGAGTGACGTCTGGGTAAAAACTTTAAAAAGTCGCTTATTTTCTTAGATTTGTTGGTTCATGATAGACTTTTCTGAAACATCTGTATTTAGGGAGATAGTGGTTATGTTAGTAAATCGGTCTGTTCTAATATAAGCAACAGCAAGGACTAGTATAAGTGAAGTTCATGGTACTTACTAAGAAGTCCCTTCTTCCCCTTAATATAGGTATCGATAGGATGATTCTAATTGATTTCTAGCATCTTTTGTAACAAATTTGAGGTTATACTTGCAAAGTAGCACTGCATTCCCAAGACGCATTCATGATGTTAGATGGGAGGAAAGTTACTTTATGATAACATTGGACATCTGTTCGTTATATACCTGTATCAATCAAAGAAAGGGAGTTGACACTTGTATGTATTACTTCCGCGGCAGACATAAATACTTATAGGAACACACTAATATGCTTGAACAAATAATGTTATACTGTCTCAACCAAAAAATCTTTATCTTTAACAAGACATTTTCCAGACAAAAGTCCAGGACCGCAATGGCCACTTGTTTTGCCCAAAGCCTGGTGAACCTTTTCCTAGGCTGGTGGGAGGAACAAATGGAGTGGGTGGAAGAAAATGAAAAGTTTACAGAACACATCCCATTCTGGATCAGGTACATCAATGACCTATTCCTGATTTGGGATAGATCCAAAGCCCTAGCTCAAGAATGTATCAGCAAATTGTTTAACAATGAGCTGAATTTGAGTTTCACATATAAAATAAGTGAGAGTTACTGTGAGTTCTTCGATATAACCATCAATATTGAAAATAATCAAATGGCCGTTGGTCTTTTCAGAAAGGACACAGCTGGCAATACCCTCTTGCATGCATTTAGCAACCATCCCACCCCACTCATGAACAGTATTCGTTACGGGGAGTTTTTGAGGGCCCGTCGAAATTGTAGCTCAGAAGCGGTATATCTAAAAGAGCAAATATCATAAAAGAGAGGCTTGCCCAACGTAACTACAGTAAGAAAATAGTGTGTACAAAGCCATCAAGAAAGTGAGAGGTTCCACCCAGTGAGAGGTACTCTTTCGCCCCAAAAAAGACAAGAAGGATAAGGCAATTATCCCTAAAATGATTACTACCTATAACACCAGGTCAACTATCATCAAAGGCATTATGAAACATCATTGGGGTCTGTTGGAAACAGATCCCATAATAGGAAAACAAATTGGTAAATTGCCCAAGATAATCTATAGAAAATCTAAGCCTTTAAGGGACCGTTTGGTTCATAGTTATCATGAAGAACCACTTAGCAGTACTTGGCTAAGTCCGCCGAAAGGCTTCATCAAATGTAGTATATGTAAAGACTGCCGAAATAGCAAAAGCAGGGAGAAGTATAACACCTATGGAATTAAAACCAAACAGATAACAAAGCTCAAAACGTGCACCAGTGACTATGTGGTCTACGCACTAGAATGCCTGTGCGGCCTCAGATATATTGGGAGCAATAAGTTGCATCCCAAGACCAGAATTTGCAGCATATGAGAGCTGTGACCAACTTAGATCTTAACTATCCTGTGGCCAGACATTTCCATGAAAAACATAAGAGCAATAGCAAATTGATTCAATTCTTTGGTATTGATAGAATCCTCCCACATCCAAGGGGTGGTGACAGGGAGAAGCAATTGCTTATCATGAAATCCATATATAATATTGAGCTCAATCCAAAAATGTCTTATGGGCTGAATAGCGGGGAAGAACTAACCACACATATAGGATTAGGCTAGATTGTCCCATCCTATTCATACCTTCCTGTCTAATTAAGGGGCCCATTAGGATGTCGGGTGGATTTTCCCCTCCAGGCTGGCGGTAGCCACCGCCGGCCTGGCGGGGGCAATCCGCCCGAAATCCTCTCCTGAATGCCCCCCGCCATATTAGTATGGCGGGGGTACCGCGGCGGACGGAAAAGGTTTAATATGGTGGCGGTGTCTATTAGACACCGCCAGCCATATTAAGATGGGCCAGGACAGGTGCCTTTCCGTGGCGGCGATGCCGTCATGGAAAGGCATGCGGTCTTCACTGTGGGGACCCCCTGCGGGCCCCCAAAGTGAAGGAGGGGTGGGGGGTGCACACGGGGGGGTACCTGTGGTACCACCCTGCATTTGCATAAACAAAGCGGCAGGCACTGAGCGGTGCCTGCCGCTTTGTTTATGCAAATGCGTCACAAGCATGTTTAGCATTGTGGCGGGCAGGGCTGAGTGCACCGCCCACCACAATGCTAAACATGCAGGATGCGCCCACCACAGTGGCGGGCGCATCCTAATGCCCCCCACAGGACCCCCGCCCTTATGGCGGGCGGTCCCATTCACCGATGGGATGGTGGGCGGACTCAGTCAGCCCGCCATCCTAATGACCCCTCAAGTTTCTGATTAAGTATGTGGTATACACCCAGCCTTGGCTGATTTTAATTGCACTTATTTTAATAAGGGCTGGAGGTAGCATAAGATTTCTGATCTCGAATTATTCATTGATCAGACACTGGCTATGACCGGAACATTGGAAATGCTAGCTAGTTGGATTGCCAGTTCATTCTGTCCCACCACTCCATGTCAGATATATAGTAGTAATTTCTGGCAGCTAAGGGGTGTAGGATCTTGTTACACTCCCCTATTACCTTACCCCTTTATCACTAATATGTACATACACCATGCTTTCTCCTCTGGAGAGCACACACACACTATCCTGTCCCCATCCCTTGGATTAGGATTGGTGAGAACCTTTTAGACATTAAGAAACCCCAGAGACTCTTTGAGGTAGAGCCACCTGAAAATTGTGGGTGTACATTACTCATGATCAAGCGTACACTGCACTAATTGTGGTCGCTTCGTGTACTGATTAAGAAAGAGAATACCGAAAGGACATAGCGTTCTCTGGAGTCCAACGAACATTATGTGGGGGTATATTACCCGTGATAGTCACCCTCATTTACAGTTCTAGGGACCCGATGCAAATGGTTCGAGCATCCGTGATATCCATCCTGTGGATAAGCTATTAGGCTCTTTATTTTGGATGGATAAATGCGAGAATTTGCACTAGTCATTACTATAAAGATGAAATGCCCGTACCTCGAATGTTATAGTGGGGCTTGCTAATTATGGCTTCCTATAAATTGAGTACACTATCTTTGAACGCAGCTTTTCGGCAGAGTATTTCCTCACTGTCGATAACTGACATATATACTCCATAATTGTATGTAACGGGATTGATTGCATGCATTTTATGTTGCCATGCCTAAATCATGTATTTATAATATTATTTCACATAAGTTGTTTGATTTATGTTGATTAATAAAATCAATGTACTCCATACATGATATAATGGTATGTTCTCACTATCTATGAACTGTGAACCATATTTCTAATGGATATTGAGCACTAACCCTGGGCGTAGTTCGCGTAGTAGTGCTACATGTAGCTACGCGAAGTGCACTACACACTACGCGAGATACACATAGCACTACCCGAACTGCGTAGTGCACTGTTCACGATAATTGCACAGTGGCGGATGCTTGTCCGGACTGTGCAATCATTGAAAATGGCTATTTTCACAGAGCGAGCTGTCGTTTTCTGCTGCTCTAGTCGATTTTTACTTGAGCGGCAGCTTTCTCAACGCGGACTTTTAGTTTCTCATCGCGAGCGGTTGCGAGCATAGGCAACCACTCGCAATGAGAAACCTGACCTCCCTGCGTTGAGAATCTCGCCGGGAGGTTAATTTTCCACGCTCGCGATCGGCAACCTGATGTTGCTTATCGCGAACTAGGAAAAAGTCTCGCCGGGATGTCATGAACTTGACGTTGAGGACAGCAAGCAAGCAAAAAACGACCCCGATGCTACGCTACACGTGTTTGCACTGTGCTATATGCAATTCACGTAGTGCAAAGTAGCGCAAACTACGCGAGCGTAGCATAGTGCTTTGCCCAGGCTTATTGAGCACAGGTCACTAACTTGAGAAAGGCTTCACCGAAACGCGTTGTTTGTGTGCACAAAAAAAGTATCTGGTCTGCCGCTGGTTCTTTTCTGGATTTCCCAGAAATTATCACATTTTTTAAATCTTTATATATGAACATATTGAACAGTGTACGATTTTTGAAAACATAATCCAAATTTAATACAATCATAAAAATAATTTCAATACTATAGTTAATTTTTTTTTATTATATAACATACTATTTATTTTCATAAAATTTATAAATGTGCATAAAAAAGGCCTATTTTTATATTGTTCCTATTTATAAAAAATTAGCAAAATATTTGCATAATGTTTTCTACCCAAAACAAAAGTTTCAAATTTACTATGATATTAAAATGTTTCAACATTTCTTTTCTATTTTAGAACATTAAAAACAGTTTTGCTATAATCATGAATCAATTTGTTTAGAAACTAATAGGAATAACTTCTAGTCAAATATCAAAAAACACTATTAATTTGAAAATACATTTATTTACCTTTTTTATAACTAACAATTATTTATCAATTTTTAATTTTTTTACATCATTTTAAATTGCTTTTTATAAATAATTTAAAAAAATTATAATTTTAAAATAATTAATTTTAATTACTTCAAATAATAAAAGATATGCACACTGTTATCCAACACTAACCCAACACCCCACTCCCAAAAATGTCTAGATTTTATTTTTGTATTTAATAAATACACATTTAAAAATAAACACTAATCCCTACCCTTATCCCCTATGAACCCAACATCCCGCTCCTATTCCTCTACATTTTTTCTACAATTGTGTTTTTAAATTAACATAAAAAAACTTAAATATAAATATTCCAATATATGCACTAATACATTATTTTGATACACATCCCACCCTTATTCCCTATACTCCCAACACCTTGCTCCTAAAAAATATATACTAAATAAAAAAAGAAAACCAATGAAATTACAAAAAAATCTTGTAAAAAATCACTATAAAAATTATAAAATAATATAAATACCAAAATACAATATATTACATGCTATCACTAAAAATGATATTACAAGCAATGATATTAAGTGCTTTGATATTAAACACATCGTTATTAAATACAACCACTAAAATCATATTTTTGACATTATTGAAGAAACCGATATTTATGTGTCACGACATTCTTGACACGATTTTTATGTTACACAATATTTTTTTAATTCAATATCTTGTCCGAATACCCCAAGTCTAGCTGTTCGTCTTGCTGCTATGAGGGTATCCAACTCATGAAGTTTTGCTAAGAGTGGAGATGTGCACCTTCAACCTAGTCTGACGCGACATTACCAAAGTGGGTTGAGAGAAGCACTGTCCTTTGGACAAAGAAAACTACAACACAACAACTGTGCATAGCATGAAACAAGACAAGCAGCTATCAAACGAATCTATTCATGGAGTCTCTCTACCAACATTTCTGTGCAACCTCTGTGGTGAAATCTGACCTGTGCATCAGCACCTGTAGTGTATGAGATCTGTGCACCTGAGGAAATTCTAAGAGTGCATGTAACACTACAACCAACAACCACAGACTTGCAAACCACTGGGCCAGTAGCAATTGACCCCCATAACTACTCCTGCATTTCTTATGTCCCGTATCTCTTTAAAAAGTGGAAGCTCACCCTGGTGGGCCTCAGGGCTCCACAATCTTGTTTTTTTACCATTTCTTTATAATACATAATAATAGTGAACAAAAGCCAGTTCTTCAATATTTGTATAAGTAAAAAAAGGAAGGCCCTCAGTTTGGGTAGTAGTCTGCCAGAGTCAATGAACCTGTCTGATGGGTGGCACAAGGTGGACTAAGATCACAAATCTCACTGATTCCTCCCACCTTTTGATGAGTTGGAAGATGGTGAGGAGAAAATGCAAGAAGCTAAGAGCTGGAATCTGTTCATCACATCTTTTGGGTTGCTGCTCTGTGCTTGGGCCAGGAGAGTACTTTATCAAAGTGTCCATCATAGGTATACAAACGATGATGGATGGAATGCTTGAATTAATCTCAACCACTGGTAATCAATCAGGCCACATCTTAATCCTTTGTTATTTTGCACACCATACCACCTAAGTTTGGACCCAGCTTTATGCAAATCAGTCTTGACCCTGCTCTAATAGGAACAGTCTAGCCAGAACTGCCAAACCAGGTCCTTGCTGAACCGCAACACAAGAAACCTAACACCGGTGTTGCCCTAGTTGTAGGCTCATCAGCCAGGTACAGCTTTGTCCAGGTTTCTTGTATTACGGTTCAGCAAGGACCTTAAAAAGATTTTTGAGGAAAAATTACCAGAACCCCACCTCCCCCAAATTTTCTTACAAGAAATTGTCTCACTCACTGTTTGCAATTTGGAGCACCTATCACATCACACCACTTTCAAAGATCATCAGCCACAACTGCTAATGACTTTTCTCAGCACAGTGCCCTAGCCAATGTATATAGAGAGCCCCCAAGTTCCTGATATGTATCTGGATGCCATTGCAGTGACTTTTAGTTTTCCTCCTGCATCTGGATCTGAGGAATAGAGTCCCATGAGGATGTAGAGATTGTTAGTGCACGGTTGACACCAGATCGCACATGGTTATACTTAGAGAGGTTTAGCATTGTGAACCAGTGCCAGAACTGACTAGCTAGATTTTATACTTAACAGAAAGATATTCTTATTTTTTTTTTAAATGACAACACTGTCTTGACAGTCAAGTGATTGCAATATCTATATATATTTTGTCTCTGTTCTTAAGGTTGACACCTCACTCCTTAAGGAATTCCTTAATGGCTTTGCCCAAAATTTGGGTAAACTGTGCCTAAATCCAACCCGGGAGCATGCCACAACAGGTGCAGAGTCGAATGCTTCAAAACTTTAAAATGGCTTAAAAAAGTTAACTAGATGTTATTGGCATGGTGGCCTTATCATCATTTACTGCTTTTAAGGATTGGGGGAATTTTCATCTAGCCGTTTTTGAGATTAAAGGTAAAATGTGAGGGATATATTTATGGCCCAGTTTGCATTGATCTTTCATCACGCAACATGGTACAGGTGAGACACAAACCTTAAGTCATATTTTGTAGCCACGAGTGACTCCAAAATGATGGAGTAATGCAATGCAGTGCAATTCATTGTGTTGGGTTACTCTGCCCTGGGTAGGCATTCCATTGGTGTGGTGTGGGTGTTCCCACGCAACTCCCATGTTTTTTGATGCATTCCCAGATTTACAGGACCTTGTAAACCTGGGAATGCGCCAAAAAGACAAGCCTCCCCAGGGGAGGCGTCATGAGAAAAAATATGTTTGTTTCTCCTCGTTTTTATCTCTTTCTATGTGTGCTGCATTCTGCAGCACACATAGAAAGAGGAAACAGTCTCTCAGTATTGTTTTTGTGCAGTAAGGCGCCCCTTCCTGCACAACAGCAATCCTGCCTACAACATAGGGTCCCTTGCACAATGGTGCAAGAGTGCCTGTGCTGACACTAGGCTGCTAAACCAGTGCCAGCACAAAGGCACAGGACAGGATTGCGCCATATTAGATAAATATAGCACTTCCCTGCCCTTTCCCCTGTGATGTAGGGCAGTGCAGCAAGGTGACTTGCTGTGCTGTCCTGCACCACAAAAATCATAAATATGGTCCTGAGTGTCTAAGGCCCAGGCACACATACTGAATAATTATGTTGGGTTTACTGAGCCCTTGTGTTGCCATTGTGTCACACAAGGCAAGGGCTGAAGTCAAATTTATGAAGGCAGAAGTAGGCAACTTGCTTTGTTTTTGGCCACTTTCGTGGTGCAAGTGCTATACTGTGTCAGCCTGTGTGCCACAGCGAGTGATATATGCACAATGGGAGTTCTCATGCACATTCGAATGCAACAGTAACACATTGGCATTTACAAAAAAATTGCTTGGGGAGGCAGCTTCATGCAGCAATGTCAATGCACCAAAATGCTATGCATGATCAACGCAGGCACATGCAATGACACAAGGGCATCAATTTAAGTAGATGTCCCACCTAGCAAACTCAGGCAAGTTCTTTTCAGCCATGGAGTTAGTTATACAGCTACTGGCGGCTGGTCAGCATCAACGAAAGCTACAGCAAAGGCAGAAGGGGCATATTTTCAGAAAATGAAATACCCTTAAACATCTCAGAGAGGAGGAGGTCATTCGGTTATACAGACTCAAGGAGAGTATCCTGGGGTTGTTGGAGAAGATTAGCTCAAGTCTAAAACAACATGATGGTCCAATGCCTCAGTGTGAAGGGGAGCCTGCCAGGGCCCCCCAAATTCAGTTTCCAACAGCCTTTTTATGTCGGGCAGTCCAACTTGGAAAGGCTGTCCGAATCCGATATCGTAATTAGCGGTCAGAAACGCTGTCTGTAGAACTGTATGAATTGGCTCTGACCAACTCAGATTCTCGGAGTGCCAGCCGGAACCGATTCAGAATGTCCGAATGGTCACCCGTCCGACTGTGAACATCGTAATCGGTTGATGAGAATTGTTTCCGACCGAGTCACGCGGATGAGTTCGGACATGGTCTAGGAGAATGCGACTGTTGGTTGGAGGCTTTCGGCGTGACATCGTAATCGCCCCTTAGTGTGATCTCCCTACGTTTCCACATGTCCTGTTTATTGCATGTGTCATAATATACTATATCAGAAAAACAGTAGTGCTCCAGTATTAAGATATGTAACCATAGGGATATGCTGAATGGGTAATCAGGCCACATTAGCAAATCTGGAAATTAAAGTGTGTCTATATTCTTATCAATGACCTTAAATACCAAAGGATTGTTAGAAGTGATGTGATTTGCAGCATGTAACCAAATACTATGTAGGTGTCCCTCACTGTAATCAAAACACATACAGTAGTATATAACATGTGTGTGTATGGATATACCAGAACACTAAGTAAAAAATGTGTATAAGACAGGATTTATATTCTGTCAATGTTTAGAGACAGGTTAAATATGGGGTCAATGTGTAGAGATGGTCAGCATACTTTAGTAGTATTGTGACATTGAGCAATGGAAGGCAATGAGCAGGGCCACTGGAATTATGTAGCATGGGAAGGACAAAGTATGCATCAGGGTTAATGAAATGATGCTGCAAGAAAGCCAAATTATCCAGCATAGTGAAGCACACTTTATGATAGTATCATTTCATTATTATGTCATTTTTACACTGTCTTGGCATTAGTGGCACTTCATTAGTACTAGTTTAACACCCAAATTTAGCAATAAGCAACATAAAGGTGACCAGTCAACCTTTGCAAAGGGTCTTTCATTGAGTGGCAGCATGCGAAACTGCATTTATAGTAACTTTTGAACTGCTTAACCTAGAATGAATTTATTTTTAAAATCTACAGATTATACAGCAGGTGGTGTATTATGTGGGAAATGCGACATATAATTAAGCTGCAGTCACACAATCACATAGTTTCAGTGGTCCTGGTCATGATATGCAGATTGCACTGGGGAAATCAATATCCCATACAATCATGCAATCATACATGGTTAAATTATATTCATCCATAGTTTAATCATACTGCCAACCAAACAATAAGTACAAGTAAATCAAATAGGGTGTTTTTCTCCTACACTATAATTGATACATCATACATATGTAAGGTGTGGACTACTCCTATTATCTATGTTAATCTCTCATCAGTTGATCAAGGGTAAGGAATACAACTATGGTTAATGACTCACTTAACACACCTAATGCCAAAAGAAATGCAACACTCCGGAAAACCCGGTTTATAGTAGAACACACATTTGGGGTTTTCAAATCCTTATTTAGATAATTGGACCAGTCTGCTGGAAGAAGGCTCTACACACCCCATATGGTCTGCAAAATACTTATAGTATGTGCTGTGCTCCACAACATATGTGTAAAAACGTATCTTGAATGGTAGTCTCCATGTCCACAAAAAACTAAGGAGGGTGGAAATATGGACAATTTGGACATTGTATACTCTGTGGAAGGGCAGACACATAGAAATTATTTGGTGATGGCTTTTAACTTTACCGGGGGAGCAAGATGGTGGCTGTGTGAGGAAGCCGCGGAGCAGCAGCGTGGGCGAGGCGCAGTAACCCCCCATCCCCCACAGAAGTAGCGGTCTACCTGGATGTTTGACCGGGCGAAGGTGCGCTGATGTTGTGTGCTCCCTGGCGGACCGGAGCAGCGGGCTTCGGAGCGAGGCAATTCGCGGCTACAGACGGGATCCCGAGGCTGCTGGCTGCCGCTCTGGCATTCTGGATCCTACGTCTGCGACGTTGGGGGCGTGTCAGTAGCTGGTTGAGTCAGGCCGGGGGAGCCGAGGGAAGAGCTGCGGGAGGAGTGGTTGTGTGGACCAGTTTCCTACAACGGAGGTGGCATCCAGTGGCTATCATACCGATAATGGCCTCGAAAACGGCAGCAGGAGTAGCAGCAAAGGCTGCAGCAGCAGCAAAGAAGAAAACCCTGGCAGCACAAGCAGCACAAGCAGCACAGTCAGCACAGGCAATGCAGGCGGCACAGGCGGCCCCAGTTTCAGTGCCAATTTCAGAGCAAGAGCCAGCAGAGACATCCCTGTCCTCAGGAGACCCGAATACAGGTGAACCTGGTGAAACGCCGGTACTACATAAGAGAGGCAAACAGGTGGTACAGCGCCTACGGCAACCCCCCTCTATTTCGGAGCTGTTGGTTCGTGGAGGAAGGAGCCAGAAGAATGCTGTCGTGGCGGTGCCTCAACCCTCAGCCCAGGAGACAGCGACACAGGAGGCCGAGGAGGCTAAAGAGTCAGGTACTAATTCCGCATCTACCCCCCTTCCGGACGACGTAGAGGGGCTGGAGGATGTGACGCCGCCAATTGTTGTGCTGGCAGAAGGTCTGGCTGAAAAAGGGGGGCATGGGGCGGCCGAGGGATTCCTGGTGTTTACAGGTACTGATGAACAACCTGATAGGGATGCATCTGATAGTGGGGGGACAATTGAAATCACCTCTTATCCCGTACATTCCCTATATGTGCCTGTACTGCCAAATAACCAGCTGGAGGCGGCTCCGGGGCAAGCTCTGGCGATTGGAGGGGTTACGGGTAGAGTGAAGGAGAAAGAGATTACACTATTGTGCCCTCCCCTGGCCCAGCTGACTCTTATGGATGAAAGGGATAAAGAACAAGAGAAGGAGAAAGATAGTAGAGAGTGTTTCTTCTCGGTGTCAGAGGATGCAGAATGGTCCGATGAGGAGAGGAGCTCCTCTCAGGAAGAGAGCAATTTGGAATCCGACAGTGATTTGGAACAGAACCCCCCCAAGCACGGCTAAAAGAGCTGTCGCTCAGGGAGACGTCCATGTACAACACAAGCGGGATCTGGCCTGGGACCACTCTTCAGCTACATCCCATCAGGGAAGCCCCAATACCAAGGCCCCAGTATCCTATCCTCAATTATTAGATGTCATATATCAGACCATCCTTACGCATAGGGAAGAAGCTAGACAGGACACCCGGAAATCACAGGCGGCAATGCGTAAGATGCAGGGTGTTGTTAGAAAACTGTCCAAGGCATACACTAATGTGGGTCATAGAGTCACTAACTTGGAGGAACGGATTGTGGCAACTGAAGCAGAAGCCGCTGTAGCAACATCCAAGGTAGACTACCAGAGTGCCCAGGTTGTCGACATCCAGTGGAAACTGGAGGACATGGAAAATCGGTTAAGGCGCAATATCCTGCGAGTCCTGGGGGTTCCGGAAGGGGCAGAGGGCTCAGATATCAGGGTCTTTATGATCAACCTCTTTAAGTCGGCATTCCCTGAATTATCTGAGTGGAACTGGGTGGCGGAAATGCAGAGAATACATCGTACTCCGTTTAGAGTTCTCCCGGAGCTGGAAGCGGCGATAAACCAAGGGCAGTTTTGATATTCTTTGGGAACTATGTCCTCCGGCAGATCATATCTGAAGAGGCCCGCCCCAATGCAAAAAGATCTAGCGAGGGAGTGACCTTTTTTGTGAGACCGGACTTTTGCCACGCAACGGTCGAGAGGCGGTGGAGACTCCGCCAGCTGATCAAGCCCCTTCAGGACAAACATATCCAGGCCTACTTAGTGAACCCAGCGCAGCTTAAGATAGTTAAAGATGGAAAGACTCTATACTTCTCGTCAGAAGTTAAGGCAAAGGAGTTTTTGGACTCTGTGTGAATCAAATAAGTTTGACTAGCGGAGCGCTTAGTCTGGCGAGGGGTCTAAAACTTATAATGTGCTTGCTGCTCTATTTATTTGAACTGCCTGGCTTAGCAGTATGACTTGTTCTCCTTTCCTTTCTTTGCTTATACAGCTGGTATTGGGTCTAGGTATATGGATTTAAGCTCTGTTTGGATCTTTCCCTAGCTCAGATCTGTTTTTCTGTTTTTTTTTCTTTTTCTTCTGTGTTTCTTGGTGGGGGGGATGGGGGGTAAGATATGGCTCACATGATTGTTTTGATCTAATTAACAGCTGCGTCCATGCTCCACGCTGCTGCACACAACCATCATAAGCTCAGACCAAGGTCTGAGTGCTTCCAATGGGAGGGGGGGTAAGATGGGGGCAGGGTGGAGGGGGGGGGATCTTGAGGGGGGTGGGGGGCACGGGCTGGGGAAAGCAAAATAAAATGAGAATTTATGGTACTGTGCTTTTAATAGTTCTTCTGTTTTCAGGAAATGGTATATATGCTGTGGACAAAGTCTCTTTTCACTCTTTGCAGACAAAAGTAAGGTGTTTTTTTTAACAATAAGTATGGCGAGCCTTAGTGTATACTCAATAAACATAGGTGGGTTGAACGATTGGAGGAAGAAAGCAAGACTGGCACAGTTTGTCAAAACTGAACCTATCGATATCCTGTGTCTTCAGGAAACCCACCTACCATGGGCTAAGAAGCAGCTCCTCAGGGTTGGAGGGTTCAATATTCTGGCATGTTCCTCCCAAACCTCAACAGTAAGGGGGTAGTGATTTTGGGGAAAACTATGCTGGGGGGGCGAAACGGGCCAAGTCTGATGCACTGGGCAGATTTGCCCTGGCGGAGCTGGAGTGTGGCCTTATGGTCTGTGGCATCTATGGCTCAAATCAGGATGACCCAGAGGTTTTCGAAATATTACAAATATTAGAAGAGGAATTGTCAACATGGCTGATTCCTATTCTGGTATGTGGGGACTTTAATATTTCTATGGATCTTTTTGCTGGAAGCTCGTATGCTGGCAGAAAACCAAGGGTAGCTATGGCTCTCCGTTCTATGATGCTGTTGCATAGTCTAACGGATGTCTGGGGGCAAAGGAGCCTAGTGACCCAGGCTACACATACTTCTCTTGCCCCCACCAGAGGTAGTGTAAGCTGGACTATTTCCTTATATCATCCACAGAAATTAGCAGGATCAGCATTAGGAAACTTCCCAAGGTCCTCTCAGATCATAGCCCGTTGGCAATCACATACAATGGTATAGGATTATTTAGGAACTGCAGGGCTTGGACATTCAATCGGAAACTCCTGACTGATGCACAGTTTGTGGAATATATGCAAAAATGGGCCCGCGAATTCTTTGATGCCAACCGTTATAGTGCATCAAGGAACTGTGTGTGGGACTCATTTAAAGCAGCACAGAGGGGGGAGGTCATTAGCTACACTGCTCAGGCCAGGAAAAAAGTACAAGCCAATAGGAACAAGCTTCTGGCAGATCTAGTTAAGGGGCAAAAGAACAGCACTGCCAAGATCTAAGAAAAGGAAGGGAAGGTAGAGAGAGTCAAACAAGTATCTGCCTAATTAAAGCGGAATTACAAAAACAACTGGCAGAGAAAGCGGCAGCGGAATACTGGACATATAAGAGGAGAGTGTATGAGACTGGGGAGCAGGCTGGGAAGAAACTAGCGTTAAGGGTTAGGCAAGGCTGCACTAAAAACATAATAACAAGCATCCATGAGAATGGACGTGATGTTGTGGAACCCCAGGGCATCCTCTCAGTTTTCGCAAACTTCTATCAAACCCTGTATAAGGAAGAAATGGGTGGGGTGCGTCCACATGGCAGGTATCCGGATAATGGGCCCAGGCTGGGATTAGTTGACAGGAAAAAATTGGAGCTGGATATAACGCTGGATGAGATCGTGAGGCACTATCTGACCTGGCTGCCGGTAAGGCTGCTGGGCCAGATAGCATTCTCCTCGAGGTGTATAAGTGTCTTTCGGCAGAGCTGGCTCCAATATTGTTGGATCTATTCAATGGCATCATCTGTACGGGCAAGATCCCGGAAACATGGAAAGACACCAACATCATAGTCTTCCATAAAAAGGGAAAGCCAAGGGAAAACCCTGGGTCCTACAGGCCCATATCCTTGATAAATTCGGACAATAAGCTGTACGCAAAGATCCTGGCCGCGCGGCTGGGGAGGGTCATTGGTGGGCTCGTCTCCCCCTGGCAGCATGGGTTCATCCCCGGTCGAGGAACGGCGGACCACATTAGGAGAGCAATCTCGCTGTTTGAGGCCTGTGCTGCTGGGGGGAGGGGGGTCGCCATGATCCTCCTCAACGCGGAAAAGGCGTTCGATTGCGTCAGGTGGCTATACCTGTGGGACGTCCTGATAGAGAGAGGTTTTGGCCCAAAAATCCGATGGCCATAGAGGCCATGTATTGTGATCCAATGGCTCGAATACAGATGATGGGCCAGAGCTCAGATAGGATTAGGATAAGCAGGGGCTTGCATTGTACATGGACCCGCTGGTCAGGCAAATTGTGGGGAATGAGGGAATCCAGCCAGCATTAACTAATGGATTTGAAAGCAAAATATTGGCGTATGCCGATGATCTGGCAGTGATTACGTCAGAGCCAGCTGAGGCCATGCGGATACTGGTGGAAGTCACTAGGGAGTTTGGTATGCACTCGGGGTATCGCCTGAATGAGTCCAAACCCCAGGTAATCTGCTCAAAGGAGGTTGTTAAAGTCGATCAAAGATATGTCGATTCTGCAACTTATCTTGGGGTAGTAATTAACGCAGAAACAGGCTCTATTATTCAGGATAATTTTGCCCCACTCCCAAAATTGAGTCAGATTTGAAGCGGAGGATTTCATTGCATCTATCTCTCATAGGGAGGACCAACGTGCTAAAGATGACTATGTTACCCAAACTCCTTTATTTGTTTAGATGCATACCCTATTTAATTGAGGAAGGGATGTTAAAAAAGATGGAGTCTATCTTCAATAGTTTTCTCTGGCAGTATGGTAAAACCAGGCGGGCAGCAAGATATATGACTCTCCCACAGGAACGTGGAGGTTTAGCAGTCCCAAACATAAGATTCTACCACTGGGCCTGTTTGTTGATGCAGATGTCTATATTATTTGAACCAGTACCCAGTGGGAGATACTCATATGACCCGATCTCTGATCTTTATGTTCTACCATCAATGTACGAACTATTGATGGGTAAGGAGGCCGTGGGGGCACTGTTGAGAAAAACTAGCCGTAGATTTTTTTTTAAATTCAGGTATAAGGGGGCGCTTAGCGCCTGTGATCTGTGGAAAAATCTGCAGAAATTGCTTCACATCCCTAAGATCAATATGCATACCCCGCTGTGGAACTCAGGGTATTTACCAAACTTGAGTATGGATGGGGCCTGGAAATGCTGGGAACAGCTGGGCATTCGGACAGTGGGCGATGTGATGCTGAATGGTAACATTATGAGTTTTAACTGGCTACAGGAGAAGTATGGTCTGTCCAGCAGCCAAATCTTTAAGTATCTCCAGGTCTCACAAACACTCAAAACTGTTATTTCGGATATCGTCCCCGGTCCCTATTGCCCTGTGCTGGGATATTTGTTAAGAGGAGGCGATAGGATTAGCAGTATATATCAAGCTCTGATAGAAAGATCGCCCTGTGATCTTGAGAAGTACGAGGTTGCCTGGGCAGTCAGACTTCAAGACCCGGATACAGATCTTGATAAAGCTTTGAGTTTGGATAAGCAGGTACTACGGTCCTCAAACCTGAAGGTTCAGCATTTCAAAACACTCTTCAATTTGTACTACACACCATCCAAGTTACACGATTGGGGTATGAGGATCGATAGTAACTGCCCTAAGTGCCAGAAAGGCCCTGGAGATCTCTTACATATGTTTTTTATTGCGAGAAGCCTAGTCTGATAAAAACTGAGATCGAGAAATTTTTGGAGGGGCTGCTAGGCTTAAAAATCAGCCTATCCCCGACGGTGATGATCCTCGGGAGCGATAGTAAAACGGCTCTTATTAATAAAGAAACAGAGGCCTTTATCGTCCTGGCCGTCGCTGTATTACGTATTTTACTTTCAGCCGCTTGGAAGGATCCAAACGCCCCAACCTTTCAAATGTGGCTGACCAGGCTTCTTGGTATTCATAA
This sequence comes from Lissotriton helveticus, assembly GCF_964261635.1. Classification (NCBI taxonomy): domain Eukaryota; kingdom Metazoa; phylum Chordata; class Amphibia; order Caudata; family Salamandridae; genus Lissotriton; species Lissotriton helveticus. Next base: position 939,124,048 of record NC_136070.1, read on the forward strand.
TATCGAATCCACTCTATATCTCCACAAGGGTAAGAAATCGCGCGATTTTGGCAAGAAGATATGGGACCCCCTAAAAAATTGGAGGGAGGGACAGTTATAATCAATTGGGGTTGGAGCCCCTTATATGTATATTTATATGTATGTGTAAACATCTATTTATATGTATATTTAATGTATGGATCTATCTATGTCTCTTCTCTGCTTATCGAAGTATATTACCAGATAATGTATCTCTGCTAGGTTTTTTGTCGTCAACATTTTCTATGCTGTATCTGTTTTTGTATCAATGAATTCTCAATAAAAAAAATAAAAAAAAGAAATTATTTGGTGAATCATTTTTTCACAGAGTACATGATTTCCAATTTGGTTTAATAAATGTGAAACAACACAGGGTTTACAAATAAATAACGCAAGTTCAAACAAATGGGGTTTTCTAACATGTTTGTCTTTATTTTCTAAACAAAACTATGAAATGTGTAAATGTTGTCAAACGACCATTTGAGTCAACAATACATCACTGGAATGACCAGCCTGTATTGCAAAAGCAACGGTTTCTTGGCCAATTTTTGGGTTTATAAATATGCTGCTTGAGGCACAGATATATGTGTGATGTATGGATGTGTGATGTTTGCTGATTAGAGTCATCTAAAATGCATCAATATAGGTAGATATACCCTTGATCAACCTTTCAGCTGTCATCTCAGTTGTAAGGCACAAGTAGTCCCACATTGTAACGATTGACATTGCCATTGTGTGAGACTGCTACACAGTTCATGTTCCATGCAGGGTGTGTATAACACAACAGAAACAGAAGAGGTGATGTAATTGTTGATTTCCAATAACGCTTTTTAACACGCCACCGATTGTTCACAGTATGTGATCTTTAAGTTGAAAGATGTATGTGTTCTACACGATCAAAAATTTAATTTCAATAGTTCTAGTCATACATTCTGAAGTTTATACATTTTCCAAATAATTTGCGTTGGTAATGAATACATTTAGTGGTGCTTCTCCAGTGCAGCATAAATGATTCATGTGTTCCACACATTCAAAAATGTAATCTAAATAGTTTTAGGCATACAGTCTGAGGGTTCTATATTTTTAAAATCATTAGCTTTGGTAATTTGTAAATTTAGTGGTGCTTCTCCAGTGTAGCGGAATGTGTATAACACAACAGAAACAGAAGAGGTGATGTAATTGTTGATTTCCAGTAATACTTGTTAACACACCTCCCATTGTTAACAGTGTGTGAACGTTAAGTTAAATTATTTATGTGTTCTACATGATCAAAAATGTAATCTCAATAGTTCTAGGCATACAGTTCTAGTGTTATATATTTTCAAAATCAATTGCTTTGGTAATGAGTACATTTAGTGGTGCTTCTCCAATGCAGCATAAATATAGCAATGCACTCATGCAAAGAAAACTGTGTGCGGCTATGCTTGGGTTACTAAATAAATAATAATGTGAATCACTATATATATTGCCTCTTTGGGTAACGGGTTACCTTGTGTTGGGAATGTGTTCCATTGTTGCATCAAGGATGTACCCATGCATCCCCCCATTTATACTTCCACATTTATAAAGTAGCATCCCTCAAACTTCAACTAATGTGATATTTTACAATCAGGTCTGCTGTGGTGCAACATCTGTAAATATGTTTAACAAGTGTAGCAACAAAAAATATGTTTAACAAGTGTAGCAACAAACACAAGTTCCCCACTCATAGTAATGCAGGTCATGGTATCTGGACTTAACAAAACGTCATACTGCTGTAGAGCCTGTCACGACTCCTGCTCCGCTCGGGTGACTTCCAGCGTCTCTGGGACGTGGGACCGCCTCTCTACGCCCTCTGTTATCTGTGCCAAGACACATTGGTCATCACCTGCTAATAGGAAGTAGCGGATCCACTGTAGGAGTCGTTGGCCATTAAGGTAATGACTCGTGTTTGTTTATTCGATTTCTTTATGTTTGGAGCTGTTCCTTTGTTTGTTAACCTGTAGTTTTATTTCAGGCACTCCTTTATTATGACGGGACGTCATGTCCCAGAATTCCTGAGTGGCGTCCATCTTGGGTGGTGCCTCCTGTATAATAGTAGCCCCGCCCTAGACCGCGCAACCTCAACTGTGACAAAGCGTCACACACCAATAAGACAACCTAAACAGCGACTACAAAATTCTAAATGAATATGGAGTAATGAGGCTACTGCCTCGGTATCCAAAAACTCATCACTGTCAGAAGGTATCTGACAGGAGAAGACATGACTCAGACCGCGCACTCATTATTCTGGAGGAATCACCGAGGAGAAAGGATCTGATTGCTCGTCCGCTGATCTCTTTTACTGCCAATTCTTGTTCATGGATATTGATACGACATGAAACATAGAAGTTGGCAATATTGTGTTGAACGTATTGACATTGCTGGAGCTGCGATTTGAACAAACTAGTCATGCTACCTTTGTGATATGTAATTGTTGACTATTTTACAAGGCCACCAACAGAAAGGTTTGGCATATCTTTTGAGAGCAAGTCCATAACATATCTCTGAACTACGTTACTAGAGATTCTTCCAGGATTAACGCATTCTATATGGAGTGTGGAAACTCCACATCCAGTCCTCAAAGAAAGCAACAGAATACTTATAGGGACTAAGAATGTGGAGTGTATCACGTTTCAGTACAGTATAGGGTCTGATAAAGTTTACATGTTTATTGAGAGTGTTACAGAAAGTCACAGCCTAACTAGATTCCCTTGTTGTTGCTTGTGCCTATTAGTTAATTTTCTCTTAAATTCCGAGTTCTAACGCAAGGGCTGGATTCATCAAAGTTGACACCCCCTTTTCAGGTACTAATCGAATAACTATGCGGAAGGGGGTTAATAGGAGGGTTCAAGAATAAGGCAAGGTTAAAGGTCTTTCTTTTCTCTTTTAGATCGCCTTCCCAGCTGTTCCTTCCCCAAACCCTTTCCCTCACCTGGCCACTCTAAGGTCCAGATGTACGACTGTTTTTCATGGTCGCAAAGGGGTTTTAGGTCCATTTGAGACTGCAAAAAATGTGTGGCCCAGGTACCAACCCTATTTTGCGAGTCGCAAACAATTTGCGACTCGCAAAATAGGTTTTCGCAACTCGCTATTACAATATGGCGTTCTCTTCGTAATAGCGACTCCAAGAGCCATGTAAGAATGTTTTGCAACAGCAATTGCGGTTGCAAAACAGTCCCAGTTTACCACCCTTCACAGAAGGGTGGTCAAGCACTTGCAAACGGGAAGGGGTCCCAAAGGGATCCCTTCCCCTTTGGGACTGCATGCACAAACATTTTTTAAGGACAGGCAGTGGTCCCAGGGACCACTGCCTGCCCTTAAAAAATGAAAATGAAAGGTACATTTTTATTTTCTAAATGCATCCCGTTTTCCTTTAAGGAACACAGGCTGCATTAAAAATTCTGCTTAATTTAAAAGCAGTCCCAGACATGGAGGTCTACTGACCCCAGCAGGCCACGAGCCCTAGGAGTGCCAGCCATTCCCTATGGGGTCTCAAATTTGCAACAGCCTCCTTAATATTCATGAGGCATGCAATATGCAACCCCATTGGGAATCGCTAACAGTGTCTCAAACACAGTTGTACATAGCATTTTGTGACTCGCAAATTGCAACTCACAATTTGTCGGAATTTGCGAGTCGCAAAATGCTATGGTTGTACATCTGGCCCTAAGAGTCTGTGTTATAACGAAAATCAGACCTGGTGGTGCCCGGAGTTCGGCCCCTGAGTCGTCGTGCAAATCCCAAGGAATCCTATGGCATCGTGACACGACCTATTTCAACTCATCCTATACAAAATGTACAAATCTACAGGTAAACAAACACATTCCATAACATATGTCACCAATTATATGTGTCATATACGTTTAGGATCTGCCCAATCCAGGGGCATCACAATTGATTTAGACTCTGAAAAGGTGTAAAACTGTTGGGCAAATTGACTTTGTAGTAACATGGATTCTACAGAGTACTATCACCATCTTGATGAGGGGTATCATACGCATACCTGTAAGAGGTATACTAATGTTAAGTACCTAACATCATTTAATGGTTTAAAGTTGTCTGTTTTTTGTGTTATCTTATTGTTCACTGGGAACATGAGCATATCTAAAAATAACACATGGGGAAGCGTGTGTATTCCAAATCAATCATGACGGAGATAATTTTGTCTACTCATTTCACATAAAGGACAGTTGAGGAAGCAACAATGTATATACTTTGCACATACACAATATTGAAATAGCTCTAGGTGCCAAGTTTACCAATATGTTATAAAATGCAGAATAGCTAGCCTACCTGCTGGATTGTGTTGGCTGATTACTTGCAAAATGTTCTAATATGAATCTCAACTCTAAGTTTACACTTGCACACAAATCAATATAAATTCCTAATGAATATTTATGAAACAATCAAATAACTCCAATCCAATAACATGCACAACATAAACGTTTGTTGCCCCTATTTTTATTTAATAAAGCAATTCATTTTACACTTACAAACCATAAAATGTCATGCTACCTCCAGCCCTAGTTGGACCAAGAAGTCTGTAACATGTGACACAACATCCACCCAATGTAGCAGAATTTGTTGGACAGCCTGGTCCACCATGCTCTCTGAGAGCTGGGCTTGGTGGCTCCGTGAGCTGGCTAATGCATCCACTACAGGGGCCTGTGTTTGCCCTCACGGTCACAGGTTCAAATCTTTGCGGGTCCACTCAGCCTTTCATCCATCTGAGGTTGATAAAATTAGCACCATTAAGTTGGGTAACAATAGACATCTGGTATATAGTGCCAAGACGCCTACGGGTGAATTTGTGCTTTACAAATACGCATGTTATGTGAGCACATGCTTGTATATTGTGCCATACTGCACTTTTAGTTACATAAGTTGATAGGCTTGACTGGCATGGGCAGTCTGGGTAGGTCTGCCTCCTTGGTGAGCTGGAGCTGATGGACGCTACTTTTGAACCATGTCAGACTTGAGATTGCTGGGCCTGTTACCACGAGTAAACAGGAGTTTAATTGTTTCGTTTTAGATAAATGTTAAGTGCATAAACATTCCCCATTAAAGTAATTGAATTTCCTGAAGTGATTTTAATAAGCTATCCAGTAAATAGAATATACATAAATACAAAAACCTGTGCCAAGGGGCAATGTGGTAAGTTTACAGCATAACAAAATGGAAGTAGTACAGTTGCTGTGTACCTTTGAGTTGGAATGTGGCGTTAAAATTCATTTAACCAAAACCATTTTTGTACAAGTCCTATTATTTGTGCACCACTGTGCTTTGTATCCATGTTGGCCTTGGTTGGTCTGCTGAATTCTCCTGTACACTGTCAAATGCATGACGCTTAGGCAAAGCATACACTCAATCTGCATCAGCACACTATGGATTTTGTATACGTTTCACTTGGACTCAGACAAAATACCACTTACTAGCCATATAATGATCTTCGTTACGGGTGGCTGCATGTGCAACCCCTTGCTTAGACAAAGACTATATATTAGTAGGCTAGATCAAAGGTACATATTTTATAGCAGACATAATTGAAGGTCAGTAGTCACTAACCCACAAGAAATGCCTTGACATGGGTCTGTGCTAGACACAACATATAATGGTTGCCTTACTGACAATAGGCTCCTGTAAGGGAAATGTAATGTGTAACTAACAAAAATATATGTAACCTTGGCAGTCGTAATTTTACATTATGGGGCTTTTACACTGTTGGCCTGTTGCCTCCTACCAACAACGTCTCGGACTCGGGCGCGACCGAACTGAGGTCAGCGGTTCCGACCGCCTGATTACGATGTGACCGAACACTGTTCAGTCGGATTACCGCTGCTCTCTATGGGAGCTTGTGTCACAGCTGTGAACAAGCCATAATACTGGCTCCTCTAGAGAAATGGGTATGTGTGTAAAACCCTGCTCCCTGCTGCAGGGACCCTATGGTGCCTGCCACAAAGTGCAGAGTTTTACAGGGAAGTACCCCAAGTACCTCCTCGACCACTGACCGCGGAGGCAAGGAGGCACTGCTAGATACCTCCAAAGTCACTGTCCGACAGCCTTTCCATGTCGAAAATGCTGGCACGGAAAGGCTGTGGGAAACCGACAACGTAATCACAATGGCAGAAACGCCGTCTATAGGGGATTACGGTGAGGTTCCCACTGGCTGGATGACTCTGAGAGCCGGTCAAAACAGAGTTGGAATGACCAGCCGGTTTACGTTCTAACACCAACATTGTAATTGATGGTCGGACCGCAACCTGACAGAGTCGGTCAGAACGCCTCCGACCACGGTTGGAAAGCCTCCGACCAGCGTTGAGAGGTTTTCTGACCAACATCGTAATCAGCCCCAAAGTGTTTGCTACAAATATGTCTAATATAAGCACTGCCCTTGACATTTCAATACATGTCTTCCTCATGGCTGGAACATAACTTATTTGCAGCATCTGCTGAGATCGTGAGTTGAAGTAGACTAACAATTAAGTAGAAGCCTCCCAACACCATCCAGCATAGCAGAACACCTATATATCTTGCTGTTGATTTTGAGAACATGAATGAGGAACAAATAGACATAATGTGTGCCTTCTAGGCTATCTCATAGTGCAGATTCACTATGTGGTCCCCAGAGTCTTCATAGGCAGTGTAGGACAATGTTGCAAGTGTGGCTGCAATAAAAGATGTATTATATTTATGAATGAAGGGATACGTCCTTTACTAATTACCAAAAGATGCCCCATAGACCTATATGTCTGTATGTGTAGCCAAGAACTGGACACTTGGAACTATGTTGTAGGTATCCTACGTCTATATGTTTTTCCTCTTTACAACTGGGTCTGGGAGGGCCACAAATGAGTCATGAACTTGCCACAAGACCTTCATATATTGGGAAAATCATACATTTTCATGGGTGGTTCCATTGGAACACCCATACTCCACCTATTTCTTGCAGAGTTTCTGCTGTGTTAGGCAATGCTGTGATATGTGCAGCCTAACATGACTCTATGCTTATTTAATGTATCAGACAACCAGAGGCAATAAAGGTGACTTTGTAAGTGATAGTCATCATCAGTTAAGAATTGCTCCTACCTTCAATGCCCTTGCACAATGTAATCACTTCTTGATTAATTACTACATTAGGCCTAAGATTTAAGAAGCCTTCATGTTGCCCTTGTGTCATTCAAGGCTGTGGCCTTGGAGAACTCAAAGACTTTGTTGATACTTACTAAGCCAGAGAAGGCCTGATTTCTGTGGCTTTCCATGGCTTTGAAACAAAAGATCATGCAGGACAGTTGCTTGCACTTTGTTATGTAAAATATCAGGCTGGGACATATTACTTGGGTGGTTCATTGGCATTCCCAAGCATCTACCCATGTTTTTTGGCCCATTTCCATATTTAATAAAGCTACTAAACCTGATAATGAGAAAACCTTGAAGTTCATGAACATGCCTGTAAGGATTGCTTTTGTGCAGGAAGGTATGTGTGCCTGCACAAGAACTATTCTGTCCCGTAACGCAGACACCCATGCTCTATGAAGGAAGGGTGGTTGTGTTGGCGCTAGGTTGCACACAGTGAGCCAGTGCAAAGATAAATGCTCTATATCTATGGTAATAGTGAGCATTTCTGGTCTCTCCCCTTAACACAACGCACACAAAATATTTGACTTGCTGCCCTGCGTTGATTAAAGTATATGTAAATATTCCACTTCATCTAGTTACAAACCCACATGATAAGGTGGTAATGTAGTCTACTTAATTTGATATATCTATGTGTGGGGCACTAATTTAATGAGAATTATAGAGGATGCAGAAACTGCTGGTTGCGTAATCGTGGGAGTCCCTGTTATAATTGTAGCAGACTGGGATCGCTGGAGTGAACTGGGGAGGAGTTAATTGGGTTTAAGCTCTGCTATATGTAGCCTGGACAGGATCTTACAAAGTCAACAACAAAATTAAATAAAGGGAAGTAACTGACGTACACAAGAGTTATAAAAAAAGAGATGTGCAGAATTTATTTTAAGCCTCCCAAATGGGTTACAATCTAAAACATAATGCAAAATGATTAAAAATCACCTAAAGCGGTAATACAGTATATAAAAATAGTCAAAGTGTAAAAAGTCGACGCGGCGTTTCGGTGCTTGTAAGTCTTGACACCTTCTTCAGGACATTAAGAACATTTGACTCGGTATCTATAAACAAATGACAGTATTTTAGAATCATTGTGTACTTTATTATGTTTATTTATCCTGCAAGATTGCAAGTAGTCCAGAACACTGCGGCCCGTCTTGTACTAAATCAGCCCCCCCGCACACCATCGAAGCCTCTCTTGCACACCTTACATTGGCTACCCATTAAACAAAGGGTGAAGTACAAGATTGGATGTACTATACATAAAAGCCTCCAGAATAGAGGTCCTGAGTATCTAAACAGCAGATTCTCCCTCTATAAACCTGTACGGTCCCTGAGGTCCAGTGACCAAGCTCTACTACAGGTTCCAAGAGCTAGAAAGACCAGGCAAGGTGGAAGGGCGCTATCCATAGCCGGACCAAGGCTGTGGAACAGCCTCCCTCTCTCTCTGAGACTCTGCCAGGAATATCTCCCGTTCAGAAAACAGTTAAAAACCTTCCTATTTCCCAACTAGTGATACCTGTGTACCTACTGCCACAAGTTGAAAGGTTTTCAAAGGCGCGGAGATACTCCTTCGGGAGGCGATCCTAGCGCGGTATAAACCCGTAAATAAATAAATAAATAAATACCGTACTCTTCAAGGTTGTTGTCTTAGTCCCTTGCTACTTACTCCCCTCAGTTACTGTCATACTCGTCTTATATACGTAGTACCAAGATATTGTTACTAGTTCTTCGGTTCTATTTCTTGATAATAGGGCTTAATGTACCTGTATCTTGTATTGAAATCGCTTATGGATTGCGATTCAGTTTGATGTCGATTTCATGAGAATTAATCACCGTTGTTTAAAAGTTCTATGGGAGAAATAGAGATAGATATGACCCTTTTATTTCTTGCTCATGCTCAGATTATTACAGATATTCTACCAGAAGCTCATTAGTTTACCTTGAGGATAGAACATCACGTTTTTATATTTGCACGGAGGGGCCACCGTTGTCAATAGAAGTGGTTTCTTTTTGACGATAAGGTATTCTTTTTTTGAAAGATAAATTCTTCTTGTGGCCTATGTATGGAAAAATCACGTATGATAAATCTCATATGCTGGTCTATATATGGAAAACAGGCCTGTTATTCTAAATATTCCTCTCATTGACTAATGGGTGAGTACTCACCAATATCTATAGTTGCGGTTGAGTAGATCTGTGAATATCCATCAACCAGTAGTTTCTTTTAGCCAGGAAATTCGATTTCTGTGGAGGTAAGTCGAATAAACCTATGGTCATATAATCGTATTACTATTTATCCATGATTCTTCTATGACTAGGTTACTCAGTGCTATAGTTTTATAGCTGACCCCTTTATGTCATTATTAGTGCAAATAGATGTATATCATAGGTACAGGAATTACTTAGTTAAGTACCCAGATGGTGGCTGGTTGGAGTTATCCCTAAATTGAACCCGCCCAGCATTCACCCGGTCCAAGATTTAGTTTAACAGACCAGTCCCGAGTGCAAGGGTTATTCAGTTAAATACACGGATTCTAACCAGTTGGAGTTCTAACTTATTACAACCCACTAAGCATTCCCCTAGTCCAGGGTTTAGTATAACAAGCCCTTCGTCTACATACCTTCTGATTTAAAATCGGCCTCCCTGCTCCTCCGTGCTCGTTCCTTCCTTCCGATGTGGAATGAGAAGGCTACCTCAAAACGCGGCGTATTTGTACTGCCGCTGCCGGGCTTGACCCGGAAAGCATACGTCCTATCATGCAATTATTCTTCGTTCTATATTCAATTCAATTGATCTTTATTTCGGCTGATTCAGCCATAAAAGATACATGATAACATACAACCTATCATACAACACATATATACATTACAAATTTAAAATACGTCTTTTTAAAAAATAAAGATATACAATACTGGTACCTTTTTTTGGTACAAGATAAAAACACATGTGTACACAAGAAATGAATTTGGTCACCATTTACATTTGTTGACAAGGGACACAGTCATACACCGTTTTGTTTTGAAAAAGTATGTGCTTAGTTAAACTACTCATAATGATTGACCAACCTTCTTTCTAGAAAAATAAACTGAGAGAAGAAATCTACTGATACTGAATACAACAGTTTGTAGTGTATTTGTCTTTGCAATCCTATAGGCCTGAAAGCATGTTCTTATTCCTAGGGCATTACACAGGGGTTTAACCCATTTTTTTCTTGCTTTATCATATGCAGAACAGAAAAAGAGGATGTGTCTCTCGTCTTCCATATAAGAACCTGGACACATTGTACACTTCCCCTGTATAGGGTCGACCCCATCCCCGTTTCTCTTAGACCATTGTTCGACATTACTGCTCGTCATAAGGTTCCCATACCTAAACTTCAAGAATAGCGATTTTGCGAGCGGGGGCTCGATCTCATCCAAAAAAATCTCGAAAAAAGGCTCTTCCTTGAAGTATAGGAAATTTTGAGTGAGGGAGCCAATACTGTTTCCATTTGCAAGGCGAGTAGAGATGAAGGACCAAAATGTTTGTTTCATCATAGATTTTGCATTAAACGGTAACCCCTCCGGGCGTTCCCAAAACTCTGATAAGCCCAGGATTAAAAAACATTTTTTGATATGCTTAAGCCATGCAATGGAATGCAAAGAATCAAGACCCAATATCTCTTGAAGTCCTTCCCTATAGTCAATTAGTTCGGGGTAGACCATAGACGTACCCAAAACATTAGTGGTCTTAGTGTTACATAATCATCAGTTCTTCTAAAGTTCAAATCCATTTGGAGTGGTATCAAGGGAGTACTTGTGGGGACCCTTACGATTGATCTCATGAATCTGTTATCTGGTCTATAGAAACTATCCTTAGACCAAGGCCCCCATATCTCAGCCCCATAAAGGGCAGCAGACTGAGTCTTGAATTTGAATAGCTCAAGTGCAGGTGTAATGCTTTTGCTTGAGCAGTTGTTAAGTTTACTGATAATTGGTCTAACATTGTGGGCATAGGACATCTTACTTTTCTCGATTTGATTTTTCCAAGTTAGATACGAATCTAACACGACTCCCAGATAAGAGAAATTATCCACTGTTTCCAGGACTTGGCCATCCAAACATAACGTCCCCCTGTCAGGCTTGGATGGGTTTAGACCCATACATTTGGTTTTATTAACGTTTATCTCTAGCCCCTTCTTCACACAGTATGTGCTAAAAGAATTCAGGAGGGCTTGGAGACCCTTCTTTGTTTGCGATATCAGGATGGTGTCGTCCGCGAAAAGTAACGCAGGCACCATCTCCCCATTAAGTTTAGGTGAATCGCTAGCACAACTGCTCAAATAGTCAGGGATATCATTAACAAAGAGCGAAAATAAAGTGGGAGCCAGAACGCAGCCTTGGCGTACTCCACGCTCTATGGGGATATCGCGTGTCAATTCTCCGTTCGGTCCCCACCTAATATTAGCATGATTCCCATCGTGTAAGTGTATTATTTGGGCCAAGAGACCTCCCGGAAAACCAGCTTCACTAAGTGACCTCCAGAGCAAATTACGAGGAACAAGGTCGAATGCCGCCCTCAGGTCCACGAAGGCGACATACAACCGACCCTTCCTAATGTGCACGTACTTCCAATATATACAACAGAATCTGAAGACCTGGTCTATGGTACTAATCTTACCCCTAAAACCGGCTTGAAGTTTGGTAAGTATAGATTTTTCCTCAAGCCAATCATTTATCCGAAACAGAAGATGTTTTGAATAAAGTTTTTGCAGGATGTCCATCAGACTAATTGGTCTGTAGTTCGAAGGAACAAACCTGCTGCCCTTTTTAAAAATTAGAACAACCTCCGCAGCACGCCAACTGTCTGGAAATTGACATTTACTGGACAGGGCATTGAATAGGTGGTTTATATAAGGAGCCCAAACTTCGATCTCGTGTTTATACAAGTCACCTGGTATTTTATCGGGACCGGGGGCCTTGCTACTTTTTAAATCAGTGATTGCTCTTTCTGTCTCTTCGAGAGTGAAATTCATACCCTCAATTGGTGGGGAAGACCAGGGAATGACATCAGACTCATTATCATATTGTTTGTAGAGAGAAGTGAAGTGATTTACCCATGTCAACTCATCTAAAAAAACATCCTTCACAACTCTACCTGCGTGTGACCCGTTGGCCACTAACCTCCAAAACCCAACATTGTCTTTCATTTTGGCTGCAGACAGCATCTCTGCCCAAATCGACTCCTCCCATCTTCTCTTTGAGCTATTTTGGATAGACTTGTAAAATTCCCTAGCTGCTCTAACATCCTCCTTCGATTTGTTTTTTATAGCCGCCAATAGTTCCCTCTTGGCTGCTCTACATGATTTATCATACCATAATTTTCCATGACACCACATCCTCACACATTGTTGTTTTTTCTTTGGCATTTTTGTCAAACATATTTTTAATTTTTCAAACAGTATATGGTGGAGTTCAATAAATCTTTCATAACAATTGGGCGAGAGAAAATAGTCATCTAGGGACCCAAAAATTGTGTCAAAGGCTGAATAAACTTTTGCCAGTGCATTTCCATTTTCGAGTACATGACACCATTTCAGCACTCGCCTATTATTACTGACATGATGCTCATCACATGAATACACATTACATGAGTTCTGATTAGAGACTTCAGTTAGTGCTCGAGATGGGGGATCACTGAACAAGGTACCATCAACCGACAATTCCAAAGGATAATGATCACTTTCACCCCTAGTGATCACCACAAAGTCCAACATGTTATGCCAAATACGCAGAGAAACAAATATAAAATCCAAGTTGCTTGTGGTATCTGACCTTGCAAAAGTGGGGCGTTTTGAAAGATCCGAGGGGAAACGGCCATTGCATGCCCTGAGATTATGGTCAACCGTTAATCCTATCAGTTGTATGGCCAATACTGAACAGTTAACAAAATTCGTACTCTCAAGTTGAGGGATGTTATTTGCATGATCTTCCTCCTCAAGGATATCCACGAGTCCCAGGACGGGTTCAAAATTACAATTGATATCTCCACCCATGATTACTGGAGCCTCACCAACCACCCTTTTTAAAAAATCATCTAAAACTTCAATAGTGGGGGATTTTTTGGAATGCATGGAGGGTCTATTGTAAACATTAATTAGATAATATTCTTCCTCTTTTACATTTGTAATTTTGAGAGCCAAAATGTCCAATGAGCCTGAGTCAATTATTTTGATCTTGATCTTTAGCGTGACTTTGACCCATATAATAAGACCCCCCGAGGGTCTACCCCTGCTTGACTGGGCAGCCCCGATACCATAGGTTTTATATCCTGTCCTGTGGGGTATGTCTATTGCCCAGGTTTCTTGTAAGAGGCAGAAATCACAGGAATCAATATATTCTGCCCATTCCGGGTCCCTCAAATTTTTATTTACCCCCGCTATATTCCAAGAAATTATGAGCAAGGATGGTTTTACCCCTTTGTCGATACAAGTAAGGTTTGCTATCGGTTCTGGTTCCATCGATAAATCTATTACCAATACTTCTGCATGTTGTGGAGCCAAGTCAGATTGCAGACAGTTTGGTACTTCATTAGCTAAACCATCCGAGTTTCCCCCAAAATTACTCTTACTTGGTGCAATAATATGCTGATTGTCTAAGACACCCTTTTTAGGATCACAATCCTTGCCTCCCTCTCCAGCTAGAGTCATTTTTTCAGGATTAGCTGGTTTAGTGAAAGTACCCTCGGAATCAACTGGATGGTCAATATCTTGTATAGTGGTGAGACAGTTTTCCTGGATAGGGAGTCAATCAACTCCATCCAGGGGACTAAACCTATTGTAGGTGGAAATACCATTCCAAGCGATGTTAGTGCCATGTCTACTAGATTTCATACCGGGCATAGAATGGTAGTTAACCGTGGTCCAGTTTCCTCCATTGTTCGTAGGCCTCAAGGGAGGATAAAAAAATGTTAGAGGCCTTACTTCAATGGGGGATGTACCTGCATATGTATTTCGTGTACAAATATGTTGGGCAGTAAGCGAACCCTCAAAAGACACGACAATGCAGTCGCCCATGGTAGTTTTATGCATAGGGCCGATCCACGGTACCCTTCTTACCATGAGGATCTTACTTTTAATATGGTTTGGGATAGGCTTGTTCTCATTTAGCCAATATATTACCTTGTTTTTTAAGGACAAGAAATTTTCCTCATATTGGTTATCTAGTTCAGGAACCCCAGTTAAGACAATTACAAAGGGACTTGCATCAGGAGGAAGATCTATATATCCTCCCCTGGGAATTTTACTAGTATGGAAAGTATGCTGGTTTTGTTTATTCTTTTTATTGTTGTTACTTGACGTGGTCACACACGGGGTAGATTCGACACCTACAGGGGGGTTGGATTCAATCGGTTTTGGAGGGCTCACATTTTTAGTACTCACGGTCCCATTATTCACTGCAGTTACGGGACCTTTGCCATTGAAGATATTTACATTATTACCTTTAGACAGAACCAAGGGGGTAGCAGAAAACGTATAGACTGGGCTCACATTACAGTCAGCTCCTTTTGGAACACTCTTCATAGTAGTTTGTTTAACACCCACTTGTTTTTTAGAAGGTACAGGACAGACGGGGACCTGCGAGCTGCTAGAAGCTGTAACAGAAGCCTCTGGCTTAACACCACATGAGTTTAGGCTTATACTGGACAGGGTAATGATACTTTTCTCCAGTTCGAGGAGTTGGTTTTCAATGCTAGATAACCTGACTTCAAGGGGCTTTAGCAGTTTCTTTAAGGTCTCCCATACAGTTTTGACAAAGTCCTCCTTCCCTCCCTCCATGTCCACCAAGGGTGAACCTAACTTTTCCACCATTGGAGCGTCGTGCACATCAGAATTAACCAACGGTGAACCTAGCTCCTCCACCATTGGAGCGTCATGCACATCAATATTAACAACATTGTCTATATTCATGATTTCTCTCACATTAGTGTTTTTAGGCAACTCTATAGTGGGTAGTGTCTGAGAAAATAGACCTTTCTTACCTCCCTGAGGGTTAAGACAAGCTGTTAAACACTGACTTTTTGCCACTTTTGTTTTTTTCCTAAGGTACGCTGACCTAAACTGGCATTTTCTTTTTTGTGGTAACGTTGCCTCAGTGGCACTCATGACTTTATTATTAACGTCATTATTTTTACTTCCCTTGTCCTTCAACGATATATCCGTATTCGTGGATGTTTCAGATGGGTTCCTGGCAGGTGTTTCTTGAGTGTGAACAAGTGTAACATTGACAGATGGCAAGGTTTCTTCAGGAACTGGATGAACTTCAGCTGGAATGACAAGGGCTTTAATAACAACGGGGCGTTCAGGAGTCCTAGCTAGGGCGATACTGCCAAGGGACGATTTTTTACCCAAGCCTAAGTCTATAGATAGTCTTCTCGCTTCCTCCAGCTCCAAGGAAACTCTGTGCTGGAGTTTGGAAATCTCGACGTCAATGCTTGTATTGGTCCTTGTTATAAAATCGTCCAAGGTACCTGTGACCTTTTTTCCAATTTTGGCCCTGTAACGAGTTTCACGTATAGACATTGTTCGTGAAGAGGCTCAAACCAAGAGTAGGTAAGGAAGGACTTTTAATACCTGATAACGGATGATGGGACGGCACGACCAAGAGGGGTGGCCCGGTCCGGTCTTTCTCGGTCTAGAACGGGCTAAAACGGGCCCGCCCTTGTCCCGGGCTTCTCCCGGCGCCCTCCCGCGCGCTCCCGCGCAGCGGGTCAAGTCGCTTGTTTATGTTTAGTACTTGTGAGAGGGGCGGAGCGTGCAGGGAGAGCGGCCCAGGTGCTTGCAATTGGGTCTGGCGGGCGCTCCTGGGACTTGGAGTCCTGCGCCCGCACTCACTCGCAGCCCTGCACGCGTCCCCGCTGACCCTGCTTCCAAGATGAGGTGCTGGCCCACGGGTGCTATTATTGGCAAGGTATGCCCCCAAGGACGAAGCGGGACCCGCGGAGCGGGTACCGCGAGCTGTAACAGTGAAATCCGGTGAGGAGAGCAGGAAACAGATGCAGAAAGCGCTGTGCCTCAGTTTAAAACACGAAATGGTGACACAGCGGTATCAGGCAATGTGGAGGCTTAAATGCTGGTAGTTGGGAATGGTGGGGTGGAGCGTGCAGGGAGAGCGGCCCAGGTGCTTGCAATTGGGTCTGGCGGGCGCTCCTGGGACTTGGAGTCCTGCGCCCGCACTCGCTCGCAGCCCTGCACGCGTCCCCGCTGACCCTGCTTCCAAGATGAGGTGCTGGCCCACGGGTGCTATTATTGGCAAGGTATGCCCCCAAGGACGAAGCGGGACCCGCGGAGCGGGTACCGCGAGCTGTAACAGTGAAATCCGGTGAGGAGAGCAGGAAACAGATGCAGAAAGCGCTGTGCCTCAGTTTAAAACACGAAATGGTGACACAGCGGTATCAGGCAATGTGGAGGCTTAAATGCTGGTAGTTGGGAATGGTGGGGCGGAGCGTGCAGGGAGAGCGGCCCAGGTGCTTGCAATTGGGTCTGGCGGGCGCTCCTGGGACTTGGAGTCCTGCGCCCGCACTCGCTCGCAGCCCTGCACGCGTCCCCGCTGACCCTGCTTCCAAGATGAGGTGCTGGCCCACGGGTGCTATTATTGGCAAGGTATGCCCCCAAGGACGAAGCGGGACCCGCGGAGCGGGTACCGCGAGCTGTAACAGTGAAATCCGGTGAGGAGAGCAGGAAACAGATGCAGAAAGCGCTGTGCCTCAGTTTAAAACACGAAATGGTGACACAGCGGTATCAGGCAATGTGGAGGCTTAAATGCTGGTAGTTGGGAATGGTGGGGCGGAGCGTGCAGGGTGCTTGCAATTGGGTCTGGCGGGCGCTCCTGGGACTTGGAGTCCTGCGCCCGCACTCGCTCGCAGCCCTGCACGCATCCCCGCTGACCCTGCTTCCAAGATGAGGTGCTGGCCCACGGGTGCTATTATTGGCAAGGTATGCCCCCAAGGACGAAGCGGGACCCGCGGAGCGGGTACCGCGAGCTGTAACAGTGAAATCCGGTGAGGAGAGCAGGAAACAGATGCAGAAAGCGCTGTGCCTCAGTTTAAAACACGAAATGGTGACGTTCTATATTCACTTTTTGAATATAATAGACTATCTTCACTGTTGACAAATATTGATTGTAAGTGCACTATTTTGCGTCGATATATTTGATTTGAAAGCTTATTTATGCTCAGCTTCACAACGCTGTGACCCGGAAGTGACTCTAATTGTATAAACCTCCGGCGTGTACAAAACGTATCCTCAATATGTAATACAATCACTCTCTTAATTTTTCATCGGGCCTACTCCTATTATTGCGGCCTATTGTGTAATTTATTTTAATATACAAAGCGGTATTTTTGAGTTACTGCTACTATGGCGGCCATTTTGGATTGGGAAAAGCTCGTCAAAAACGCTCTCAGGTCTTACATCTAATAGGACGGCCATTTCGGATTGGGAAAAGAACATATATCCCCAGGTCTCGACCAAGTAGTGATCCTGTTTAACAATATGTAGAGAGATTATAAATTCAAACTTAACACAGCCTATCTTTGCTCACTTAATGATGAATACTGGATTGATATGTGGAATATTGGAGTTTGTTACTTTTTAAACGTTGAACTACAATTGACTGTGATTATAATGATACTTTGCCATTCTTGCATAGAAATACAATGATCTTTTGTCCAAAAATTGTTGCGCTATGCAATACAATACAGACTGTCAATTAACATCATCTTCTTGAAACCTAACATTGTTAGTTGTGAGTATACTTCGATCCGACATTGTCTACCCTGCTCTTCATAAATAGAATGTATTTTGTCATTATTCACAGATTATTCACAAATAAATCATAAGCAAGCAAAAAACAAACTGTCCATTCTTACTGTTCTATCTTTATCATCACAAATGGTTTTGCAGTACAGTAAGTTTTGATCATATACAGTGGTACACTTTGCAGTCTATGTGTGCAGCTTACTTGATTTGTAAACACAGTTATCTACATAGTTAGATCGTCGATAACATGGTTCTGTTCTCTTTACTTTAAACACAGTTATCGTTATAGAATCAACCTTTCCCATTCCTCTCTGTTATTGAGACCGGTTCTAAAGGTGTTAAAAAGGGACATATAGAATTGTTCTCTCTTTTTCCTTTTAATGTTATCATTACCGCCTCTCATGCTATGCGATATGGCTTCTAGACCGCACCACTTAAGATCTTCCAACTTGTGATTGTGGGTAAGCCAATGTTCAACTAGGGGGGCAGTCTTCTTCTTTGTCCTAATTGCGGACTTGTGTTCTGTTATTCTCGTTTTTACCTCTCTAGCTGTTTCACCAATGTATGCCTTATCACACAGGCATTTTATTATATAGATCAAATTTTTGCTTTTGCAGTTAATGAAACTTTTGATATTGTGCTTAATACCATTGTAGGTAATCACATTCCCCTTCATCTGCGATGAGCAGTTGGAACACATATTGCATGCAAAGTTCCCTGTAGGGAGTGGGGTGTTATGGATAGTCCCTTGGGTTCCTCGATGGCTGTCTTTAAACGTATGTACCAAACAGTTTTTTATAGTTCTGTTTCTTCGGAAACTAAACATGGGCTTAGGGATGTTCACTCCCTGTCTATCGTTTAGCAATGACCAGTTACGATTGATAATATTTTTAATTTTATTGCTTACTGTGTTATAATTAGTGACAAAAATTAATTTATCTTTAGTTCTGTCCGTTCTGTGTTCATCTTTACCGAACAATGCATCTCTGTTGTAATATTTGGCACGTTTATACGCTTTTTTAATCAGATTTTTAGGATACCCCCGGTTCTTTCGTTTTTCGGAAAGTGCGTCCGCATGTTTATTAAAATCCTTCAAATTCGTGCAGTCACGTCTAATCCTTAGATACTGGCCAAATGGTATGTTATTTTTTTGGCTGTTGGAAACTGTTGGTTGGCCATCAGTAAATGATATGTGGCCTAGGTGGCCACAGAGCACACACATGTATACGGCATTTCTTGGGCAATATGTATGTACAGAGATATGTTTTGATTATTGTTATTGTGAGAAGTTGGCCTGATGTATGATGTCCACAGTTCTGTGGGCACCCTGTATCAGTCCAAACAATCCCTTGTGGTGGTGGTTGTAAGTCAACCTTATAGACAAGCTATCCTAGGGGTAGCATGGACTAAGCAGCCTTAAAGGCTTAACTCAAGAGGACATGTGAAGCCAGCTGTTTTACCATATGCAATCCTGTAATACCAAATGAAAGGACACCACACAAGTTATATATTATTAAAAATATATGTATTTATTCTTAGAATAATCCCCACTACTCTTTATGAGCAATGAAGCACAAGCGTTTAAATAAAAGCACAGTATAACATAAACAAGTTGCACGTTATTGGATGAGGCCGGTGGCCACTCAAACCATATATCAATAAAGTGGTATAACAATCACTAATCGATCGGGGATAAGTCCTAGGGCCTTGTGAATCGCTGGGACTACACTGGACTAACAGCAGTTAGGACGGGAATAGCCCGCGGGATTCGGGTGCAGTGCGGGAAGCACGGCTTGCACCAATGTAAAGTCAATGGTGCGTAAAAGTTACAATGTTATTGCAAAAGGAGTCTTCCGACTGGACTAGGACTACCAAACTTTAGACTTAGGCACTAGAGGTGTGTACCAGTGTGGGAAAACCGGCGCTAGTAAGTTACCTGACCCACAGGAAGCGGGTGCACGGGTGCCAAAGTGTGTCGGGTTTCGTCACGCAGTTCGATGGTGCCTGAGGATGAAGATGCTGCAGGCATCCAGAAGAGAAGTGTCCGGTGCGATCCAAGGGTGGATCGAAGTTGATGGGTACCTGAAAGCAGAGGGGACAGAGTCTGGGTCACTAGCCAGTGACCAGGAAGGAACCAGGCGATGTCGGGCGCAATCAGGTTGATGATGGGTGCCTTGTCTCCGCTGCCACGTGGACTCTGGGGCACCGAGGATGTCCTGGAGTGGATCACGAGCTGTCCCACAAAGGCTCTCGCTGTCGGCAGTGTCGGCTTCCGGATCAGAGTCAACAAGCCTTGGCAAGGGCAACCCATGCAGGATTCAAAGAAGGCTTAATACTCGGACCAGCAAGGTCAGAGCGGGTGCTCCTTTTCAGTGAAGCGAGGGCCAGTCTGGAGCACCCAGACCAGTGGTGTAAATTCTTAGGTTCGTCGGTTCTGAGGCCACTAGCCAATGGGCAAGCGACCAGACCAACACGTCAAGCAGAAGATTGCAAAAGGGCCCCACGCAGCACTCGTCGAGTGTGGAGAGGTGAGCTTCGGTGCACAATCTGCTCGGGGTTGGAGCTTCTCAAACTCCAATGCACAGCTTCAAGGGAGCCTCGGGTGCTGCACGGTCAGTGCTTTGTTGTTCCTCCAAGATGGCCGCTCCCACGCTTCCGGTCGCCTCCACGGGTCTCAGCTTTGCAGGGACTGTGGATCGGGCTGTTAGGAGGCAGGCTCGCTGGGTCTTGTTGATCTCTGTTGCTCGAGTTCTGGCGGGAACTGCAACAAAGCAAACGTCGAGGTGCTGGATGGTGCCTGTTTGCACAGGGTGGTCACTCCTTGACCACAAGGGAGATTCTTCAGTCTTCTACGTCGAGTAGGATGTCGAAGGGTCCAGAGTTTTGTTTCATAAGTTTCAGTCAGGATAATCTGATGTGCATTGGCACTGCTCCCACCTATATTCCAAATCTGGGGGCTGGATTACCTGCTAGGTCCCTCCTATGGGTGGGACCCAGGAAGGGGGTGGTTACACCCCTTTTCTTTGTCCAGTTTGCCGCCAAGACTGGGGCTGGAGTGCCCCAGAAACGGTTTGACTGGAATCTGCCCAGTGACACCTTGTGTGCCCCAGGCAGTGTCTAGTTTCTTTCAACCCTCCCTGCTACAATCCACTATCTCCTGTCTGGGGTGGTGTAACACCTCCCTGTGACAGGAGATCATTTGATCAAGCCTCCTCTGTCGAGTTTCGGTCAGCAGCAGGAGGCCAGACCAGTGTCTGTGGCAGCAGCATCCATTTTGTGATGCTGGGGCTCTGGTTAGCATTAACCGCATTTGCAGTAAGTAACATGTCTTCTCCCTCTAGAAGGGTGGAATGCTACCCCCGTTGCCAGAACTGGCGAGGGGGTAGTATTCCAAAGTGTATGACACCAAACACGACATGTTTTGATAAAGCCAAACCAAAGTTAGCATTAACCGCGAGGATTATAATGCACTTAAGAGTATATGGTATGGCAGTATCAATGGAACAGCAGTAAGGAAATGGTTCCGAACACTGCAGACAGGCTCAGCGCATGCTAGAGCACCATCTCACATAAAACCAAGCACTCTGCCTCCAGGATTGTAAAGGCTTGCCATAGGAGTGACTGATAGGTATATATGTGTCCAGATATAGGTTTAGATATAGGTATACTATATCTAAGCAAGGGGTGAGTACACCACCTTGCCCCAGCTGTGTGAACAGCCAGTTGTGTCGATTTAAGTACCAGCCAGGGGTGGCAAAAGATATGCTGCAGCCCTGGGTAGGCCTTGGATGCACCTATGCCCTGAGCACCTATAGTGCATGGTACAGGGGCTGACAAGGTGTCCAGTACCAAATTGGTTATGTACCTATAGTACATGTCTGTGAATTTAGAGAAAGAACAGCAGGCTGTGGGTCTGATTAGCAGGCCCACAGCCACATTAAGTCGAAAACCAGTGAAGCAAAAAGCAAACATTGGGGTGACCATAGGATAGCAGACCCTACTCTCCTACACAACCCCCCCCCCCAAACGCAGGGACATTAAAGTTAACCTTGACCATATAAGTCTTCATGTTCTAAGTGGAAGTACCTGGAGAGACCATCTGCATTACCATGGTCAGTCCCTGGGCGGTGCTCCACTGTAAAGTCCATGCCCTGTAGGGAAATGAACCACCTGAGTAGTTTGGGGTTTTCACCCTTCATCTGATTAAGCCACAAGAGGGGCTTATGGTCTGTCTGAATTAGGAAGTGAGTACCAAACAAGTATGACCTCAGCTTCTTCAGGGCCCAAACCACAGGAAAGGCCTCCCTCTCAATGGCTGACCAACGTTTTTCTCTGGGGGTCAGCCTTCTGCTAATGAAAGCAATGGGCTGGTCTTGACCATCTATATTAAGTTGTGAAAGCACAGCTCCCACCCCCAACTCAGAAGCATCTGTTTGAACAATGAACTGTTTGGAGTAGTCAGGACTCTTAAGGATTGGTGCAGAGCACATGGCCTTCTTCAGGTCATCAAATGCCCTTTGACAGCTAACTGTCCATTGAACCTTTTTGGGCATCTTCTTGGATGTCAAGTCATTTAATGGTGTCACAATGGACCCATATTTCTTTACAAATTTTCTGTAATACCCAGTCAGGCCCAAGAAGGCTCTGACTTGTGTCTGGGTAGTTGGAGGAGCCCAGTCCTGTATGGCCTGGATCTTGCTCTCCAATGGTTGAACTTGACCCCAACCTACTAGGTGGCCCAAGTACACAACCTTGCTCTGCCCTATCTGGCACTTGGTAGCCTTGATAGTCAGGCCTGCCTTTTGCAGGGCCTCCAGAACCTTCTTCAGGTGGATCAGGTGATCCTCCCAGGTAGAGCTAAAGACAGCAATATCATCTAGATATGCTGCACAAAAGTCATCCAACCCAGAAAGGACTTGATTCACCAACCTTTGGAAGGTGGCAGGTGCATTCTTCAAACCAAAGGGCATCACCACAAACTGATAATGCCCACTAGGGGTAGAGAATGCTGTCTTGGCCTTTGACTCCACAGCTAACCTGATTTGCCAATAGCCAGCTGTCAGATCGAATGTGCTCAGAAACTTGGCAGAAGCCAATTTGTCAATGAGCTCATCTGCCCCTGGAATGGGATGAGCATCTGTCCTAGTGACAGCATTGAGACCTCTATAGTCCACACAAAATCTCATTTCTCTCTTTCCATCTTGGGTATGAGGTTTAGGCACAAGGACTATTGGGCTGGCCCAGGGGCTCTCTGATGGCTCAATCACTCCAAGTTCTAACATTTTCTGCACCTCAGCCTTGATACAATCTCTGACATGGTCAGGTTGCCTGTACATTTTATTCTTCACAGGTAGACTATCACCAGTGTCCACCACATGGGTGCACCAGGTAGTCTGACTGGGTGTGAGTGAAAACATGTGTCTATGGGCTTGCAAAACTTGTCTGCAGTCCATCTGTTGCTGGTCAGTGAGGCCGCCTGCCAAGGCTACTCCATCAACTGAGCCATCATCAGGGTTTTGGGAAATCAGGTCTGGGAGAGGGTCACTCTCTTCCTCCTGATCCCCATCTGTAGTCATGAGCAAGCCCACGCTTTCCCTGTCAACAAATGCTTTCAGTCTGTTCACGTGGATCACCCTGTGGGGGTTCCTAGGGGTTTCAAAGTCCACCATGTAGGTGACTTCCCCCTTCTTTTCCATTATGGTGTAGGGTCCAGACCATTTGTCCTGGAGTGCTGCTGGGGCCACTGGCTCCAACACCCACACCTTCTGTCCTGGCTGGTACTCCATCAGAACAGCCTTTTGGTCATGCCAAGCTTTCTGTAATTCTTGGCTGGCCCCCAGGTTTTTCGATGCTTTCTCCATGTATTCAGCCATCCTGGAGCGGAGACCAAGTACATAGTCCACAATATCAAGTTTGGGCTTTTTGATAGGTAACTCCCATCCTTCCCTCAAAAGACACAATGGACCCCTCACAGGGTGGCCAAACAAAAGTTCAAAAGGGCTGTAGCCAACCCCCTTCTGTGGGACCTCTCTGTAAGCAAAGAGTAAGCAGGGTAAAAGGATATCCCATCTACGCCTGAGCTTTTCAGGTAATCCTTTTATCATTCCCTTGAGGGTCTTGTTGAATCTTTCAACAAGCCCATTGCACTGTGGGTGATAGGGTGTGGTGAACTTATAGTTCACTCCACACTCCTTCCACATTGCCTTTAAGTATCCAGACATGAAGTTAGTACCTCCGTCTGAAAGTACCTCCTTTGGAAAGCCCACTCTGGAGAAAACTCCAAGTAGGGCCCTTGCCACAACAGGAGCTGTTGTGGTCCTCAGGGGAATTGCCTCTGGGTACCTGGTGGCATGATCCACTACCACCAGGATAAATCTGTGCCCAGATGCTGTTTGGGGATCCATTGGTCCAACAATGTCAATCCCTACTCTCTCAAAGGGTACCCCACCACAGGTAGTGGTATAAGGGGGGCCTTTGTGGTGCCACCTGATTTGCCACTGGCTTGGCAGGTGACACAGGAGCGACAAAACTCCTTGGCATCTTCTGACATATGAGGCCAGTGAAAGTGAGGACAAGCCTGTCCCAAGTCTTGTTCTGGCCTAAGTGTCCTGCAAGGGGAATATCATGGGCCAAGGTTAGAAGGAAACCCCTAAATTGCAAAGGTATGACCAACCTCCTGGTTGTACCAGGCTTGGGGTCTCTAGCCTCTGAATAAAGGAGCCCATCATCCCAATATACTTTATGGGTACCTTGAGCATTCCCTGCAGCCTCAGCAGCAGCTTGCTGTCTGAGGGGTTCAAGTGAAGGGTAAGTCAACTGAGCCTGCCCCAGGTCTGCCCTTGAGGGTCCCCCTGTCCCCAGAAACTCAACCTGATCAGGTTCAAGCTCTTCAGAGACAGTCTCCTCTTGGATCACAGAATCACCCTCCTGTGAGGTCTGATCCTCAACCTGGGGCAAGTGGGAAGGCTCTGCCTTGACCCTCTTGCTCCTCCTCTTGGGTTGTGGTTGGTCTATAGTTTCAAGATCCACCACAGGTTCAGGTAGGCACTTCTTGGCCTGGGACCTGGTTACAGCAAGGACATGGGCTGAAATCCCTAGCATTTCTGCATGAGTCCTGTACTCCACGTCTGACCATAATGATTCCTCCAGATCATTGCCCAACAAACAGTCAACTGGGAGGTCTGCACTAACAACAACCCTTTTGAGGCCAGTTACCCCTCCCCAGGAGAAATTAACAACAGCCACACTGTGTGCA
This sequence comes from Lissotriton helveticus, assembly GCF_964261635.1. NCBI lineage: Eukaryota > Metazoa > Chordata > Amphibia > Caudata > Salamandridae > Lissotriton > Lissotriton helveticus. The sequence goes on from NC_136070.1 coordinate 939,149,269, forward strand.
GTAGTGGTGTTGCTAGCATTGGTCACTAGGTAATTCTCACCTAGTATCATCTGTTCAGGGTCCACAAAGTTAGGTGTCACCATAGTGACACTGGCACAAGTGTCCCTGTAGGCCTGAGCCATTTTGTCATTGATTAAAGGCGTCTGCCTGTACTTGCCCAGGTTACTAGGACTCACAGTAGAGGACATAGCTATGTCCCCCTCACAGATCAGAACTGCCTGAGTAGGGATCCTGACTAAGCCAGTCTCCCCCTCAGATCCCAGGGTTAACCCTACTATCCCCTTGGGTTGTGTACTACCACTGCTAACTGTACTAGGGGGTGCATGTGTCTTAGGGACTGCATTAGTAGCCACTGGGTTCCTTTTAGTGCATTCACTTCCCCAAAGAGAAGTGGACTTACAAGTATTGCACCAAGGTTTCTTTGGGCCATCATTCTTCTTCTTTTTTCCATTTTGGGAACCACCCTCCTTATTATTAGTTTGGGGGCCTGTAGAAGACTTCTGGTCTTCATCTTTCTGATTACCACCCTTTTGGTCTGCTTTCTTCTGATCACCTCCTTGGTTCTGGGGTTTCTGCTTAACCCTTGTTCTGACCCATTTGTCTGCCTTCTTTCCCAATTCTTGGGGAGAGGTCAGATCAGAGTCTACAAGGTGTTGATGCAATAGCTGGTTCTGACAGTTATTAAGGATCTGCTCTCTCATTATAAGATTGTACAATCCTGTATAGTCTGAGACTTTACTTCCCTGCAACCAACCCTCCAGAGCCTTAGTGGCACAATCAACGAAATCAGTCCAGTCTTGAGTCTGTGCTTTTTGGGTGTCTCTGAACAACAACCTTCTATTGCTAGGTGGTTAGGCCAAACCCATCAATAAGAGCACTCTTCAAGACAGAGTAGTTTTTAGCATCCTTAGGTCTAACTGTGAGGAGCTTATCTCTCCCTTTCTCAGAAAAGGAGAGCCACATGATTGCTGCCCACTGATCCTCAGGGACCTGCTGTACCATGCAGGCCCTCTCAAGAGCAGGTATCCATTTGTGGATATCATCCCCATCTTTGTAGGGGGGCACAATCTTACTCAGGTTTCTATGATCATAGGACCTGTCTTTATCCTTTGGGATAATGCTGCCACCAGTGGGAGTCTCCCCACTCAATCTCTGCTCTCTTGCAAGAGCAAGTCTAGCTTTGGCCAGGGCTAATTCCTCTCTTTCTATTTGGAGATTAACTGCTCTCATCCTGCCTTATGCTCTCTTCTTTGAGGGGAAGTCATTCCTCTCTGTGATTCTCTTGAGGCACTAGAAATGTGAGAATCTCTGGAAGGGCTTCTCTCTCTCCTATTGCCTGGGAGAATCCGGGTATGTACTCTGGGGAGGTGCTGGCCCTCTCCATTTCCATGTAGGTCCAAGTTGGCTTGGCTAAGCCTTACCACTGGTACCTGGGTATCCCCTTGACCATGATCTGACTCTTCACCTTCTGATTCAGGGTCTACCACCTCATTTTCTACTTCTGGGGAGGTGTTCTCAGTGTCTGGGGGATTCACTCCTGTTCCTGATCCTGAGGGGGCTGTTCTGCCTTTCTCAAGGTCATCCTTCTCCAGGATGGCTATCATGACAGGAATGGTAGGGTTGTGACCCTTTCTCAGCGTCCTTGCAGTGCACAGGGCACTCAAGTCTTTGTAGCTAAAGTTGTCATAGCTGGAGGTTGCCTGTGGAGGGTCAACCCTCACAGGTAGAGAGCCTGTAGCTTCACCTGTGCCAGACATGACTCTAGTGTGGTGTAAGTGATGCACCTACCTACACTAAGTGTTTTCCTACTGTCCCTTACTAGTGAGCTGTAGTCAGGGTGTGCTAAGCCCTTCTACCTACAACCACTAAGTTCAGTAGAACTCAAATATGCTAAGCTTTTATTTATATGTACCTATGGTACTTAATGTGATCTTTCAATTTGATAAAAAGATTGCAAAGGTAAAACAACAGCAAGCTCAAATCCGTACCGCTGCTCACCAATGTGAGAAGTTGGCCTGATGTATGATGTCCACAGTTCTGTGGGCACCCTGTATCAGTCCAAACAATCCCTTATGGTGGTGGTTGTAAGTCAACATTATAGACAAGCTATCTTAGGGGTAGCATGAACTAAGCAGCCTTAAAGTCTTAACTCAAGAGGACATGTGAAGCCAGCTTTTTTACCATATGCAATCCTGTAATACCAAATGAAAGGACACCACACAAGTTATATATTATTAAAAATATATGTATTTATTCTTAGAATAATCCCCACTACTCTTTATGAGCAATGAAGCACCATCGTTTAAATAAAAGCACAGTATAACATAAACAAGTTGCACGTTTTTGGATGAGGCCGGTGGCCACTCAAACCATATATCAATAAAGTGGTATAACAATCACTAATCGATCGGGGATAAGGCCTAGGGCCTTGTGAATCGCTGGGACTACACTGGACTAACAGCAGTTAGGACGGGAGTAGCCCGCGGGATTCGGGTACAGTGCGGGAAGCACGGCTTGCACCAATGTAAAGCCAATGGTGCGTAAAAGTTACAATGTTATTGCAAAAGGAGTCTTCCGACTGGACTAGGACTACCAAACTTTAGACTTAGGCACTAGAGGTGTGTACCAGTGTGGGAACACCGGCGCTAGTAAGTTACCTCACCCACAGGAAGCGGGTGCACGGGTGCCAAAGTGTGTCGGGTTTCGTCACGCAGTTCGATGGTGCCTGAGGATGAAGATGCTGCAGGCGTCCAGAATAGAAGTGTGCGGTGCAATCCAAGGGTGGATCGAAGTTGATAGGTACCTGAAAGCATAGGGGACAGAGTCTGGGTCACTAGCCAGTGACCAGGAAGGAACCAGGCGATGTCGGGCGCAATCAGGTTGATGACAGGTGCCTTGTCTTCACTGCCACGTGGACTCTGGGGCACTGAGGATATCCTGGAGTGGATCACGAGCTGTCCCACAAAGGCTCTCGCTGTCGGCGGTGTCGGCTTCCGGATCGGAGTCAACAAACCTTGGCAAGGGCAACCCACGCCGGATTAGAAAAAGGCTTAATACTCGAACCAGCAAGGTCAGAGCGGGTGCTCCTTTTCAGGGGAGCGAGGACCATTCTAGAGCAACCAGACCAGCAGTGTAAATTCTTAGGTTCGTCAGTTCTGAGGCCCCTAGCCAACGGGCAAGCGACCGGACCAACGCGTCAAGCAGAAAGATGCAAAAGGGCCCCACGCAGCACTCTTCAAGTCTGGAGGGGTGAGCTTCGGTGCACAAGCTGCTCGGGGTTGGAGCTTCTCAAACTCTAATGCACAGCTTCGAGGAATCCTCGGGTGCTGCACGGTCAGCGCTTCATTGTTCCTCCAAGATGGCCGCTCCCACGCTTCCGGTCGCCTCCACGGGTCTCAGCTTTGCAGGGACTGTGGATCGGGCTGTTAGAAGACAGGCTCGCTGGGTCTTGTTGATCTCTGTCGCTCGAGTTCTGGCGGGAACTGCAACAAAGCAAACGTCGAGGTGCTGGATGGTGCCTGTTTGCACAGGGTGGTCACTCCTTGACCACAAGGGAGATTCTTCAGTCTTCTACGTCGAGTAGGATGTCGAAGGGTCCAGAGTTTTGTTTCATAAGTTTCAGTCAGGATAATCTGATGTGCATTGACACTGCTCCCACCTATATTCCAAATCTGGGGGCTGGATTACCTGCTAGGTCCCTCCTATGGGTGGGACCCAGGAAGGGGGTGGTTACACCCCTTTCCTTTGTCCAGTTTGCCGCCAAGACTGGGGCTGGAGTGCCCCAGAACCGGTTTGACTGGAATCTGCCCAGTGACACCTTGTGTGCCCCAGGCAGTGTCTAGTTTCTTTCAACCCTCCCTGCTACAATCCACTATCTCCTGTCTGGGGTGGTGTAACACCTCCCTGTGACAGGAGATCCTTTGATCAAGCCTCCTCTGTCGAGTTTCGGTCAGCAGCAGGATGCCAGACCAGTGTCTGTGGCAGCAGCATCCATTTTGTGATGCTGGGGCTCTGGTTAGGATTAACCGCATTTGCAGTAAGTAAAATGTCTTCTCCCTCTAGAAGGGTGGAATGCTACCCCCGTCGCCAGAACTGGCGAGGGGGTAGTATTCCAAAGTGCATGACACCAAACACGACATGTTTTGATAAAGCCAAACCAAAGTTAGCATTAACCGCGAGGATTATAATGCACTTAAGAGTATATGGTATGGCAGTATCACTGGAACAGCAGTAAGGAAATGGTTCCAAACACTGCAGACAGGCTCAGCTCATGCTAGAGCACCATTTCACATAAAACCAAGCACTCTGCCTCCAGGATTGTAAAGGCCTGCCATAGGAGTGACTGATAGGTATATATGTGTCCAGATATAGGTTTAGATATAGGTATACTATATCTAAGCATGGGGTGAGTACACCACCTTGCCCCGGCTGTGTGAACAGCCAGTTGTGTCGATTTTAGTACCAGCCAGGGGTGGCAAAAGATATGCTGCAGCCCCTGGTAGGCCTTGGATACACCTATGCCCTGAGCACCTATAGTGCATGGTACAGGGGCTGACAAGGTGTCCAGTACCAAATTGGTTATGTACCTATAGTACATGTCTGTGAATTTAGAGAGAGAACAGCAGGCTGTGGGTCTCATTAGCAGGCCCACAGCCACATTAAGTCGAAAACCAGTGAAGCAAAAAGCAAAAATTGGGGTGACCATAGGATAGCAGACCCTACTCTCCTACAGCAGTGTTTAGGTGTTCATGATATACAGAAGCAAGGAATACATATGTTAACATAACTGGGTGAAAAGTAATATTCTAAACAAATGTAGGATTGTATGACCAATATATATTTTTGTACATTTTATTAATGTGTAGCCACTCTGAATGTGAATGAGAAAAAGAAATTAGCAACCTGCATAGCGAGATATGCCTGACTCCAGAAGGTGACAAGGGAGTTCGGCAAGGCAGGGGAAATCTATGAGGACCAGTAGCATCAATGCACACACTGCTTTGAAGGAAGTCTGAAACAACAAATTGAATTAAAATGTGGATAATATGTGTATGTGTCAAACTCTATCATCACATATAATTCATGCAACAATAACAATTTCAAAAAGCTTTATTCGACAGCATGTCATAAAAGCAAAATTATACTTCCTCTTACAATCAATAGACATAATCGTTATAAATACTAACCAAAATAAAAATACAATGTTAAAAAGTTATTAAATCTTGAGGCTGTCATTTACAGGTTAAAAACAGATGTTCTAAAAGATGGTTTTTAAAAAAAAAAACTGATGTATACAAAAATATGATCAATCATCTTGTTGAGAGCTTTTAGAAAAAATCATTGGCTAGAATCTAAAGATTTTAAAGTGCGGGTGCGAATAATCCAGGCTCACCTTAAGAATTTGGCAACTGCAATCGCTAGGCAAGGTGAACAATCAGTCTCCAATATCCGTAAGGCCTCAATGTGTCTCCGGGTACCCATATTAATACATATTGGTTTTAGCCACTTGCTAATAATTCATGCATTTATTATACAACTGATACCTTCAATAAGTGTCTTGAAAATCTACATTCACAAAGGTGGATTCACTTTCTTAATAAGTGATCCTTATTTGTCTTTCAGTAAATATAGAAAGAAGAAAGACTTCATATGTTTGTTCTTTTTCTATGTTCTCTCATAAAAAACGAACACGTAGCTTGTACTTAAAAATAGCTATGACTATGTCTTGTGATTGTTTTCTCAAAATGGAGGGCGCCTTCTTCAGCACTAATAATTAATATTCAGCTAGATTCATCAATGTCCCAATCTGCGATTCCTAAATTGCGAGAAAAAGCGAATCGCAATTAAGAAATCGCAAATTGGCATTCATGAATAATTGCGGGAAAAAAAGCGATTCGCAATCGGCAGCAATGGCCGATTGCGAGTTCCAGAAAATCGGTAAATATTCGCATAATCAGCCGATACCCGTTTAGAAATTGCGATTTCGCAATAAGCGAGATCGCAAATAGCGATCTCGCTAAGTGCGAGATCGCAAAAACGGGAAATCGCATCTTGAGCACAGTGATGACATCACAACCAGGAAGTAGGCAGGTTCCACCCTCATTCAGCAGTGAGAGCCTGAACAGGAAGCATCACCATCAGAGGTCCCCTCCAGTGTGCCTACAGGAGTTGTGCAGGAGACACCCCAGTGGCAAGCATGTCTGAGGAGGCTGCAGCTGGATCTGCTAGTGGGAGGAAAAGAAAAATCAAATTTTCTGAGCAAGAGCTAGAATTTTTAATAGAAGGAGTCTGCAAGGACTACAATCAGCTGTTTGGGAAAGATTCGAGGAGGGTGCCCGAGGCCGATAAAAGGCGGCTATGGTTGCGCATCCGCGCTAAAGTTAACTCTGTGGGGGTGACCCAGCGCTCCATGGACGAACTTAAAAAACGCTGGTATGACCTCAGAGGGAGGTCAAAGGAGAAGATAGCGGAGAGGCTGGGGAAGCGTGTGGCGACAGGTGGAGGGGAGCCCACTGTCCCACCGAATAAACCACTGGAGGACCGAGTGGAGGACACAATAAATCCACAGGCATGCGTGGGTGTGACACAGCTTGACTCCTCCCGACCCACACAAGACACACCAGGTAAGTGCCATGCGACTGCGACCCCCTGTCCCCTAACAATGTCCATGACTCCAGAGCCTCCCATATCAAACCCCAGTCATGCAGCCAAAGCACACCACTAAAGAGCTATTGCATTGTGGGACATGTAGTCTGACCACAATTACCATCTTGCCCCATTAAGCCAGACATGTTTAGTGAGAGTCAATCCTGCAGCGACTCAGAGAATGGCAGTCTGCATGCATGTAGGAAGCCTAAATGTGTAAGAAACATGTCACTAATCAACATCCACTTTACATCACAGGTGGCGTAGAAGTCCCAAGCACAGACAGCAATGGCCTGGTCATGGACATCACGGAGGACACAGAGGGAGACACAAATCTCTCCCCACAGCCCGGACCATCTGTGCAAGCTGCCGCACCAGCGCTCATCACACCACCTGTCCCTGTGGTCAGTGCCACCCCTGTGCCAGCACGCGCTGCAGTAGCACTGCCCGTCACACAGTCCCCAGTGGGACATGCAACACCAGCTCCAGTTAACCAACCCGCCGCCCTGCGGCGGTGATGAGGGTCAGCGCACAAACAATTCCCGTGCTGGTAGGGGACAAAATGTGCAAGCAGGTGGGCTATCCATCGAGCGCAGGATGCTCCATGTGCATCAGACACAGGCACGTCATCTCGGGGCCATCCACCTGCAACTGGACATGACCGCCCGAAATGTGCAGTAATGTCTGAGCGGATGACAGCTGCTATGGATGCCAACACACAGGCCATTAACAGGCAGTGGGATCTCAATCGCCGCAGACACCGCCAACTGCTGACCCGCCTGTCGGCGTACAGGCGGTCGAACTACATTATAGGGAACGCTACCTCCCAGCTCTCGCGACGCTCCTTGGCAATGCAGGTCCAAATGGTCCAGTGCTGCCAGGACGTCGTGAGAGCTCTGGAGCATGTGTCTACTGCAGTCCAGGGCATGCAGGCTGCCGACCATGGCCAGGGGGGGCTGACGACACAAGTGAGGCTACATCCAGCCATAGCAGCCAATCCATTCCTCCGGTGGTAGCACCCCGCCGCAGCAGCAGGCCCTCTGCTGCCTCACGGCCTAATCAGGAGGACGATGGGGAAAGGAGGCTGGGAGCATCTGCCCGGAGGCGACATTGAACATTAACATTGACATGAGGGGCCATGCTGCTGCTACAAGCATGCTCTCCTGAAGGACAGACATATGACGCAATATGTCATTCATGTACCAGTTAGCAGAATGCCAAGTTTATTGTGCTGTAACAATTATTAAAATTCTGACTAACTTAATCTGACTCATGTCATTATTAATGTTGTCATGCATGAGTAAGGTAATGGGTGTGGGGAGTGGGTGCACTAGAAATAGTTCATGCAGATTTGGTTGCGCCGCATGTGTCCTTCTGCAGGATTCTCGCCGCGTGCGTGACGCACATGTGCAGGTGGTCGGTTGTCCCCTTCAGACTCACTGCCAGAGATGTCAACAGGTATCCTGCGCTTGGTTGCAATGTTGTGGAGGATTGCACACACGGCCACGATGCGGCAGCAGACCTCTGGCTCGTATTTGATGGCCCCACCAGTCTTGTGGAGTATGCGGAATCTGCTTTTCAAAAGGCAAAATGTCCTCTCAATGCAATTTCTTGTGCGTATGTGTGCTGCATTGTAACGCCGTTGCTGTGGTGTTGCAGGGTTGATGTATTGTGTGAGGAGGTACTCAAGGAGAGCGTACCCGCTGTCACCTGAATGATAGGAGCAGAGGGTGAGTGCCTGTGCGGCGCTGATACATTATCACAGTGTTATATTGTGGGGCATGTGTACTTACCCAGTAGGTGTCCTTCACCAAAGTCTCCCCTGGCCAGTCGTGTGTGAATGCCACTGTGCCGGAATATGAAGGAGTCATGTGTGCTCCCCGGGTACTGTGCCACTATGTCCGTGATTATTGTCTTTGCATTGCACACCATCTGGATATTGAGGGAGTGGTATGACTTGCGGTTGCGATACATGTATTCCGTATGTGCTGGTGGGCAGATGTGGATGTGGGTACAGTCAATGCATCCTATTATATGTGGAAATTGGGCTACATTGTAAAATTGCAGCTTGGTGTCATTCAAATCTTGTTGGCTGGTGGGGAAAGAGATGTAGTGGTGTAGCCGGGTCAGCATTGCCTCCAGGAAACTCCTTAGGCAGCGGGACATGGTGGGCTGGGATATCCCCCCTGCAACAGCGACTATCCCCTGCAAGCTTCCGGAGGCCAGTAGGTGCAGGCTGCACAATACCTGCACATGGGTGGGAACGACATTGGTCCTCCTTGTTGGGTGCTGCATCAGGGGGTCTAGGTCCTGGATCAGCTTGATGATCATTGCCCCATTTAGGCGGTACTTTGCGTACATTTGCTCCCTGGTTTGGCCCAGAAGGGTGACCCGCACACGGAATATCCGCTCCTGGATCCTACGTCTGTTCCGTGCTGCTCGCTGTAGCCTTCGCCACCTGACCACCATCTAGAGTCCTGGCATTGTGAGAGTCCTCAGGCTCCAACTGCATGTCCTTAAGTGTGTTTGGTCAGGCCTGCACCTGTTTGTAATTTGCTAACGTTTTTTTGAATATTTTTTTTATTTTTTTTACTGGTTACCACCTGGGTTGGCTTCTCCTTAAATTGTGCGTCGCAAATAGCGATTTTCGGGTTTTTCGCTAAATGCGATTTTTCATGAATGCCGTTTGCGATAAATTCGCGAATTTGCATAATAATTTGCAGATTCAATGGTTTTTCGCTATTTCCGATTCGCAAATAGGTTTGTTCCCGGATTCTGCGAATTTATTTGCGGACTCGCAAAATTTATGTTGCGAATTCGCTATTTTGGATATTTTACTATCATGAATCCCTTTCTTTGGAATTGCGATCGCAATAGCTAATTCGCAGCTATTGCGATCGCAATTTTGCTTCATGAATCTAGCTGTATGTCTTTAATCCTTCACACAATTGCGATTACAGAAGTGCTTGTTAATTAGTTGTGCCTTTGAGTCTCCAAACCGTTAGTACTTGATGCTTCATTAATACTTTTATTTTTCAACTGTAACTTGAAAGCAGTATCAAGGATACTTTGACCTGAATTCGTAATTGCCAAAGAAAATGTGTTGCTCGCAGAGCTCACTCCGTTATAAACAATTACAAATTGCACTTTCCTCAAGTTGTTAGATAAACAAAGTGAGCCTCATTTTTTCTCTGGCCAGTTCTTTCTTCGTAAAAGTCTTTTAACTTTTTAACCTGAATGCAATTAACAGTGTTCACTGCCAAGGGAGTCTTAACTTCTCTCTAAAGAGTTAATTCTTGGTAAAAAGTCCTTATCTTTTTTAACTGAATATAATTAAGAGTGTTCACTGCCAGGAAAAACAAATGCATTTCTTCTGTATTTAAACAGTCAACAACATCAGATATTCTAGGATGTTACTTTGAGTTCTTCAAACAAATGCGTTTCCACAGCGCTGCTTACCGAACATCAGAAAAGTGAAGCAGATGCCCTTCACGAGCAACTGATCCCTCAAGGATTCTGATTGCTGGGGGCATAAAAACCTTTGTTCCATCACCCAATGAGTTAGACAATGTAAGCAAGAGGGAAGACTCCTGCTATCAGTTAAGCAAGGGATTTTTAAATAGTAAGAATTGGTATCTGGGTGTTCCTATTTTAGAAACAGGAGTAACCTAGCCTGATCATGGCAAAGGACAATGGTACTAGTAATCATGTAAAATAAAGGTTTATTTTCTGTTTTACCAGCCTGGTCTATGAAAATATACATGAAACAGTCATATACCATACTGATAATGACAACATGGGACATAACTTCCTGTGACGTCACTTCCTGTGATGTCATAAGGGGTGAGGGTTAGTATGTCTGAACTTACTTCTCATACCCCTGGCATTAGAGTAGACTGACGTCAATGCAGAAAGGCTTGACTAGTTCTGATTGGCATCAGCTACCCAGGATTTAAAGACATGCTATTGTTTTCCTTGGTCTTATCATAATTCATCACCTCAGTGCAACCACGTCTGCTCTTGTCTGGGAAACATCCTTTATTACGAAGCTGGAATCACGCTGTGCCTTTACAATAACAAAATCACATTGTCCCTAGAGGAAACATTTATAGAATATTGATAATTTCAAATAAAGTCACATACATGAACATTAAATCAATATAACCACAGGGAATATACGCACATATACCTGAATATATAAAAAATAGTGTATTTAATTCCACTTGGAATTTCATCAATTAGTCTGCGGCAACACATATACTACTGCAAATCATACATCAGTTAACAGTAGTAATCTTAACACCTTTTGCATGGACTATGGGTAATCAAAAAAACATATTGATGGAGTGCCTTTACAATGCCAGCAATGGAATGAACACTTCGTTACGACACATTTGTTTAGCATGCAAGTCACAACAATGACTTTCTTTAGGGGGCACATTGGTGGAGTGGTGATGGATTTTAAGTCCAACACCTTCCCTACTGTTGCGCAGACTGGAGTTGGAATAGTGAATGATACTATTCCAAAGTCCAGTGCCCCCCTAAGGTAAGTCGTTGTAACGACTTGCATGTTAAAGGAATGCTTCATAACAACATGTTCGTTCTAATGCCGGCATTGTAAAGGCATGCTCGCTAAACGCATGTGGGATTCCATCATACAACCTTCTTGTCTGAGCACTTATAAATTCGGTCTTGTAGGATCATCCACAATAACCCCATTAGATGGAAAGAGTTTATCTCTGTATTTATTTAAACCTCGATTACTCAACATCAGTCCTATCTCCCTACCTTTGTGTTTTCAAATTTCCCAATGCCAATGACTTTAACCTTTCTTCTAGTAGTTGTATTTTTTTCTATCATCAACCCAATTTTAGGCGCATATGGGTAGGAGCTGGAAATAATAACTGTCTGTTTTACAACTTCATTATTGATGGAATTGTGGTTTTTCTCAATATTTAAAACAGAATATCAATTATGACAGTGGAACATTGATGCTATTGAGAGTATTATGTGGCTCTTAAAGATTGTGCACTTTTCCACTGTTTTTCCTGGCACAAGGTGCTTACTAAGATGTTGATGTTTGAAACTATTTATCTTTGATATAAAGGATAGTGAACATTGTTTTGTTTTTGGGTGTGCTCCTCCATTAGTAAGGTTGAATTTGCACACTCTCCTCTTTAGTAATGAGTCATTTATGAGCTATAGGTAAATTACTATCACCTCCTACACATCTAAAATTATCCACCAACTGCGTCCTAACAAATTTATTACTATTGTTACACTCCTCTTCTATTGCACCAGGATCCAATTAAGAGTCAACCTCTTGAAATAGGTTTGTTATTCTACTCAACTTGATGTTGGTACATAGCTTTCTTTTAGTTATTCCCCGCTTCGCCAAGTCTGTCTTTCTGTTACCCATTTCTGCCTTTATGGGGCCTCTCAAAATGTCATCTAAAAGCTATAGATTTGACCAAAAGAGTCTTTTCATACAGCTTCAATTAACACAATCATGGTTTAACCCCTTCGGTGCTCATGACGAGCTGAGCTCGTCATGAGGAATCCCTTTAGGGTGCTCATGACGAGCTGAGCTCGTCATGACCACACCCATTTCTATTATGACCCAGCACAGCAGAGGAACATCTCAAGCAGCCAAGGTGTTAGTGAGTATAGAAATCAATTCATGTTTACAGTAACTTTTTTCCTATGAACCAAAGGAGATCGCTCAGCCCAGCCTTCTCTGAGCTCTGGCAGGCACAGATGAGCCTGGTCTTTGCCCGGGTGCATACTTGCAGTTATAGCAAGGTGTAGTAGTTAGGTGAGAGAGTCGCACTTCCTTCTCTCTATCCCTCAAGGGACTTGTTGCGTCCCAAAGTCCAACCCAAACAGTGCATCCAGTGCAGCAGGCTACACGCCTATGCTTTATAGTGCTGGTCAGATGTAGTAATCAGGTGAGGGAGTCCTGCCTCAGTCTTGGACAGACCACCACTGCGTACACTTCTTTGTCAATAAACCCACGCCGTCCAAACCTGCACCTGCCCTCCACGAAGAAACTGGAGCAAAGTCACTGAGGAGCCGCTCAACTCCACCCCCAACCATGACACTCCCACTACCCAGACCGACGCCAACCTTGTAGAAAAAAAACTCCACAGATGGATCTCTAACTGTGCAGACAAGCTCGCACCCCTACGTAACCCCAACAGACGGCACCCAAGGAAGGCCACCTAGTTCCCTGCTGAGCTCCAAGAGTTCAGACACTCCTGCAAACATCTCGAGAAGAACTGGAGAAACATCAAAATGTCAGAAGATCTCAACACCTACAAGAACACCATGAAGGAATGCCTCCAATGCATTAGATCCACCAAAAGAACCTTCATCCAAAATAAGATCCTCGCCAACTCCAGCAACTCCAAGGAACTCTTTAGAGTCATCCAGGAATTCACCAAGCCCCCCAGCGAAACCACGGACATCACCCCTTCCCAGGACCTCTGCAACAAGCTTGGATCCTACTTCCATCTGAAAATCAAGGATCTTTACGACAACTTCAAAGACCAGACGCTTGACTCCAAAACCATTTCTTTCTCCAGCAACGCCAACCAGCGTACCGTCTCCTCATGGACCCCAGTCACTGCTGAAGACACAGCTTTGACCATGAAAGGCATCCACTCAGGAGCCCCCAAGGACCCATGACTGCCGCACATATTCCACAGAGCCACCATCGCTCCTGAGCTATGATGCACCGTCAACTTCACCTTCAAGGCCGGCATCTTTCCTGACAACTGGAAGTGCGCAGAAGTCAGATCCCTACTCAAGAAGCCTTCACCAGATCCCACGGACCTCAAGAACTACCGATCCATTTCCCTCCTCCCCTTAGCGGCCAAAGTCACGGAGAAGACCATCAACGCTCAACTAACACACTTCTTTGAAGAAAACTCCATCCTTGACCCCTCCCAATCTGGATTCTGCAGCAACCACAGCACTGAGACCGCTCTACTTGCCACCACAAATGACATCCCCACCCTCCTCGAACAAGGACACACCCCGGCCCTGATCCTACTCAACCTCTCTGCAGCGTTTGACACTGTTTCCCACCGCACACTCACCACTAGACTCCACGCGCTGGAATACAGGGAACCACCCTGAACTGGATCCGCTCCTTCCTCACCTGCAGAACCCAAAGCATCAGAATGTCACCGTCCTCTCCGAACCCATGGAAATAAACTGCGGAGTGCACCAAGGATCGTCGCTCAGTCCCATGCTCTTCAACATCTACATGGCCCCCTTCGCCGCCATCATCAGACAGCGCTGACTCAGCACAGTATCCTACGCTGACGACACTCAGCTCATCCTCTCTCTCACCAAGGACCCCATCACCTCCAGACTCAATTTCCAAGAAGGAATGAAGGACGTTGCATCCTGGGTGAGAAGAAGATGCCTGAAGCTCAACTCAGAGAAGACAGAGGTGCTCGGCCTCAGACTCTCCCCCTCTGCATGGGACAACAGCTGGTGGCCCACCGCCCTCGTCAGCCCTCCCACCCCTATGGTCCACACCCAAAACCTCGGCATCGTACTCAACTCCTCCCTCTCCATGACCCGACAGGTCAACACTTTCACCTCCAGCTGCTTCAACACCCTTTACATCCTCTGAAAGACCTTCAAATGGATCCCCCCGAATCAAGGAAGACCATCACCCACACACTCATAACCAGCAGAATGGACTACAGAAACACCCTCTATGCCGGGATCAACAAGTCTTTGCTCCACAAACTCTAGACCACACAGAACACTGCAGCCAGACTCGTCCTCGGCACCCCCGACGCAAACACATCACCCAATACCTGTGGAACCTCCACTGGCTCCCCACTGAGAAGAGAATTACTTTCAAGATACTCACCCACACCTACAAATGCCTCCACAACACCGGACCCCAAAATCTCAATGAGAGAATCTCCTTCCACGCACACAAGAAAAAGCTCCAATCCACCAACCTCGCCAAGCCTTCTTCTACATCGGGGCCAAGACCTAGAACGAGCTCTCGATCGACATCAGACGCGCCCCCTCCCTGAATATCTTCAGGAAGACACTCAAAACCTGGCTCTTTGACTGAACGGAGCTGCTGACCCAGCGCCTTGAGACCCTCACCGGTGAGTAGTGCGCTTACAATTACCCTGATTGATTGTTGCATTGTGGGGATTATATTGTCTTAAAGTCCAAGCCCAAACACAGAAAAGGTGGTAAATCATAATTTTTAGTTTCCACAGGTCTCCCTCCAATACTTGCTTTCCTGTCTCCTTCAAATATCTGTAACATTGTTATTCAGAGTCGAAGATGCCTGAATGTGGGCCCATTTGGAGCATTGAATCGAACATGAGGACTCAAGGACTTCACGGTTGTAGTTCATGAACCAGGCAAACCTTTACGGATCAGAGATTACTTTCACTATGCCTACAACATAGAATCATCAAGAAAGATAGGGATGTTTCAACTCCATGTTGAAAAAGAAAATAGATAAGCTTTATGCCAAAAGAAGTCTCAAGCGGCCCAGCGCATTCTCCTTGGCACTCTAGTCAATCAGAGCCAACCAATGGTACAGGTCTAAGGGCTTCATAGGGGGTGCCAGAGCTGAATTCCAGGAGCCTCATGGGAGCTCCTGGAAAACCGTGTCGGCGCCCCGTTAGACCTTTGGGCGGTTGTGGGCCTGAACAACGGGGGGTTTGCTATGCTACGCTCCGCCCTGAAAGGGGCGTGATTAATAAGGGACCATGTGTCACATGATCTGGGAAGAGGATCACCAGAAGTGGCAGCACAGATGGGGTTCGCGCCAGTGCTGCTTGGCTCATCAGGCGGGCAGGCGGGTCAGATAGTTGGCTGCCCTTGGATCGCCCGTAGGATAACCCACCATATTACTCAACGGTGTATGTAATAACCTGCAGCAATTTTACCCAAACAAGAAATGTGTTGTGTGTTTATTTAAAAGCATGCATGTTATGTTGGAGGGGTGGGGAAGGTTGCCAATGGTGGTACTATGCAGTAGGATGTTAAAGCCGGGCCAGGACAGCAGAGACGTTCCGGTGCAGGCATGGTCTAACTCTAATTGCAATTGATATGTGAATAAAAGCAAAATTTGTGTAGATCTGTGGGATGTATAATAAAACAACAAGGGGACCCAAGAAAAATCGACCAGGGACCTTGGGAATCAATTATTTTAAACAACAGTGGTCCCTAGAAAGGTGCAAAAATAGAAGACCAAGTAATGAATATAGACTCAATCGTTGCTATATTAAGTGGAAATGTCCAGCTGAACAGAGGTCTAATATTTACTCATAGTTAAATAAACAGTAGTCAAACAGTAATACATAAAATGGGACTCAAGCCTGTGTCCTACTTAACCAGTAGAGTACACAACACGGGAGAAAAGAACAACAGGGTGTAGTGTAGTTCCTATATTCCCAATAGGCTCTGCGCATTGGAATAATAAATCCTATAGATGTGACGTAGGACTTAGGTCGACTAGGTCTATATCGAATATATTAAACTGAATTGTGAGTGCCAGCTAGCTCAGAGGTCACTAGAAACTTTCTCGAATTCACAAGAAGGGATTAGTTTGTGACAACCGCATAAACATGACAACTTTGTTTCCCCAAGATAAAACTAATCTTCAGAGTCGTGGAAACAATAGATAGATATTTTACTCAGTCAATCATGCATGCTTCGTTTCACCAGAGGTGCAGAGAAATAGAGAGACAGGTGTTTTCAATGAAAGTATTTATTGAACAGTCTTCTTTCTCATGCAGAAGAAATGAACTGCTACAATCGTAATACAGGTTGTAAAGTATAATGCGTACAGCAAGAAGAGTATTATAAAATAATACTGTAAAAGCATGGTATGGTTTCTAAGCCATAAAATACATACATGAATAAATAAAGACTAAAAGTACTCAACTGGTGCTTCTAAACTATGCCTACCCCGATGTACCTAACCTAAGTCTAGTGCAAGGGAAGAAGTAAGTATGGTGTAGCATAAGTTTAGTATTCTTTTGCCAATAATCTATCCAAGATTTGTCTTAGGGTCTAATCAGCTCTGTACCTTGGTTTTAGAATGAAGGAGGTCTGGTATATCTCTGTCTCAGGAGTCGATTTCCCAACACCCCGCAAGGGGAGCTTGGAAACACTGGAGCTGGATTTCTCGGCAGGAGAAAAGACAGCGTCTCTCTCAGTGCATCTGCTGGAGGGTCGGCTTCCTTCGGCAATTGCTGTAGGGAGCTGCGTCGGGCAAGTAGATAGTCGAACTGCTCCAAACCACCGCGTGTTTGCTTGGGCAAGTGTGGTCATATTTATACCTTGAAGGTGCAGAGTTTGACGTAAAGGTGGACATAATACCGTCATCAAAGAGTCTCAGTTCTTTGAAAACTCCATGAGTTCCTGGACAAATCAATATTTAAGCAAGCTTAAGTCCCTAACTGCTGAAGCCGAGTTTTCCAAGAAATCGTTGTGGCTTTTCGGAACTAGTGGAAGTAGCCATGCCGTATTTGGACTGCATGAGCTATGTCTAAATATGGTTATGATTTCTATGCCTATATAAGGACATGGTGATTTATACCTATATAAGGGCATGAATCGGGAAAATTACACTAGGGTCCTAAAATGATATACAACACCTACTTCACTTTAATATGTTCGACATTACTAAATTTTTAAGTACTAAAACATATCTAAAGCATATGTTTACAATCCCACCCAAAAATACATAAAATGCATTTTGAAAAATGGTTGTACACATAAACTGAGCATTTGTACTGTACGCATTTAAAAGCAATGATTTCATTGTAAGCATATAATATGATATTGGCAATGCTAACCGAAGGAATCATGAAATTACATTTATGAAATGGCTCTTAGTTACAGAAGAAAAAGTTGAGACCATCCCATAGCAAAATATATAAACTGTTTTGGTTTGTGGATAAGGTCAATATTGTTTTCTAGGAAGTATTCAAAGAATTCTTGTTCTCTAAGAATAGTTCTATTTTAAGCAGTGTTGCAGGGATTCCGTTCTCATACAGAACTGTGCATAGAGACTGGGAACCTCAGTGAATTAGGGTGTGCCAAAACTCACCTTAGTACCCAAAATCCCCTACCAGACTAGCTATAGTGTCTCATTGGTTATTACAAACTCCCAATGTTTAGACAAACCGGAACATGGACTTAGTACACCTCAGGTAACGTGGAACACATGAACACTCTTTCATTATACAATCATTTCAATCCAGAACAAGGAGTAAATGAGGACGCGTGCACATTTGAAATGTTTATTTTCTAATGCAGTGTTCTCAAACGCAGTATCTTAGCTAATACAAGCAAACATATTATAAGAAACAAAGTTATCAGCATAGTTACTAGTGCATAGAATACAAAAGGTGAAAGCATGTTAAAATGCTAAAATGAATAGGGTTAAACAACACCTAATTCTCACCCTCCCTAGCTAATATATTATATTATATCTAAGAAGGTCTCTATGGGTTTTAGCAGGGCGGGCCCATACCTCAGATTCTAGTGGTAAGGGATCACATCATCTTCCACCAGATCTCTGCATGCGAAGCATCATCAAGTGTGTGTGTGTATGCTCTGTGCAAAGCAATATAAAACGCACCATAAGCCCGAATTTGGCCGCAGCTGCATGTATGTTATATCTAGGAAGGTGTGAAGATCGGACCTCACAACAACTAATGTGTCGAGATATCCTTGAAGGCTTCAGCACTCACTGTACAGACACAGCTCACCAAGCAAGGCTGATATCAGAGTAACAACATATTATTCTCGTGTGAATCAAAACACTCTACTAGGCTCAAAGCTAAAGCAACAGTTATGTGTTGTGTGCAGAAGCAACAGAAAGGTAAAATGGCGTTTAAACTCCTAATAAGCTCATGCTAACATAACACAGCATATAGGCAAAGCATATCTATATGACACCCTCCCATGATCCGAGCACTGATAAGGTACGATAAGATAAGATAAGGGACTCATATTTTGAAATGCAGAGTTCAAGAACGATGATCAGTTCAAATTTGAGTAAGTGAGAAAAATATTTTCGCCACCCAAAAAAACAAAATCCCACCATCATGACAATTTAGTGATCACTTTAATCAAAGTCAATAGGTCGGGGACTTAAAAAGCTTTTCATAATTTCAAAAAAATATAACGAAAAAGTGCAATGTCAACAAAAGGCCTCGATTGGTCTCAGCCTAGGACTGAATATGCAAAATAAGCAGCAACAGCTTCCAAAAGGAAGTCACTGTTATCCCCCGAAAACAATACAGCCATCCAATTCAATAGCGGGAAAGAACATACATGCTCTTCAATTACCGGAGCCTCTAGCACCATCAGAGGACAACTGGGTGGGTTCTCAATGCAGCTGTGTGCCAAGAAATCTTGCGCCACTGCGAATTTTTTCCAACGACCCAGCATTCCATGCATTGCTGCCAAGGCCATAATCCCTCCGTCAGAACAAAGCAACTCATGAGCAACTAAGGGGCTCATGAGTTGATTAAAATCCACTTCAGGAGACACCATATTGCAGAGACACAAATCCAGGGCCCAGTCAAAATCGCAGCTCAGGCAATGAAAGACAGGCTGGACACATGTAAAATAGGAAAATCTAAACGATATTCCATAAGCTGCACTTAAGGTGGCGAGCGGCAACGCACCATAGTAGTCAAGCATCCTGTTGCGAAACAGTGCCAGCCGCGACAGCTCGTCTTGGAACACAGGATGTGCATCCATTTTTATTAAAACGAAATAGCTCCAGAACGCCTGCAGCCAGCGCCAGTAAAACGGGAAATCCACCAAATAGGCTGGAAAAGATTGAATGAAAGAAAGCAGGAATGACTCCGTATATCTTTTGAAATGAAGTCACAAGACCACTGCTAACTACTTTAAAAAAGGGCGCCAGCCCCGATGTGGAGGATGCGTTAAAGATTGTATGAATCAGTTCACTGAAATAAAATGGTAGGTCAGTATTCAATAAAGCATGCACCTCTGTGCGGGTGTTTGCTACGTGAAGGACAAATGTTTCACGAGCAGATGTCAGGGAAACTTCTTTTTATGACAATAGGGCTCTTATTCGTCTCATCCCATTGAACTCTGCTTTCAAGGTCGAATCCTCGGCCAGATGGAAACATCCAAGTTCCCATGCGTGGGTGGATACAAAACATTCTTACAGCAAACCACATGTTCACTGACTGTAACGACATAAGCAATGCCTTTTATTAACCCACAGCAATCTTCATTATTTTAAAGTAAATAACTGCCGTTTGCCAGTAATGTGAATGTGGGGATGATAGCGGGCACGGGTGTACCTTTCAAAACACAGGCTAAATTAGGCTGTTCTTGATTGCAAGAGCCGTGTAATTGAATATGTCTACACATTAATGAGTGATCTGGTGTTTCGTGCACTCTTCACCTTTCAGATAAACTTCCTTTCCCTCCCTAAGGCATCTGTATGTAAAAGGAAGCGACCAGGCTTCATGGAGATAGGAGCTACCAAGAGGCTCGTATCTACCAATGGCAAAATATTTCATACAATTTGTAAATTTGAAAAGAGCAAATGGTAAAGTTATTAACCAGTGAATAAGCCACGTTGCAGTAGTGTCCTCTGCCACAGAGAATGGTAAAGACTCCAATCGTTCAATGTGTAACATGGAAAAAGATGCATCTCTCATTGAAAGCAAATGCTGCTTGTCAGTCAAATTAAACGGGGCAAAAAGAGAAGAGGTATTCATGTAATTCCAAGGCACTTTCCTGGACTTAAGAGTCTGCAGGGTCCACGCAAACTGCATAATAGAACGCAATTGATTTTGACCAAGGTATAACACAGATGCTTCATCTTGCACAATATCAACAACAGATGACACAATATTATCCAATGTGTAAATGCGGGAAGAAAGCGTGTTAATGCTATTATCCACAACTGCAAGCACTTTTTCTGAATTAGCTTGATCAATAGCCCTAAGGTGGGTAGCCGCCTCAATCTGTGATGTCTTCCAGATTTCATTGTAAACCGCATATATCCATCTTCTAGATCTACCTCTAGCCGGGCCTTTTATGAAATCATTCAAATAAATATCGTCATTCAGTTTAGATAAATGCAGTTTAACAGACGCCAAATTAGAATGTTTGAGCCAATTCTGACATAATTTGCCCACTGAATAAGTGATGACGGAATGGTAATTCTCAAAACGGGGATCGACCCTGACCTGTGTAAAGCCATCAGCTAAACCCAGAAAATGATGTTGGCACGAGTCTGCACTCCTGTGCCACAGCAGCCAACCTTTGTGATCCAAACGGGAGATGTTAAAGGACAAATTTAGCAATAGAGCTTGCAACTCCCTGAACATTACCCCAACCAAAATATTCTTCCAAATCAGGGAAGGAAGGATAATTTTTGGAAGTAGCCAATCCAAAGCATGTTGTCTGTGAAATGGTAGAATTCAAAAACAACATATGATTCGGGATGAGACATGCACAGTGTAAAGCCTCAGTGCCTTGCACCTGCCAACTTTTAGAACCCTAAACTGATTTAAGGTCGACTGTTTCCTTGCACAATTCGTAGCCTCCAACAGCTAGCTGGTCTAGAAAGGACTTCGAGTACAATAACTTGGTATCGGTAAGTCTAACCTTGGACATGGACTTTTCTGTCATTTTAAAATAAAATGAAGCGGGATTGGACTGATTAAAGTCAGTAAAATAAGTGTACTTTTTCAAAAAGGTACTCGAACTGCCTTGCAAAGGAGCTGGGCAATGCTCCCACTGTGTATAATTTACAGTACTCCTCCTGGAGTTAGTTTTATGTAAGTAGTGGTTACCATAATGTTGGAAACAAAATAAATCACCATAATTAGCAGATTCTAAATACAAATCTTCAGCATCAAAGGCAGCATAATATTTCAAATCAGAAAGCAATGCCTCTACGGCCTGAACATCCCAATCATCAGAACGTATGTTTTGTTTAACGACATCTCCCATGTTAACTCTAAGCACATTACGGACATTTATAACCTCAGTGGGGCCATGGATTTGAAATTTAACAGCATCCCACACTATCCCATCCATGACAGGCCAAGCAGTGATGGTAACAAAAACAAAGTCTCTCTTCTCTCTGTGACGAGGAATGGGGTGCCAATGTTCCGTTTAGATGTCGAATGCATGTTCTCTCTTCGACATAGTTTCCATTGACGAATCGAAAAAAATAAAATACAAAACCGATTGACATAAAAAGGTAAATTGAAAAAAGCACCAGCCAAATATATGTCCAATGGGGAATCAAAAATGTTTTTTAAATAAACTTGTATAGACTGTAATCCGTGAGGGCTTTTCTGATGTGTGTGAAACAGTGTCAAATGAAAATCTGGATTCTGTGGCTAAAGAAGTTTGTAAATCAGGCATCGATAAGTCAGTTGGGTAAGAGTAGTCAGTTTCATTAAGTTGAGTACCAGGCAATGTACTCAATAAAGGACTAGAAATTGTAGGCATCTCGATGGCCACCCCCGGCTCAGGATTAGAAGCAGTGGCCAATACAGAATTTCTCACCATCGAAGGACAGGAGCCTGCCGGTGTCATACTAAGAAGAATCGGCCACTCTGTGTATCTTGACATTGTCAATTGAAATATACCCTATTCTTTACGACCTGGAAGTGGTGGTAAAATGACTGTTCTTGTGCCCTTCACACCAAGCACAGGAACTGGAGCACGGTAAGAGGGACCAAATTCTTTCTTGTTTTCGATCTTCTCCCGAACCAAATCTCCAACTTGGGGTAGCCAGCCAACTACCGGGATCTGCAACGCATCATCCGAAGTGGAGGGCAAATGTTCCTTTGCAAGACTGTCTCTTGTCTTTTGTAGAGTCTATAAAACATTGCAATGTTCATCTAGGAGGCAGTAACAGCCACCGAGTCTAGACCGTCAAGGTCCGGTACATACATTCTGATACCAAAGAGCATTTTGTATGGGGTCCGCCCACCCAGAGACCTTCTAGGGAGATTATTAAGAGCACGCTGCATGCCATTGAGATGGGCCAGCCAGTTCCTGCCAGTGCCTATAACTCGAGCTGTCAATGATTGCTTTAAGTCACGGTTCATTCGTTCCACTACACTATTACCCTCAGGTCTGTATGGAGACGAAAACTTGACATGGACCCCCAACGAAGCCATGGCATCCTTATAAGAGGCGAAAGCAGGACCCTGATCCGAATGGAAGGTACTACAGGCAAAACTCCCTACAAAGACACGCAAATCCCTTATGACAGTCTGTGAATCAGCGCTGCGGTGAGGCCATACCCATACAAAGCGTGTGCATGAATCAACTGCGACGAAGACGTACTTAAATGCAGTATCAGAAGAAAAAGTACAGCAGTGATCTAAATAAAAACAACCTAGTGGTTTATTAGAAATGAACAACTGTGTTTGGGGCGGACGCGCAGCAGTTGAAGGCTTAATCTGCTGGCAAATGTCACATTAAAGGACATAATCGTGCGTCTGTTTGTAAGTCCCCGCCACCAAAAACGCTGTTGCAATTGAGACACAGTGGCAGAAACGCCCGCATGCGCAGATGCAACACCTTCATGGGCAGCTGTGATCAATGTATTTCTGCGATCCGAGTTGGGAATCAATCTCTCCCCAACGTCAGGTATTTTCACATAAGGAACCTTATCGAGACTTAAGTGGTATGAGTACTTCGAAGGGAACCCCTTAGGATATTTACCTCCCTTCTTAGTGGCAGCAACAGCCGCCAAGATATCATCATCAATCTTACTTTTGGACCGTGTAACTGCTGCAAATAAATATGTCGATACTGCTGATTTTGCTGCCTCATCGGCAAGCGAATTGCCAACAGCGTGGACTCCCACGCGCTGATGACCAAGAGTATGAATTACAAACACGAGTGGCAATTGCTCCTTAAGCTCAGCCACTCGGACCCAGATAATTTTATATTTTATTGTGCTACCCTTGGAATCCCGAAAATCATTCTGAATCCAAAAGAACAAGTTTTCATTGTAAGACTGTACACAGTAGTAAGAATCACTTACAATAAGAGTCGTCACACTAGGATCAGCGTACTCCAATGCAAGCATCAGAGCACGAAGCTCTGCCAATTGTGCGGTGCAGTCCCCTAGAGTTTGTGTGTGCACGACTCTGGACTTGAACACAATGGCGCATGCGGAAACGTAGGCGTGTTTAGAACCATGCGCAACCTGCACCGAATCATCAGTGTATATGATGCAATGGAAATCCTCCAAAGGCCGCATAGCCAAAGGTGCAGGATGAATGAATTCATACTACAAAAACTCCTGCGACCGCAAGGTGGCAACAAAAATAAATGTGACATCCGGAGATGTCAATGAAGCAGCCCATTGTATCCACCGAGGGTACAAAGCTTTAGAATTTGGTACACTGGCTTTCGTAACTGCCTACAAAGCAGGACACGGGGTAACAACCAACATGCATTTTCCCTCTGACAGAGCACGTTCCTTAAGAATCGCCATCTGTACATCTGTTAAAACTTTCTCCACAGTGGAAAATCGCATTTCAGCCGAAGTGTACAAGTGTGACTTGAAGGCAACAGGTACTGTGTCTCCTTCGTTAAAAGTAAGGTAAGTGAAACCCACCGCCCCAGGGACTATTCTTATCACCAGGTTGGTGTGGTTATCACGAGTCAGTAAGTATTTACAAGCGAGCAGATCAGCCTGCAAAGATTGCAGAATAGCTGAGTGTTCTGGCAGCCAGCATGATTTGATGAAAGTAGGTTGTATCAAAGCATACAAAGGCTTGATACGCTGGGCATATTCAGGAATGTAAGTCCTCCTGAAATTAAAAAATCCCAGCAAAGACTAATTTTTCAGAGTTGTCGGAGCGCGCAGTTGTGCGCATTTCTCCAACAAGAGAGGAGATAATCCTCTACCTTCATTGTTGAGTTCATAGCCCAGGAACAACACTGTTTACTCTGCAATGTGCGACTTTGCAAAGTTGAATTTGTAACCGAAGTCCGCAAAGCTACAAATTATGCGGTCAACTCGACACAGATGCTCCCAAAGTTCATCGTCTGTGAGATAAATGTCATCCACATACGAGCATGCATCATGGTTGATTCTCTCCAAAAGAGAGACTAAGCGGGCAGCAAATACGTCTGGACTATTCTTATAGCCCATTGGTAAACGTCGAAATTGTTTTTGTACGCCGCCGCATGTAAAGCTGGTCCATTGGGAACTTAGACCATCCAAATAGTGGGCATAAAAACCGTTGGAAATGTCAAGCGTGGTTTTAAACCGCTTACGCACAAGACTATCCACTAAGACTGAACCGTGAGTATTCTGTACTGCACAGGTACGGCAATGCGAGTTTAAATGTTGGTAATCCAATACCAAACGATATGATCCGTCAGGCTTGGTCACAGTAAAAAGTGGGTTATTGATTGGTGACACACATGTTTCAATCACTCCTTGATATTCCAATTGTTCAAGGATTTTCGCAACGGAAGCCTTAGCTTCACGTCTAATGGGATATTGAGGTTGAGGCTGTGGCTGAGACCATAAAGGTATTTCGTGGTGTGGGGAAAATTTATCCCAACCACAGTGTGTATGGTACAGATCCGGCGCAAGGGCTCTAGCCACTCTTCTGCAAAATTCAGCACATGCTCCTTTGAGACCGTGTGCGCGAAACTAGGGAGGATTACCTCCTCCCCTCTTGGAGCTGCGAGAACAAAAGGTGGGGGCCAGTCAGCCTCCGCTAACAAAATGTCAAAGGTAGTTGTAAGATTTTCCCAAAATACCCCTTTTATGGTACGCTGTATGTCACCTTCAATGAACAGGACTATTTCATAAAGTCTGTCAGGGGGAGCAACTCTAGTGTCAGCTGTTTCCACAACAACATAACGATCAGTCGCTGTCACCTTCAGTAGTGGACGCAGGGCCTCTCGTACTAGGGTGATCGCCGCCGCGCTGTCCAGCAAGGTCAGAGCCCATGTCTGATTCCGAAGCTGCGTTCTCACTATCTGTGGCATATCTCGCTGATAAAGCGGCGACTTTCTTCTTTTGAAACTGGGGCCTCTTCGGTGTAGAATCGTCCTGCTTGCCTTTACCGTCTTTCGGGCGGGGCTGGTTGCATCCCTGCTGGCCACCCCGACCCCTGCCACCACCTCCACCACCGGTCAACGAGGCCGATGAGTCCTGAAAAGAACGAGGAGAGCGTTAGTCAGAAAGCTGAAAGCGATCAGGTGATTTTATCGTTGCGGGATCGCACAAGTCATAAACACGTTCTGGGGGCGCAGGCAATGGAGACGCAGGACGAGACTCCTGTCTCTGTTGTTGTTGCTTTCCCTGTTTTTGTTTTTTCAGCCAATTTTGTTTTTTGGCTTTTGGCTGTTCGTCAGATTCTGACTTCTGCCCTTGGGGTTGTTTTTTCTCTTTAGTAGAAAAAGGCTTGAAACCCCTACCATTGCGGCCCACGGTTTTATAAGCCGCCACAATAATTCGTGCTAACTGTCGGGGTTTCTCGACATCGGGAATCGCCTGCAAAGCATTGGCTACCTGAAAGATCACCGCATCCCCCTTGACATTAGCAAGTATGAGATCATAAACTACATCAAAGGAGCCACAAAGGTGCATACCCAATTCAACAGCAGCCTCAGGTCCGTGCTCATTCTGAAAACGCTAAAGGACTGTTGGCAGAACAGTCATAGACGGAGTGCCGTAACACCTCGCATAGACTGCCGCAAATGTTCTACCCCATGTCTCACAGTCACCAATTTCTGGGGTCAAGTCTTTTGGCATGCTAATTGTCAGAATCCTGTGTTTCTCACCAGGAGTCGTGTTAGGAAATACTGCTTCCAGCTGGTCAAACTTTTCGGCAAGCCAGAAAGGAAAATCATCCCTATCCTGGGGCGCTTGCCCATCACGGCGTTGACCATTACGGGACTGGGCTTCATGCCGCCCTGTCCAGCAGGAATCTCCACACCTCCTGGGGCCCCGCCCGGGAGATTACGGGTTATGTATTGCACTAACGACCTAATCACGCCAATTGCGACTACATGAAGTCGTCTTAGTTCAACAACGGAACATGCGCCGTGTTGAGGATGAGGTGTAAATCCAGCCAAAACAGGCCAATTTGCGCCGGGAATGGACAAAGGACCTAACCTCGGAGTTGTCAAAGAGTGGGGTAGGGCACCATCAAACCATACCCGGTGCTGCCAAGCATCAATAGGAACTTCCTGTGCCCTATATGGAGTATATTCCTGTAGCACAGCAGTGGGATTGTATGTGTCGAACACAGTAGTATTTGCGTTCACAGCTGGGAAGGTCAGCCACGAGTAAAAGATTTCGTAAGGGTAAGCCACCTATGCACTCACCACCATTATCATGGCCATGCCATCCACGGGAACATTATACATCTGTAAATGATTGCGCACCGCAATGCGACTATGTTGCAGAATGTTCACCGCAGCCATAACGACACAGAAAGAAAGAGGTACAAAGTAAACTTTGTAGCACAAAAGGGTAGTAATTCAAGGAAACCGTTTTAGAAAGATTCAAGCTTGAAAAGACCTATATAAATATAGGTAGGTTTGTCCGACACCACCGTTAACCAGAAACAATAGTGAAGGGGTTACGGACTGAATATTGCACTACTCAAGTGTCATGTAATAAGACCACCAACGGTTGGGCGCCATGTGCAGGGATTCCGTTCTCATACAGAACTGTGCATAGAGACTTGGAACCTCAGTGAATTAGGGTGTGCCAAAACTCACCTTAGTACCCAAACTCTCCTACCAGACTAGCTACAGTGTCTCATTGGTTATTACAAACTCCCAATGTTTAGACAAACCAGAACATGGACTTAGTACACCTCAGGTAACGTGGAACACATGAACACTCTTTCGTTATACAATCATTTCAATCCAGAACAAGGAGTAAATGAGGACGCGTGCACATTTGAAATGTTTATTTTCTAATGCAGTGTTCTCAAATGCAGTATCTTAGCTAATACAAGCAAACATATTATAAGAAACAAAGTAATCAGCATAGTTACTAGTCCATAGAATACAAAAGGTGAAAGCATGTTAAAATGCTAAAATGAATAGGGTTAAACAACAACTAATTCTCACCCTCCCTAGCTAATATATTATATTATATCTAAGAAGGTCTCTTTGGGTTTTAGCAGGGCGGGCCCATACCTCAGATCCTAGTGGTAAGGGATCATATCATCTTCCACCAGCTCTCTGCATGCGAAGCACCATCAAGTGTGTGTGTATGCTCTATGCAAAGCAATATAAAACGCGCCTAAAGCCAGAATTTGGCCGCAGCTGCATGTATGTTATGTCTAGGAAGGTGCGAAGATCAGACCTCACAACAACCACTGTGTCGAGATATTCTTGAAGGCTTCAACACTCACTGTACAGACACAGCTCACCAAGCAAGGCTGATATCAGAGTAACAACATATTATTCTCGTGTGAATCAAAACATTCTACTAGGCTCAAAGCTAAATCAACAGTTATGTGTCGTGTGCAGAAGCAGCAGAAAGGTAAAATGGCGTTTAAACTCCTAATAAGCTCATGCTAACATAACACAGCATACAGGCAAAGCATATCTATGTGATAGCAGAATACTTTGTGCCAAACAAAAAAGAAATACATTCAATTTCGGAAAAAAGTCAAATCAAATCGTAGAAAAATAGAATTCCAAAGTTAGAAGTTTTGTTTTGAAAAAGCGAAGGTCAAATTCAGAGTTCATAGTTCATAGAACGCTGTGTGCTGATTTCAAAAGTGATTCTCAGTGTCAGGAGAAAACATTAAATCTTCTAGGCTGGCAAAGAAGTCGTCTACCACAGTAGGTGAAAGTTCAACCACTTCATTAAGTAGATCAATCGTACACAGATGAGAAGCATCGCCGTCAGCGTCAGTCGCATTAGCAATGTTCGCAGTAGATGGTACCTGTGTGCCTGTTGGTCCACGTATCTCACCCTCAGCTGGAATTGCCGGTGAGACCTCAATGAATGCCGTCATCAGGATTGGTAGCCGTTGGGGACAACACAATGCATGAGCCGTTACCGAACCAAGCAAAGCGTCAACATCCGTTGCCAGTGCTGATGAAAGTGTCAGACAAATATCCAACACGCATTCCTCTCCACAAAGCAGGCATCGTAGAACAGGTAAGATGCAATCTTGCCAGATTGGTCTGAACGATAGGAACCACGTGGTATTCAGATCTCTCAAACTAGCCAAGCCAAGAATCTGTGTTATGCGCTCACGATACTGCATTGCCAGAAGAGCGTTCTCCATGGTAATCTGGGTATCGCTGGTGTCTGGACTTGCCATAATGGAGCAGAAGGAACAAAAATAGTATCCCTGCTACGAGTCCCAAGATGAGAGGCAGGCCGCCAAACACAGAGTGCACGAAGTTTGGAAAAATGCCTAGGACTGCTTCAAAGGGTGCTAACAGTCCTGAAAAAATCGTCTTAACTACATGTACAATACCACTGGTATCAGACAAGTTTAAGATACGACCTAAAATTTCTACGAAATGTATGGGGCAGTTTGTTGATAATAAGGCATGTATCTCCGCAGATGACCTTGCAACTTGCAGATCATACATCTCTCTGGACAAGGTCAGTGGCACAGTTTTTTGTAAAAGAATGGCTTTCGTTCTGCCTAAAGTATCAATTCATATAGTAGAGATGTTCAGTGAAGACCATAGCTGCGACTCCCCGTCTGTCTTAGTTTTAGGAAACAATACTTGCATACAACAAGTGACCCTGGCTGACACACTAACGAGATAGGCTATTCCTGGCCATATTCCACAACAACTGTGATCATTCATTATTATGTAGCTCCCATTGGAAAGCTGCCTAAAAATTGGATCTATCACTGCTGCCAGGAACCATGCTGGTGGCATGATAAGTTGGTTGAAGTGTGGTAAATAAATAAATAATACCCTATTTTTGAGTGCATGAATGAATAAATAACAGATAGCTCAATAAATAAGAGTCAAGATTCGAGGTAGTAGGAGTTTCTGCAGGTTTATTACAGCATAAGGACAGGATCAGGACAACCTGCATAGGATGAGCAGAACGACAGGGCCCAGCAGGACAACTGGGACCCAGTAGGGGAAAAAGATGCCCAGCAGCTGCTGGGGCTTGGTCTGGGATGAGCGCGCTAACATTCAATAACATAACATTGATATATATATACATAGCGCAAACACATAGCATTACATTGCAGTAGGCGTAACAGTGGGTGGAATAGAAGGCGTGACGTGTAACAGTCGCGAGAGATAACAGCAAAAGTGGGTGTAACTGGGAGTTTACATAGACATGTGATGCAAACGTAACAGAATATGTCATGAATGGGCGGAAACATAGGAGGGGGCTACCTAAGGAGCCGGGACCTCTAACCTAATGGTGCGCGAAAACTGGCAATGACGTGTTACTAGGAGAAGTTGGGGGTACGAACTCTGTGCTAGGAGCAGAGACTAGAGTCTGGAGGGTCGGAGCGACATGTACCTAATCCTATCTGGTATCTAATGTTTAGGGAACATGTTGATATAAACTAGAAGTCATGAGGGGAAAAGCTAACCTGATTCTAAGACTGGACCATGCATTATTCTACATGTAGTACGTGAAGAATATTAAATGACCATTAAATACAGTATTTCTCTAACGTGGAGCCGAGAAGGCTAGACAATGACGGAAACTATTGATGCAGTTCAGTAGCTTAGGAATGCAGAAGAGGAGGACTGAACTGATAGCAGGAACTATAACATACTTTTGGCAGACTCAGAGGCAGAGCCGGGCTGCACCGGGCACTGCTAGGCAGGAAGTAAGTGAAGGGTCGAGGATACAGGTGGGGGCTGTATCGCTCCTCAGCGAGGCTTTCAGGAGACAGGAGCTGAATCTGTGGTCCGGGCCCTTTTGAGGCCTAGAAACGGGGACTTTATAATTGAATAACGTGCACACTGAGAAACGTGGCAACATTACTTACATAGGCCTGATATTCGTAGTATTCACGAGGACTGGAAAATAGCATACTAGGGGTGGACACAACTGTAATTGCGTCTTTAATCAGAAATGGGGAATAACATATGCATATTGGTCATGCATACATAACATATGATGGATGAGGCGTAGGGACACAGAACATGGCAAAATTTACTTTTCCACATTCCCTCCTTGTCACTACGTTTACATCAGGAAACATCAATATTCATGATACCGTCTATCATTTCATACAGTACCATTTGCTCGTCTTGAATTGTCTTGGAACGGGATTTAGAACGGGGCTTGGGACTAGGAATACAAGAGGTAGCACACATGCTGCAAATCGCAGGGCCACATTGTATACAGAGGCAGCAGCTAAATATGATCGCTACTGCAATACCTAGGAAGGACAGGACTTTCCATCCCCATGCGGAAATTACATTCCAGAACCAACCGGACCATGTCCAGGTACCTGGATCTTGGTGTATCAGATGGGCAATTTTATGAAGTCTGGTTATAGCTGAATAAACAGACGGCGCGTTATTTGGAATGAAAATGCAACAACTAGATCCGAGAATTCTACAGGCCCCGCCCCTATCGGCCAGTATGACGTCAAGGACGAGACGATTTTGCAAAACGACAAATCTCATAGCAGATTGTTCTTCGGTTAGGTTACCTAGAGCAGAGGCAGTCTCATTTACTACAGCTTCAAGGGTTCTTGTTAACCTACGGATTAGTTTACTATTCTGGACAGGTCCTATAAAGAAAAAGAAACCTTTATTGAAATCTGTATATTGTTCTAGAGTAGTTTCAGTTTGATCGACAATTGGGGACTCCCTTCTAGGTCTAGTGTGTACTAAGAAAGAATTCCTATGATAATCAGGTGGGGCTAGAAAAACAGGTGGCAGTAGGAAGGCAATGTAACAGGTTCCCTCCCAATCGAGGGGCAGACGGACATATGCAGTTTGACCACAAACAAAATAAGAATGACGTGAAGCTTTGAAAATAGATTTCCCACTGTCACCATACTTGACAACAGTAGCACATTCACTATGACCTATATGTACAGAACCATAACTACGGATACATAATTCGCCTTTGACTGGTAGTACTGAAATAGCAGGTAAGTCTGGAGTAGTATCAGACTGAACATTCAGAACCATGAAATTCGACGAATAATTTCCTAAATTATATACCTCATTTTCTAAATCTAAACCTGTCCTGTGGGGGAAACCTTGCTTGTCTGGAAAACATGTACTGTTAAGAAAAGACATATCTGTTGAGGATGACGTTAACGTGGACCATGCTCCACACGAACCATTGTGTGAGAATGGATAAGGAAAGAGTGGCAGAACTCCCTTCGATGTCTGGAAAGGGGGGAGTCGACCACACACCCAACAATTAGTGGCATTGCTGGTCTGGTGTGAATAATGTAACATACGGATGAATGTGTTATTACGCATGGCAAGGCGGTATGCATATTCGTGAGGAGGCAGATCACTAAACGTGTGCTCTACTGTAGCATTAGCAGACATATTTACATGAGGAACTGGTAAATACAGAAAAAATGCGTAGCTGGTGCAGGAAATCATTAGGCTGAGAAATAATATGAAACTCAGAAAAACGATGCATTGTAGTGAACTGCGACTGACTCTCTCACTATGGGGGTCTATTTTATACATGTCAGAAACAGTCTAACCGTTTCACCTAGGGGAGGACTTATACAATCAAACTGGCTGACTTATTAGACCTGAGCTTTAACTTATACTCCTGTTGCGGAGTTTTCTCTAACAAGGGAGGGGTTGTAACAAAGTCTGGTGCGGGACAGTCCTTTAAAACAATGTTCTGGCAATCCTTCGAATCCTGGAAAATGTTCTTGGCAATGTCTTTGACGACTGGCTGTGGTCCTTTAAAAAGTTTTACATGAGAAAGGTGGACCCACCCCTTCCTGCCTTCTAACTTGACGGCAGTTCGGGTGGTCAAGAGGACTTGACGTGGCTCTTTCCAACGTGGTTCCAGCGGACTTGATCTGTCAAAGTTGCGGATCATCACCAACGACCCTGGAACGATCTCGTGCGGTGCCACCTCGGTATTGTCTGGAAATGCGGCGGCAACCTGTGAACGACATGAGTTGAGGGCAGACATCAAGGAAGCTAGGTAATCTGTCAGCATATTACATGAAACATCGGTAATACTTCGGGGTCTAGGAGTACCCCACATGTTAGGGGGGCGGCCGAATACGACCTCATACGGGGACAGACCTGATCTGGAATGTGCGACCATACGCATGTAAAACAGAGCGACTGGCAAAGCAACTAACCAGTCCACACCCTTGTCTTTACAGATTTTTGCAATACGGATTTTCAGAGTCTGATTATGTCTTTCTACTAGTCCAGCTGCTTCTGGATGGCGTACACAATGGAACTTCCACTGGTACCCTAACAACAGGGAAACGTGTCTCATGAGTTCGGATGAGAATGGCTGACCGTTATCAGAATATACGACTCTAGGGAGTCCGTATCTAGGGAAAAATTCACGAACCAACTGTTTGGCAGTGGTCGCGGCTGTGTAATCTGGGACTGGATATGCTTCTGTCCACCTGGACAAAGCGCATACTACTACAAGGACATACTTGAAACCTCGACATCGCTCCATCTGAATATAATCCATCTGGAGGACCTCAAAAGGGTGGTCAGGGGGCTGGAAACCACCTTGTTCCACCGGGACACTTTTACCTGGATTAAACTGACAACATATCATACAGGTACGGACTTTCTGCTTGGCTGCAGCTCGTAAATGCTTGTTGAACCAAATGTTCTGGATACTGTCTAACATAGCTTTTTCTCCTAAATGTGCTGGACTATGTGCGGTATTGATAATGACTTGAACCATAGAATCGGGGAGAAACCATGTGGCTCTACCCTTCGTTAACCATCCTTGATCTGTCTGGACCCCTCCTTGTACAGACCATTTCTTGATTTCATCGGGAGTAGCCTGTAACTGGATATCTATGACATCTTGTGTAGGGTCCTTAACTGTCATGCATGTAATCAGATCTGGAGTATGTGTCTGATTAACTGGAACGTCTGGAGTCTGTGCTGTAAGCTTGGCTGTGCGGTCTGCTAGATCATTACCAATTTCTATGTGTGGCTGGAACAGTGTCAATTCATAACCTGTTAAACGTGCAATTGTCAAGTGCTGAGTCTGTGTTCGGTTTAAAAGAACTTCTACTGAATGTGGAACTTGTACTGTCAGGGAATGTCCTAAAACTATGGAATCACTTTGTCTGATAGCCAGTGCTGTGGCTGCAACTGACTTGAGGCACGCAGGCAACGCCTGGGCGACTGGATCTAATGTGCTCGAAAAATAAGCACAGGGCTTGTATTGACCTGCTTGATCTTGTGTGAGAACAGATAATGCTGTACCTTCGCGTTCTGTAACGAAAAGTGTAAAAGGCTTACTGTAGTTCGGTGTAGCTAGAACTGGAGCTTGACATAGGGCTTTCTTTAACTCGTTGAAACTAAGTGTATGTTCAGATGTCCAAGGGAGGACAGTCGATACGGCTGCCTCCTGTGTCGTTAACTGTATCAATGGCTTGGCTAGAAATGCATACTGGGGAATCCATTGTCTACAATAAGAAGTAAGGCCGATAAAAGCACGTACCTCCTTCTGGGTTCTGGGCTGGGGAAGACTCGCTATTAACTGGATACGGTCGGGTGTCAACTGCCTACCCCTCTTGGACAGCAAGTGTCCTAAGTATACCACTTGCTGGACACAGAATTGAAGCTTCGAAGGTGACACCTTGTGCCCCATCTCGGCTAGAAAATACAGAACTGTAAGTGATGCTCGCTCGCAAGCACGTTCAGAACGGGCTGTGATCAGTAGATCATCGACATACTGGAGCAGGGCAGTGTCAGTTGGCATGTGAATGTTGTCTAGTTGTCTCTTGAGTGCTTGACTGTAAATACTAGGGCTTTCTGTAAAACCTTGAGGAGCGCGTGTAAACATATAGCTCCTTCCATTTAAACAAAATCCGAAAAGAAACTGGCTGTCTGGATGAATTGGAACACTAAAAAATGCATTCTTGAGGTCAATAACAGTGAAAAACATGGCTTCGGAATCAATGGCAGTTAACAGAGAAGAAATGTCTGGAACAACTGGGTACTGAGGAATAATACATTTGTTAAGCTCTCGTAAATCAATCACTAATCGATATACTGGGGGTGCATTCGGATCAGTACGTTTCATGACTGGAATGATCGGAGAATTGCATACATTGGAGTCAGTTTCTACAACTACCCCTTGAGCCATGAGCTCGTCAATAATTTTGGATAAGGCTGCTACAGCCTCAGGTGGCAATCTGTACTGTCTGATTCGGGGTAACACTACACCTGGTTTGAGAGTCACACGATAGGGTGTGATTTGCATGTAACCTACATCAGTTGGACCTTGCGCCCATAAATGCTGCGGAACATTAGACAATCTGGAATCAAAATCTCGTAATACATAGTGACCCTTAAAGTCACGTAGGAACAGACGTATTCCCTCTGGGGAACAGCAAATAACTGCACCTAACTCTTTCAGTGTCTTAATACCCAATAGATTTTCTGGACATGACTTAGTAAGTAACAGATCAGTAGTACGGGACAATGGACCTACTTCTAGAGTAACTGGCTGAGATATTTCATTAACTATGGGTTTTCCTGAAAATCCAAGGGAAACATTTCTTGAGCCTGAGAGCGGAGCCCCTGGAACTTCGGCGTGACTAATTGTGGTCCTACTTGCCCCTGTATCGATCAGAAATTTTCTGTCTTTCCCTAATACTTGACTATGAACATAGGGACCTTCTTGGTCTACAGGTATCTCGATGAGAGGCAAGCCTACCTCCCTCTCTAGGCTGTTTCATGAATATGACTGGTACTCTGGATACTCAGACTGTGCATACTGGTACATCTGCGATGTAACGTGCTGTGTTGCAGCAATAGGCTGCGGTACTGTAACTGTCTGTTGTGCATTCTGTGACTGAGGAATCTGTGAAACTTGTTCTTGTCTCGGCGGACGTGGTCTTTCTTTAGTCTTACCAGTAGCTATGTTGTGTTTCAGAACTGCACACTCGTTTATAAAATGACCTGGCTGTTTACAATAATTGCAGTTCCCTTTAACGGGAGCTGCAGGATGACTGGCTTGAATCGGACCCCTCTTCTGACTGTCTTGGGGAATAGATTGTGCAACTAGCACTTTCATTTTCGTGTCTTTCATACGTTTTCTCTCGTGTTCTTGCTCTTCTCTGATTCTATTCTGGTGGTACTGGAGCATCTGGAGCATCTGGGACGGACTATTTGCTTGCCAGGTGCTTTCGACTTTCAAAACTCGGTTTTTAATCTGTGGACTTGAATTCTCGACCAATTTGGTAACGAAAAGATGAGGGTATGACTCACTACTTGTCTTGAGACCACTGTTAATACTGAAACATTTCTCGAATCTAGAATAAAAATCACTAATATCTTCTTCTTGTTTCTGTTTGCAGGCTGAGATTGCATCCCAGTCTTCTTTCCTAGTTGTCAATAATCTGGGTAAAACTTGAATCAATAATTCTGGTAATTCTTTACATTTATCTCCAAGACCGGTACCTGGTACTCGTGCCTTGTCTTCAGCTTCTAGAGCTGTCCAATCGATCTTTTTCTCTCCCACCTCCCATTCTTTTTCCTTTAGCTTTTCATACACCCCTGCGGGTAGCAGAACCTTTAACATTTTAATGATATCTGGGTAGGTGTATTCTCCCATACGGAGCATGTCTTTTAATTCTCGATGGAACCCTGCTGGATCTTTGTCATGACAGGGAATTAATTTCTTCATCTCGAGGAGTTCCATCTTTGATATCGGAGTGTATACAAACACTCGTTGCATGTCGCCACCCGTCCCTCGGACTGGGTGGACTTCTCGTAACGGATTCTGTCTGTCTATGTAGAATGGTTTACTTTCTGGGGGTGAGACATGAACAAAATGCGGGTTCAAAAACGTTCTATACTTGTGGCGCTGTTCTAGAATGACACTAATTAAATCGGTACCTAGACCTCTCCATCTATACTGGAGTAACTCGTTCAGGATATCGTGTAACGGGCCTGGGTCAGAATGTTGACCCTCATACAGAGTAATGAGGTGCTGGATCATATACATACCCACCAGTCGTTGCTCGGCTGGGGGCAGTTTCAGAAACATTTGTGCCACTATTTCGTCTGGAAAAGTGGTAGAATCAGTAATCCATCGGACTGCTGATCGGGCTAGTTCTTGTTCGTGCATAGTACTTAGTTCGCTATAACCGACTCGTGATTTCAGAATGTGATCGGTAGCTTGAAATACTTGTTCTAGAGAGCGCGGCTCTCGTGCTGGATGATGAAAAATAGACTTAGGTTCTGGACGTAAATGGCGATCTGGAAATCTGGATTTTCCTACATACGCTATTCTGACGGGATTCTCGTCTTCCTCTTCAGGATCAGAGGCACTTTCTTTCTCGCTTACTTGTGCTGCTTTACGCTGTTCGTGTAACTTTATTATTTCTTTACGAATTTTCTTGTACATACTTTCCATGGCACTAATGGTCTTGTGCTTACCCTCGGCTATATTATCACTCCACCTTGTTAGGATTCTCATGTCGGCGGGATCTTTAGTCGGGTAATCTTGTTCTCTTATTAGACAATTGATCAGGAACTTTAATATCATGAGCTGAATCTCGGCTTTCCTTTGAGACATAATCTCGCCAATACTTTCTGGATCATCCCCTGTACGGATGAAACGATATATTCTGTCTAGATCTTCTTTCATATTCGGCAAGGTGACTAGATACTCGGTCACTCTTCTTACACGCAAGGAATATAAAACCATAGTATTTTCGCCTGGAACTGGATCATAACTACATTCGTTAAGGGCTTGCCTGATTTCTGCGACAGACTTATTACTCTTGGGAGTACGCTGTGATGCTTGAGCATGTAATTCGAGTGCTGATAAACGCTTGTGTGGCGGCGGGGTTTGAGGAGGACCTCCTCCTGCGGCCCCTAGACTAGAATCGTCAACTGACATTCTTCGTGCTTGCAGGGTCGGTAATTGTAACGTGGGCTGAACTTGTATGGCGGGCTGACCCGGGGGTACCGTAACAGGTACTCCGGTGCCTGGAAGAGCGGGAAGTGCCTGATTTACAGGGACAGGTGGAGCGCGAACTGGATTTGCATATTCTGGGACTGTGTCATCCAAATAGGACGAAATGAAAATATCAGCTGCGGTCGGTTTGTGACGTAGCTTGGTCGGAACTAATGGTGGCGGGAAATTACTGGATGCCTCCGGGGTCGCTTTTGGCACACCTTCGGCAAGAAGAGGATACATACCCTTAATAAGGGCATGCCTCTGTCTGTCTGACTGTTCGGCTTTGACTTGTTCACCTATCTCGATTGATTCTCTTTCTTGGGCTCGTTCTTGGGATTCTCTACTTAACTCTGACTTTCTGACTTCCTTTTCCGTTCTTCTATGCGCTTCCTTACGCCATAACTCGATGGCATCTTTCTGTGACTGTCTGGCTTTCTTTTTCCATAATGCTTCTTCTACTCGCATGATACATTCGGCATCCCATGTACCCGATACGGGCCATCTATACTTTTCTTCTAACTGTTTGGTATACTCTACCCATAAATCTAGATACAATATGGCGCTTATGCCATGTTTCTGATACATAAAGTGACCTGGACTGTCCCTTGGCGGAACAGGAACTGCTGCTTCCAGCAGACCCTTTCTAGTTTTTAACTGACGTAACTTTGAAAAGAGCGGCATTCTAAACTTAAATCGGAACACAATACAATACACGAAAAACAATAACAATTTGGGAAAACAATTCAGGCATACCACGACATTGAAAATACATTAAACAACATCATAAATAACAGTTCGAACAGAATACTACCTGAAAAATACTGAAAACAGAAACAGAACAGAATTCTCGAGAACGGAACAGACTAGAGTTACTGGATGCACTGCTGTAACAGTACGGAACATACCGGTCCCATAAAGGAACACATCAAGACCCGTATCCACCTAGGTGAACACTTCGTTTGCGGGCTTGGGTACCACCAACCCACGGACCAGAGTCAATTTAGACTGACCCTGTCTAGACACTACCCCAGCAATGGTACTCACCGGGCAGCACGGAACGGAAGGCCTCGGACGGGACTGGACTACGACGACGAACTTCGGACTTCGGACTTCAGTTACGGGTGGACCTCCGGATACCTCGGACCTTGGACTCTCGGCTTGGGCTCTGGTCGGGACTCGCCGCGTTCCTCCACCGTCTCGTTCGGATGCTGGACCGCCTCCTCCGTCTCCTCCGTGGGCCTGAGGGATACTTGAAGCAGAAATATCTGCACTTGGCCAGAAGAGTTCCGTCACGACTGCAGGGGGTCAGGGGGTCGGCGTGGCTTCACCGACGCGTGGGGAAAGGGCAAGTCCCTATTCGGGCGCCATTATGTGGTAAATAAATAAATAATACCCTATTTTTGAGTGCATGAATGAATAAATAACAGATAGCTCAATAAATAAGAGTCAAGATTCGAGGTAGTAGGAGTTTCTGCAGGTTTATTACAGCATAAGGACAGGATCAGGACAACCTGCATAGGATGAGCAGAACGACAGGGCCCAGCAGGACAACTGGGACCCAGTAGGGGAAAAAGATGCCCAGCAGCTGCTGGGGCTTGGTCTGGGATGAGCGCGCTAACATTCAATAACATAACATTGATATATATATACATAGCGCAAACACATAGCATTACATTGCAGTAGGCGTAACAGTGGGTGGAATAGAAGGCGTGACGTGTAACAGTCGCGAGAGATAACAGCAAAAGTGGGTGTAACTGGGAGTTTACATAGACATGTGATGCAAACGTAACAGAATATGTCATGAATGGGCGGAAACATAGGAGGGGGCTACCTAAGGAGCCGGGACCTCTAACCTAATGGTGCGCGAAAACTGGCAATGACGTGTTACTAGGAGAAGTTGGGGGTACGAACTCTGTGCTAGGAGCAGAGACTAGAGTCTGGAGGGTCGGAGCGACATGTACCTAATCCTATCTGGTATCTAATGTTTAGGGAACATGTTGATATAAACTAGAAGTCATGAGGGGAAAAGCTAACCTGATTCTAAGACTGGACCATGCATTATTCTACATGTAGTACGTGAAGAATATTAAATGACCATTAAATACAGTATTTCTCTAACGTGGAGCCGAGAAGGCTAGACAATGACGGAAACTATTGATGCAGTTCAGTAGCTTAGGAATGCAGAAGAGGAGGACTGAACTGATAGCAGGAACTATAACATACTTTTGGCAGACTCAGAGGCAGAGCCGGGCTGCACCGGGCACTGCTAGGCAGGAAGTAAGTGAAGGGTAGAGGATACAGGTGGGGGCTGTATCGCTCCTCAGCGAGGCTTTCAGGAGACAGGAGCTGAATCTGTGGTCCGGGCCCTTTTGAGGCCTAGAAACGGGGACTTTATAATTGAATAACGTGCACACTGAGAAACGTGGCAACATTACTTACATAGGCCTGATATTCGTAGTATTCACGAGGACTGGAAAATAGCATACTAGGGGTGGACACAACTGTAATTGCGTCTTTAATCAGAAATGGGGAATAACATATGCATATTGGTCATGCATACATAACATATGATGGATGAGGCGTAGGGACACAGAACATGGCAAAATTTACTTTTCCACAGAAGAACCATCACAGGCTCCATGTAAATTAATACCCTGACACAGAAGTGTACCGATCAGTGTGGTTTTGCAATTTTTACCACTAAGGAATACCTCCTTTTCCCCACTCCAACATTTGTGTGGGTATGGTAATTCCCAGGTCGACTTTATGTATTCTTTACCCAACCTTTCACACAGGCCTGCTGGTATGTGTTTTAAGCAGTGGCAGTTTTACCATATGGGCGGTGGGGCGTTGCCCCACTAATAATTAGTGCCCCACTAATAATTAGCGCACAGTTCAAGTTGACAAGTTGTTGTTTTTATAATTTATTAAAATAATTTAAAGTAACTGCGCGCCATCGCGCTGCAGCGCAAACGTCATCAAATCACTTGACACTGACTACAGCCTACTCTGTCTCTGACTCACTGTTGCACCACTGCACATGTGGTGTTTGACTGGCTGCCTTTCTTCAGCTACTGAAGCCTGTGGCATTTGAAAAGCAAGCACCGCTGAGTACGGTGTTAGCCTCATGCCACAGACCCCAGTTGTTGAAAAAGGAGCAACGTTTTTTTTCATGCTCACCCCAATCCTGACGCTGCTCTCTTTAGAGAGCAGCTCTCCTCTGAAGAGCGGTACAAAAGGGGGTGGTGATGGACAGAGCATGTGAATCAATCAAACACTCACACCCAGTTAAAAGATCTGGGTTTAATCCATCACCGTTATTTAGCCCACTCTGCCACCCCAGTTCAGACATGGCTATATGCAAATCAGTCTGACCCTGTGCCTCATGGGAACAGTCCAGCCCGAACTGCCAAGCCATGCCTTCCCTGGACCGGAAACAAGCTTCCGAGGGCCGGTTTCTGGCATTCCAGCCGTCTTCAGCCCGGCTTGCTTGAAACCAGTGGCAAAGTGAGCAAGGGACTCACGTCTGAGCATACCCTGCCACACTTATGGCGGCCAAAAGCGGTACAAAAGGGGGTGGTGATGGACGGAGCATCTGAATCAATCAAACACTCACACCCAGTCAAAAGATCTGGGTTTAATCCATCACCGTTCTTTAGCCCACTCTGCCACCCCAGTTCAGACATGGCTATATGCAAATCAGTCTGACCCTGTGCCTCATGGGAACAGTCCTGCCCGAACTGCCAAGCCATGCCTTCCCTGGACCGGAAACAAGCTTCCGAGGACCGGTTTCTGGCATTCCAGCCGTCTTCAGCCCGGCTTGCTTGAATCCAGTGGCAAAGTGAGCAAGGGGCTCACGTCTGAGCATACCCTGCCACACTTATGGCGGCCAAAAGCGGTACAAAAGGGGGTGGTGATGGACGGAGCATCTGAATCAATCAAACACTCACACCCAGTCAAAAGATCTGGGTTTAATCCATCACCGTTCTTTAGCCCACTCTGCCACCCCAATTCAGACATGGCTATATGCAAATCAGCCTGACCCTGTGCCTCATGGGAACAGTCCAGCCCGAACTGCAAAGCCATGCCTTCCCTGGACCGGAAACAAGCTTCCGAGGGCCGGTTTCTGGCATTCCAGCCGTCTTCAG
The DNA here is from genome assembly GCF_964261635.1 of Lissotriton helveticus. Classification (NCBI taxonomy): domain Eukaryota; kingdom Metazoa; phylum Chordata; class Amphibia; order Caudata; family Salamandridae; genus Lissotriton; species Lissotriton helveticus. The sequence goes on from NC_136070.1 coordinate 939,191,212, forward strand.
CCCGGCTTGCTTGAATCCAGTAGCAAAGTGAGCCACGGACTCACGTCTGAGCATACCCTGCCACACTTATGGCGGCCAAAAGCGGTACACCCCTTTTTGTACCGCTCCTCTGAAGAGAGCAGCGTCAGGATTGGCTAGTGGTGCAGCATGCATGCTTCTGAGTTGAGTTCTGGTTGCCAGCAGGCAGCAGCAGTCTAGCGTTGCACCGCGGGGGTGTGAGCGTCCAACGTGGCAATGCCCAATCACTGTAATGGCTTAGTGTTAAGCCATTCAGTGATTGGACATTCTCAGTTGCTGGGCAAATCGGGCCGGCCCACGTCCAGTCATCACTCGTCGTCACCCTTCATCATCCCATCTCTGCACGACGAGAGCACGTGCAGTCTGGAGAAGATCAATCAGACAGACATCGAGAGTGTGACTACTGACTAGTGAGTGACTGTGTGACCACAGACCATTACACTGACGACGTATCAGGTAGGTGTGTCAGTCTGTAGAGTACTAAGAAGTGCACGGTGCACGTATTATGACGTGGAGTTAAGAAGAGGAATCATATACTTCCATTGTGATGTAGTGTAAGAAAAGTACTGCATGCAACATTATTAACACTGGTGCCTGGCCGCAGTCTCACCCTAAAAGGCTCATTAACGCTACAGCTGTCCCATCACATTCATTTCACTGTTTCAAACTGGGACTAAATTTAGACTAAGAAACCGACAGTCACAGTAGTCAATGTTCTGAGTCTAGCTATTTAGCTCAGTGACAGTTTCTCTCCCAGGCCTTGTCACAAACCTGCTGGCCCTGCTGGTGGTGAAAAACTAGGTGGCAGCCCCACGCCGTGCTCTCCACGCAGTACCGCAGCAGTCCAGTGAGATTATGTGCCGCCGCGGCCTGCAGTGGTTTGGTTTCAGCTGCCAGTTGCAGCCTCGGCAGAGCGCGCTGCTGCAGCTTCCTAGTCGGGTGTGCAGCGAGGCGGGGTGATCCTGAGTGAAGGAGCGGTGCATCGATCAGAGCAGGCTCCAAGGGACGGTGCCACGACAAGGGATGAGGCCGGGGCAGGAGGAGTCCACCCATGCCCACACTGAGACTGGGCCACGACGAGACCTCTCGAAATGAAGCCTAGTGGCGTTTGTTAGAGCTGGGGCGGGGGGGTGGGGGGTTCTGGCTGTGTTCTCTACATAGCAGGTAGAGGTGCACAGCTGCCGCCATTTTAAAGGGCCATCCAGTGAAAAGAAAAAAATCTTACACGCTTCCCCAAAAACACATAATTAACAATCACAAATGCAAGGTGCTTTAATGGTTTTAACAATCCACCTGATCAGCAGCCAAGGAATAAACAGTCCGCGGTCACATCAGCAACTCAGTTTGAGATAGAGCTCTGCGAAAGCACCACACGCTCTAAATTAGATGATCATGTGTCACTGCCCTCTCAAGTGTGAAGTACTGCTTTACTGTGGTGGGAAAGAGAACATCGCGTGACAAGCAGGGCCCAGGAAACTGAAAATGTCCTCGAGCCACGCGCGATTTATCTTATGGTTAAAAACAAGCATCACTGCAAATCACTGCGATGTGTGTATAACTTCAAGCAGAACAGGCCTAGAAGGGTCTGTGGGGAAAGCAGAATAGAGAAGAGGGAGAGAAAATAGATCGTGTTTCCAGAGGAAGAATCTAGAAGCTTCTATGACAATAATGTTCAATTAACTTGTCTCTTAGCTCCGCCTTGATGGAGCGGGATAGAAAACAGAAATCTGTTTAAACCCGTGAAGTCACACTTCCATAAATAAATTAATAATGCTAACAACTTGTGCTGTGTGTATAATAATTCAACCTAGTTTAAAGTTGCATTTTCACAGAACACGCGGGAAACTAACATGTGTGCTCATAAATGTGCATTATGTTGCATTCTCATGTATGTGGAAAATAATACATTAATCTTGTCTATTGTCATGTCATAACTAATAGCAGCTGTTTTTGAAATAAAGACATGTGCTTATTTTGCTTCCATTGTATATGTGATGTCATTTCTACTATTCTAGGTGCACATAAGGTTTTATGGATTCATGAAGACTGGTAGATATAAAATACTGCTTTATTTGTGCTTTACTGCTAGGTAATTTAGACTAATGGGTTAATTATTAGCAATGATGGGAGGCAACAGAACAAACTGTATTTCTTGCATTAATTATTCTTTGTGTTTGTTTATATAATAGTTTTACAATTGAAGCTTAGAGATGGCTGCAGGAAAATAGTACACTTTTAAAAGTGGCGCAGGAGAGGTGGCGCAGAAAATTGACGCTCTTTGAAAAGAGGCCTATTGATGAAAATGGCTCAAGTGAAAATAATTCCGAGAAGGATGGAAAAGGCCTCTGAGCTTTTATTTTGAAAGGTTTTGGAATGAACTGCTAAAAAGATGACTTTTTGGAGAAATTTGCTAACGTTTGCTAACGTGCCACGGGAGTTCAGAGCTGACTGGCTCAAGGTTAAAAGGAAGCTTTCGCTACAAAATGTAGCAGCCTAAGGAAGAACTGCCAAGACTTCTAAATGAACAATGAACTAGTGAATTTGCCCGGGCATGTAAGAAGGAGGTGTCACAGTTTACTGTGGTACGAGGTGGCTCAGCCAATGGAGAACTAGAATTCGTCTGCTGGAATGTGAAAAATAGTTAGCTCAGCTTAATTTAGGGTATAAGAATAGGTTCAGAGAACACATAGTTGGCTTACGCTCGAGAATTCTGGAGGACGATGTTATGCTGATGGACTTTACACGTGAGGACAGGAGTTTTTATTAATTACTTTATTACTAGGTGATGAGGGTAGAGACAGAGATATAGTTAGGATTTTGGAAAATGCTTAATTTTACTTATTCCTGCTAATGAATAATAATTCTTGATTTATGCTCTTTTTATTAATACTGAATAAATCTTTCTTTATGACATTTTCTAATGCTTGTTTAATAAAATACCAAAACCTAAGTTTTTCTAAATGTGTTAAAATAAACTTTCTAAAATGACAAGCTGGTCTTGATTATTGCAGATGGTTTAAACAACTATATTTAGATCTTATCGCCTCATGATTCAAGCGCTCTATTGTTGATATGGGCCTAGTGTTGTAGTGTAAGTTTTGTGGTAGTAGATAGTGTCATTTGTGCAATATTTTGGTGAGAGCGCTGAATCAATTTCTGGTAGCCATCGGACGGTTTATATATGTTGTTTTTGACATACATGTTACATGCATGATACATATATGTTGGTAAAATCATAGGATTAAGTTTTAACACATGTTGAGTTTGTTTTATTTTGTGCTATGTGTGTACCGGTACAAAACTGTGTGATGAGAAGGTAGTCATGCAGAATATCTGATCTGTTTCTGTGATATCGCCGAGTATCACTGTTGGTATCGCCGTGTACCAGAGGTATTGTCGCCGTGCAATACAGTGTTGTCGCCGTGCAACACAGTTTTAGGGCTAGGTGTGAATCTTGTATAGTGAGGGTTTTCTAAGAAATTAGAGCAGCATGAGAATAGGGACAAAGCGCCTTCCATAAAACTCACTGTGATAAGAGTATTAGTTATATCCGAGCTTGAATGAAGGGCAGAGTAGCGTCGGTGCATGATTATCTATAAACAGGTTAGAGTCCTGTAGGGGTACATGTTTTATATCTATAAACAGGTTAGAGTCCTGTACGGATAACGTCGTTATTTTGCTAACGGTGCATGATTTCTATAAACAGGTTAGAGTCCTGTACGGATTTCATGTGTGTCTGAAGTTAGGGAATTTTCAGTGTGAAAGTGCGTGATTGTTTTGTAAGGTATGTTCAAGTGGAACTCTTAGAACTGTCACTTCGCGGTGCGTTCAGAGGAAAACTGGTTCATATTTTTACGTGTTAGAAGGGTAGGGTAAGAGTTGCTCTACTGGCAAATGTAAATTATCCTTAGTGAGAATAGCGCCGACTATTCCGAAGTGTGGATACTTGAATGTATGTAAACTATCCTAATTAGAGAAGCAGACAGATGAGTTTTGTTTTATGTATTCACTAAAATGTACCAAAAGTAATTTTAAGGTACTTAGGAAAGTTCAGGATAAAGTCTGTACCATTCTAAGACTTTTTATGATGTTGTGCAGTGTTTAAATACATTTAAAAGCTCTGCACGCTAATAAAATTCAATTCAAAAGTGTTCAGCATAGTTGAAAAGTATAAAAAGGTGAACTGTGCTATTTTAAAACATTCAGGAGCATTTTAAAATGTTCTGTGTTAATTAGGCTATAATTAAGGTATTCCACGTTGTTAAACATTTTTAAATAAGTAAAAAGCGATTAGTATTCATTTTATAAACATTCCACACTTTAAATATAATAATAAATTGTTCTCCGTAGTTTAAAACGATGAAAATGTGCCCCGATCGAAAATTGTAAGGGAGGGGCTGGTTTTGCGAGTGAGAACGTGTGGGGAGAGAGCCTGCAGCTGCAGCAGCTGCATACGTCAGAGCTTGCCGCGCTCTGATTGGTTGTTGTGCCCTGAACTGTCAGAGCAAAGTAACGTTCTCATTGGCTGAGGAGCGAGTATTATTTTAAATTGGTTCCTGGCTTTTGTGAATGTTTTCCGATCGCGCTACATTTAGCACGTTGTGAGTGTTGTGTTGCTTGTAGCGTGAGGAGAGACTACAGTAGCAGCATGCGACAAAATTAGTTACTGCCGTGTGGTAATTGACTGAGTTTACAGGGACAGCGCACTGATTATCTGCCTGAAGCGTTGTGCTCTGGTTAATTTTGACACATGAATTAAATAAGATGCTTATTGTTAAAATTGTTATGTCCTAGAATGCGGAGTATTTTGTGAGGGAGGGGGGCTGGAGCGAGCGAGAGAGTGCCGTGCTGTGATTGGGCGAAAAATCGACGTGTCATACACGGAGCAGCGCTCTGATTGGGCGAAGCTCCGTGTGTTGGGCGAGGTTTAGAATTAATTTTAAAATGTCCCCGATATAGTTTTCCTTTCCTAAAATGGTGCCATTATAATTTCATCAAAATTTGTGAGGGAGGGGCGGTTCGCCGTGTGAGGAGCGAGGGGGAGAGCTGCCGGCTGCAGCGGCTCCCTACGTCAGCCGCCGCGCTGTCATTGGCTAAAACTGCCCGTCGCGTCATCACAAGGCCGCGCATCCATTGGATATTGACGCGCAGCGTCATACAAGGGCCGCGACCCTATTGGTTAAGGCTCTGTGAGCCCCGCTCTGATTGGGCGAGGCTCTATGAACTGCGTGTAGGTGTTTGGAAAATAGAAATAAATCACCGTTTTAGCATCTTTTCTTCGATGCGTTAATGTTTAAAAGGGAAAAACATACAATAGCTGATACAGACGAGTGAGTGCACACAAAAATAAAAGTATTTGCGCTAGATGAAAAATTTCATTTTTTTTAAATGAAGGGCTATGTGAAAGGGGAGGCAAGGTGCTAAAAACAGCAGTGAGGAGCTGAGAGCCGTAATGATAGTGTGGGCAGCCGCGCTCTAGGTTCAATGTCCCCGGTAGCTTGTCTCCTTTCTGGTGAAGAATTGGCTTGGTAGTTTGGTCTGCCCTGTTCCCATGATGCACTGGGCCAGGGACAGACTGATTTGCATATAGCCAGGTTCTGAGCTGGGATGGGGCAGTGAGATAAATAACGGTGATGGATCAAGCCCTGATCTTTGGACTGGGTAAGAGTGGTCTGCTTAATTCAGACACTCTGTTCATCACCACCCCCTTTTCTGCTAGGTTCAATGTCTGGCGCGTCATGGTAGAGCCGCTCTGAAATTGACTGAAGTATTTCGGAGCTTCGGGGCAAGAGCAACGCTTTGATTTGCTGGGCAGTCTGACGAATCACAGTGAAGCTGCGCTGTGATTGATTGAAACATCGCAAACAGCCCTATGATTGGCTGGGACAGTGTTATTGCTTCAAAAATAGTTATTGATACTTGTAAGTGTCCCCGTCCAAATTGTTATCGTCATCATAAGATTAGCGCTATTAATTTAAATAAAGAAAAAATAACTTGGGTATAGCAACTAATTAGTAGACTGTAATAGCAGTGTGGGTCACAATAATGACAGAGTGTGATTGGCTAGAACATTTCCAACAAAAGCTGTGATAGGCTGAAAGAATAATAGATGCTGCATTTTCATTGGCTGAGACATTTGCAGAAGTGCTGTGATTAGCAGAAACGTTTCAGCAGCGCGAATTGTGTCTGCTGAATTATTTACAATTTGGCAAGTAACAAGTGCTGTAATTAAGCTAAGATTTACTGTGTTTTTAGTTTTGTTCTTTCTATGATGTGAGTGCCCAGCACTGATTATAGAGGACACCTGAGAAAGAACTAATGTGTAAACATTAACAACATTGTATCACATTTGGTGATTTTTGATTTCCAAGTCAAATTTAATTATTAGTTAAAATAAATTAATAAGAAGGGGTCAAAGGTTATTTGCAAGCAGACATTCTATTTAAAAATAAGGCAAGCACTTTAGGTTTTCTTTTTCCACAGGTATATGTTGCAGAAAATGTGTAAGTGAAAAATAAGTACATTTAAAACACATGTGATTATATGTTGGTATTATTGTTATAAATAAATATTTTGCATTGCTACTGTTTTTGCAAATTGATATTTTTCTTTACAGGTTAATTATAAATTTAGTAATACAGGTAAATTAGGAGATATATTAAATTGACCAAATTATAAGGTTTTCTATACCTGATAGTGTTAAATTAATTAATTAATTAATTAGCAAACGCTGTAAGGCAAATTTAGAGAGTACAATTACCAAATTATTTTAAGAAAATGTCTTCCTTATATAAGAAAATGAAAAAGGTTGTTACCAAATGCGAGAGTAAATTAAAGATTCCCAAATTAGCGAAAATAAATAATAAAAGTGTCAGAGTAGAAAATATAGAGCAGTATAAAATTGATATTGTAAATATGGATCAGAACAGGAATTCAAGAAGACCCCCAGAACAGATTGATGCAACGCCAAAAGTGTCAGATCAAATTGATAAAGTGTCAGCTCAAACTTCTTCTAAAATTTATGCAATTGAAAAACATGATGAAATGTTTAGTACTTCTGGAATTAATATTCCTGATCATGTGAATTCATCAAATGATTTAAAGGAGTCTATGAAAATTATGGAAACAGAGATAGTCCCTGTGCTTAGAAAAGATGAAAGTATTCCCGCAGTTTTAAAGGTCCCATTAACTGAAAAGGTTTATTCTATTGTACTTGAGATTGAATTAGAAGGGACTACAGCTCAGCAAGAAACAGAGATGACTTCAGTTCTGGTAAGTGAGAAGTCTGATACTGATCTGATTAAATTGATACAGCCTGATGAGTCAAAATTATGCTTAAATGAAAAGGAAACTGAGATAAATGAGCTGAATGAACAGTTACAAATACAGCGACAGGTAATGACTCAAGAGATTGAGATGGCTTCATTGCCATTGCAAATTTTTGTTAATGAACAGACAGACAAAACAGATACAGGATTAATTAAAGAACAAGAAAACAGTCTAAAAGGATTAAATGCACTTCCAGAATATTGGAATGAAAATGATGGTCTTTTGAGTGAAGACATCAAAGTAAAGGACACAATTGATCAACAGATTGAAACTTTGACTTCTGCAGGTTCACTTTTCAGAAATGCAAATTTAATTAAAATATTGATTGATGATATTCAATTGACAGAAAGGTTTGCTGGCGTGATATGTGCAGCATACAAAAAGAATGATGAACATGCTTTGAGTTCCCTAATACTAACATCTGTAGTTGAAACATGGCAGGTGGTCAAAGACTTTCAAGATGATGCAACTCATGAGGAGAAAAACACATGGTTGAGAAACACATGGTTGAGAACAGATTTTAAACAGCGAGATGAGGATGAGATTTTGTCACACAAAGATGGTAGAGTAGTTTTACCAAACAGCATGATTACTGACATAGACAGAATGTACCATAAAATTGCAGAATTTCTTTACCAGAGGTGTCTGACTTACCAGCAAGTGAACTTAATTAAGAGAACAATTGTGAGATTGGGAACAGAATTACAGGAGAGTGGTTCATTGACCAGATTACAAATGGATTTCTGTGAGATGTCACTGCATTACAAACTGTGCTACATTTTTGTGATTATCTGTTTGATTTCAAAATGGTTTGAAACATTTCAGATGCGACATGATGATGAAATTACTGTTGCAAAGTTATCAGATGGCAAAAGACATATTGAAAACAGATTACTCCATTATTCTGATAAACTAGAAATTTTAGATGTTGAGGAGCATGAGAATGTTACTATAAAAGTCAGAGATGCAAAAATGTGCCTAGCTGCAGGTACAAAGTGGACAGATGTCCTTCCACTTGTTTTGATGTTTCTGAGAAACACTACTGATAAAAAGACAGATTTAAGTCCACGTGATATTATGATGGACAATGTCATGAGACAGACATTTATACCAGAGAAAAGAATGATGCCTATCAATGATAGCATCAATTTGGAGAACTGCAGGAATTTATCAGATGAAATGATTTCTGTGTTTGATGAAGATGAAACTGAAGTGCAAACAAGAGAAAAAGAGCAAGTACTTGATCTGTTACCAGGTAAAAGGATCAGGAAAAAGGTTCGTCTAAAAGAAAATTCTCTAGTGCCAAGGTGGCAGAAAAGGAGGCCAGTCAGTCTTGTCACAACAAATGCAGTGAAATGCAAAAGACTGAAGAAGTGGATTGACACTGGCCATACTTTTCGTGTAACTACACCTGAAAATCCTGATGAGGATAGTGTCACAACTGCTGATTCAGATTGTGAAGAAGAGCCTGAAGAGAATCCAGATCTTGAAGATCGACAAGTTGGTCGATATCTGGAGAACATGAATAGAAAACAAGCCTTGATTGAAGAAGACTTGCAAGTTGTGACTGAAGACTCAGAAAATGATGGAAATCTGCCAGAAAAAGAAGCAAAAGAAGATTGTGATCAGATTGTGATTCAAGACCAGGAGAGTATTGAAAAGCAGAAAAGTAGCTCTGAAAGCAGGAACACGAATTCTGAAACTGGGAAGTTGAAGGTAATTGAAGAAGAAAATGAATTGCCAAGTACCAGCTACAAAGATGACGTTCCTAACGGAGTGAAGCTGCCGAGTAAAGAAGTGCCTGAGTCTGAAGTTGAAATTTCTGACACTGAAACAGATGAGAATGATGAAGATTCTCAGATAAGAAAATTCAGAAAAGGAGCTTGGAGAACAAAATGTAAAGTGACCAAGCAAAAGAAGAAATTACCAAGAAAAAGTGATAACTGGCCAGAAGAAAATGAAGGCCTAAAATTCAAATTAAGATACAAATCAAAGGAACAGATTGATGAAAAATCAAGTCAAAAAGATTCTGTAAAGGAAAGTGAGGCAGGAAAGAAAATAGAAGTGATACCTGTAATGGAGGTAAATAGTCACAGTCAAAAAGAGATTGAAAACAAAAGTGACAATGATTGAAGTACATACCTGTTGAATTTTTAGGTTTCTGTTTTTGGCATAAGGCTGAAGAAAATGTGTTAGATGACACAAGGTCGAAGAAATGCTGTTAGCTGAAAAATTAATTTGTGACAATAGTTCGAAGAAAAACTGTTAGAAAAAAAAAAAAAAAAAATATTTTGAAAAAGGGGGGTGTTCGAAATTTTTAGAAAATTTAGGTAAAATTTTTAAAATTATTGTTTTATTTTTCTTTGCAAGCTTAATGAAAATACATTCAACAAGCTCAAGATGCTTAATTTTAAAAATGTTGTAAGATGTCTCTGATATATATGCTCCTAATAATTCTGCTTTGGTTAATTTAGGTTATTGTTCTTTTAGAAATTAACAAAGAGAAGTTTAAGGTTAATATGACAAGCAAGATAATGACACTTTATTAGTTATAGTTTTTGCAACACATTTATTGAAGCTCAGTTATATGTTACACAAGAGAAAGAAATAGAACTAGAGGGGTTTCTTAAAACTCAATATGAGAATTGTAGATAAACTGATGAGATAAGTCTTTAGAAATACTAACACAGGTGAAATTGAATCGTGTTCATCTTAGATAAAATTTTTGCTAAATTTTGGGTGGTGGTGTGGTGATTTGTTAATCACCAGATGAGGGAGTTGATGGAGCGGGATAGAAAACAGAAATCTGTTTAAACCCGTGAAGTCACACTTCCATAAATAAATTAATAATGCTAACAACTTGTGCTGTGTGTATAATAATTCAACCTAGTTTAAAGTTGCATTTTCACAGAACACGCGGGAAACTAACATGTGTGCTCATAAATGTGCATTATGTTGCATTCTCATGTATGTGGAAAATAATACATTAATCTTGTCTATTGTCATGTCATAACTAATAGCAGCTGTTTTTGAAATAAAGACATGTGCTTATTTTGCTTCCATTGTATATGTGATGTCATTTCTACTATTCTAGGTGCACATAAGGTTTTATGGATTCATGAAGACTGGTAGATATAAAATGCTGCTTTATTTGTGCTTTACTGCTAGGTAATTTAGACTAATGGGTTAATTATTAGCAATGATGGGAGGCAACAGAACAAACTGTATTTCTTGCATTAATTATTCTTTGTGTTTGTTTATATAATAGTTTTACAATTGAAGCTTAGAGATGGCTGCAGGAAAATAGTACACTTTTAAAAGTGGCGCAGGAGAGGTGGCGCAGAAAATTGACGCTCTTTGAAAAGAGGCCTATTGATGAAAATGGCTCAAGTGAAAATAATTCCGAGAAGGATGGAAAAGGCCTCTGAGCTTTTATTTTGAAAGGTTTTGGAATGAACTGCTAAAAAGATGACTTTTTGGAGAAATTTGCTAACGTTTGCTAACGTGCCACGGGAGTTCAGAGCTGACTGGCTCAAGGTTAAAAGGAAGCTTTCGCTACAAAATGTAGCAGCCTAAGGAAGAACTGCCAAGACTTCTAAATGAACAATGAACTAGTGAATTTGCCCGGGCATGTAAGAAGGAGGTGTCACAGTTTACTGTGGTACGAGGTGGCTCAGCCAATGGAGAACTAGAATTCGTCTGCTGGAATGTGAAAAATAGTTAGCTCAGCTTAATTTAGGGTATAAGAATAGGTTCAGAGAACACATAGTTGGCTTACGCTCGAGAATTCTGGAGGACGATGTTATGCTGATGGACTTTACACGTGAGGACAGGAGTTTTTATTAATTACTTTATTACTAGGTGATGAGGGTAGAGACAGAGATATAGTTAGGATTTTGGAAAATGCTTAATTTTACTTATTCCTGCTAATGAATAATAATTCTTGATTTATGCTCTTTTTATTAATACTGAATAAATCTTTCTTTATGACATTTTCTAATGCTTGTTTAATAAAATACCAAAACCTAAGTTTTTCTAAATGTGTTAAAATAAACTTTCTAAAATGACAAGCTGGTCTTGATTATTGCAGATGGTTTAAACAACTATATTTAGATCTTATCGCCTCATGATTCAAGCGCTCTATTGTTGATATGGGCCTAGTGTTGTAGTGTAAGTTTTGTGGTAGTAGATAGTGTCATTTGTGCAATATTTTGGTGAGAGCGCTGGATCAATTTCCAGCGATTACCAGCCAGGGATTTTTTTGTATGAAGCAGAACGCCTCATATTATTACCACTCCACTGGACTACACTCTGCAGGGCCCAGCTATTCCCAAAGGTATAACGTTACAAGATTTAACAACATCCATTTGTCCTCCATGTAAGCAAGCCTCACTTTGAACCAAATATATGAACTGTCTTTTATCTCCTTCCACAAATGCAATATCAGCTTCAAGAATGCATGACCTGCAGTGAGCTCAGCTAACCCATAATTTGTGTATGCCTTTCTTTGCATGCATTCATTTAGTGCCTGTCGGTTTCAATATTTCCCACCTCGACATGGCTCTCTTCTCATGGTCGTTCTTTTTTTGTTTCTTGGTTATACCAAAGCCAGCTGTGGAGTCAAAGGACAAATGAATACGTTGAAAACCCCCGCTATTTATGAGGTAAATAATATAAACTGTACGACTGAAAGTGCCCCATTTACCTTTCCTAAGTTATTCTAACACTCCATAAAGCATTCGCAAGTCCCAGGCCTGTCTCCTGGGTCACATGGGATTATATATGCTTGACTTCTCATTTTAATTATGTTTTTCACATACCTTCGGTTCTTTTTTGTTTATGCATTTTTCTCTGAAAACAGCTGTTAAATGAGATAATAACGTGATAATAATGTACGTGAAACAGATGGGGTGGTTTGGGTAAACAGTCTGCAATACATTTGTCTGCCCTAAGGAAATACGAACAACCATTAATCTGACTTGTCTCCCAGTTGCCTGCTTTGCTTTACTGGAGCTAGTGGCATCTTAGAATTGACATAGCGTGCCCCTGATTTACCTATGGTGAGTAACACATGTGCAACATATTGGCTGTCTTTCATTGTTTTTCTGCCAATTTCAGCGTTTTCTGCCAATATCATACATCAAGCATATACTGGGAAATAATGTAAGCCAGCAAGCAGTATTTGTGCATGCTTGTGTAAAGAATTAGCCTAGCCCTATTTTCAATTTTGGAGGGGCAGCAACATTGTCGTGGTGTCACCAGGGCTTTATGTGGAAGCTTTTTCATTGTTATATACAAGCCACAGTTGCTGCTTATTTATCTTTTGCAACTAACAACCATTGACAAAGCCAGTAGTCCTGACTTCTTGTAAGTATGATGTTACTTGTTGTATCATATATCGGGATGCAATGACAAAAACAACAAAATACCAGTGTTCAGTCTTCCTTTGAATTTGTATTTGTTGCATATTTTCCATAGTGCATGTATTGTTTCAAAGGAAGATTAATTTTCACTGGAGAAGATTTTACCTCTATAATTTATAGATCAACTGCTAACTAGGTGCTACAGCTGTTGTGTGTTAGGCCGTACTCCAACATCCTATGCAGAATGTGTTTTTATCGTTATCGAAATTGTGCCAAAGTGCAAAGCTGTCCTCCTGGTTCCAGTGTCCGTTTTCCTAATGGCATGTCTATGACTGTGACATGTTCATCTCCAGACTACAGAGCTTATGCCAGCTTGCCCACGTCAACCTTCTAGAAGTCCACATGGCCTACAAAAGCAATGCTAAGGCAGGCTTAACCACTTTCCAGGAGTGTGATCTGTCCCTTAATAAATCAGATGATCGTTGTCTGCATGTAGACTACACATAGGAACCAAAAGTGCGCCCCCTATACTGTACTGGTCAATGCAAGGAATTCCATTAGCCCACTTAGTAAAATTCACGTGTATTGTTATAAGAAGGTGAAACCTGATGTATAACCCAAATGTAATGTGCAGTGTACAGGGTCAAGTCTTTGTGGATCACTTAAGCCAAGGGTCTCCAACTTTTTCTGTAATAAGAGCCACTTATGATCAAAGAAATGCATTGTGATGTGATCACTAAGGGGTGCCTCAGCACATTCTGCAAGGGGGGGCTCATTTTGCGTTACACCACTGTACATGCCTGCCCATATTTTACAGTTTGAATGCTTTTGCTAAAAGTCTGTGTGTTTGGTTGACACAACTACATTTTGTTGTATTTGCTTTTCAGCATTTGGTAAAGCCTCAGGTTGCCGAACTAATTTTTGGGCAAATCAAGCAAAGAAGAAGAGGCGCCAGCCTCCTTTTCTGGTACAACACAGCCAACAACCCCAGTGCTTAAGGTAAGGAAACTGCTGCTATATTTTACATTCTAGTAGTCAAGGGCTATGTAAGTTGTGTACATGGTGGGTGGCGTCTAAATACATGCACCAAACCTCATACGTTGTACTTTGATTATTGACAGGTAAAACTAATATTGGTAACACCATGAATACAGTAGAGCAACTACTTGCAAAGCCGTTCATTGGACTGAAACGTGAAGAGAAACTAATTGTAAAACAATTAGGACCTCACCGGCCAGACCTAAACCTACAACAAAGTTCCCTAGACAGAGGGAAGCTTTACACACGTTCATTCACAAACACCTGGTACACAAAAGTTGATTGGCTTACAGGATGTCCTTCAACAAATACTCTGTTCTGCTTCCCCTGCCTGCTGTTTGGTGGTGAAACTCCTTGGACCAAAAAAGGAGTAAAAGACTTGAAGCATTTGTCAGATAAAGTAAAGAAGCATGCACACACGAAAATACATATGGAAAACCTGACAAGACTGGGAATGTTGGGAGATACACCGATTGAAGCCCACATAAGCGAGGCCTACCGAAAAAAAATACGGAAGCACAATGAAGCAGTTGATAGGAATAGACACGTGCTATCAAAAATCATTGACTGCATTCGTTTCTGTGGTGATTTTGAACTGGCTTTACGAGGGCATGATGAATCGGAAGGTTCTGCAAATCCTGGTATATTCAAAGGGCTTTTGGTTTTACTAGCAAGCATTGACCATGTAATGGAAGCACATCTATCAAGTGCTACAGTCTTCAAGGGCACCTCTAAAATCATACAAAATGAACTGCTTGAGTGCATGCTAGAGATTGTAAAAAGCACTATCGTACAAGAGCTGAAAAACACAGACTTTGTGGCTATTCAGGCTAATGACACCACTGATGTGGCCACGAAAACACAGTCAGTATTGGTCTTTCGGTACCTTGACAGTGACAACACAGTTGTGGAAAGGTTCTATGGTTTCACCCATTTAAGAGACTCTTGTGCAGAAAGTATTTCTTCAGTTATTCTACAGGAACTAAACTTGATTTTTTCAGAGCAGCCTCAAAAACAAAAACTGATTGCACAAAGCTACGATGGTGCTGCAGTAATCAGTGGAACCTCCGGTGGAGTACAAAAAAAAATTAAAGATGTGTACCCTAATGCCCATTACGTGCACTGTTATGCCCACCAGCTAAATCTGATTATGCAACAATCAGTAGGAAAGATCTCTGAGGCAAAGATATTCTTCAGTGATGTAGGAGGAATGGCAGCATTATTCGCACGCTCCCCCAAAAGAACGGAGGTACTTCATACCATTGTTAACAGAAGGATTCCAAAGGGAGGCCCAACTCGTTGGAATTTTCACATCCGTACAATCTGGCTAATTTACCAATATAGGGTTGATCTTGAGAAATGTTTCGACACCATAGAAGCCAATCTTGACTTTGACCACAAAAGCCGGAATGAGGCCCGTGGCTTTGCTAGAACACTGCAAGACAGGGATTTTCAGTTTTTGCTATTTTTGTTTTTTAAAATAATGCCTCAAGTTGAAACACTGTATGAAACGTTACAAAAACGTGAAATATATACTATCCATGTGGAAACTGCTATCAACGACTTTGTCACAAGCATAACGAAAGTCAGAGAAGGGGTTGACAATTTAGACAGCACACTGCCAAATGATTCTACTTTCTCTAACCGCAGAAAAGACATCAGCAGTCGAGTCCGAATTTCCAAAGAGATATGTGACACTATAATTATGCAGGCAAAGGAACGCTTTTCTTTTACAAAGCATTTGGTGAGTGCCACATTACTACGAAGTGATCTGTTTGCTAAATATGATATTTCCTTCCCTGAGCAAGCACTGAATACCGCTGTGGTTGCTTACCCTATGCTCAACAAAGATGATCTGAGAACAGAATTAACTGTACTATATGGAATGCATGTATACCGGCAGACCACTACTGCAATTTCTTTGCCTGCATTAATTCTGAACCTTAACATGGAAAAGACACTAACAGAAACAGTGACTTTTCTAAAAATACTCATCACCACACCGATGACAACAGCAGAGGCGGAACATTGCTTTTCCGCTTTGAATAGAATTAAAACATTCCTGAGAAATACCATGATTCAGGAAAGGCTGAATGCTTTAGCGATGCTTTCTATAGAGAGTGACTTAGTTAAAAGAATACCAGACTTCAATGTTCTAGTCATTGAGAAGTTTGCTTCCATGAAAAACAGACGTGCTGATTTTAATTACAAAAAGTGAACACTCTATTTAAATGCTGCTAGTTTGCGTCCTGTTTATTTGTTTGTTATTAAAATACATCTGTGAGGTACTCAGCAATGCATTGTGTTTCAAAGTCTGTTATGAAGCTCTGTGGTTATGATGAAGATGAATAAGCAGCTACCTATGTTATATGACACCACTTTATTAATGTAATAACTGCACTTTCACAATTGCTTTATTAACCTTCCTGCTTTCACAAATTTGCTTGAAAATGCACCATTTGTCCACTCTTTTTTCAAAATTTTCTCGGGGGGAAATCCCCCCGAACCCTCCTTAGGGGGTTCGGGCTCGCTCACTACGGTGCAGTGTGATTATCTTTTTACGCCCACCCCTTTCAAATGTCACCAGCCGCCACTGGTTTTAAGCAATACTGAAACTGGAAAATCGCCACTGGTATCGTGATGGTGCCATGTATTATCCATTCAACGGCTGATTTCTCAGAAACAGTTATAGGGAATCTTTCCAGTTTTTCTATGCTCAGCACCGTATAGTCTGCTCCCCTCTGTGCCAAAGAGATTTGTTTATCTGTAAGGTTAAATCCAGTAAACAATGACGTGGTATTGATTAGACGCCAAGGCACATAGCCTCAACGAAGGTTTTGTAACATCCAGCCTAGCAGCATTATAAAACGCAATTGTGACTGTCCATGTTGTAACATTAGCAAGTCCTGTTCCATTATGTCTATGGCAGAGGATACAATGCTGTCCAAAGAATAAATTCTGGATAACAGAGTCGTTAACCCATTGTCAACTACAGAGAGAGCTTTCTCTAAATTAATACGATCAATTTCTCGTATTCGTTCTGCAGTTTCCATTTGCGTGACTTTCCAGACTTCATTATAAGCAGCGTAAATACCGGCGTATATGAAACGTTTATGACGTGGTTTACGAGCTCCTTGTAAGAAGTCTCTTAAATCAACGCCATCTTTAAGTAAAGTTAAGTGTTGTGTTATATCTGGGAGTGCGGAGTTTTGTAGCCACTCCAGGCACAGTTTACCTACACTGTAAGTGTTTATTATCCCTGGATGTTGTCTCTGGATATATATTGGATCGGACCTAGTTACTGTAAATCCTTGTGTCTTGTTCAGGAATCTGTCTTGACTGTTATTCGTGTCTGTGGGCCAGAATAACCATTTTTTCCAATCAGGATTAGTTCTGTTCTGTTGTAAAATTAAGTTTACGTCTACCTCCTCATCTGTAGTGTTATTACTATCAGGTGTGGGTTTAGGTATGGACGGTTTGTTTAAATCTTTTATCTTAGCCAGGCCAAGACAAGATGTCTGTTGAACAGTTTCATTTAAGAAAATTATTTGTTCTGGGATTATGCAGCTCTAAATAAGGCTTCTAAAACTTGCACCTGCCAGTCTTTTGTGCCCCAGACAGTTTTTGTCTCAATGTTGTCTTTCCAAAAGTCAAAACCTAATGTGGACAATCGAGCATAAAAAGCTGCAGAATAAATTTGCTTAGTATTAGTCAACATACTTTTCATGCCTGTCTCATTAACATTTTAAAAGTAAAATGTTTCTGGATGTGTGACATTAAAACCTGAGAAGTATGGACATTTTTCATAAAACTATTTTGAGCTACCCTTTGGTGGCGTTGAACAATGTTCCCATTGATTATCAGAAAAAACATATTTAGGATTTGCAGATTTGTGCAAACAATTATGACCATAATAATTAAAACAATACATTTGTTCATAATCTGATGAACCTTCTAAGTATTCATGTTTTATAAGTTTTGCTGACATTTCTAAGTCTATCATCATGTTATTAACAGTCTCAAAGTCCCAATCATCAGAAAATGTACTAGGTGAAACAAAATCACTCAAGGAAACCTTAAATTGATGTAGAATCTTCAACAGCTCTACAAGACCATAAATGTCATAATCAGTTCTGTCCCATGATATACCACCAGGTAGGGGAACGGCTGTGATGTTCACTGATGACAGGTCTCTTTGTTCACGATGAGATGATTTGTGTGGCTTCAGGATTACGTTGATGTTCTTACTTGCTGTGTCAATTTTACTATATTTTTTATCTATCAGCTTTCCCAAACTTAAAACGAGAATGAGCCATAGTAGGAGAAAAAGTACACCTAACACAATCCGAAATTCAACCCATGGTGAAACCAGATATGTATTTGCAAGCTGGTGACAAAGTTCAGTTACTTGTTCCTTGAAAGTTGTATCTGCTGGCGTTGTTTCGGGCTCACTGGGATCCTCAGAAAATGTATCAAAATTTATGAAATAGCCAGAGGCAGTTCTGTCAATTGTTGGTATTGCATCCGGATTATTTGAAATCGCTGGAGCTGCTTGTTCCTTTGACATATTAGTATAGTCAGATGCTACATCACTGTAGACAGGAGTGTCTTGATGAACTGTTATTTGGGTTTCAAGAGGCACAAGTTCCATGGCTTTGTTGCATAGTCCTTCTTTTCTCACTGCAGATTCTTCAAAGGTGATGAGTCTATCAATTTGAACCTCTTGGATGGTAGCAAGATTTGGTCGTCTGCTACATCTTTGGAGTCCACTGGGCCTACTACTTATTATCGGCCACATGGTGTGGTTTTACCAGGTCAATTGAAACAAACCGGTTCTCCTTTCTTCCGCTCTAAATAAGATGATCATGTGTCACTGCACTCTCAAGTGTGAAGTACTGCTTTACTGTGGTGGGAAAGAGAACATCGCGTGACAAGCAGTGCCCAGGAAACTGAAAATGTCCTCGAGCCACGCGCGATCTATCTTATGGTTAAAAACAAGCATCACTGCAAATCACCGCGATGTGTGTATAACTTCAAGCAGAACAGGCCTAGAAGGGTCTGTGGGGAAAGCAGAATAGAGAAGAGGGAAAGAAAATAGATTGTGTTTCCAGAGGAAGAATCTAGAAGCTTCTATGACAATAATGTTCAATCAACTTGCCTCTTAGCTCCGCCTCCAGCGATTACCAGCCAGGGATTTTTTTGTATGAAGCAGAACGCCTCATATTAATACCACTCCACTGGACTACACTCTGCAGGGCCCAGCTATTCCCAAAGGTATACCGTTACAAGATTTAACAACATCCATTTGTCCTCCATGTAAGCAAGCCTCACTTTGAACCAAATATATGAACTGTCTTTTATCTCCTTCCACAAATGCAATATCAGCTTCAAGAATGCATGACCTGCAGTGAGCTCAGCTAACCAATAATTTGTGCATGCCTTTCTTTGCATGCATTCATTTAGTGCCTGTCGGTTTCAATATTTCCCACCTCGACATGGCTCTCTTCTAATGGTCGTTCTTTTTTTGCTTCTTGATTATACCAAAGCCAGCTGTGGAGTCAAAGGACAAATGAAGACGTTGAAAACCCCGCTATTTATGAGGTAAATAATATAAACTGTACGACTAAAAGTGCCCCATTTACCTTTCCTAAGTTATTCTAACACTCCATAAAGCATTCGCAAGTCCCAGGCCTGTCTCCTGGGTCACACGGGATTATATATGCTTGACTTCTCATTATAATTATGTTTTTCACATACCGTAGGTTCTTTTTTGTTTATGCATTTTTCTCTGAAAACAGCTGTTAAATGAGATAATAACGTGATAATAATGTACGTGAAACAGATGGGGTAAACCACCCCAGTCTGCATTACATTTGGATAAGGGAATACGAACAACCATTAATCTGACTTGTCTCCCAGTTGCCTGCTTTGCTTTACTGGAGCTAGTGGCATCTTAGAATTGACATAGCGTGGCCCTGATTTACCTATGGTGAGTAACACATGTGCAACAGATTGGCTGTCTCTCATTGTTTTATTGCCAATTTCAGCGTTTTCCTGCCAATATCATACATCGAGCATATACTGGGAAATAATGTAAGCCAGCAAGCAGTATTTGTGCATGCTTTGTGTAAAGAATTAGCCTAGCCCTATTTTCAATTTTGGAGGGGCAGCAACATTGTCGTGGTGTCACCAGGGCTTTATGTGGAAGCTTTTTCATTGTTATATACAAGCCACAGTTGCTGCTTATTTATGTTTTGCAACTAACAACCTTTGACAAAGCCAGTAGTCCTGACTTCTTGTAAGTATGATGTTACTTGTTGTATCATATATCGGGATGCAATGACAAAAACAACAAAATACCAGTTTTCAGTCTTCCTTTGAATTTGTATTTGTTGCATATTTCCCATAGTGCATGTACTGTTTCAAAGGAAGATTAATTTTTACTGGAGAAGATTTTACCTCTATAATTTATAGATCAACTGCTAACTAGGTGCTACAGCTGTTGTGTGTTAGGCCGTACTCCAACATCCTATGCAGAATGTGTTTTTATCGTTATCGAAATTGTACCAACGTGCAAAGCTGTCCTCCTAGTTCCAGTGCCCGTTTTCCTAATGGCATGTCTATGACTGTATTAAAATGAAAAGAATGTCTGGGGGTCAAAAAATGCTACAATCCTACTGTGTAAACATCAGGCAAAGTGCTATGAGATGGACCAATATGTGTAATTATGTGAAATTATGTGTCATACTGCACTCAAATATCCAGGATTTGGAAAAAGTGCCTATCAGCTCCCGCCCGGTACCGCCCTATACATCATTTGGGCTCTCCTTACCCAGGAGAAAGTACAGTCTGTCTACAAATGTGATATTGACAGAAAGACAACTTCAAAAAGATACAAAGTTGTACTTAGGGTTGGACCGGAAAATTATTTTTATATGGGTAGCTGATTTACAGTGCCAAAAATAAATCGTGATGAAAAAAGTGTAATATTAAAATTAGGTAGTAATTGAGTGGATTTACAAAGTTTATTAAGTTCCCTCAACGCTCCCAATGTTAAAATGTGAAGAAACAAGCAAATTTAACATAATATCTGCAAGTCAGTAGGGTCAACATGTTTCAGCAATTGTGACTCTAAATATGTCACTGCTTTCTTCAGGACCTTGATGTTAATGGCTACTGCACAAAAAATATAGAAAAATATCACCTGTATATTTTTCAACGTTGCTCAGTCCTCTCCTCCGTGACTAATATAAAAAGAAAAAGAAACAATGCACCAGAACAGACGAAAACACAGTAGAATTAGTGCACAGGCATAAACAGATTGTTTGGCCATACGATGTAGATACTTCATTATATCTGTAGAGATGGTCAGAAAATCACCATTATCTCAAATCTAGACTTTTAGCCATCTTACCTAATCGGTAGGAGGAATTGCATCACCCCACCTGGCTGTTGCTCAGGTACGAGGAGCACGGCTCTAGTAAAAACACAAAACAAAACACACCACTTAAACTCACAACAAGCAGCCACACCTCTTCCTCAATCTCAGTTCTGTCTCAATATGTTGGTTTTACTGTCGGGTATAATTATTAAGCTCATATTCATACTCTTTTAAAACTCACTTTGTCTACTCAAATGTGTAGTGAAAAGAGCTTGTGAGTGTCCAAACCGGCATAAGCTATTGAATCATGCCTGATGTATCACAAGGCGCACGATGATACTCTAGCTCATCTCTCTCATACGTACAAAAGCGGTTCCATGTGGTTCCCCGCCGGAGATTAATTGCATTACTCTCAGCGCTAAACTCAGTAATGAAAGATTAGTCATGTGTGCATATTAAATGCACGGGCGAATCCTTCTCACGCGGTTGTTCAGGTACCCAGCCGAAACCAGACTATATTGCGCTCGGCGCTTTATCTGTATGTTTACGCATGAGCTAAATCCTTCTCACGCACTCGTTCTGATCTCCAGCCAGAGATCGAATGCATTGCGCACCAAACAATTAACAATTGCTGCAAAGCTCTCACCTTCCTGTCGGTACACCGCGCGTCCCTCTCAGCGATCTGGGGGGGCGCCGGTGTATTGCGAAAATGCCATTTTGTCTTCTCAGTCTCACGTGACATTTCTCAGCATGTGACTTATGAAACTACAATTCACCGGCGGCAACTCGGGAGTTGTAGTTTTACTAATGTTGTATGTAACTATCACTTATTAATATCATTGTTCTTGTATAGACTTTATCAATGTCATTGTTACTAGACCCAGTGTCACAGATGCACAAGCCTTATTAGGTTTGAACACATTAAAAATGTATTCGAGACTTAATATGTCTGTTCATTGGCAATTGCCCTAATATAATCGCCGTGCATAATTGTGACAACCAGTATGTCTAGCGATACATTTGAAAAAGCGACATTTGATCTATATTATCAAACCTGGTGGTTTATGGGAAATGTAGTTTTCTTGCAAGACTAACTTCTGAATGGAGCCAAGAGCCAAAAAGAAGGTGCTTATATCTGTATTCAATTAGTCTGTCACGCTTCATTTATTGAACATGTGTCAAGGCTTAGGAATGCAAAGGAGATGTTTACAATGACATCCATGGAATGTCCTCATTTAAACCCATCTTGTCACTGTTTAATCGGTAAACCCACTTTTGCTGCCTTCTGAAAAGATAATTTGATACATCAACGACATGTTCTGGTATCATTGGTTGTTCCAAAACAGTCCAGTGAAAGTCATTGGGACCATGGCCTTTTTCTAAAAAATGTGCCGTTAGTCTTGTTGCTTGTCTTCGACAACGTATAGTGCTTTTATGCTCTGATATTCTCACTTTTATACGCCTGGTTGTCATGCCGATGTAGCGTAATTGGCACAGGCAGGTGATCAAATAAATAAGATTTTCACTATTACAGTTGGTAAACCTGCATTGCTCCCATGCTCTACTGGTACCAATATCAATAGAAACAGATTTGGAAGTCTGGGGACAGGCAGCACAAGTGCCGCAAGGATGGTGACCCACTACTGCGGGTAGATCCCAAAGTGTTCCAATCATTCGGGGAGTCTTGTTCTTAGGTCTTGTGTGCACTAATTTGTCTTTGAGATTTGGTCCCCTTTTGAACGCAAAGAGTGTTCGTGATATTTGATCTCCTCCTGTGTTGAGAATAGACCAATGCTTGTATACGATTTTCTGGAGTTCGTTAGATCTTGTATTGAACGTATTAACGAAAGTCAAACGATCCATTTTCTCTTTGTCCTTTTGTTGTTCTAACAATGCCTCTCGGTTGTTATTAGAGGCACGTTTTTTCGATTGTCGAATGATCTTCTTGGGGTAACCTCTCTCAAGTAATTGTTCTTCTAGATTGGAGGCATGTTTTGCAATAGTTGATTTATCAGAACAGTTTCTTTGCACTCTAAGAAATTGACCGAATGGTAAATTATTCCTCAGCGATCTTGGATGACAGCTATCATAGCTGAGAAGAGAATTACGGGCCATCAGTTTTTTTATAGAGTTCAGAATGTAGCCCATCTGTTTTTACAGTAATCAAGATATCTAAGAAAGGCAATTCAAATTTGCTATGTTCAACTGTGAATCGCAAATAGGGATTTTGAACATTAAGCCACTGATGGAAGAGCAAAAGATGATCCGATGTTCTATTCCAAATTACTAAAATATCATCATTATAACGCTTCCATAAGCGAAGCGATTGATTAAATGGATTGTTAGATGTTAAGACAATGTCCTGTTCAAAACTATGAATGTATAAATTTGCCAGACTTGGCGCGAAAACGCTGCCCATGCTGGTCCCAGAAATTTGGAGGTACAACGAGTCTTCAAATTTAAAATAATTTTCTTTCATGGCTATCTCTGCCAAAGTCATAATGAAGGACACAGGAGTAATAGTTGGTGGCAATTTGAACTGCCTTTCTAAGATATCTTGATTACCGTAAAAACAGATGGGCTACATTCTGAACTCTATAAAAAACCGATGGCCCGTAATTCTCTTCTCAGCTATGATAGCTGCCATCCAAGATCTCTGAGGAATAATTTACCATTCGGTCAATTTCTTAGAGTGCAAAGAAACTGTTCTGATAAATCAACTTTTGCAAAACATGCCTCCAATCTAGAAGAACAATTACTTGAGAGAGGTTACCCCAAGAAGATCATTCGACAATCGAAAAAACGTGCCTCTAATAACAACCGAGAGGCATTGTTAGAACAACAAAAGGACAAAGAGAAAATGGATCATTTGACTTTCATTAATACGTTCAATACAAGATCTAACGAACTCCAGAAAATAGTATACAAGCATTGGTCTATTCTCAACCCTGGAGGAGATCAAATATCACGACCACTCTTTGCGTTCAAAAGGGGACCAAATCTCAAAGACAAATTAGTTCACACAAGACCTAAGAACAAGACTCCCCGAATGATTGGAACACTTTGGGATCTACCCGCAGTAGTGGGTCACCATCCTTGCGGCACTTGTGCTGCCTGTCCCCAGACTTCCAAATCTGTTTCTATTGATATTGGTACCAGTTGAGCATGGGAGCAACGCAGGTTTACCAACTGTAATAGTGAAAATCTTATTTATTTGATCACCTGCCCGTGCCAATTACGCTACGTTGGCATGACAACCAGGTGTATAAAAGTGAGAATATCAGAGCATAAAAGCACTATACGTTGTCGACGACAAGCAACAAGACTAACGGCACATTTTTTAGAAAAAGGCCATGGTCCCAATGACTTTCACTGGACTGTTTTGGAACAACCAATGATACCAGAACATGTCGTTGATGTATCAAATTATCTTTTCAGAAGGGAGCAAAAGTGGGTTTACCGATTAAACAGTGACAAGATGGGTTTAAATGCGGACATTCCATGGATGTCATTGTAAACATCTCCTTTGCATTCCTAAGCCTTGACACATGTTCAATAAATGAATCGTGACAGACTAATTGAATACAGATATAAGCACCTTCTTTTTGGCTCTTGGCTCCATTCAGAAGTTAGTCTTGCAAGAAAACTACATTTCCCATAAACCACCAGGTTTGATAATATAGATCAAATGTCGCTTTTTCGAATGTATCGCTAGACATACTGGTTGTCACGATTATGCACGGCGATTATATTAGGGCAATTGCCAATGAACAGACATATTAAGTCTCGAATACATTTTTAATGTGTTAGAACCTAATAAGGCTCGTGCATCTGTGACACTGGGTCTAGTAACAATGACATTGATAAAGTCTATACAAGAACAACAATATTAATAAGTGATAGTTACATACAACATTAGTAAAACTACAAATCCCGAGTTGCCGCTGGTGAATTGGAGTTTCATAAGTCACATGCTGAGAAATGTCACGTGAGACTGAGAAGACAAAAATGGCGTTTTCGCAATACACCGGCGCCCCCCCAGATCGCTTAGAGGGACGCGCGGTGTACCGACAGGAAGGTGAGAGCTTTGCAGAAATTGTTAATTGGTTGGTGCGCAATGCATTCGATCTCCGGCTGGAGATCGGAACGAGTGCGTGAGAAGGATTTAGCTCATGCGTAAACATACAGATAAAGCGCCGAGCGCAATGTAGTCTGGCTTCGGCTGGGTACCTGAACAGCCGCGTGAGAAGGATTCGCCCGTGTATTTAATATGCACACATGACTAATCTTTCATTACTGAGTTTAGCGCTGAGCGTAATGTAATAAATCTCCGGCGGGGAGCCACATGGAACCGCTTTTGTACGTATGAGAGAGATGAGCTAGAGTATCATTGTGCGCCTTGTGATACATCAGGCATGATTCAATAGCTTATGCCGGTTTGGACACTCACAAGCTCTTTTCACTACACATTTGAGCAGACAAAGTGAGTTTTAAAAGAGTATGAATATGAGCTTAATAATTATACCTGACAGTAAAACCAACATATTGAGACGGAACTGAGATTGAGGAAGAGGTGTGGCTGCTTGTTGTGAGTTTAAGTGGTGTGTTTTGTTTTGTGTTTTTACTAGAGCGGTGCTCCTCGTACCTGAGCAACAGCAGGTGGGGTGATGCAATTCCTCCTACCGATTAGGTAAGATGGCTAAAAGTCGAGATTTGAGATAATGGTGATTTTCTGACCATCTCTACAGATATAATGAAGTATCTACATGGTATGGCCAAACAATCTGTTTATGCCTGTGCACTAATTCTACTGTGTTTTCGTCTGTTCTGGTGCATTGTTTCTTTTTCTTTTTATACTAGTCACGGAGGAGAGGACTGAGCAACGTTGAAAAATATACAGGTGATATTTTTCTATATTTTTTGTGCAGTAGCCATTAACATCAAGGTCCTGAAGAAAGCAGTGACATATTTAGAGTCACAACTGCTGAAACATGTTGACCCTACTGACTTGCAGATATTATGTTAAATCTGCTTGTTTCTTCACATTTTAACATTGGGAACATTGAGGGAACTTAATAAACTTTCTAAATCCACTCAATTACTACCTAATTTTAATATTACACTTTTTTCATCACAATTTATTTTTGGCACTGTAATTCAGCCACCCATATAAAAATAATTTTCCGGTCCAACCCTAAGTACAACTTTGTATTTTTTTGAAGTTGTCTTTCTGTCAATATCACATTTGTAGACAGACTGTACTTTCTCCTGGGTAAGGAGAGCCCAAATGTTGTATAGGGCGGTACCGGGCGGGAGCTGATGGGCACTTTTTCCAAATCCTGGATATTTGAGTGCAGTATGACACATAATTTCACATAATTACACATATTGGTCCATCTCAAAGCACTTTGCCTGATGTTTACACAGTAGGATTGTAGCATTTTTTGACCCCCAGTCATTCTTTTCGTTTTAAGAGTGTCAATAGGGCATGTGTCTGTTAGGTCGTTAATCTAGCCCTAGGACCCTTCTATAACGTTGTTTTTCAATGTCTATGACTGTGACATGTTCATCTCCAGGCTACAGAGCTTATGCCAGCTTGCCCACGTCAACCTTCTAGAAGTCCACATGGCCTACAAAAGCAATGCTAAGGCAGGCTTAACCACTTTCCAGGAGTGTGATCTGAGTCCCTTAATAAATCAGATGATCGTCGTCTGCATGTAGACTACACATAGGAACCAAAAGTGTGCCCCCTATACTGTACTGGTCAATGCAAGGAATTCCATTAGCCCACTTAGTAAAATTCACGTGTATTGTTATAAGAAGGTGAAACCTGATGTATAACCCAAATGTAATGTGCAGTGTACAGGGTCAAGTCTTTGTGGATCACTTAAGCCAAGGGTCTCCAACTTTTTCTGTAATAAGAGCCACTTATGATCAAAGAAATGCATCGTGATGTGATCACTAAGGGGTGCCCCAGCACATTCTGCAAGGGGGGGCTCATTTTGCGTTACACCACTGTACATGCCTGCCCATATTTTACAGTTTGAATGCTTTTGTTAAAAGTCTGTGTGTTTGGTTGACACAACTACATTTTGTTGTATTTGCTTTTCAGCATTTGGTAAAGCCTCAGGCTGCCGAACTAATTTTTGGGCAAATCAAGCAAAGAAGAAGAGGCGCCAGCCTCCTTTTCTGCTACAACACAGCCAACAACCCCAGTGTTTAAGGTAAGGAAACTGCTGCTATATTTTACATTCTAGTAGTCAAGGGCTATGTAAGTTGTGTACATGGTGGGTGGAGTCTAAATACATGCACCAAACCTCATACGTTGTACTTTGATTATTGACAGGTAACACTAACATTGGTAACACCATGAATACAGTAGAGCAACTACTTGCAAAGCCGTTCATTGGACTGAAACGTGAAGAGAAACTAATTGTAAAACAATTAGGACCTCACCGGCCAGACCTAAACCTACAACAAAGTTCCCTAGACAGAGGGAAGCTTTACACACGTTCTTTCACAAACACCTGGTACAGAAAAGTTAATTGGCTTACAGGATGTCCTTCAACAAATACTCTGTTCTGCTTCCCCTGCCTGCTGTTTGGTGGTGAAACTTCTTGGACCAAAAAAGGAGTAAAAGACTTGAAGCATTTGTCAGATAAAGTAAAGAAGCATGCACACACGAAAATACATATGGAAAACCTGACAAGACTGGGAATGTTGGGAGATACACCGATTGAAGCCCACATAAGCGAGGCCTACGGAAAAACAATACGGAAGCACAATGAAGCAGTTGATAGGAATAGACACGTGCTATCAAAAATCATTGACTGCATTTGTTTCTGTGGTGATTTTGAACTGGCTTTACGAGGGCATGATGAATCGGAAGGTTCTGCAAATCCTGGGATATTCAAAGGGCTTGTGGACTTAATAGCAATCATAGACCATGTAATGGAAGCACATCTATCAAGTGCTACAGTCTTCAAGGGCACCTCAACTGCTTGAGTGCATGCTAGAGATTGTAAAAAGCACTATCGTACAAGAGCTGAAAAACACAGACTTTGTGGCTATTCAGGCTGATGACACCACTGATGTGGCCACGAAAACACAGTCAGTATTGGTCTTTCGGTACCTTGACAGTGACAACAAAGTTGTGGAAAGGTTCTATGGTTTCACCCATTTAAGAGACTCTTGTGCAGAAAGCATTTCTTCAGTTATTCTACAGGAACTAAACTTGATTTTTCCAGAGCAGCCTCAAAAACAAAAACTGATTGCACAAAGCTACGATGGTGCTGCAGTAATGAGTGGAACCTCCGGTGAAGTACAAAACAAAATTAAAGATGTGTATCCTAATGCCCATTACGTGCACTGTTATGCCCACCAACTAAATCTGATTATGCAACAATCAGTAGGAAAGAACTCTGAGGCAAAGATATTCTTCATGGATGTAGGAGGAATGGCAGCATTCTTCTCACGCACCCCCAAAAGAACGGAGGTACTTCATACCATTGTTAACAGAAGGATTCCAAAGGGAGGCCCAACTCGTTGGAATTTTCACATCCGTACAATCTGCCTAATATACCAATATAGGGTTGATCTTGAGAAATGTTTCGACACCATAGAAGCCAATATTGACTTTGACTACAAAAGCCGGAATGAGGCCCGTGGCTTTGCTAAAACACTGCAAGCCAGGGACTTTCAGTTTTTGCTGTTTTTGTTTTTTAAAATAATGCCTCAAGTTGAAACACTGTATGAAACGTTACAAAAACGTGAAATAGATACTATCCATGTGGAAACAGCTATCAACGACTTTGTCACAAGCATAACAAAAGTCAGAGAAGGGGTTGACAATTTAGACAGCACACTGCCAAATGATTCTACTTTCTCTAACCGCAGAAAAGACATCAGCAGTCTAGTCCGAATTTCCAAAGAGATATGTGACCCTATAATTATGCAGGCAATGAACGTTTTTCTTTTACAAAGCATTTGGTGAGTGCCACATTACTACGAAGTGATCTGTTTGCTAAATATGATATTTCCTTCCCTGAGCAAGCACTGAATACCGCTGTGGATGCTTACCCTATGCTCAACAAAGAGGATCTGAGAACAGAATTAACTGTACTGTATGGAATGCATGTATACCAGCAGACCACTACTGCAATTTCTTTGCTTGCTTTAATTCTGAACCTTAACATGGAAAAGACACTAACAGAAACAGTGACTTTACTAAAAATACTCATCACCACACTGATGACAACAGCAGAGGCGGAACGTTGCTTTTCCGCTTTGAATAGAATTAAAACATTCCTGAGAAATACCATGATTCAAGAAAGGCTAAATGCTTTAGCGATGCTTTCTATAGAGAGTGAATTAGTTAAAAGAATACCAGACTTCAATGTTCAAGTCATTGAGAAGTTTGCTTCCATGAAAAACAGACATGCTGATTTTAATTACAAAAAGTGAACACTCTATTTAAATGCTGCTAGTTTGCGTCCTGTTTATTTGTTTGTTATTAAAATACATCTGTGAGGTACTCAGCAATGCATTGTGTTTTAAAGTCTGTTATGAAGCTCTGTGGTTATGATGAAGATGAATAAGCAGCTACCTATGTTATATGACACCACTTTATTAATGTAATAACTGCACTTTCACAATTGCTTTATTAACCTTCCTGCTTTCACAAATTTGCTTGAAAATGCACCATTTGTCCACTCTTTTTTCAAAATTTTCTCGGGGGGAAATCCCCTCCAACCCTCCTTAGGGGGTTCGGGCTCGCCAGCTACGCTCGCTCGCTACGGTGCAGTGTGATTATCTTTTTACACCTCACCACTTTCAAATGTCACCAGCCGCCACTGATTTTAAGCAATACTGAAACTGGAAAATCGCCACTGGTATTGTGATGGTGCCATGTATTATCCATTGAATGGCTGGTTTCTCAGAAACAGTTATAGGGAATCTTTCCAGTTTTTCTATGCTCAGCACCGTATAGTCTGCTCCCCTCTGTGCCAAAGAGATTTGTTTATCTGTAAGGTTAAATCCAGTAAACAATGACGTGGTATTGATTAGAC
Source organism: Lissotriton helveticus (assembly GCF_964261635.1). NCBI lineage: Eukaryota > Metazoa > Chordata > Amphibia > Caudata > Salamandridae > Lissotriton > Lissotriton helveticus. Next base: position 939,221,409 of record NC_136070.1, read on the forward strand.
GCCAAGGCACATAGTCTGAACGAAGGTTTTGTAAAGTCCAGCCTAGCAGCATTATAAAACGCAGTTGTGACTGTCCATGTTGTAATATTAGCAAGTCCTGTTCCATTATGTCTATGGCAGAGGATACAATGCTGTCCAAAGAATAAATTCTGGATGACAGAGTCGTTAACCCATTGTCAACTACAGAGAGAGCTTTCTCTAAATTAATACGATCAATTTCTCGTATTCGTTCTGCAGTTTCCATTTGTGTGACATTCCAGGCTTCATTATAAGCAGCGTAAATACCGGCGTATATGAAACGTTTATGACGCGGTTTACGAGGTCCTTGTAAGAAGTCTCTTAAATCAACGCCATCTTTAAGTAAAGTTAAGTGTTGTGTTATATCTGGGAGTGCGGAGTTTTGTAGCCACTCCAGGCACAGTTTTCCTACACTGTAAGTTGTTATTATCCCTGGATGTTGTCTCTGGATATATATTGGATCGGACCTAGTTACTGTAAATCCTTGTGTCTTGTTCAGGAATCTATCTTGACAGTTATTCGTGTCTGTGGGCCAGATTAACCATTTTTCCCAATCAGGATTAGTTCTGTTCTGTTGTAAAATGTAGTTTACGTCTACCTCCTCATCTGTAGTGTTATTACTATCAGGTGTGGGTTTAGGTATGGACGGTTTGTTTAAATCTTTTATCTTAGCCAGGCCAAGACAAGATGTCTGTTGAACAGTTTCATTTAAGAACATTATTTGTTCTGGGATTATGCAGGCTCTAAATAAGGCGTCTAAACCTTGCACCTGCCAGTCTTTTGTGCCCCAGACAGTTTTTGTCTCAATGTTGTCTTTCCAAAAGTCAAAACCTAATGTGGACAATCGAGCATAAAAGGCTGCAGAATAAATTTGCTTAGTATTAGTCAACATACCTGCCTGTTTCATTAACATTTTAAAAATAAAATGTTTCTGGATTTGTGACATTAAAACCTGAGAAGTATGGACATTTTTCATAAAATTATTTTGAGCTGCCCTTTGGTGGCGTTGAACAATGTTCCCATTGATTATCAGAAAAAACATATTTAGGATTTGCAGATGTGTTCAAATAATGATGACCATAATGATTAAAACAATACATTTGTTCATAATCTGATGAACCTTCTAAGTCGTCATGTTTTATAAGTTTTGCTGACATTTCTAAGTCTATCATCATGTTATTAACAGTTTCAAAGTCCCAATCATCAGAAAATGTACTAGGTGAAACAAAATCACTCAAGGAAACCTTAAATTGGTGTAGAATCTTCAACAGCTCTACAGGACCATAAATGTCATAATCAGTTCTGTCCCATGATATACCACCAGGTAGGGGAACGGCTGTGATGTTCACTGATGACAGGTCTCTCTGTTCACGATGAGATGATTTGTGTGGCTTCAGGAGGAAGTTGATGTTCTTACTTGCTGTGTCCATTTTACTATATTTTCTATCTATCAGCTTTCCCAAACTTTAAACGAGAATGAGCCATAGTAGGAGAAAAAGTACACCTAATACAATCCAAAATTCAACCCATGGTGAAACCAGATATGTATTTGCAAGCTGGTGACAAAGTTCAGTTACTTGTTCCTTGAAAGTTGTATCTACTGGCGTTGTTTCGGGCTCACTGGGATCCTCTGAAAATGTATCAAAATTTATGAAATAGCCAAAGGCAGTTCTGTCAATTGTTGGTATTGCATCCGGATTATTTGAAATCGCTGGAACTGCTTGTTCCTTTGACATATTAGTATAGTCAGATGCTACATCACTGTAGACAGGAGTGTCTTGATGAACTGTTATTTGGGTTTCAAGAGGCACAAGTTCCATGGCTTTGTTGCATAGTCCTTCTTTTCTCACTGCAGATTCTTCAAAGGTGATGAGTCTCTCAGTTTGAACCTCTTGGATGGTAGCTAGATTTGATCGTCTGCTACATCTTTGGAGTCCACTGGGCCTACTACTTATTATCGGCCACATGATGTGGTTTTACCAGGTCAATTGATACAAACCGGTTCTCCTTTCTTCCAGCAAGGGGCGGCAGTAACACTGTTCTTGATCCGTGGATTGCTAATACAGGTATTGGTTTTCTGTAAGAAGGCCCAAATTCCTTCTTATCCACTATTTTTTCTCTGGCCAGATCCCCAATCTTTGGAACCCAGACAGATCTTGCTGGGAAAGGTGTTTTTTCTTCAGTGGTCGTTGGCTTCTGTAATGTGTTGCTTAGACTTCTTCGTGTTTCATTTAAGTCCTGCAAAACAGCCAAACGGTCTTTGATATCAAAGAGTTTTTGTTCTATCACTGAAGTATGACGATCGAGGTCTTCGTTTATCATTCTATTACCAAAAAGGATTTCATATGGAGTGATTCCACCCAGAGAATTTCTTGTCACCCGAGCCTAATACCTTAGCTGTTATAGATTGCTTTATGTCACGGTTTTTTCTTTCCACTACAAAATTTCCCTCAGGATGGAATGGACTCGAAAATCGCAATGCAACGCCTAAGCTGGCCATGGCCTCTTTGTAAGCTCGAGAGCTAAACGCAGGACCCTGGTCAGAATGTAGCGTGCCGATTGCGTATGTGATGATAAATACTCGCAAATCTTTTAGAACAGTTCGGGCGTCATCCGAGCGCTGAGGCCACATCCAAATTAATCTTGTCCTAATAGTTGTGGGACCGCTTTTGTACAAAGGGATGTCTGAGTGTGGATAGTCTAATGCTATCTCACAATGGTGTCAATACTGGGTTGGCTACACTGTAGTCAGGAGTCTGGGGGCGCTCTAAGCTGTGATCTCTGTAACAGACATCACAATTAATTCCAAATTCGTAAATGTGGGCATTCATCCCTGGCCACCAGTACATCTCTTTTAACTCTAGTAGAGATTTTGAGATCCCTTGATGTATCAGACCCTCTCCCATATGTGCTTCTTGAATCAAAGCACCTCTCTGATTCCTGTTTGGAATTACCCTATCCCCCACTCCAGGGATTTGAGCAAAGGGAACGGAGTTGGAATCAATTATGTATGAATATTCGAGTGGATAGTTTAGAGGTAACAAAGCTCCACTGCCTTTGCTAGTGGCATTGACAGCTAGCATTGTTTCACCATCTATTTGTGTTTTTGAACGAGTGATTGCAGCTACGGAAGCCGTTTGCACAGCTGCCTTAGCGGCTTCATCAGCCAATGAATTCCCTGCAACGTGAACGCCATCACGCTGCTGACTCAGTGTATGAATCATGTGAGTCTTTTGTAGATCTTTCTGTAATAGAACTACTTGTTCCCAAAGCAATTTATGCTTGATTGTGCCACCTTTTGCATCTTTGATACCGTTTTGAACCCAGTTCTGCAAGTATTCATTGTAAGACTGGACGCAGTAATATGAATCGCACGCTATGAGTGTGGGGAATTCGCGATCTGTATTTTCCAGCGCCATCTTGAAAGCCTGTAGTTCAGCTCACTGAGCTGTACAGTCTCCGAGAGATTGAGTTTTTGTGATCATAGGTCTGAATTAACCTTCACGCCAGCGTCCTTTAACAATTGCGCACTCAGCACTATGAGCTTGTTTTCCCCAATTGCGGGCTGTGCTGATCCGTCTGTATAAATTCTACATCCGTAATGTCCTAATGGCAGAATCCCAGAGGGCAGAGGACATTCTTGTTTGTGTTGTAAAAATTCTTGAGTTTTCAAGTAGGGGTCAAAAACGTATTCAACGTCTGTTGCAGCAAGAGAGTTAACCCATTGTATTCCTCTGGGATGTAAAGCCTTTGCATTCGGAATGCTTGCTTTTGTCACTGCCTCTAAGGCAGGTGCAAGCGTAACAACCATTATGCGTTTTCCCTGTGCCAGGGCTCTCTCTTTGGTTACTGCAGTTTGAAACGCTGTCAGAATTTTTTCTGTTGAAGTGAATTTCCTTTCAGCTTGTGTGTACAAGTGTGATTTGTAAGCAATTGGTACTTTTTCGCCTTCATTAAAGGTTAAGTACGTGAATCTGTATCTTCCTGGGATGTTTCTGATTACAAGGTTGCGTATATTTACACGTGTCTGTAAATGTGATGTTGCTAACATGACTGTTTGCACTGAACGCAAAATTTCTGTGTGTTTTTGAGTCCAATTAGTTGGTTTGAAATCAGGTTTTGATTAATTCGTAGAGAGGTTTAACCCTTTCTGCGTAATTTAGAATGTAAGTTCTTCCAAAATTCAGGAATCCTAGAACTGATTGTAGGTTTTTCAGTGTTTTTGGAGGTTGTAGCAGCGCGCATTTCTCTAAAAAGTTTGGCTGCCAGGCTTTTGCCTTCACTTGAAAGTTCGTATCCTAAAAATAGGACATTGACGTGGGCAATTTGTGATTTCTTAAAATTGAATTAGTACCCTTCAGAGGAAGCCAAGTATTATGGTTTTCAGCCTGTTCAAGTGCTTGTCCAAATCATCGTCTGTAAGATAGATGTCATCAACATAAGATAATGTCTCATCATCATACATTAGTAGTACTCTGTTACTCTGGCTGAACATAACCCTGGACTATTCTCTTATTTTTATTTTTTTTTAAACTTTATTTTTCAATTTTAAAGTGACAGCACATCGACAAGAGGTGCATTTCCGAGTACACATTGCAATTCATATACAATAAGCAGTGCATGTACAGCAGCAGAACAGGTGAACTCAATTCGTCATATCATACAAGTGTAATGTGAGCACAGTGGGAATCATCTCACCCACCTCAGACCTACAGTGCATCCCCTGGTGCCCATAATGCCTGACCATGTGTATAAGCATAAATCATGTTATTAAATTAGCGGTTATAGATACATTGCAAGTCTCTCAGTTCCGTCTCCTAACGCCGTGTATGCAAACCCGAAAGTTACATGAGCATATATCAGTACTACCATCCGCCAAACTTTTTAGCGGTACACTGTGTTCTATCTCCTTACCCCTGTCTTCGCCCCCACCTTGAGGTACCCCCAGACGCATACAGAGCTGCAGCCCAGGGGGCCAGTTGATAAGCACCTAAGGAGGCAGCTCTTCTCCCGCTAAGGCTTCATCTCTAGTTAAGTAACACTGTAATGGAGCCCAAATATCCGTGGGACGTGAGGCTACTGGCAATAGATCCGAATAAGTGTTAATCCGTTCCTGACAATAGGTTAGGTCATGTAGCCAGTCCTTAAATTTCGGGGCTCTGCCCCTGCCCCATCTACACGCAACTATCCTCTTGGCCACCAGAAGGGCAAGTGCGGTAAATTTGAGGTGTGTCGCTTGTATAGGTTCTACGTATCCCAAGAGTGCCAGAATAGGAGATGGGTCAACTTCTATGTTAATCATTTTGGACAAAGCTGTAAATACTTGACCCCAGTACCTCTGCACTACGTCACACTCCCATGCCAAATGTAAAAAATCCACCCCTGGTGCATGACATCTATCACAACTGTCTGAGGTGCGAAGTTGGAATCGATACATTCGGGCCGGAGTGTAATAAAGTCTGTGTAAAAATTTATAATGAATGATTCTGAATCTGCTGCTAGATGAGATGCGGTCTGTCTGTTGTAGGCAGAATTCCCATTGTTTATCTGTTAGGGGCTCCCCTAGCTCCCGATCCCATTTAGCCCTAGCCGGCAGTTGTGGGGCGGCTATCAGTGAGTGGACCGATCTGTAGATTGTAGACACTAGTTTATTGGGTGTATCATCTTGGAGCATGCGCTGCAGAGGCGCAACGGTCTGAGGCTCATTGGGGAAGTCAGGTGTAATTGCTCTAATTCCTTGTCGGAGTCTAATGTAGAGAAAGACATCAAGTGGAGAGAGCCGTATTCCCCCACAGATATGCTCCATAGACCGGAATGTTCCAGCATGATATAGGTCCCCCCACGTCTTGACGTTGATTCTGTGGAGTAGTTTACGAAATCCTGCCTCCTGTAGCAGGGGCATACATGGGTGATAAGCGAGTGGTAGGAGTGGCGCGTATATCATGTCAGTCTCCAACTTGCGAGATAATCAGGTCCAAGCAGTAACCGTGCTGGACACTGGTGTGTGCGTCTTGTCCCTGCCGGAAACCAAAGTATAGAGCGCCCCCTCAATCGGAATAGGGTGAGCCAGCCAGTGCTCCGCTGCCAGCTGAGGCATGTAGCGAGGCTGCTTCACCCAGTAGAAGGCGTAGTGAGCTTGAGCAGCCTGAAAATAGAGCTCAAAATCTGGCACGCCAAATCCTCCCTGGCTGTATGGTCTAATGAGGACATCCCACTTGAGTCGAGGTGATTTCCCGCCCCACACTAATCTGATGAGCTCCGTCCTGAGTTGCCTAAAAAAAAACCTGCCTGGGTAATAAGGGATATTTAAAAACAAGTATAATAATTGCGGCAGGATCACCATTTTGATTAAAGATGTTCTACCCGCCATGAAGAGAGGCAGGGTGATCCAGCGTGTCACATTGTCAGTAATGCGGTTCATTGCCGTCCCATAATTGGCCCTCATTAATTCATCCCTGTCTATTTCGATTTGGATACCTAGATATTTCAAGTCTCCGTTACACCAAGCAATGGGGTAATCCAACGGACACTGTACAGTGGAGGCCGTAAGAGGAAATATACAGGACTTGCCCCAATTGATCTGGACTCCCGAGAGTCTACCAAATCGAATAAATTCACGTAGAATCGGATTTAAGTTAGTATGGGGATAGCGCACATACAAAGTAGTATCGTCCGCGTATAGAGATATAAGTATCTGTCGTTGGAAACACTGCAACGCCTTGTCATTGTGTCGTTGTCTCAGTCTTGCTGCGAGTGGTTCTGTAGCAATAGCAAACAGCAACGGTGACAAGAGGCATCCTTGCCTGGTACCTCTAGTGATAGGAAACTCAGTGGAAAGCCTGCCATTTATAAGTACTTTGGCCACTGGATTTACATATAACAACTTGATCCAAGAGAGGAATAGGGCCGGGAATCCCATGCGCTCCATTACTTGGAACACATAATCCCATTCCAAGGTGTCGAACGCCTTGGTGGCATCCAGGAAAACGGCTGCCATCGGTAGGTCATCGGATACCGTGTTTAGTATCGTAAATAAGGTGCGCAAGTTATGCGATGTCGCCCTTCCAGGTACAAAGCCTTGCCTGGTCGGGCAAGATCAGGTTTGGAAGCAGAAGACTGATACGAGTAGCAATAAGTTTAGCCAGGATTTTCGCGTCACAATTAAGCAACAAAAGTGGCCTGTAAGAGTCGCACTTGTTTGCTGGCTTACCTGGCTTCAATAGGGACGTAATCAAAGCTGTACGCACCGAGGGGGGCAAGTGGCCTACCTCAAGAGCGTCCTCGTAGACTTCCCTCAACACTGGAGCCATAAAGTCAATGTACTTTTGTAAAATTCCATTGGGATCCCATCCAGTCCTGCAGCCTTGCCTGACTGCATGTGCATAATAGCCTCCAGCACCTCATCAATCTCAAATGGGGCATTCAAGAATGCTCTCTGTGCGTCACTCAACCCTGCCAGGGAGACATCGTCAAGGTAATCCTGCAATTGCAGCCTCTCTGTTCTGGTGGATGTATATAGCGCTCTATAATGTGCCACAAATGTGTTCAGAATTTGCGTCGTGTCTCTATACAATACACCCTCCAAGTCTTCAAGTTCTAAGATAACGTTAGAGGGTCGCCTCAATTTTATAGTCGCTGCCAGTGCCTTCCCCGGCCTCCCACCTTCACCAAATCGGTGAGCTACCCAGTATTTGCCTCTGAATTTCGATTCTCTAGCAGCCTCATCCGTATATTCATTCAGTGTGTCGCGGATGCCTGAGAGGGAAGCGACAGTAGGGCATACAGTCAAGTAAGATTCAAGAGTCTTGAGTTTGTCTTCTAAATGCTTTAGGCGTCGCATTATACTCTTTAGCACTCCCGACCCTTTGGCTATACAGATGCCCCTCAACGTCACCTTGAAGGCATCCCAAATAGTCTCCACGTCTTTTACAGAGTCTTTGTTTCGCCTGAAGAAGTCTAAGCATTCTTCACGCAATTCCTCCTGAAATGCAGTGTCTAGCAGCAACGTGGGTTTTAGACGCCAGGCGGTCGTGGGGGGGCCAAGGTCCGTAGACCGCAGTGTGACTTTTACAGGTGAATGGTCAGAGTAAGTTCTGGGGAGGTGATGCGACTTTGAAAGCGCTGCATAAAGCTCTGGTGATATGAATATATAATCAAGTCTTGCCCATGACCGTGCCTGCGCCGTGAAGTGTGTGCCTTCCTTCACGTCCGCGTGTAAATGTCTCCATGCGTCTATCAAGTTGTGATCTCCAAGGGACCCAAGTAATGTCGTCCTGGCTCTAGTGTAATGATGAGGACAAGGGTGTGATCTGTCTATAGCCGGGAGTAGTGAAGTATTGAAATCCCCTCCCCAGAGAAGGTGTTGTGGGTCCGTACCCACAATGGCCGCCCATAAGCTTTCAAAGAACTGGGGGTCATCAGTGTTAGGACCGTAACAACACACCAACGTAATTGCCATATGTCCAAGTCTACCCCACATTATACAATACCTCCCATGTTCGTCTACCTTGGTGCCCCCTAAAACAAAGGGCGTACCCCTCTTTACCAGTATCGCTGTACCTCTAGCATATATCGAGTACGAGGAAAAGGCAGTGTGCATCGCCCACCTGCTAGCAAAAGTGGGGGCAGGCTGAGCTCCGAAATGGGTTTCTTGGAGAAAGGCTATGTGTATAGAGTGGCGATCCAGGTATGATAAAATTTGTCGTCTTTTCCTGTGGTCCCCCAGGCCTCTCACGTTCCACGTCAGTATGTTTAGATCAGTACCCTCCATGTTCATGGTGTTTCTCGCGAATTTCTGTAGTGAGTTAGGAGGAATCCCATCGGCCAGTAGCTGCAGTTCGGGTCACCCTTAGAGTGTACCAGGCCGCTAATACACCAATCTTCCAGTTCAAGCCCTGTAGAGCCGTACATGCAAGTGTAGTATCGTGCAAAAACGCAGTTGTGTACAGTATGCACAGCGAGATCTAATTCTCGGTTATTACCATCTTGAACTCCTGTCGGATTTACCCGAATCATCACTTCGATATCAATTATGCCTAAATCAATAATAACATTTCCGAACTCCCCCCCGCCTCCCCCCCTGAACCGAAGCACCCCAAACATGTCAGTACCCAAGAACCGTAGTTCCACTATACCTTTCAGACCAATGAAACTACCCCACAGCAGACCAATTTGTCGACTCATGATGCGGCCCCAGGACGGCATTCTCCGTCCTTTTCCTGTCTGTCTCTCATCCACATCAAGCAATACAACCATGGTCAAATTAGCAGGACTGCTTTCCCCATTTAACGGGGGTGGACACATGTCGGTACAGAACCGGTTGCAGGTACGTGGGCGTATCATAGTTGCATCTACAGTACTGTTGACAGCATAGATCAGCAAATCGTGTAAGACAAAAACCGTTCCTCCCCCCTCCCACTGAAGCATCCCCAACTTGCCAGAATTCCCAACCCTCCCCTCACCCCCAGCAACAACCAAACATCCCAACACTTGCAAAGTAAGCAACATGTCCAATGGGGTATACCCTTCGGGGGTCATCCAAAGTATGCACAAATCCACCCCCCTCACCGTGCCCTTCGTCCTGGACGGCCCCAATTGGACACCATCAAGGGGAAGGGGGTGGTGCCTGGAATACATTACCACCACAGTCCAATACCCATCCATGGTATTCTCGTACAGCAGCGAAGTCCTTTCTCGAACGGCCACCTCATGAGGCCTCTCAAGTAATGTCTATCATACATCCTCTCGCTGTATCAATAAGGTCAAGTAATCACAGTTCCTCATGTAGGGAACGCTCGTCGTCACGCTCTTCATCGCCGTTGTTTCTACGTTCAGGCCTCGCCCATCGCAGAGTTTTCAAAAAATCGTCCACTTGCTGTGGGTTTGTAAAGAAGTGTTGCTTAGCTTGGTGAGTTACTCTCAGTTTCACTGGATACAGCAACGCATAGTCGTTCTGTAGTGCGCAAAGTTTTTTCTTAACATCCAAGAATTTCCGCCACTGTTCCTGCACAACAGGCGTGAAATCAGGGTAAATGGAAAAGCTAACACCATCACACGTGAGCTTTAGGTTAGCGTGGGCTGCCCGCAATGCAGTGTCGCGGTCACGATAGTTGAGGAGCCTTGCTATGATGGGCCTTGGCGGGGCTCCAGGTTTGGGCTGCGGTCCCAGTGAGCGGTGTGCCCTTTCGACAATGAACTGTGTGGAAAACGCCTCAGGAGAAACCGCCGCAAGCAGGATCTTCTCCACATAGTCCTCCATACGCCCCGTGTTGGTGGATTCTGGCACACCCACCACACGAATGTTGTTTCTCCGGCTGCGTGCCTCCAACTCCTCATTCTTCGCTGCAATAAGTCTGAGGACGTTGTTCATTCTCGAGAGCTGCGCAGTATGAGAGGCAGTCGTGTCGTCATTTTCGGATATGCGTCGCTCTGTTTCCGTGATTCGCTCCTCGTGGACGTCCATTTTCTGTGCAATGGCGTCCATTCTAGATGATATCCGGTCGACCTTATCCACTATTGTGGCAAACCCCTGCCTCATCTCCTGCATCATCTGCTGTATTTCTGGCGTGGAGGATCCAGCATTCGCCATAACTGTTGGTGGGTTCTGGGAGCATTCCATGTCTGGTGCACTACGCAATCCTTTCTTGTTGCTAGCGGCTTCAAAGGTCAGCTTAGGTTGCTTGGTATCATGTTTACCCATCATAGGCCTCTTATAGGGACTCGCCCTGCACCTACACATCGCAGGCTAGCGGTCTAGTGGTTCACTTAGGATCTATATAACATGGCGACATGGAGAAAGCGCAGCGGACGAGCGCCGACTTCGCGCCGAAGTCGCGCTTAAGTCCAGCCCGTCTGCGCCCGTCCGCGGCCAATCGCGCCCAGCGGCCACTCACTCTGCTCAAACATTTGTTTACTCGTCTGCCGATCTGCACGCTCTTCGGCATGCAGCTCTCCTACCGTCCTGTGCCATTAGGGCGGCCCAGGATTGTGGTATTTTGATATCCTCGGCGTTACCGATCTCTGACTCTTCCCCTCTGTCCCTCAAACCCGTACCTCAGCTCTATACTCCCCCAACATCGGGGACGTGTCCTTTGACCGTTCTATATTTTAATACCCGGTCGATGGTTAAACACCAGCTCGAAATATTACGTCTGCTAGATGACAGTGCTGTGGATATCTTACTCCTGTCAGTGCAGTTTGGCACCTGTACTAGTAGTGTGCAGAGTGGCTCAATTTGGACATGCCACTGCGCCGCAGGGTCGAGAGAAGGTGACGCCACCCCGCCCCCGTCAAATCAGAGTCCGGTGCACCCAGCCCTCCGGTACGCTATAACCTTGGCACAGGCAGTACCACCCCCTTTTCTGAATCATTTTGTCCACCATAAGCGTGGAAGGGTATACTCAGATGTGAGTCCCTTGCTCATTGCACCATCAGGATTCAAGCAAGCCGGGCCGACGACGCCTGAAATGGCAGAAACCGGTCCCCGGAAGCTTGTTTCCTTCCCAGTATAAGAATTGGCTTGGTAGTTTGGTTTGCCCTGTTCCCATCATGCACTGGAACAGGAACAGACTAATTTGCATATAGCCAAGTTCTGAGCTGGGATGGTGCAGTGAGCTAAAAAACGGTGATGGATCAAGCCCTGATCTTTGGACTGGGTAAGAGTGGTCTGCTTAATTCAGGCACTCTGTTCATCACCACCCCCTTTTCTGAATCATTTTGTCCACCATAAGCGTGGAAGGGTATACTCAGATGTGAGTCCCTTGCTCATTGCACCATCAGGATTCAAGCAAGCCGGGCCGACAACGCCTGAAATGGCAGAAACCGGTCCCCGGAAGCTTGTTTCCTTCCCAGTATAAGAATTGGCTTGGTAGTTTGGTTTGCCCTGTTCCCATCATGCACTGGGACAGGAACAGACTAATTTGCATATAGCCAAGTTCTGAGCTGGGATGGTGCAGTGAGCTAAAAAACGGTGATGGATCAAGCCCTGATCTTTGGACTGGGTAAGAGTGGTCTGCTTAATTCAGGCACTCTGTTCATCACCACCCCCTTTTCTGATTCAGTACCACTAGGAGTTCCTCCAATTCGTAGAGATGACGGGGGACCTTGCTCTTGGACGACCAACATAACCAGGGGTGTCAGGGTTTGCGCTTCCGAACTACGCAATTGCGGTGATCAAGGTTATTGCAGTCAATGTCACAAACCTCACCAGCCTGGCCTCACAGCTCCTGCACCGCCTCACTGTAGATCCTCCTCATGTGTTATCCAACAGATCCTGGGTGTATCGTAATGCCCTGATAACCAATGTCCCCGCATGTAGTGTAGCGTGTAATAGATGACTGTCACACGCTCCTGTTAGGTTTTTGAAGGGTACAGAGTATTGTTTCATATACTATTTGGCTCCCCAGATGCATGCATCAGCTTCCACGAGCGTCGCCGAGCCCCACAAGGAACCAAGAGGCGGTAACGCTGTCTGCGGAGTGAAGATCACCTACAGTATGTGGCTCCTCGAATTCCCCTGCTTCGGCACCCGTCACCTATAGCCGTCGGGCCGCCAGCACACCCCGCAAGTTGCTACCGGCACCCACCGGGGCCGCACACGGGCAGCCAGGGCTCTCCGGTCGTCTCCGCGGGGGTGCCGCCTCCTTCCCCGGGCTTCCTCCACACTCCGTCCCGGACCGGCTTGGCGGCACTGTCAAAGAGAGGGAGCCGCCCGCCCGCTGGCCTGAGTCCCCGCTCCTCACCGTAGGTTGCTGTCAGCAGGGTGCTGGTCCTCCGCATACAGCACTGGGTCCGATCGGGCGGGCAGCCGATACGAGCGGCTCAGCTTTTGTGCTCCGGTCACCACGCCGAAATTAGGGCTCCGTCCTGGTACCTCATGAGGCCCGCACGCCTCGTGGTGCGCCGCGACCTCGTACATTATCGGCCCCTGCCTCACGCTTCACTCAGCTCCAGCTCGGGTCTCGGCTAACACTCCGCTTCCTCTAGCTCGGTCGGGACAAGGCGCAGAACCTCCAAACTTTCACCGAGGCTGTAGAGCTGTGTTCTTTCCCCTCAGATGAATTTTGGACAGGAAAGGAGCTGGTTATGAGGATAATCAAAGGATTATTGATCCAGGCTGCAGGAGCCTCACGGTAGTGCGGCCAGTCTGCGTGTGCGCCCTCTAGCTCCCCCGACTATTCTCTTATTTTTCTGAACGTGTTGATCGTCTTTGGACTTCACGTGTTCCTTCTTGTGTTCAGATCGTCCTCTTCTTGCGGATTTCTGCGGGGAAATCTGAAGGCTACGAGAGGAACGTGTATCAGTATCTTGATATCTATCAGGTTTTCTCAAATTATCCCTATTTCTGAGATTATATCTTTTTTCAGAGTTCTTCTTTTGAGGAGACCTACCTCTGGTTTGGGAACGCTTCTCTTTAGGAAGTGTCTGTTTAGTATTTTCCCAATTCTTTTTCTGAGTAGTGAGTGTGTTTTTGATAAAAACTTTTTCAGGATTTTCTGTCAGTTCGGGCTTTACTGGTTTCCCCCCCAAACTATCTCTACCTTGTTCTTCATATGATTTTTCTATTATTCTGGCAAGTTCATACGGTTGCTCAGTTACATCAAGTTTTTTTAGTTTTTGGTGGATTGCCATGGATGCTGCTTCACCTTTAATATTAGCTGAGACCTGTTTGAAATCCTTCAGTAACTTCATACCGAGATTTAAAGCAGGCTCTGCCCCGTACTCATTTTGAATCTGTTTCAGGACGTCTGGTATCACCGCCATAGACGGTACACCATGTGTTTTTGTGTAGATTGCAGCAAAGACTGTACCCCAAGTGTCACAGTCCTCCAGGTGTGGTGCGATCCCCATTGGTAAACAGATTTTTAGAATCCTGTCTTTCTCACGAGGTGTACTATCGGGAAATACTGCCTCGGTCTGAGTAATTATTTGAGCTAACCAGAATGGAATTTGTTCCCTTTTTGTGGGTAATTTAGCAATGACTGATTGTATAGTCTGTGGTGTAATTTTGTTTGTGTTCCCCTGATGAGGGGTGTGCTGTGGAATCCTTATAGTAGGTTGGACTGTTAGAGTACGCATGACATATTGAACCAATTGTCTATGTATTTTAATTAATTGTTTTAGCTGAGCTAATAGTTCTACATCTGTCATTCTTTCAATGTCAGGATGTGGTGTATAGCTTGCTAGTACAGGCCAAGTTGCTCCTGGTCTACCTAGTGGACCGAGCCTGGTATTGTGATTTTGATGTTGTAGGGCGCCTTTAAACCAGAGCTGATGCTCTTGGTAAGTTAGTGGAATTTCAATGTCGTTGAAAGGAACGTATTCCGCTGGAGGTTCCTCTATTTTATAGAAGTGGAACACATGTGTTGTTGGATTTGCTTCTGGGAAGATAATCCATGAATAGAATACCTCTGTCTGCCGATATTCGTCTGCCTCTGTGACAAAATTTACCCTACCACCTCTCAGTGATAGGCCGTTTTCTATAAGCTTTATAGCTATTGTTTTCCTTAAATTTTCCGGGATGATTATAGCATCCACATCGTCTTCATTAAAACCTGTAAGGTTTAAACCTGTCGGTTTGTAGTCCCTGCAGCTCCACCGCTCTCTGTGTCGCTATTCGACATTTTGTTGAAAGTCTTGCAGAGCAAGTTTCAAGGAAACAAAGATAAGGTGCACAATACTTTGGAACACTGTATCCTTCAACGTTGAACAAAACCAAAAACTAATACATAGGATTTTCGTCCTACTCAGTTATGTTAGGGTTTGCTCAAATCAGAAAGCAAGGCAGGTAGTATAGTGGAAAATATGATAATAATCAAGTATCCAGACTTACTTTGTCATTAATGCCAAAATGTAGGTAATAATATTCAGGTAACTAGAATATTTGGTTTTAGCAAGGTTTATTGAATGGTTTAGAGACGTTCCTGATGATCTAAAGAAGATAGTACACTCTTTGCTAATATGTTAATTAGCCCTGCACATGCTGCACATGGTAAACTGTAGCTTAGGAAGACAAGAAGAACGTTGTTTGCGAGTATGTTAATTAGCGCTGCACGTTGTAAACTGTAGCTTAGGAAAACGTGCAGCGCGTGTGAGACCCCGCCCGCATCAGCCTATATAAGCCGAGTGAAAGCAAACTCAAATGCTTGTGATCGTCAATCCTTACCTGTGTATCCTGCTGCCTTGATGCTTCTTGTCCCGTCTTCCTTCTCCGCAAGCCTCCTCATTCCTTATCCTGCTCAGCTCAGTAAGCATCGCGTCAATGCTGGTCCGTCTGAAGATTCTTCCCCAGTCCTTCTCCTGCTCAGCTTCTGAAGCATCGCGTCACTGCTGGTCCGTCTGAAGATTCTTCCCTAGAATTTCCGGTTTCCTTGGTCTGCCTGCAAAGAGAAAAAACGAGAGAAAGAAATACATTATTCAGGTCAGCTTTTACGTGTGAAGAAGAAAACACTAAAAGTAAGTGATATATCCTTTATTTAGAAAACGAACTTTATTCTTTAAAAGTCATTGCTGAAATCAAAGACTATTTCCTATAAAAAGTAAAGCACTGGCATTACAAGGGTGAAAGAATAATTTCCCTGGACTTTTAAAACTGAAATACTTTTGTGCAGACTCTTGAAACTTGAACTTGGTGAATGGAAGACAAAGTTTGATTTATAAAGACTTTGACAGAAAGAAGAGTTTATGATAAATCCTCATTTATGAATCTCGGAGCAAACTACAGAGTTGATGTAATAAGCAACAGTGGGTTCATTATAAGTGAGTAGCGCCATCTCCTGGATATAGATGGCAACAAGATTTGAGATTCTATTTTAAAAGCAGATCACAGTATAACTAATATAATTTTGTTTTATATTTAAGGAAGAAGTAACGTAAACTTCATGCCCACATTCCTGGCAAACTTTTGAGCCAGAGTAGAGAGGTACTTCTTTGGTGAACTTGTTAGAATATATATATATATAAGAAATCAAGGATTTAAAAGAAGATTACATTGTTTGTTACAATCTTTATTTTGTTTAGATAACACGCTGTCAAGAATCCAGTCCCTTGAAGAGTCAACAATTAGTGAAGCAGTGTTTTGTTTGTCTGTATATTATTTTATCCAATTTCCCCCCTCCCTTGTGGTTCTTGCTATCTTCACATTGTTCTCAATCAGTGTGTTGTTCAAAGGAGTTCGAGGGTGGGTTAGAATTACCTTCAGCTTTCCAACCGAAGAAAACAGGGTATACAGGTAACTGATTCTTGACATTATGGCAGATATTTTATACTTTCACCCACTCCAGACGTCTATTGGAGTATTTAACGGGAAAAAGGGGTCTCTGTGTAAAGCACAACTGAGTTACTCTAGTATCTAGCTTTAAATTAGTGCTGTACCAAACGTTGGGCGCCATGTAGTGTAGTTCCTATATTCCCAATAGGCTCTGTGCATTGGAATAATATATCCTATAGATGTGACGTAGGACTTAGGTCGACTAGGTCTCTATCAAATATATTAAACTTAATTGTGAGCGCCAGCTAGCTCAGAGGTCACTAGAAACGTTCTCAAATTCACAAGAAGGGATTAGTTTCTGACAACCGCATAAACATGACAACTTTGTTTCCCCAAGATAAAACTAATCTTCAGAGTCGTGGAAACAATAGATAGATATTTTACTCAGTCAATCGTGCATGCTTCGTTTCACCAGAGGTGCAGAGAAATAGAGAGACAGGTGTTTTCAATAAAAGTATTTATTGAACAGTCTTCTTTCTCATGCAGAAGAAATGAACTGCTACAATCGTAATACTGGCTGTAAAGTATAATGCGTAAAGCAAGAAGAGTATTATAAAATACTACTGAAAAAGCATGGTATGGTTTTTAAGCCATAAAATACATACATGAATAAATAAAGACTAAAAGTACTCAACTGGTGCTTCTGAAATACGCCTACCCCGATGTACCTAACCTAAGTCTAGTATGAGGGAAGAAGTAAGTGTAGTGTAGCATAAGCTTAGTATTCTTTTGCCAAGAATCTATCCAAGATTTCTCGTAGGGTCTAAACAGCTCCGTACCTTGGTTTTAGAATGAAGGAGGTTTGGTATCTCCCTGTCTCAGGACTCGATTTCCCAACACCCCGCAAGGGGAGCTTGGAAACACTGGAGCTGCAATTCTCGGCAGGATAAAAGACAGCGTCTCTCTCAGTGCATCTGCTGGAGGGTCGGCTTCCTTCGGCACTTGCTGTAGGTAGCTGCGTCGGGCAAGTAGATAGTCGAACTGCTCCAAACCACCGTGTGTTTGCTTGGGCAAGTGTGGGCATATTTATACCTTGAAGGTGCCGAGTTTGACGTGAAGTTGGACATAATAACGTCATCAAAGAGTCTCAGATCTTTGAAAACTCCATGAGTTCTTGGACAAATCAATATTCAAGCAAGGGGAAGTCCCTAACTGCTGAAGCCGAGTTTTCCAAGAAATCGTTGTGGCTTTTCGGAACTAGTGGAAGTAGTCATGCCGTATTTGGACTAGATGAGCTATGTCTAAATATGGTTATGATTTCTATGCCTATATAAGGATAGGGTGATTTATACCTATATAAGGGCATGAATCTGGAAAATTACACTAGTGTCCTAAAATGCTACACAACTAAGTATGGGCCAAATCTGGCAAATTTGTGCGAAATTGCGAATTTTTGTTTTTTTGCGTGTTCGCAGGGCTTTTTGCGTGTTCGCGGGGCTTTTTGAGTGTTTGCGGGGCTTTTTGCGTGTTCGCGGGCCGCTTGCATGGCGAAGTTACCCATGCGGTCGTGTATGGGCACAGCACCCTCTGGTTCATCACTGTCACCCTCTGGTTCATCACTGCCACCCTCTGGTTCATCACAGCACCCTCTGGTTCACCACTGCCACCCTCTGGTTCACCACTGACACCCTCTGGTTCACCACTGCCACCCTCTGGCTCATCACTGCCACCCTCTGGTTCACCCCTGCCACCCTCAGGTTCAGCACTCACTACTGCCACCCTCTGGTTCATCACTGCCACCCTCTGGTTCACCCCTGCTGCCACCCTCTGGTTCAGCACTCACCACTGCCATCCTCTTGTTCATCACAGCACCCTCTGGTTCACCACTTTCACCCTTTGGTACATCACTACCACCCGCTTGTTCACCACTGCCACTCTCTGGTTCATCACTGCCACCCTCAGGATCATCACTGCCACCCTCTGGTTCATCACTGCCACCCTCTGGTTCACCACTGCCACCCTCTGGTTCACCACTCCCACCCTCTGGTTCGTCACAGCACCCTCTGGTTCACCACTGACACCCTCTGGTTCACCCCTGTCACCCTCAGGTGCAGCACTCACTACTGCCACCCTCTGGTTCATCCTCTGGTTCACCCCTGCTGCCACCCTCTGGTTCAGAAGTCACCACTGCCACCCTTTGGTTCATCACAGCACCCTCTGATTCACCACTGTCACCCTCTGGTTCACCACTACCATCCTCTTGTTCACCACTGACACCCTCTGGTTCACCCTTGCCACCCTCAGGTACAGCATTCACCACTGCCACCGTCTGGTTCATCACAGCACCCTCTGGTTCACCCCTGCTGCCACCCTCTGGTTCAGCACTCACCACTGCCACCCTCTGGTTCATCACAGCACCCTCTGGTTCACCACTGTCACCCTCTGGTTCACCACTACCACCCTCTTGTTCACCACTGCCACCCTCTGGTTCATCACTGCCACCCTCTGGTTCATTACTGCCACCCTCTGGTTCACCACTGCCACCCTCTGGTTCATCACAGCACCCTCTGGTTCACCACTAACACCCTCTGGTTCACCCCTGCCACCCTCAGGTTCAGCGCTCACTACTGCCACCCTCTGGTTCATCGCAGCACCCTCTCGTTCACCACTGTCACCCTCTGGTCCACCACTACCACCCTCTTGTTCACCACTGCCACCCTCTGGTTCATCACTGCCACCCTCTAGTTCACCACTGCCACCCTCTGGTTCACCACTGCCACCCTTTGGTTCATCACAGCTCCCTCTGGTTCACCACTGACACCTCTGGTTCACGCCTGCCACCCTCAGGTTCAGCACTCACCACTGCCACCGTCTGGTTCATCACTGCACCCTCTGGTTCACCCCTGCTGCCACCCTCTGGTTCAGCACTCACCTCTGCCACCCTCTGGTTCATCACAGCACCCTCTGGTTCACAACTGTCAACCTCTGTTTCACCACTACCACCCTCTTGTTCACCACTGCCCCCTCTGGTTCATCACTGCCACCCTCTGGTTCATTACTGCCACCCTCTGGTTCGCCACTGCCACCCTCAGGATCATCACTGCCACCCTCTGGTTCATCATTGCCACCCTCTGGTTCACCACTGCCACCCTCTGGTTCACCACTGCCACCCTCTGGTTCATCACAGCACCCTCTGGTTCACCACTGACACCCTCCGGTTCACCCCTGCCACCCTCAGGTTCAGCACTCACTACTGCCACCCTGTGGTTCATCACAGCACCCTCTGGTTCACCCCTGCTGCCACCCTCTGGTTCAGCACTCACCACTGCCACCCTCTGGTTCATCACAGCACACCCTCTGGTTCACCACTGTCACCCTCTGGTTCACCACTACCACCCTCTGGTTCATCACTGTCCCCCTCTGGTTCATCACTGCCACCCTCTGGTTCATCACAGCACCCTCTGGTTCACCAGTGCCACCCTCTGGTCCATCACAGCACCCTCTGGTTCACCCCTGCTGCCACCCTCTGGTTCAGCACTCACCACTGCCACCCTCTGGTTCATCACAGCACCCTCTGGTTTACCACTGCCACCCTCTGGATCATCACTGTCCCCCTCTGGTTCATCACTGCCACCCTCTGGTTCATCACATCACCCTCTGGTTCACCAGTGCCACCCTCTGGTTCACCACTACCACCCTCTTGTTCACCACTGTAGATTATGGGGGGAAAGCACACCTGCCCAGCCTCAACCGAGATGAATTAATTTGGGGCTGGTTAATGTGTCACTGAATTTGTGCTTCAAGTCTGGCACCTGCTTCCTTAGCTGTAAGTGCTTCCTGTTGCAGTTATTTTTTCACAGGAGCATTGTGCCTTACTTGTAACTATTCTCTGACCCTGCTTTGAGGGTCAAAGCAGGGTCAGAGAATAGTTGCAAGTAGGCAACTGAACTCTGGAAGGGCCCCTCAGGAAGCACTACAGGGAATGGTTACAAATTAAAACATTTGCACCTGCTAAGTGCTTTCAGTTTTCCAAAATTCGTTTTTCTGCCATTTCGCGAGATTCGTGGGGCGCGAATTCGTGCGAAATGGAACTTGCAATACGCAAATTCGTGCGAATTTGCTGATTTCTTTTTTTTTGCGTGTTCGCACGTTTTTTTGCTTATTCGCTGACCGCTTGCAGCGCACCAACCCCGAGGTTGCCCATGCGGTCGTGTATGGGCGCGGCCATCTTGTTTGCGTGACGTGTTTCCGTTTCCGGCCGCTAGTTGCATGCTCGCGTCGTATGCGGAGCGCGATTACGTGTTCGTGGGCGTTTTTGTGTGCTCGCGGGGGAAATATCGCGCAAACTTACCCACGCGGTCCTCTATGGGGGCAGCCATCTTGTTTTTCATTCACTGCTATGGTTTTGGGAATGCTACCTTTCTATCCATCTTACATCTTTGTAATCCTATGTTTTTCTGAACTTTTTTTGGTTTTTTTTTGCTTATTATCTCTCTCTTCATTTTCCTACATCTATATTTTATGTTTTTTTTTTACTTTTTGTTACTTTGTTACCTACTTTATTTCTTTCGCTCTCTCTCTCTTATTTTTTTCACACCTATTCTTCTTGTGCCCAGGACCATGGCTAAGGGAGGCGACAAGGGCAAGGGGAAGGGTCCTGCACCCCGTACCCGGCTCCCTTGCGGGAGTTTGAGGGGGGAGGAAGTCCAGGCCAGGGAGATCTTCTCTGCGGTGGAGGAGGCCGCCTTGATGGTTTTTGTCCAAGTCCACCTCCCTAAGACCGTGGCAGCAGGTGGGCGGATTGCTTCCGGTTACGGCCTCCGGGAGCGTCGCCAGCTGTGGGAGAAGGTGTGCCGGCGCATGTATAAGGAGTCTGGGGTCCGGCGCACCTACCAGCAAGTGACGCACCGGTGGAGTGACATCTTGTCCGGGAGCATGACATGCTCGACCTGCTCGGTGTGGAGATCCCTGGCCTTGGTAAGTAGCTATTTAATAACTACTTTCTTTCCTTCTGCTCTGTTATATTGCTAATCTATTTTTTTCCTGAAGAGTACGAATGCTACTGATTTGATTACATTGCAGGTAAATTAATGTTTAAATAGCTTCTGTCATTGCAGGTGCTCGCCTGGTTATTGGCGTTGCTACTATGCTTACTTTTTTGCAACTTTTAGTCATTTGAGAGCATTACTGCGTAATGCTAGAGACAGTAGACTCAAGTCTAGTCCTTCTTTGTACTCCTGCTGCTGCCACTTTGAAGAGATAGTGGTGGATTGATACGTTGAGTATATTATTTATTACTTGGTATAGGACATTTGTTAGTGGTCTGCAATCATGATGACGGACTGTGTCTGTCACGCGACGTCTCGTGCTGCTGAGTGATGGCAGTCGTAGTAGAACCTTTTTGTTGTTGATGTAGTTAGTGAATTACATAACTTTCCTATTAGACGGTCTGCGAATCCTGCAATACTGTACTACTATCCTCCTAGTTGACCAGATCAGATGCAATTGATGTTAATTTGTTTCCCCGACATAATTTTAGATTGAGTACAAAGAAATCAAATAATTCCAAAAAACCAATCATCCATGTTGTGTTTCTTTATTTCATGATCACCAGGACCTCCCAGGGGCAAGGCGCCGGCGGCGACAGAGACTCCGGTGGCAGAAGGTGGACAGGAGCAGTCCCTTGCAGGCTCTTCTGCTGGCCCCAGTAAGTTGTTCTATTGTTATATTAATAATTATACTTCCCTAACGTTTACAGCTCCTATTCATTACAAACTGGTTCCTAATAATTATATGTTTTACAAAATAGTCTTTGATCGTCTTCTAATGTAGACTACTTTCTACATTCTTATCCTACCTCTACCATCACTCTCTGTGCTACTACTATTTACAATTATGAGTCGGTCTGTGTAGGTAGCTAAGCTTGCCCATTCGGCAAACGGTGTGAAACAAAACTCTGATACAGCAATAGCTCTAGGCACTGAGTGCAGTCCTCTGGGTGGCCCTTACTGTCTATTCCAGTCTTCTTAATGTAAGTGCTTTGGCAATTTACAACAACAAAATGTCATTGTTTACACCAATTAAAAGGTAGCAGTTACCTTTTTGATTTGAGAGGAGCACATCCCATACCGCTAGTGTTTCAGGGACTATTCTGCACACAAAGAAGTATGGACAAGATAAATAGGACATTGTTGATGTTAGGTGCAGTTCGACTTTCAACATACCTCAGTCCGAACAGAAGTTGAACCCCCAATCCCCTGACCGACTATCCAGAATGTCTGACCAATGATTTTACGACCCAGAAGAACAGAAGAAGACTACCTCCGAGTCCCGGCCTATCTGAGTCACTAAAACATGACTGCCAAGTGCAGTAGTTCAAACCTTTCCGCTCACTCACTCGTAAACAAAAACCACACAGTGTTTGTTAGTTTTAAAGTTTTCTTTTCAATTAAGAAATGAAAACATTATTTCTTTATTTTTAATAGCGTAGCATTCTGATGGATGAAGATGACGTTAAAGTTTAAACAACATTCCCATGAATGAAATTAGTATGACTCAAACTTAATAATAGTTAACAGACACATGAAATTATTAGAATAACTGTGCGGGAGCTCCCACCTTCTTTAAAGTACTTAAAGTACTGCTGGTGATGACTTAGTAGTAGTTGGTGCATCGTCTGCAGAAGGGCAATGAAATCTTCTTTCTGTAATGAGAAAAATGGTGCACGTTAAGCAAGCATTCATCAGTTGTCATAAGAAGAAGTGTAGCATTTAATGGAATAAGCATATAAAAGGTTAACACCCTCCCCAAAACCGTTACTTTTTTTCAATCCCAGTAATAAAAAATGTGTTATGTAACATTTTCTTCCATTACGAGACAAAATATGGGGTTGTGTATGGCATCTGAAAATATGACATGTTTTTCCTAGAGGTCACAACATCTGATGTGGCACAGATGACCACCAGTGCCGGGGCCAGCAGTGCGGAGGGGTCCACTCTGGATGCGGCGGCGCCAACAGGAGGAGCTGGGGGGGAACACTCAGCGGCGGCGGACGGTGGTAAGTTATTATACTCGTTACTTATTGAAATTTTTTTGAGTAGGCTCGCAAAGGAGTGTATGATGTACTGTACAGTAGTACACAGTACACTAGTATAAGTACACTGTACTGTCAAGAACATTTACTAATTTAGAACTACTTTTTGGGCTATCACGGAGAAGACAGTCAACCTTGACTTTTAATAGCATTAGCGGCGGTACTTCTCTGGTAACCAATGGCCCCCTCTATTTCACTTCAACTCAGCTGGCAAATTTTTATTGTGAAGCCAAGTCATATCAGATGTAGTTTAGGGATGTGAAGAACGAAAAGTTAAAGAAGGGTGAAACGAAGGACGAGCGAGTCTTAATATTTATGACTGTAAAGAATGGTTTTGTTGAATGCAATTCAACATAAGAAAGAAGACGGCGGTTTCCAAAATATAATGAAAAGGGTGTTAGTTGGTTGTTGACAAAAAGAAATTTAGGTACATTTGAGACATTAAGAAGAATCATAGACGTACTTTGGAAGCCTGGATGTTATCTTCTTTATCCTCCTCGTCGATAGCAGAGGTGTATGATGTAGTAGAGCAGACACTGAGTGGATGAAGTATGGCCAGTGGCAGTGCCACCCCTATAAAAAAGTAAGACATTCCTATCCCCACCTGCATGTACTGCTTAAAGTACTGCAAATCTGCATCATCATGGCCTGTGTCTGTATTTCTTGGGTGAAAGCTGAGTGAGCTGCCATTATGGCGGCTACCACAAGTTCACGTACCAGTAATTTCAAAACAAGAGAAAAAAAGTAAAAAAGGCCTTTTTTTAGTACTCTCTGACTATGTATGTAGTAGTGAATCCACCTATAGTGCTGCTAGTGGAATTCCTGAAACTCACAGTGTCACAGGCTTACAAAGACGGCGGAAAGATACATGTCAAAATGTTATACTGTGTTTGCTACTTGCTGGTGTTACTGAGTGTCAACCTTCTGTTGAATTATTTTGACTTTATGTTAAAGACTATTGGCTACAGTATTTTTCTTTCTTTCTTCATAGATGCTACTCCCAAAAAGCTCACCCGTAAGGAGATGGCTGTCCGGGCCAGGGCCCGTAAGCTGGAGGCTATTTGTGCCGAGTATCGGCGGTTGTGGGCTTGGGAGCATGAGGAGACATCAACATCTACATCCACTCCACTGCCCCCGGGTCCACCAGCTAGAAGCCTCCAGCCAAACGAAGCCATGGCCCGACAGCCTCCCGCCGCCGCCGCACAGCAGCAAAAACATCAGCCCCCCCCAGATCCTGGATGGTTCGTGTGCGCCGGCTACGCAGAAGAGTGGACTACCTGGAGCGGTTGGCCGAAAAACAACAGCGCCAGCTCCGGGACCGACGCAAAGAGCAGCGGGGCATGCAGCAACAGCTTGCCAAACTACGCCACGGGAGGAAGTGACTGTCCCTTGCCCCTTTTTTTATAGACTGTTGGGGGGGTGGGAATTGGGTGTTTGGGAAAGGGGACTTTTGGACTTTTTGACATTGGTTGGGTTCGGGAGGGGGAGTGAGTTCGGGTAATTTATTTTATTATTGTGCTGAAAACAACACGAATATATATTTTTTAATTATTATTTTTCTTACAAAAACACAGTATACGCGTTCATATATTATTTTGTGTGGGGGTTGGCGGTGGTTACTTGACGTTTGTTTTCTTCAAACTTACCAGCATGAATGAAACATCTAGTCCTGAAATGTACCAAAATGCAAGTAACCGAGTTAGTAAATTTAGTAGCCCTACTACTGTACTTTACTAGTAGTACTGTCAGTCTCTGCTCTCCTCCCAACTTAGTCCTCCTAGCCCATTATTCTACTACCTCTCCAATATGCTTATCTTACCTGTGATTTGTGTTTGAGAATCGGGGTAGCCCCAGGGCTGGCTGCATTGCAAATGGTGATTAAGGTTGGTTGTTGACTTGAATCCTCGACGGATGCAATATCATTGTTGTGCTGGTAGCAGTAGTGGTACACACTGGCAGTATCACCATATGAAAAAAAGAGGACATTAAACATTGAGTGACCTGAGCGTAGCATTAGAAACAGTACAATAGATAGTACGGTACAGAACAGTGCCCTAAATTGTAGCCTAAGCAGTGCCAACGTAAGGTAAGCATTAAGGATTTGATTGTTCACGTCGTGTAGGAGGAGGATGTTCTTATCAATCAACAATGGCGCACATGAACTTCTGGTTGCTTTGACCTTATCCTCCCCAGCAAGTGTGTGGAATTTATTGTTGTTGTCAGTCACACCTCAATGAAATACCACACAGCCCGGGGGAAGAGGGTTACGGTTTGAAAATTGGATGGGAATGGGGGTTTTCGGGAAAGTTTGGTAGAGAGGAAAAAAAACACAGCATGGACAGTCAAACAACAATTGAAGAGAAACAAATCTTTGGATTTGAAGATATTGATAAATCTTTAAAGGGACATAAAGGAAGTGCACTACTGCATGCCAGAAGTTGTTTACTAAATGGATGTTAGCTTACTGAAAAGTAGTACTACTACTTACTGCAACTTACTAGTAACTATGAAGAAACAAGTTGACAGTACAGGGCTGCAGTCATTACGCAATTTCACTTGCCTCTCTGCCCTCAGAGAGAATAAACACTTAGAACATTAAATTAGTATTAAACATAGCAAAGACGGTTTGTTTGATGAAGACGATTGGAGGGAGGGTTTGGAGTCCCCGCGAGGGGCTGCTATTGCGGTGCGCCTCAGACTGGTCCAATTTAAATATCTACATTGGGCCTACTATACCAGGGAGGGGCTGTGGAAAGCGGGTTTGATTGGGTCCCCAGAGTGTTTGCGATGTGGAGCTGCGGTGGGTACTTTGCTGCATACTGTGTGGTCTTGTCCTGGTCTGACCCGGTTCTGGAATGGGGTGTGGAGCTGTCTGTCGGAGGTATTGGGATGGGATCTTCCCCTTACCTATCGACTGGGCTTGTTGCTTTTGATGGAGGGGGTGGGGGGGAATTCCTACAAACGCCACCTTTTATTGCTGGGTCTTGTCGTGGCCAAACGGGATTTGGCACAAGCATGGAAGAGTGATCGTGCCCCCCCGCTGAACGTCTGGAAGACAGGGCTGGATTATTGTATGGGGCTGGAGCGCCCAGTGTTTGAGGCTAGAGGATGCCCCCAAAAACATTACAAGATATGGAAGCGGTGGGCGGAATATAGGGGTTTAACTCTAGTCCCTCCTGTAGAACCTGGCGATGGCATGGATTTAGATGATGGGATCCAGGCCTGAGGGGGTGCTTGCCTCTTGGCTCGATACACGCGGTTACTGGAGGCTCACTGTGATTACGTGCACGGGGTTAGGGAGGGATAAGGGGTGGGTAGATGGGTCGTTGGGTGGATGTGGGTGGTGGGGGGGATCGGTGGGGTTGTTCTTGATTGGGTCTGTTGAATGCACATACATGTCTTGATTTCTGGCAGGGTCTCCTGACTGTGGAGGACTGCTTATATGCCTTACCTGATCAACAAAATAAAATTTTGTTGTGAAAAAAAAAACATAGCAAAGACGTATCAAATAGCTGGAGGGATGAATTTGAAGCAGAGATCAAACAAACGCACAGAGTCACACTCGTAGAAGTAAGTTCAAGTTCACAAGAATATCATTTAAAAGATAAGGAGAATTTTGGATACTGTTACTGTTTTTTGTAGTTGTCCCGTTGAATTTGTGAAGTTGATGCATCCAGCCATTCCTCTTATTCGCGGTACTCCTTCATTCCATCGGCTGCTCCGTCGATCAATCTTGGTGACCAGACACACTGTCCACTGCCTGCCTGATGCGGATTTGCGGATCGCTAATTGTAAGCCTGAGTAGTACATCGATGGCACAGGGTAAAAGCCTGCCTGTAATTGATGATAGAAAAGCACAACAGTAAGTGTTAACCCTTTAAGTGCTGCCGTCGGCCAACGGTCGTCACGGGCACTACCTCCCCAGTGCTGCGTGCGACCGTTGGACGTCCAAATCAGCACTGGATAATGGACAGCGCAGCACTGGGGAGGTATATTTACAAGCTCCTAAGGTGTTAAAGACACCTCGGAGAAAAAAATATATAAGGCACGCTGTGTAGTGCAAAAATTATACTGTCACTTTCAGAGATAACAACCCCCAAAATCTAGAACATCCCACATTACCCTCCCAAAAACGTGCAGAATACTGTTGCTACCTCGCAGAGGCCTAATTTCAAATCGTGCCATATCGCACTCAGAATGTATGCCCAAAACCCCCCTTTCCCACCATGGATTTTCTTCAAACCACTTGCAATCAAAATTAGACATTCCAACAAGTATTCCAAGACCCCACCCAGTCGTAAAAATCTAGAATCCCCACCCAAACACATGCAATACCATACTGCTAACCCTAACAAGCCCTAAGTTAAGAATAGTGGCAAACGCTTTCTTTAACTAGGCCAAATCCCCCCTTTCCCACCACGGATTTTCTTCAAACCACTTGCAACCAAAATTACACATTCCCACGAGTGCTCTAAGACCCCAGAACCCAGTTGCAAAATTCTAGAACACACCCAAACACATGCAATACTGCTGGCTAACCCTAACGAGCCCTAAGTTAAAAAAAGTGCCAAAACGCTTTTCAGCATGGATTTTCTTCAAACCACTTTTATCCGGTATTAGACCTTCCCAGCAATGCCCCAGGACCCGCCAACCCACCCGCAAAAAAGCAGAACACCCCCAAACAGGCAAAAAGCAAAAATGGAAAATCTCATACTTAAAATATTTTCGGCCTTCTTTCAATTCTGTCCAAACGCGCTGTGCAGCTAGGTCATAACTCCACTTTTAGATTATGTATTTCCTCAAAAAACAAATGCAATCAGCATTAGACTGTGCCAGCAGTGCTCCCAGACCACAAACCCCAGCCCCAAACACCAGGAACCCCCACAAACAGCACCCCAAAGACAAGCAAGTGAGCAAAAACGCAAAATCTTTTTCACCTCCGATTTTCTCCAAAACACTTTTATCCGGTATTAGACATTCCCAGCAATGCCCCCAGAGCCGTCAACCCAGGCGAAAACAAGTAGAAGACCCCCAAACAGCCAAAAAGCAAAAATACAAAAATGGGGACAGAAAGTTTTAGGCAAATTTCCAAAATCACTCCACGCGCGCTCTGCAGCTAGGCCCTAACTCCCCTTTGCCACCATAGATTTTCTTCAAACCACTTGCAATCAAAACTACCCATACCCAGCGTTGCTCCAAGCCCCCCCAACCCCCCCAAACACCAGGATCCCCCCCAAGCAGGCCCCCGAAAACACGAAAGTGAACGAAAACTCTGTAAAGTGAAAAACTTTTTCACCACGTATTTTATCCAAAACACTTTTATCCGGTATTAGACCTTCCTAGCAATGCCCCCAGACACGTCAACCCAGGTGAAAAAAAGTAGAAGACCCCCAAACAGGCAAAAAGCAAAACCGGAAAAACTCACACAGAAATATTTAGGCCTCATTCCAAAATCACTCCAAGTGCGCTGTGCAGCTAGGCCATAACTCCCGTTTTCCACCATGGATTTCCTGAAAAACAAATGCAATCAAAATTAGACTGTGCCAGCAGTGCTCCCAAACCCCAAAACCCACCCCCAAACACCAGGAACCCCCCCCCCCAAACAGCCCCCCAAAGACAAGCAAGTGAGAAAAAACGCAAAAATTTTTCACCTCCGATTTTCTCCAAACCACTTTTATCTGGTATTAGACCTTCCCAGCAATGCCCCCAGACCCGTCAACCCAGGCGGAAACAAGTAGAAGACCCCCAAACAGCCAAAAAGCAAAAATACAAAAATGGGGACTTAGACATTTTTAGGCAAATTTCCAAAATCACTCAGTGCGCGCTCTGCAGCTAGGCCCTAACTCCCCTTTGCCACCATGGATTTGCTTCAAAACTCTTGCAATCAAAAGTATCCATACCCGGCGTTGCTCCAAGACCCCAAAACCCACCCCCAAACACCAGGAACCTCCCCAAACAGGCCCCCGAAAACACGAAAGTGAGCGAAAACGCTAAAAAGTGAAAAACTATTTCACCATGTATTTGATCCAAAACACTTTTATCCGGTATTAGGCAACCACAGCAATGCCCCCAGACCCGTCAACCCAGGCGAAAACAAGTAGAAGACCCCCAAACAGCCAAAAAGCCAAAATACAAAAATGGGGAATTAGACATTTTAGGCAAATTTCCAAAATCACTCCGTGCGCGCTTTGCAGCTAGGCCCTAACTCCCCTTTGCCACCATGGATTTGCTTCAAACCTCTTGCAATCAAAAGTATCCATACCCAGCGTAGCTCCAAGACCCCAAAACCCACCCCCAAACACCAGGAACCTCCCCAAACAGGCCCCCGAAAACACGAAAGTGAGCGAAAACGCTAAAAAGTGAAAAACTATTTCACCATGTATTTGATCCAAAACACTTTTATCCGGTATTAGGCAACCACAGCAATGCCCCCAGACCCGTCAACCCAGGCGAAAACAAGTAGAAGACCCCCAAACAGCCAAAAAGCAAAAATACAAAAATGGGGACAGAAAGTTTTAGGCAAATTTCCAAAATCACTCCACGCGCGCTCTGCAGCTAGGCCCTAACTCCCCTTTGCCACCATAGATTTTCTTCAAACCACTTGCAATCAAAACTACCCATACCCAGCGTTGCTCCAAGCCCCCCCAACCCCCCCAAACACCAGGATCCCCCCCAAGCAGGCCCCCGAAAACACGAAAGTGAACGAAAACTCTGTAAAGTGAAAAACTTTTTCACCACGTATTTTATCCAAAACACTTTTATCCGGTATTAGACCTTCCTAGCAATGCCCCCAGACACGTCAACCCAGGTGAAAAAAAGTAGAAGACCCCCAAACAGGCAAAAAGCAAAACCGGAAAAACTCACACAGAAATATTTAGGCCTCATTCCAAAATCACTCCAAGTGCGCTGTGCAGCTAGGCCATAACTCCCGTTTTCCACCATGGATTTCCTGAAAAACAAATGCAATCAAAATTAGACTGTGCCAGCAGTGCTCCCAAACCCCAAAACCCACCCCCAAACACCAGGAACCCCCCCCCCAAACAGCCCCCCAAAGACAAGCAAGTGAGCAAAAACGCAGAATTTTTTCACCTCCGATTTTCTCCAAACCACTTTTATCTGGTATTAGACCTTCCCAGCAATGCCCCCAGACCCGTCAACCCAGGCGGAAACAAGTAGAAGACCCCCAAACAGCCAAAAAGCAAAAATACAAAAATGGGGACTTAGACATTTTTAGGCAAATTTCCAAAATCACTCAGTGCGCGCTCTGCAGCTAGGCCCTAACTCCCCTTTGCCACCATGGATTTGCTTCAAAACTCTTGCAATCAAAAGTATCCATACCCGGCGTTGCTCCAAGACCCCAAAACCCACCCCCAAACACCAGGAACCTCCCCAAACAGGCCCCCGAAAACACGAAAGTGAGCGAAAACGCTAAAAAGTGAAAAACTATTTCACCATGTATTTGATCCAAAACACTTTTATCCGGTATTAGGCAACCACAGCAATGCCCCCAGACCCGTCAACCCAGGCGAAAACAAGTAGAAGACCCCCAAACAGCCAAAAAGCCAAAATACAAAAATGGGGAATTAGACATTTTAGGCAAATTTCCAAAATCACTCCGTGCGCGCTTTGCAGCTAGGCCCTAACTCCCCTTTGCCACCATGGATTTGCTTCAAACCTCTTGCAATCAAAAGTATCCATACCCAGCGTAGCTCCAAGACCCCAAAACCCACCCCCAAACACCAGGAACCCCCCCAAACACGCCCCCGAAAACACAAAAGTGAGCGAAAACGCTAAAAAGTGAAAAACTTTTTCACCATGTATTTGACCCAAAACACTTTTATCCGGTATTAGACATTCACAGCAATGCCCCCAGACCCATCAACCCAGGCGAAAACAAGTAGAAGACCCCCAAACAGCCAAAAAGCAAAAATACAAAAATGGGGAATTAGACATTTTTAGGCAAATTTCCAAAATCACTCCGTGCGCGCTCTGCAGCTAGGCCCTAACTCCCCTTTGCCACCATGGATTTGCTTCAAACCTCTTGCAATCAAAAGTATCCATACCCAGCGTAGCTCCAAGACCCCAAAACCCACCCCCAAACACCAGGAACCCTCCAAACAGGCCCCCGAAAACACAAAAGTGAGCGAAAACGCTAAAAAGTGAAAAAACTTTTTCACCATGTATTTGATCCAAAACACTTTTATCCGGTATTAGACAATCACAGCAATGCCCCCAGACCCGTCAACCCAGGCGGAAACAAGTTTAATACCCCCAAACAGCCAAAAAGCAAAACCACAAAAAGTGAGACTTACTAAATTTCGGGCCTACCTGGAATTCAGTCCAAATGCGCTGTGCAGCTAGGCCCTAACTCCCCTTTTCCACCATGGATTTCCTGAAAAACAAATGCAATCAAAATTAGACTGTGCCAGCAGTGCTCCCAAACCCCAAAACCCACCCCCAAACACCAGGAACCCCCCCCCAAACAGCCCCCCAAAGACAAGCAAGTGAGCAAAAACGCAAAAACTTTTTCACCTCCGATTTTCTCCAAACCACTTTTATCTGGTATTAGACCTTCCCAGCAATGCCCCCAGACCCGTCAACCCAGGCGGAAACAAGTAGAAGACCCCCAAACAGCCAAAAAGCAAAAATACAAAAATGGGGACTTAGACATTTTTAGGCAAATTTCCAAAATCACTCAGTGCGCGCTCTGCAGCTAGGCCCTAACTCCCCTTTGCCACCATGGATTTGCTTCAAAACTCTTGCAATCAAAAGTATCCATACCCGGCGTTGCTCCAAGACCCCAAAACCCACCCCCAAACACCAGGAACCTCCCCAAACAGGCCCCCGAAAACACGAAAGTGAGCGAAAACGCTAAAAAGTGAAAAACTATTTCACCATGTATTTGATCCAAAACACTTTTATCCGGTATTAGGCAACCACAGCAATGCCCCCAGACCCGTCAACCCAGGCGAAAACAAGTAGAAGACCCCCAAACAGCCAAAAAGCCAAAATACAAAAATGGGGAATTAGACATTTTAGGCAAATTTCCAAAATCACTCCGTGCGCGCTTTGCAGCTAGGCCCTAACTCCCCTTTGCCACCATGGATTTGCTTCAAACCTCTTGCAATCAAAAGTATCCATACCCAGCGTAGCTCCAAGACCCCAAAACCCACCCCCAAACACCAGGAACCCCCCCAAACAGGCCCCCGAAAACACAAAAGTGAGCGAAAACGCTAAAAAGTGAAAAACTTTTTCACCATGTATTTGACCCAAAACACTTTTATCCGGTATTAGACATTCACAGCAATGCCCCCAGACCCGTCAACCCAGGCGAAAACAAGTAGAAGACCCCCAAACAGCCAAAAAGCAAAAATACAAAAATGGGGAATTAGACATTTTTAGGCAAATTTCCAAAATCACTCCGTGCGCGCTCTGCAGCTAGGCCCTAACTCCCCTTTGCCACCATGGATTTGCTTCAAACCTCTTGCAATCAAAAGTATCCATACCCAGCGTAGCTCCAAGACCCCAAAACCCACCCCCAAACACCAGGAACCCTCCAAACAGGCCCCCGAAAACACAAAAGTGAGCGAAAACGCTAAAAAGTGAAAAAACTTTTTCACCATGTATTTGATCCAAAACACTTTTATCCGGTATTAGACAATCACAGCAATGCCCCCAGACCCGTCAACTCAGGCGAAAACAAGTAGAAGACCCCCAAACAGCCAAAAAGCAAAAATACAAAAATGGGGACTTAGACATTTTTAGGCAAATTTCCAAAATCACTCCGTGCGCGCTCTGCAGCTAGGCCCTAACTCCCCTTTGCCACCATGGATTTTCTTTAAACCACTTGCAATCAAAAGTATCCATACCCAGCGTTGCTCCAAGACCCCAAAACCCACCCCCAAACACCAGGAACCCCCCCAAGCAGGCCCCCAAAAACACGAAAGTGAGCGAAAACTCTGTAAAGTGAAAAACTTTTTCACCACGGATTTTATCCAAAACACTTTTATCCGGTATTAGACATTCACAGCGATGCCCCCAGACCCGTCAACCCAGGCGGAAACAAGTTTAATACCCCCAAACAGCCAAAAAGCAAAACCACAAAAAGTGAGACTTACTAAATTTCGGGCCTACCTGGAATTCAGTCCAAATGCGCTGTGCAGCTAGGCCCTAACTCCCCTTTTCCACCATGGATTTCCTGAAAACAAATACAATCAAAATTAGACTGTGCCCGCAGTGCTCCCAGACCCCCCAACCCATTCCCAAACACCAGGAACCCCCCCAAACAGCACCCCAAAAACAGGCAAGTGAGCAAAAACGGAAAACTTTTTCACCATGGATTTTGTCCAAACCACTTTTATACGGTATTAGACCTTCCCAGCAATGCCAACAGACCCATCAACCCAGGCGAAAAAAAGTAGAAGACCCCCAAACAGGCAAAAAGCAAAACCAGAAAAACTCACACTTAGAAATATTTAGGCCTCATTCCAAAATCACTCCAAGCGCGCTCCGCAGCTAGGCCATAACACCCGTTTTCCACCATGGATTTCCTGGGAAAAAAAATGCAATCAAAATTAGACTGTGCCAGCAGTGCTCCCAGACCTCCCGACCCAGCACCGCACATCTAGAACACCCCCAAAGAAACCCCCAAAAACCTGCAATGCTGGTATATTCAAAACATGTCAAATTGCGCTGTTCACAAAAAACCAACAGCAATTGTTTCCAACAGAGAAAGACAGCCATTGCTGTCCACTGCATGCCATCTTCTCAGTATTCATTACCTGTTCTACTTTTTGTCCGCATCTTCTTCGGAAAGTGAGGGCCCACAGGGCAGCCTCTCCTGTAAATTTCAGGAGTGAGTCTGTCAACAATCAGCAAGCATGTAGTCAGTCAGTTATTTCAGTCCCACTTGAGGGGACTCGTCTACGAAGACAAAGTTTAATTTTTCTCCATAATCCATCCATCTGCCTTGAGGGAAATGGATAGGGGGAGTCTGGAGGAGGAGGATAGAGAAGCATGATTGAGTTGTGAACTTGTGAACATCAGGACTGCAGACTGCGGCACCTTCAAATCAATAAGGGAAATAAGATGAAGACAGTGCTGATGATGGACTTGTTGTGAATAGGAGATTAGAGTTTTGTTGTGGTAAAAGTTGCAAAACAAAGAAAGACACACAGGAATAAAAGTGAATAAGTACGGAAAAAAAGGAAGTAATTTTCAGGCCTCGGTGTCAGGGAAGTAGAGCTCGTCCTCAAAGTCTGTGAATTGAGATGGGAGTAGGTCTGGTGAGAGAGAAGAACTCCCGTTGGCGTCACCTACGTCGGTGTCCTCTTCTTCCTGCATGCATTCACGTATTTTGTAATCGGGTGGTATGAAGTGCTGATTCATCTTGATTATTGTTAACCTCTCCACATTTTTGGGCAAAAGGCGGGTCCCTTTTGAAGTTACAATGGCACCAGCAGCACTGAAAACACGTTCAGAAGACATGCTTGCAAGTGGGCAAGACAAATAATTTAGTGCCAGGTTGGTGATCAGTCGCCATCCAGACCTTTTCATATACCAATATGCGAATGGGTTCTCATTATGACAGACCTCTGTTGGGTCATCCAGATAGGCCTGCACCACCGACTCAAGGTTCTCCATGGTTGATCCACTTTGCGTAACATCTGCGACCTTTGCAAAAGTGGACCGAGCAAACCCTTGCTGAGTTAGCCAATCCCCTTCCGACAATATTTTTGGGTGGCCTGGTGCAGGTGAGGATGATGATACGGTTGCTGGTGTTGTTAACGGCTGTGAGGGAAAGTGACTCCCTTCGGCCACGGATTGAGAAGTCGAACTTGATGCCGGATGGCCTGCTGATTCAGTTGTACTTGTGCTGCCTCCTTGAAGGTTCTGCCGCTCTTTTTCGAACCGAGTGGCTTACACAGTTAGCCAATGTTTGTACTTTGAAACATCTGCTTCATCAAAAGGAATGAATGCTTTGCTAGTCACTGCCTTTTTGTACCGTGGATCCAGAATAGTGACACAAATGTAATGTTGTTCTGTATGTATGTTTTTAAGCCTTTCATTGAGAAGTAGGTGCCTTAATAACTTCTCCGCCAAATCATATGCTTCTCGCTTTTCACCATCATCTCTGAACGTTGAAGACACGTCCTTCAGTTGGTGCTCTAGCATGCACAACAATGGGATAGCTTTGCTCAAAGAACAGTCCTCCCTGCTGACTTCATGCGTGAAGAGCTCAAAAGGATGAACCATGTCTGTCAGGCTTGCAATTAGCTTCCATTCCTCCAACTCTAGCCTCATCTCTTTGTGAGTAGAAGCCAGTTTATAGACATAATGATTTATTACCTCCCACTGTTCAGACAGACGCTCAATCATGTAAAAGGTTGAGTTCCAACGTGTTGCCACCTCCTGGAGGAGTCCTTTGACTGGCAGTCTACGTTTATGTTGAATGGTCCTCAGCTCCTTCCGGGCCTTAAAAGAATGGCTGAAATGTGTGCAGATTGTTCGGCAGTTGGGCAGTAACTTGCTGACTGTGTTTTAATTTTTCAAGAAATCTTGCACCACAATGTTAATACTGTGCGCCAAACACAGCACTCTGAAATAGCCACCTTGCTGCATGGCCTTAACTATATTACGGCCATTATCCGTGGAAACATAACCAACTATGCGATTTCTTGGATGCAGCCATTCAGAGACCTTCCTGTCAAACTCCTCCAAAAGGTTATGTGCAGTGTGAGATTTCTCCATGGCAAACATGCCTACTGTTGCATGTTTCGAGTAGCTTGAAAAACTTCTCCGTGTCAACACCTGCTTGTAACTGTTGTTCGACCCCTGCAAAAGAGACCCAGTGTGCAGTGATGCACATGTAATCAAGGGCTTGGCAACTGGTCCACATGTCTGTTGTCATGTGGATAGTGTGAACAGTACTCTTCAGAATAGCTGCGCCAATCACCTTCAGCACATCTTGATGTAGTGCTGGAACACCAACCCTGGCAAAATAGGACCGGCTAGGAACCTTCCATTTAGGGCAGAATGTTGCCACTAATTCACGAAAACCCACCCCTTCCACGAAAGAGAAAGGGAGAAGGTCCAGCTCTAGCATTTTAGATAGCTTTGCCTTATACAGACGTACCGTTGGGTGGTTGCGTTCAAATGGCGCATCCGACCAAAACACGCTGCTAATGGTGGGCTGGACCATTTTACGTGATGATGATGATGCAGACTTCAAACCAGTTAGGCTCATTGATTTAGTTTTTTGCATTGGTGTCTGTCCCTGACTCTTAGTGTGCCTCATACATGTTGCAGGGGTAGAGGGTGTGGGCGCTACCACTGCAGTGCTGCTGTCAGGGGTACTGGATGTACCAGAAAAAATGTCGGTCGGTTCTTGACTTCCCTCCTGCACAATCGGCCCCTCATCAGCATCAGATGCAATGTCAATGGATACATTTGGATCAGTTCTACTTTGGACTTCCTGGATCTTACTTAGGTGTGCATACCACTGGATAGGGTGGTGTTGCTTGAGATGACCTCTCTGGCCTCCGGTACCATAGTTGGTACCAAGCTTACCCCGACTAACTGATACTTTACAAATCGAACAAACGACCATGTTTTCCGCCTTTTTGCTAACAGTAAAGAAGTCCCAAACTGGGGACTGGAGATGTCTGCTGGTGGTGGAGGTGCTACTTTGACTTTTAATGCCAGATGAAGTGGAGGATGGGCGTGGCTGAATTTGTTTCTGTTGTTCACTTACAGCACCAGTACTTGAGGTAATGGAGGTCGAGCTGGATGGAGGTCCCTGCCGGCCCTTCTGACGAGAAAATATGGAAGCTGTAGGTCGTGTTGGTGTTGTAGTTAACTGCGTTGGTGGTGGTACCAGTGCCACGCCGCCCATATCCCGCTCAGCAGCCATTCGGGCTAGGGTTAAAATGTTTGTCTGCTGCATGCCCGCTGTGGCTGGAGTGACGTCTGTGATGACTGGGTCATCGTCAGACTGTTCATCAGCAGCAGAAGGCACCACTTCTTGTTCATCGTCATCAACCATAAGTCGAAGCCTTGCGGGAACCTTCCTTTTAGGCTTAGCTACCTTTGTCGGCTCATGGCGTGCCTCACTGTCAGACTGCATTGCTGGGTTCCAATCAAGATCAAGGTCAT
This sequence comes from Lissotriton helveticus, assembly GCF_964261635.1. Lineage (NCBI taxonomy): Eukaryota > Metazoa > Chordata > Amphibia > Caudata > Salamandridae > Lissotriton > Lissotriton helveticus. The sequence goes on from NC_136070.1 coordinate 939,258,881, forward strand.
CAGAATGAAGGGGGCTTGAAGAAGAACTTGTAGTAGTAGAAGTAGCACCCCTCCTTAACCTTTTTCTTGCTGGGGATCTGGAAGACAATGGATCATCCTCAGGAGGAGTGGCTTCCTCGGATGATTCTTCCACTTGAATATCAATTTCCTGATATGCCCCTACTTCTGGAGGAACAAGCGTTGTAGGCAGTTGTGCCGCTCCATGAACCTCTAGTGGCACCTCTCCATGCACCTCTACTTGCGCCTCTCCTTGTGCATGTACTTGCGCCTCTCCTTGCCCATGTACTTGCGCCTCTCCTTGCTCATGTACTTGCGCCTCTCTTTGCCCATGTACTTGTGCTTGTACTAGTTGCACTTGTGGTTGTCGTTGCGGCTGTGGTTGTTGAACACTCGTCAGCTGAGTTACACCCTGCGTTGATTGGATGGTACTTTCTTGTGATGAGCCAACATCACTGGTCGATGGTGATTGAACAACCAAAGTGGCTTCCGCAGCAGCACTCATGGTCTTGGACCTAACTTGGCGGGGTGGCACTGAGCCCAATGAAGCAGAGGTGCTGCTTCCAGCTTGGTACCCGGCGGACACCGCTGCTGCTGCAGGCGTACTTTTTTTCCCCAAAAAAGGTGTTGTGGGTACACCAGTCTCCTTGGTAGGTGGTGCCACTTGCTTCTTCTGCTCCTTCTTACTGGCAGTGGCACTAGCAACTTTTTTCGCTGGGGCCATCTTCTTCAGATGTCAACTCAGAACAGCAGGCCGCAGTTGCACGAGTTGCAGAGTTGTCTTGTCTGTGGCCACACGTGACGTCACGTGACATTGTGCTGCACACACCGCTGCAGGACTTCTTCCTGGCACTGGTGGATCTCTTGTGCACCTAAAAGGAATGGAAGCCAGAGGAACATCAGTTAAACACCCTAAAAAGTCGAAAAACACACACAAAACATCACAATCCAATGCCATCCATGCCCTCAATGATGTTTACATTCAAGACACCCCACATAAAGACTAGGCCCATGCACCACTGAGTAGCCCTGGGCATAATGGATGAAAGCAAGGCACATTGGATGCAGGCTTATGGCACAAAGCACACTGCCTGGCTTCAAAATGGCCCCTTGACCCCCACCACATGGCCAGGCCCTGCCTGTACCAGCACTCAAAATGGCCCCCAAACACATGGCCATGCCCCATCAACATCCCAAAAAATCGAAAAACACATAAAAATCACCACAATCCAATGCCATCCATGCCGTCAATGATGTTTACATTCAAAACACCAAACAGAAAGACTAGGCCAATGCATCACTGAGTAACCCTGGGCATAATGGATGAAAGTAAGGCACATTGGATGCAGGCCTATGGCACAAAGCACACTGCCTGGCTTCAAAATGGCCCCTTGACCCCCACCACATGGCCAGGCCCTGCCTGTACCAGCCCTCAAAATGGCCCCCACCCACATGGCCATGCCCCATCAACACCCCAAAAAATCGAAAAACACATAAAAATCCCCACAATCCAATGCCATCCATGCCCTCAATGATGTTTACATTCAAGACACCCCACAGAAAGACTAGGCCCATGCACCACTGAGTAACCCTGGGCATAATGGATGAAAGCAAGGCACATTGGATGCAGGCCTATGGCACAAAGCACACTGCCTGGCTTCAAAATGGCCCCTTTACCCCCACCACATGGCCAGGCCCTGCCTGTACCAGCCCTCAAAATGGCCCCCACCCACATGGCCTTGCCCAATCAACACCCCAAAAAATCGCAAAACGCATACAAATCAACACAATCCAATGCCATCCATGCCCTCAATGATGTTTACATTCAAGACACCCCACAGAAAGACTTGGTCCATGCACCACTCACTAGCTACCCCTGGGCCTACTGGCTAGTGAGGCTTTACAGACACCCCAAAATTAAAAAAAAACAACAGCATATAACAGTGAGCTAAAATTCCATGACATAAATGAGAATTAAGTAAAAAAAAAAATCACAGAAACAGTTGTATCATGCACCCATGACTAACCCTGGGCCTACTGGATACTGTGGCTACGCACCACAATATATATTATTTTGTTAAAGTTGTGAAAAAAGTTGTAGAACTGGAGTTGCCTCAACTGCAATGCCCCAAACAAACAACACCAACTTACTTGTAAAATCTCAAGTCCAAAAGTGATCCAAACTCCAAAGTCCAAAAAGTCCTCAAATACAAATATCCAGCAGCAGCAGCCACAAAAAGTAATCCTTCCACCTCCACAGCCAAATGAAAAGTGAGAGGGACATGGACAAAGCACTGGGTGGAGCCTGCTGGACAGGAACAGGAAGTTGGAGACTCTGGGGCACTTCCTTCCTCCACCCCACCCCAAAAAATGGACTCCTGCACCAAAAAGTGCAGCCAAATGTCAATCTGAGGAGTTATTCTGATCAAAATCATCATTTCCACAAGGTGTATCCTTCCTGCGGTGGATTTCTTGTGCAGAATTGCAATTTTTGAAATTTCGGGAACGTGAGCTGTTCGAACCTCCCGCCGGAAGTCAGCTGTGCGCCGTCACGTGTTTTTATGACGTACTCGCGTTGTCAAACTCTCGCCGTGCAAGATGGCAAGCCGCGATAAAGTAATTGCGTTCGGAAAACTCTCGCGCGATCACGCAGCAAGATCGAAAATGGCTCAGCACACGCAAAACGGGAGAAAAACAACTCGGCAGGCTGAGTCAACGCCGCGCACGCGATATTGTATTTTTCAAGCGCGACTAAGCAAAATAATTCGTAGGTTGCGAATTTGCGGATTATTGGGTAAATTCGTTCGCTTCACGGATCACGAAATCGTAAAAAATCCGCAAATTCGGCCGCGAAACGGATTTTACGCCCATGCTTACTCTAAACATACTTATTTTTTTAATTGTTTTTTTGTTTTTGTTTGAAAAACAAGTTTTTATTGCGGTAAATTCAGAGAATACAATCAAGCAAGTCTACTGACAGGCACTTATAAAGGAAAGGAACAAAAAATGATCATACAGGAGAATACACAGCCATGAGGCCCACAGCCCGGAGGCCAGGCGGCGTAAAGGCAGAAAGTGCCAAAATAAACCAACATAGTCATGTGCATGAAATAAATGAACATCTCCAGTATCTGCTATTTTCAAGGTTGGCCACCTCCCTCCACTATCATTAATCCTTTCTCTCATCCGCCGGTAAAGTCCTTGTACGTATAGTGATCACCCTCAAACATATAACAACTTAACACCCCCCCCCCCCCACACTTGGCATCACTGGAAAAACATGTATAAGCAGTTTGGTTACCTACTGAGGGCTCATTCGGGTGCAGACATCACAGTTAAAAAGCAAACCTCTGGGAATCAAAGCAAATCACATAAAAGGACAAGAAGGAACCAACGTACGCGTCTAATAGGGCTCTACCTTGGACCAAGTCCCCCCACCCCGCCTCCCGCCACGTCCTCTTCGGAGCTAGACTCCTCAGGGATAAACAATTCAGCACTGGTGGCATCCTAGTCATCGCCAGGCAACCCCTCAGCACACATCATCCTCCAGGCTAATAAATCGTCCTGGAGCCTCTCATCTCGGCGTGTATGCGGCATGTGTGTTTCCCCAGCTTAGGACCACTCCCTCACATCCTTAAGCCACAGAGAGAACGCAGGGGCCCTCTGCCCCATCCAAGTAATAGCCACATGATGCCTCACTAGCACCAGGAGCAACTGCAGCAGCTTATAGGACAAATTCCTCTTTTTGGGCTTAGGGACTAGGGCCAACAGACAATGGAGCGGGGTCAAGGCAATCCGGAGGCCCGTGGCATGGCCAGCGTGTTCCACCACCTCTTTCCAGAAGTTCCCCACCAGTGGGCACTCCCAGGCCAAATGTAGGAATCCGGCTTTCCGCATCCCACATCTAGGGCAGTCATCCCGTCTATCCGCGGAGATCCGGTGCAGGGAGACTGGGGTCATATAGGTGCGATGTACAAAATTAAAATGGATCAGGTTAAACCGTGCGTTGCACGACACTTTCGGAGTCAGGAGTCCGATACGTTTGCGCTGTCCCGGCTCTAAAGAATGTTGAGAGTGTGGGTCAATGGGGGTGCCTCTGGGAACTGGGGCCAAGTTACCTTTGCCATCTCCTGGAGTCCCCTATAGTGTAGGTACTGCCCTCTGTGCAGATCAAAAGCTTCCATAGCTTGCTCGAAGGACACAAATGTATCGTCTGGATAGAGGTCCGCCAGAGTCTCGCAACCGCCGTCCCGCCAGTCCCGAAAGGATATGGTCTCCTCCATAAGCATCACCGGGGCCAAAATCCACACCGGCAGTTCCCTGTGAAAGGGGGCCCGTCGCAAGATTTTCTCCACAAACCGCTGCCAGACTCCTGCAGCATGGTGCACTACATATGGCAGGGTCTCATCCGCTCCCCGACCCTTCATCAGAGCCACCTGCAGTGTCTTCTCGTCCGCCCTACCCTCCAGGAGCTGCAGCTCCCAATTGCCCGTGGCTGCGAACCACCTCGCGGCAGGCAGGAGCTGTGCTGCATAATAATAGAGGTCAAACCTCGGAGCCTCCAGTCCTCCCTCCTCTTCAGCTCCGAACCACGGTATGCAGGGCGACTCTGCTGCGCCTGCCTGCCCAGAGCAAAGACATGAGCAGCGTGTTTAGTGTGCAAAATATTCTCGGGGGGAGCGGGCATAGGGTATTTTGTAGGACGTACAACAGCCATGGCAACGTCACCATTTTAGCAACCGCTAACTGACCCATGAGGGAAAGAGGGAGCGTGTTCCAGAAGGCCACAGACTGATGGAAGGAGCGAAGGACCCGGTCAGCGTTGCGAGCCAGCAATTGTTAGTCAGAGTAGGCCATCTGGATCCCCAGATAACGGAAGGCCTCCAGCTCCCACCACAGCCCCAGGTACGGAGGGTCCACTCCCAGTTCAAAATCATATCCCGCCAGGGGGAAGATCAGAGGCTTCTCAGGGTTTATACGTAAACCTGATGCCGCACCAAAGCGGTCCAGCAATCGCAACAAGACGAACAACGATTCTCTCGGAGAGGTCAAGTAAAACAGAGCATCGTCCGCATAGAGGGAAATCACGTGCACTGTACCCCACTGCTCCATTTCCATACGAATAGAGACCGCCAAGGGCTCTATCGCCAGTGCGAAGAGGAGCAGCGACAGGGGACACCCCTGTCGAGTGCCCCTTTCCAGTGACCATTCCTCAGAGTGGCCGACCCAAGCCGGACCATAGCTCGCGGTGCTCCATACAGGATCCGAATCCAATTGCAGAACACGGGCCCCAGCCCCGCCATTTGGAGCACCTCCAAGAGATACCCCCAGCTGACAGTGTCAAAGGCTTTCGCCAGGTCAATGGACACCAGGACATGGGGATCCTCCCTACCACGCACCTCGTGGAGGATATGGTTCAGGCACCGCAGGTTCATAGCGGTGTTGTGGCCAGGGATAAATCCACACTGACCCTGATGCACCAGGTGCGCCATGTGTGGTGCCAACCGGTTGGCCAGTAGTCTAGTAAGGATTTTCACGTCAGAGTGATAGGCCGGAACGCCGCAGGGTCGCAGCTATCGCCGCCTGGTTTTAGAATCATACAAACCTCCCCCTGATTCATAGAGCGCGGGAGGGTGCCACACTCCAGAGCCTCAGTATAGACCCGCAGAAGGAGGGAGCCAAGAAGATCCTCAAAGGACTGGTAGAATTCAGGCGGGAAGCCGTCGCCGCCCGGGGCCTTAGCCCTCGGCAGGGCAGCCAATGCAACTCTGACCTCCCGGAGCGTTAAAGCCGCGTCCAATTCCTCCGCCGCCTCCTCCGAGAGGGCCTGAATAGTCAAATCCTGGAGATAAGGTCGATAGGAGGCCTCCGACACTGAGGGGTTGGCAGTATACACCACCTGCAAGTGGGAGCAGAGGACCTCGAGAATAGCAGACTCCGAGTACATCATGTCCCCAGCGGGGTCCTTCAAAGCAACTATCCGCTCTGGAGCAGCCTCTCGTTTAAGAATCCAGGCCAGCAGGCGACCAGACTTGTCCCCTTCCCGGTGGAGACGCTGCCGGTATTGACCCAGGGTGTACTTATCTAGACGCGTGAGAATGTCATGAACGGACACCTGGGCCTCCCCCTCCGTCACCCGATACGAGTCAACAGGATCCGCCAGCGACTGGCTACGCCGGAGTTTATCCTCCGCCTCCTGCAAATCACGAAGCAATTGCCTCCAGACCCTATAGGTGAGACCCATACACTTACCACGCACCACCGCCTTCGGGGCCTCCCATTTAGTGGAGTAGGGCAACTCACCGACCTCCCAGTTTAGATCTACATAATTATTCAGGGCCGTCGCCACATGATCTCTCCCTACCTGGTCCTGCAAGAGGTCCATCAGCATCCTCCAGGTCCGAGGACGGGCAGACTGGGCAACCCACTCCGCCAGGCACGTCACCGGAGCGTGGTCTGACAGGAAGCGGGCCTGGTGGGTAACTGTCAAGGAGAGGAACACAGCAATATTGGCAGCAAGGATACGATCCAGCCTACTATAGGTATTATGCGTCGGGGTGTAACAGGTATATATTTTCTGCGTGGGGTGGCCCATGCGCCATACATCTACAACTCCCAAATTATGCATCACGTCCCGGAGACGCGACGTAAACATACTTATTTTAGATGAAAAAGTAATAATGCACATCCAACAGTCATATACAGTCCAAAGATTAAATGTTATAAGAATCATTACTGACCATTTTGGAAAAGTTTGACCGATCCGGGGTCATCGTTTTTCATCAGAAAATAGATTTTTTCGACTGTACCAAAAACGATCCAAAATGTCAATTGGATCGTGCCTCATGTTGAATAACCACATTTTAAAGCCTTAAGTGACCGAATTTGCCATTTTTACTGACTTTTCCTCCTACTCGGAAGCATCTATTTTGAGCAATTTCAGGCAGGAAAATTACTCTAAACACCTTTATTTTAGTTTAAAAAGTAAAAATTCACATCCAACAGTCAAAAGATTAAATGTTCAAAGAATCATTAGTGACAATTTTGGGAAAGTTCGACAGGTCCGGGGTCATCGTTTTTCATCAGAAAATACATTTTTTGACCCTACCAAAATTATCCAAAATGTCAATTGGATTGTGCCTCATGTTTAATAGCACTTTTTAAAGCCTCACAGTGACCACATTTGCCATTTTTCCTGACTTTTCCTCCTACTCGGAAGCATCTATTTTTGAGCAATTTCAGGCAGGAAAATTACTCTAAACACCCTTATTTATTTTAAAAACTAAAAATTCACATCCAACAGTCATTTACAGTCAAAAGATTAAATGTTCAAAGAATCATTATTGACAATTTTGGGAAAGTTCGACAGGTCCGGGGTCATCGTTTTTCATCAGAAAATTGATTTTTTGGACTCTAACAAAAATGATCCAAATTGTTAATTGGATCGTGCCTCATGTTGAATAACCACTTTTTAAAGCCTCACAGTGACCGAATTTGCCATTTTTAATGACTTTTACTCCTACTCAGAAGCATCTATTTTGACCAATTTCAGGAAGGAAAATGACTCTAAACACCCTTATTTCAGTTTAAAAAGTAATAATTCACATCCAACAGTAATTTATTTAGTTGCTCTCTTCACCCCATACAGGTACTCTTCCTTAGAAGGGGGAAGAGAGTAACGAATCCTCTTCTGTCTTCATCCATCTTCACAGAGGAAGGCACATCAAAAATCAGAAGCAAGAAAGAAGAGAATCCTTTAATTATCAGATGGTGTCCTGGGAAATCAAGTACCCCTCAGTAAGTTCTCAGAATAAAATATAAAGTAATATTTAATTTGGAGAAAAAATAAGTCAATACCATAAAAAGGATTGTAATCTAAGGTATAAAACAACATTATTGTGAGAAATGAATAATACCTGGCCTTATGTGTCTGAATAATATTTGTATTTCATATTTGGTAGGGAGCCTGTAATAATTATTTTTAGGTCTAGCAGTTGGTAATTTTATAATAACATTAGGTGGTCCTTCAGCTCTACTTCAAGAGTTATAGGGAGTGCATATACAACTTTTTTTACTGGTCTCAAGAACGGGGGAAAACATGGCGGCCGGCTAGGAAGCGGGTCGCGGACGTTTGAGGAGTGGTGATGTCGGTTTGCGAGGAGTGGTCAGTTGTTTAGCGGATTAGCGGATTCCGAGGACGTCACATACCTGAAGGAGAGCGGAGACGCTGCGGGCATCACGGCGAGCTACCGGCTAATCTTGGAAGCCGTTTGTCGGCTGGATTCAGGGAATCAACAGCGGATGGCGGAGAGCTTGGCTCTGCAATCCGCCGAGAGTGAGGGGGCGGAGTCACGCCATTTGCCGGCCGGGAGCTGGGGGAGCGCTAGGAGTAAGCAGAGGGCGAAGAGTGCTGGCAAAGATTGGAACACCGACTAGTGGCGGCAGGGGTCGAGGAGTGGAGACCCTTACGATCACCCCCCCGCAGCAGTGTAGCAGTATCCAGACTGAAGGAGCCAATCTCGGCAAGGAGCAAGTAAGCAAGGGGGTGAAAGAGCGCGGAAAAATAACAAGATATCAGCTGAGGAGCAATAGACCAGAGAGACAGGGTAGCCAGTTGGAAGCGAATAATCTTGACAATATACAAGGGGGTTCATCCTCTATTTCAGTAGAGTGTAAGAAGGGTGATAAAAATGAGGGGATAAAAGGAGAAACATTTTCTAAACCTACTTTTTCTCCCTCAAAGAAAGAGAGAAAAAAGAGACAAAAAAAAGAAAAGGCTGGATTTAAGACCCAAATAAATCCCTCACTCAGCTCATACTTTAAGCTTGTCCCTAAAGTTTTGGTTTTGAAACCTGGTTCCACTTCCCACCTCCATCTTAGGGCTGAAGAGGTAGTAGAGCAAGCCGAACAGGATTGGTCAACCCTCTTAACACCTAACCCCTTTCAGGTTCTGGACACAGAAATGGAGGCAGAAAATGCTGTTAGCCTTGACGCAGACCTAGCAGAGCCATCTATCAATCAGATATTCCAATCTAACACATCAGATTTACTAGCGGAAAGTTCAACTGTGGTCTCTACTGAATTGGGAGAGAATGTGGGAGAGGATATATTTACAAGGAGAGATGAAACTTTAGTTAAAGGGGAAAAAACTTCCTCAGAAGAAACTAGTCCTACACAGCATGAGAAATATGCTTCAGTAGATCTGTCTGTTATGGAGCTGTTAAGGAAACTGGAGCAAGATATTCATCTAGGTTTTGAAGCCTCTAAAAAGAATCAAGAGCGTATAAGTGCCACGTGCACTTTGTTAGAGGACAAGATCGATAAACTAACTATACGCGCAGGACAGATGGAATCTGAGATGAAAATGGTGCAGGGAAGAGTCTTGGATAACCGCAAAGAGATAGAGACATTATATTCTCAGGATAGAGAATTAGATGAAAGGGTAGAAAGATTGGAAAACATGCAAAGGCGCAACAACCTCAAAATTCTTAAACTTCCAGAAGGGAAAGAGGGGACAGATATAAAGACTTTTGTTGTGCAAATGCTAAAAAAAGAGCTATCACTAGATGAAACTGAGGAGATGTTGGCTCGAGACAGTCAACGAGTACATCGCGACCCCTTTAGGTTGAATTCAGACCGGGTAAAGCCAAGAAAAATTCTGATCAACTTTGCAACATATTCACTGAAGGAGAAAATTTTGCAACTTGCTCTAAAGAAAAAGTCTATTTTGATAGATGGAGTATCAGTGGACATTAGGTCGGATCTATCTCCAGCTACAGCAAATAGGCAATGGGAGATGGGAAAACGTTTGACACCCTTAAGGGAGTTAGGAGCTACGGCCCAGTTAAAATTTCCCGCCTTCCTAAAAGTCATGTGGCATAACAAGATGTACACATTTCGCACAGTTGATGAAGTAGATGCCTTTCTGGATGTTACTCAAGTAGCATAGAAAGTAGCATAGAAATAGAAAACTGACCAAGGTATATGTTAAAAAAAAAAAATAAGTGACATCGCCACTGAGACGTCCACTGGCCTGGGCCATGGGAGTAATGGTTGGGTTTTCCGGGGAGGGAATTGAGAGTGAGGGGAGGGGAGGGAGAGGGTTCGGGGAAAAAAAAAAATATTCCTCATGAGCTATCTTGCTGTGTTCTAATCAGAAGGGAAATCTGGGTATTACATGATAAGCATGATGAGTAGGCTTAATAAAAAGGAGCTAAGGTTCCTCACTTGGAATGTTAATGGGCTCCGAGTCAAATCAAGAAGATTACTAATTTTGAAATATTTAGAGGACTCGCCAGCACAGGTTATTATTTTGCAAGAAACACACTTAACACAAAAGGAATGTAAGGACATATTCACTACTCAAAAATGGATTGGAAATGCTATTTACACATCCCAAGACTTGGTTACAAAGGGAGTGGCTATTTTGATTAGAAGAGGATCTGATATGGTAGTTGAAAATAGCCTAGTAGACAGTAGAGGGAGATGGGTGATTTGCAAGCTACGATTGCCGGGTGAAACGCTAGTAGTAGTTGGCTATTATGGTCCAAATACAGACGATCCTACAATTTTAGAGAAAATTGAATTGGAGTTATTGGAATTCTCAGGTAAAATTGTTATGGCAGGAGATTTCAACACAGTATTAGATGGCAAGCTGGATAGAACTGGTAATTCTAGGGCAATAGTGAATAGTAAAATGACTGCTAAGGTTAAGTCAGTGATGGTTCAGCTAGGGTTGTGTGATATTTGGCGACTTAAAGCAGCCCAGCAGCTAGGATATACATTCTATAATAAAAAATACAAACATAATTCAAGGATAGATTTTTTTCTGATAGACACTAGGTTGAAAGAGCGAGTTATCAATGTAGACCACATAGGGGCACATCTATCAGATCATTCTGCTGTGTGTTTAAACTTAAGTTTGGAACCAGAAGAGACGTGCCCGGTTTGGAGATTAGATCGCACAATTTTAGCTGATGCAGAAGTTTTAGAAAATCTTAAAGAAGAGATACAAATTTTTCTGGAGATAAATTTGGGATCAGCTAGAGAAGACATAGTGTGGGAAACATGCAAAGCATTCATGAGAGGTAGAATGGGAGCTCTTGGTGCAAAAAAACGCAGATTATATTACAGTCAAGTGTCTAATCTAGAAAAAGAGATTCGAGAGTCTGAACTCATTCGAATCTCTCAGGGATCTAATATCTTAGATGGCCCATGCGAGAGAAAACTCTTAGATTTCAAGGTTCAACTCACTGCAACACTTACCCAAAGAGTTAAAGAGAGATGGGAAGCTAGTCAGTTGGCACACTTTTCATACGGAGAGGGATGTGGTAAGCTACTAGCGTGGAAAGCCAAAAAAGATGTTACACGGAATCTAATTAAGGAGATTAAGAAACCAGGGTCAGATCAAGTTATTACAGAAAATAAACAGATTGTAGAAGCTTTTCAGCAATACTTTGCAGATGTCTATACAGAGGACCTTTGTCCAGATAAGGTTGAGATTGAGTCCTGGTTGCCTCTAATACAACCGCTCGCAGATGAGGATATGTTGGAATTAAATAAGGAAATAACTCAAGAAGAGTTGATGAAAGTTATTAAGGAAGGGAAAAGAGGGAAAGCCCCTGGGCCAGACGGTCTACCTGTAGAAGTATACAAAGCTCTAGGAAATACGGTGGTCCCCACTTTGTGTCATCTGTATAATAACATTTTCAGAGGGGAAGTGGCAATCCCAAGCTCATGGAATGAAGCAACTATTGTTTTAATACTTAAACCAGGGAAATCTCCAAAAAGTATGGATGCGTATAGGCCGATTTCACTTTTGAATTGTGATTACAAATTCTTTTCCAAAATCCTAGCTGATAGACTTGGTAAAATCATTCATAAATTGATTCATGAAGATCAAAGAGGTTTTATTAAGAAGAGATACTTAAAAGATCTTACTTTTTCATTGATAGGTATGATAGATTTAGCCTCTAAATATGAATACCCCTTGGCAGTGATTGCGTTAGATGCTGCCAAGGCTTTTGATCGAGTCAATTTTGTATATTTAAAAACTCTTTTGCACCATCTTAATTTAGGGGATAAGTTCACACATTCTATCTTTTCTTTGTACTGCGCACCAACATCAAGAGTACTTGTAAACGGAACCCGTACGCTTCCTATTAGAGTAATGCGGGGCACCCGACAAGGATGCCCCTTATCACCCCTACTCTTTAATATATATATAGAGCCTCTTGCATGCAAAATTAGAGCTTCAGTAGAGATACCCCCCTTTGTTGTGATGGATTGGTCCAAGAAACTTGGGTTATATGCGGACGATATTATTGTTTATTCTACTAATTTAGTGGGAACTTTGGAAAATTTAGTGAATATGACAAAGGAGTTTGGTAAGATTTCTGGATATCAGTTAAATCAAGATAAAACTGAAATAATGACTTGGAATCTTAACACTGAAGGTGTAAAAACAACAAAAGAAATGAGGTATCTGGGAGTTAGGATTACTCAGAAAATTGAGGATTTGGCAAAAACTAATTTTGATAGGGTGAAGAAAGAGGTTAGTGACACGTTAAAAGGCTGGATGAATCTACCCCTGTCAATATATGGAAGATCTAACCTTGTAAAGATGGTGATTGTACCTAAGATTACCTTTTTGTTTGAGACTATTCCGCTGGGCTTTAAAAAGGAATGGCTGGCGAAGTTACAAAGCATGATAACATCGTTTATCTGGGCGTCAAAGACTTCTCGAATCTCATGGAAGAAAATAAGGAGGAAAGTTGAAAAAGGAGGGTTGGCGGCCTCGGACATACGAATATATGCATGGGCTTTTTGTTTAAAAAACTGCAGGATGTTGTTGGGTACCCCTGCTAGTTCTCAGATCGGAGGACTTTTTGAGATAATGCTGAAGAGATCAGGTCATCATGAGTTTGGTTTTTTGTATAAGTTTGGAGACCCTAAGTTTTTTAAAAAGGTGAAACTCAAGATCTTGAGAGACTTGGCTGAGATATGGTATAAGATCAGGAAATTATCTAAGCTTTCGTATTTCAGCTATAGTGCTCCTATATGGGGTTCTCCTGGAGCCCCTTCTTGGACAAGAGATGTGCTTGCTTTAAATTTGAAAAAGGAACCTGATTTGCAAAGGTGGAAGGACTTGTTTCAAGACGGCAATTTAATTCCTTGGGGTACTTGCCAGCAAAAGTGGGGCCCAGTTTTTTCAAAATATAAATACTTACAGATCCAAAGCTGGGCAAGCCATTTGGAAGCAGAGATTGGAGTGGAAAATGAGTTTGAGTTAAAGTTGGAGACAGGGGCATTCGAGAAGGAAGTAGCTTTCTGGTATTGGCGAATACTAGATATGGAGGATGGAACATTTGATCTACCAGAAACCCTGTGGAAGGAAAGCTTGCCAAGGATCGCGACAGAAGACCAATGGCAAGTAACTATGTGCATGCTATACAGAATTGTTAAACCGGCAAACCTAAGGCGAAATCTTTTGTTCACTATCCACAGGGCGTACTGGTCTCCGTATAGGCTCTCTAAATTTAAAGATGGAGGGATTGTTGGATGTCCAAAATGTCAAGCTCCAAATGTTGATGACCTACACATGTTTGTGTCTTGCCCAAATATCAAGAAGTTCTGGTTTGACGTGAGTAATTCTCTCTCCAAATCTTTGAACCAACCTATTGAGGTAAGCCCTGAATTAATTATTACTGGGAGAATTGATTTACAAAATAGATTTTTGAATAATAATGTCAGACTTATTTTTTATGCTATGTTGTTGGCACGTCGAGAGATATGTAAACTTTGGATCTCACCACTTAGCCCCACTTTATTAGATTGGGTTTTAGCTATGAGGTACATGGCTAAGCTTGATATGTTAGACCGATCTAAGAGAAATAGAGGATTTTGGATACCCTTCCTGCTAAATTTTGGTTAAAGTTAAGTTTATGTTAAAGTCCAATGATTAAGCCCGTGCCTGTCTCGCTGGTATATGAACTATCCCAGGACGATAAAAAGAGTTGGTGGAGGACACACATGTTGGGTCAGGGGGTCAAGAAGGATAGTTTAGAGGAAGGCCAGGCCCAAAAAATATGTGTTGTCTACGCCCCATTACTCTAAATCCAGCCTAAGAGACAATAACAGCCCAATGGTGGATTAGATAGAAGAATGGGCGGCAAGACGGCAAATGAGGATTAAAAAAAAAAAAAAAAAAAAAAAAAAAGAACGCTTGTCATTCCCAAGAGCTGAAATATGGAGCCCACCATGATGGTGCCTTTTGAACCAACCACGATGAGGAGAAAAGTAGAAGATGAATGATGCCACCTTAGTCGGTGAGGGTCTCTTGTCTTTAAAAGAAATATACCAGGGTTCTGAAAACGCCATTCTTTCTAGGGCTCTACTAAATGCACTTCATGATCCTACTTGTTCCCAACACAAGTGTATTGACCAGTTTGAGTCACCTTTAGTGAGAGCACTGCAGACTTTCCTCAATCTTTTAGGAAGCTTTTCTGACTACTGCTTATTGTGATACTAGAGGAAGCATATGCTACTGTTGTCCTTGCTGTGTCTTCAGTAAGCATGCTGTATCCCTTCTTATGATATGAGTGGAGAAGCTGGCTCTACCTCTGATCTTGTTGTATGTGATGCTGGCTTAACACACAAATGCTCAGTCTATGGAAAGGAATCCTGCCCTACAATTACTCATGCTGTATTTAGAAGATGCCTGTTCTATTTCTGTTAATGCTCTAACTTAAGATCAGATTCTCTATCTGTACTTATCCCCTCTGTGCAGGTAGCATCACTGTGGCTGTTCACTGTGTGGAGGAATCTTGCCTATTGGGTTGCATGTCAGACTATTATCTACAATAATGTTGTCTGGCATAAATGTTATATCCTACACTACATACTATTTAAAAAACATAATACCATATTGGATGTAGAATTTCAACACTATTGTGGTGTGAAACTGCCTACTCCTGATTGTGGTGTATACGTGGAATATCCTTGACCTCTTGTTGAATATACCATGTATGAGTGACTCTTGCCCTAATGATATTTATGCTGACTAGACTCTTAGCTTTTTGTTGCACACACTAGGACACAGCAGCTTGCTCTACTACGTGTCGTGCTGAATGTACAAAAAAGCTTGTACTGTTATCACCTGTGCTCTGTGATGAGAGCACATTATATAATCGTGCCTTGTTTGGAGGAAGCATCACTTGTAGCTGCTTGGTGTGTGTGGAGAAAGCTTGTCTATTACTTATCAACGCGAAGCATGAAGTATTCTTGTTTTACTGCTTTTCATGAGGTGTGAGCATAATGACATTGGCCAAAACGTAAAGGGTTCCCCTTTATCCACCTAATATTTCTGATTTCCGAATGGGTATCTGTTTCTTTCATACAATTGTGCTTCTGTTTCCTCTTTATTGCGGTCCTCTCTTTCTGTCTACCCTTTTGTTCTCCCTTGATGGCAGTTCTTTTACCACTATAACCATCTCCTTATTGACCCTACAAATCTGTATCACCCTACAGCCTGTCTCCTTTTCTCTTTCTTCCCCTCTTCTCTTTCTAGCATC
Organism: Lissotriton helveticus; assembly: GCF_964261635.1. NCBI lineage: Eukaryota > Metazoa > Chordata > Amphibia > Caudata > Salamandridae > Lissotriton > Lissotriton helveticus. Next base: position 939,274,450 of record NC_136070.1, read on the forward strand.
CTTTCTGGAAGCCTTTCTTTCCCATCACCATTTTTCTCTGTTCTTTAGCTCTCTTCATGTTCTTAAACATTTTGCTCTCTTCCTCTTTTCCTTAACTTGATCCTCCTCTGAACTCCTGACTCACTCTTGCTTTATGTCTTTTCTCTTTTTTCTTCTGACTCTAGTTGCTTGCTTCTTTTTCACCCTCTCTATTCGCTCTGCCTTTCTCATTTGTTTGCTCCTAGTCCCTTAATTTAATTCTAAAATTTTATCTCACTCTTTCTGGGTCCAGTTTTCTGTCTTACTTACCTCCTTTCCCATTTACTTTTCATCTCTTCTCTCTATCAAAGCATTTCCCTATGCCCTGATACTTCCTTTGTCTTGTTATCCTTTCTCTCTTTGTGTATCCATCATGGGCTTCCTCACTCACTTTTATATCGCTCCGCTTGTCAATCTTCCTCCTCTCACATGTCCTTCGTTCCTTTCCCTCTCTTTCTTCTAATAGCCTGCTCTGCTTTCTTCTCTGTTTCTTTGTATCTTTTCCACAGTCTCTCGTTATAATTCCCTCTCGTGACCTTTTCACTCTCTTTTTAGGTCGAGACTCAAGAGAGCTTTCGTTGTCTGCAAGACCTGTAGTATTGTATTCTATGGGTTTTGGAACTTCACTCTATTCTTATTGGTTGTTGTTTGTGCCATTCAGAAATGCAGGTTTCTTATTGGTACATTTATGCAAGTGTCCCTCCCTTGTGTGCTTAACTGTGTTTGTGGCGATTTCACTAAGTGAACATTTTGTTTGGCCATCACACTGTATAGAGTGTGATGATCCCCTCCTTCCTCTTCCCTCTACAAGGATTGTATTTAAAAATTTTTTATTTATCTCTCGCCTTTCTTTATGTGGTGTTTCCCCATAGAACCTAAAGTTTTTTGTTTTGTTAAAGTGCCCCCATACTTGCACTTTTAAATTAATGGTGGCTGCGCGCCCCCGCGTATTTACATTAACAAAATATGTATTCGGCCTCACTGTGTTACGTTAAAATACATCATTTTTTATTTCATTATTTATGTGCTGCTTGTGGCCACGCCCTCCATGACATCAATGATGAGCACTGCCTTTCGACTGTCCGTGGGCGCTCTACTTTCTCTTTACGTTTACCTCGGTTCCGGGCACCAGGTTCGGGGTCTCCATTTAGGCATTGTACTCTGATAACACGAACCATTGTGAGTCCGAATGGAGTGTGCTTTCGGAGTACATGAACATAATCTCCTGTTTCCTTTAGGGGATGCAGTACATACTTTGTGCCATACACCACACATATTGTGTGGTACCGCTACTTTTTGCTCCAGGCATGGCCATAATAATGGTTAAAAAAAATAAAAAAACACTTTCTATGTAGACCATTGGCTTTTGCGAATGACTGCTGACGTTAAAATCGACAAGGAATTTCATCATGCCTCCGCCTTGCCTACTTCCGATTGGCTAACGAAAATTTGGACAGCCGAGCTCTATGGGACAGGATAAGTGCCATGTGTGTCGTGTCATGGGCCCTACCAGAAGTGGCCACGAGCACGTGCACCCGGGCCCTTTTATTAACAGACTCACTTTACTTGTCACGCCTGTGAGGGTTGCATGTGGGGGTGCCAGTGTGCCCACTCCCATAGGGGAGTGTCTATCAACTCTATGCCTGTCGAGACACTAGAATGTGTCTCGCAGGACATAACATTTCTCCCAAATGTTAATAAAACAAAAGCTCTATAGGTCAACCTGAAAGGTTTCACAGTAACAAAATATACACCACAGGGTCCATCAGTTTCTCGGGTCCGGCATCAGGAAGACGGCAGACAAGGGCTGGTGAATTCGACTGTGGCAGGACACTCTCGGCAGGTAATCATCATTTAACCTGATTGGTTCAGGACACGCCATCTTGCTTGAAGATGTCATCTGCGCACTAGGAACGTGCCTGTGTAAGCAAGTCCTTTAGTCCCACGTAACTTCCGTCCGCTGACCTGGATGATGGTATGTGGTGTGTAACAACAGTTCATTAACTGGGTGCATCAAGATCATGGTGGGAGTCCATGGTGAAAGTTCACTGGATTATTTCTGGATCGCCTGAAGTCTCTCTTAGGCTGTCTTGCTGTGTCCGATGACCTGTCGGTGGGGCAATGTCTCTTCCAGCTCTCCCGCCTGGGGAGGCCCTTTGTCGGGCTTGCCACGGTTACTGCTGGTAGGCTGCGATGGGGCTACGTGTGTGCCGGCTGGGGGCAGCTACAAAAAAACATGAGGAGCCAGTAGCCAGTCTCTCACACAAACCTCAAGGGTGTATGGGTCTTGGTCAGGACATGCTCTCGCTGCTGCAGTTCAGGTTAGCAGGTACCCTCTGAGTTTTCTTGCTGGCGAGTTTGGCAATGGTGAAGGACTCTAATCCATGTGTATTCGAGATGGTGTTGGTAGATGCACTTGATGAGGACTGGCCTGGTAGCATTGCCAGCCGTGTGGTGAATTGGGACAATGTCGGGTGATGACTTGCCTTGATGGGTGTAGGCGTTTAGTCTGGAGTCAATCACCTGAGGCAGGGAGTGGCCAGGTTCCTCCATGTTCTCTGGGGAGTCACTTTCATTCATGTACTTGGACTTCTTGGGCTGTTGGGACTTTGATGACGGAGGAGTGATGCATCCGCTAAGAAACGTGAGGCATGGGACTCGCTTCGCTCAGGCGGTGCAGCTTACACTCTTCCCCTGCTGTCACTGTGTCAGGACTCACTCCTGTTTTAGCTTGGATTTTTGTCATCATCCGGCCCTGCCACTCACAACTTCCTCTTCTGACCTCAACTGGTAGTCCGATTCTTGGTGCAGACCCTCCAGTCACACTTCCACATTTCTTGCTTAGTGCGGTATCATGCACATGGCACTGATGATGTAGCTGCCATTGGGCCTGGATGACAGGTGGTGATGATCAGCTAGGAGAGGAGTTTTCTGGATGAACGTCGTAGCCACATGACTGCCTCTTCTGAATCTTTTCTTACACCTCTGGCATTTGCGGTCAGGGGCAGGGATGCCGTTTGACTCCAACTGCCGACACTCCAGGCTGGACAGTCTCACTGTGAAGCGATGGGAGCAATGTGGTTTGCGCTTGCTGCGGCTAACGTGTGGTGCTCCCTTGGAGCTGTCGCCAGGGCCGTCGCTGCACCTTGGTGGCTGTCTGGTGTCTTTGGTGATGTTCTCGGTTTGTGGTGCTATGAGTCCTTGTGCTCTTCCTCTCGTTGTCTGTGACACACCGGATTCACGGAGGCATATACCCCGTGGGACACTTTCGGCTGAATACAGATTCTGTCCCGGGATTGCTTTTATTTTATATGCTGTCTGATTAAACAGACCTGATAGCAAGGACCGGAGATAACAAAATTTGAAGATTTTGATATCTCCAAATTATCCAGGTGATTAAGTCTCAAGACAGTCCTGGTTAGAGAATATAAGAATTCACTGACAAAGAGTACACCGCATTACATTCGTGTTGCTTACCTGATCTGTTGGAGGTATTGGAATTTCCAGCACTTGTACCATTCGGCTGGTTTTTTATTGGAGGCTGTTATGCCCAGTTGATTCAGAATGTAATATTGATATTGGGAATTAAATGTGTTTTCCCTGAAGAAGGTGATGGCCATAAACTAGAGCCCACGATACGCGTTGATGCATTAAGAAGAGAAGTCTACGTAAAATCTGTGTGGATAATTGTATCAGACAGAATTTATGAAATTATGCTTTTAATGACCGCAATTGATTTGCTATTGATTTAGTAGTACTTCTCTGTGATTTGGAACTATTTTTCCTTCTTGTGTTCCCAATTCTTTGTATTAATGTGACTAGGTTTTTTGTTATTAGGTCTTTTCTTTTGATGTTTTTAATGTTCTATGCAGTTCGGATAGGGACTGTTAAGTTTTTTATGAAATATTTTTTAATATATTGTTAATGATTGTGATTGATAGATACCTGCAATTTTGCTATTGAATAAATTGGTGTCTTTTTAATTTTGTATATATTTTTTTGATTACATCCTCCTTTTGTCAATTATAATCCTACTGGTGTTTAGAGGTTCCATGTTTAAGAGTGGTGTGTCAAGTGTGTTTTGACCCAAAGGTTTTTTTTATGGCCTAGGTCTCTGTTGGTACCCTTCTCCTTTGGCTGTTGGGTCCCCCTACCTTTCTTTGAGTTATCCCCCTTTTCCCCTGCTGTCTCTGTGTCAGGACTCACTCGGTTTTAGCTTGGGTTTTCTTCATCGTCCAGCCCTGCCTCTCACGACTTCCTCTTCTGACCTCAGCTGGTTGTCCGATTCTTGGTGCAGACCCTCCAGTCACACTTCCACATGTCTTGCTGAGTGCGGTGTCACGCATATGGCACTGATGATGTAGCTGCCATTGGGCCTGGACGACAGGTGGCGATGATCAGCTAGGAGAGGAGGTTTCTGGATGAACGTGGTAGCCACATGACTGCCTCTTCTGAATCTTTTCTTACACCTCTGGCCTTTCCGGTCAGGGGAAGGGATGCTGTTTGACTCCAACTGCCGACACTCCGGGCTGGATGGTCTCACTGTGAAGCGATGGGAGCAACGCAGTTTGCGCTTGCTGCGGCTTACGTGTGGTTCTCCCTTGGTGCTGTCGCCAGGGCCGTCAGTCTGCCTTGGTGGCTGTCTGGTGTCTTTGGAGGTGCTCTTGGCTTGCAGTGCTATGAGTCCTCGTGCTCCTCCTTTCGTTGTCTGTGACACACCTGTGACACGATTTCCACTCTTCTTCTGCTTCTTCTCCGGGTGCATTGACATGCACTATGTTCACGAAGGCCAACTGGGCCTACTAACTTCAATGGTCTCCTGACCATGCAGGCGAAACATCTGTCGCTCTGCTTTGCTGCGAGGCGAGCAGCCACTCGTCTCAAGCTTTCTTTCCTCAGGCAGCATATGGAAGCTCCTACTCCGGGTGTTCCCTCTCCTGGGAATGGTTGCCACGGGCAGTGGTGAGCTGTGTGTGGCTGGCCACTCGTAGTGTGCGACTCTCCTCTGGCCTGTCTTGGGCCTCTGGCGACTCCTACTTGAGGCAATGTGAGGGAGGACTCTCTGCTGTCTTCGGTCCGCTGCAGGGCTTCGCTAGTGCAGTGGAGATGTAGAAGATCTCCCTTCTGTCTTCAGCAGTGCTCTTCTCTAACTCTCCTCTTGTTGTGTGGGCTCTTCTCTCTGGTCAACACATTTTGTGCCTTCACAGGGAAAATAGATCTCTGTCTGCCATCAGTGGCAGCGGAATTTGTAGACTTTTACAATCTCTGGTGAACCACTATTACTTCCTCTGGGGGCGGGGCAACCATTGTGGACTATGCTGCTCCTTTTCTTCTTTGAACGATCCCTTGTGCACGGAGTTACAGTCTCTTGACCTGCAACGACTAGGTACCTCGCATGAGTGTGAATGGTTCTTTTACTCAGTCTCTCTCTTGACTCCTCCACGGCATAGTATGGCCAGTGTGTCAGGATGCACATGTTTTTTCAGTCCTGCAGTCACAGCAGGGTTCCACTGGGAGTGGGGGGTACCTTCCAAGTAATGTGCAGCAGAATAGCTGTCCAATCCAGCTTATAAACAGTTCTGTTTGTGCTGGCAATGTGATTGGTATGCCCCTCTTTCCTAGTCTGTGCTTAACTGTTTGTGGCTATGTGTTGGGGCATTGCTTGTTCTCTTTAATGCCCAGTGTAGGGCTTGTGTGGCTGACATCTTCCTTAGGCAGAGCAGTGATCCTGTTGGCAATGCTGCCTTTCCACGTCTTGCCATTCTGGTTTGCAGATGTGTCTCTCACGGGGTAACCTCCCCTTCCTTCATTTACAGCATACCCTTTTTTGCATGGAGGAGGTTAGTGATCTGTTGTACTGAAGTAATGACACAGCGGCAGGTGATGATTCACGAAGGTTTATTCCTTTGAGCAGAGTCACAGCGTCCCTTTCGCCTCAGCCAGCAGTAACTGATAAACTGCAGAGGTAGCGAGGAACACCACATAACATTCGAACGTTAACACAGAAGAATTCCGCAGAGGTGTGCGGCCTCAACGCAAGGGACATCATAACATACCCCCCTTTGTTTTACACGTAGGTAGAATAAAACACAGAATAGCAATAAACAGGAATGGGGATACAGAAGAGGAAGAGGGAGAGCAAGGTTGAAAGGAAGAAGAAAGGGTGCAGGACCGGCGTAGGCAGAGAAGCAGAAAGCGAGCAAAGAAAGAAAAGGGCTAACCCACTAGGAAATCCTGTAAGTGGTGAGGAGGCCCTTTGACCCGTAAGGGTCTTTCACAACATTGAGTGGCTTGTGAAGGATGTAAATCTTGATTTTCATCACGGTGGCCCTGGCGAACGCCCAAGTTGTCACCACTGGGACCAGGTGCTCTCATTTCTGCAGAAGAGCGAGAACTGTTGAATAATTGATAATCATGCACCAACATATAACCTGAACAAGAATCTCTGCCCCCGCTAGCCCTGGGTGGATTGCCTCATGAGTAGTACTTGGCTACTCTACATAGATTCCACATTTTTCCATTTGGCAAAACAACATATTTTGTGTTTTGTGTTATAGAGCGCAATCTTGATCCGTTAGGGTATCAGAGCACTTCACAGAGTCGCAGAGTTGTACACAAGGCATGAAATAATAATAGTATACCATCAATAGCGAGGGGGTGGGGTGTCGGGTACATAAGGGATTGAGGGATAACATGGACAGTTTACATTCCATTTACTCAAGACAAGGTTCCAGGTTACATGGTGGGGTGAGTAGGTCATCAGAAGGAGGCAAGAGTAGGCCAAGTTAAGGAATTTACCAATAAGGAAGGATTTGGCCTCCTTTTAGAAGCGTGCAAGAGAGGGGATTCTTCTGATCGCAGTGGGAGAGAGTTCTATATTCTTGGTGCAGCCCCAGCAAAAGCCCAATTGTACGTTTTTTTTTTTTGTTCGAAAGCGTGCCGGCTGGAGTAGGAGGTCTCTGGCAGACCGTGAATTTCTGCTTCCTCCGGATACCACAAATTTCTGTGCGAGATATGCAGGGGAGTTTGAGTGTAAAGACTTAAGTGTGATGCATGCCAGCTTAAGCTATATTCTGGCTTCGAGAGGAAGCCAGTTCAGCGCTTTCAGGTGTGGAGAAATGTGGTCGAATTTCCTTGTGCCGGTGAGTAGTCTAGCAGTCACGTTGAGGCAGGCTTTTAAGGGTGCCAGCGAGATCTTGGGTAAACCCGAGAGTGTTCAACAGCCTTTTTTCAGCCTAGAGATGACTAGTGTTTGGACTGCCATTTTTAGGTCGGGAGCATCAAGGAAGGGTTTCCGTTTCGATAGGTAGCTCAGGTGGAATCTGGCTGATTTGGCCATCGAGTTGATGTGGTTCCGCATGTTCAAATTGCAGTCCAGGGTTATTCCCAGTGATTTGGCCGAGTCCACGATGGTCGGTAGGCAGTTTAGGGCTGTGATGGCATTAATCCATTTCTGAATCTTAGGGTCAGTTTTAGGAGGGGAAATAAGCAGAAATTCTGTTTTCTTTGCGTTGAGTTTGAGTTGATTGGAGGAGAGACATTGGACGGTCAGCTTCAGGGCCTCATTCAGGGGGAGAATGTCCTTGAGGGATGAGATTTTGATATAGATCTGAGTGTCGTCAGCGCACATATGGTAGGAGATATTTGCAGTGCATAGGACTTTGGCAAGCGGTTCTAAGTAAAGGTTGAGGTGGGGGACAGCGTTGATCCTTGAGGGACTACAACCGTGACCGTAGTGGGAGCGGACAGGTTGCCGTTAATTAGGAATCTTTGAGACCGGTTTTCAAGGAAAGATCTGAACCATTCTAGGACAAAGTCCTCCAATCCCATCCTTAGTTAAAGGCGCTCATGTAACTTTCCAAGGTTGACCGTGTTGAAGGCCGAGGATAGATCTAGGAGGATTAAGAAAGAAGTGTTGCCTTGGTCAAGGGCTTGGAGGTCATCATCAACAATGTGGAGCATGGTGGTTTCAGTGCTGTGTCCCGGTCTGAATCCGGATTGAAGTCATCGAGAAGGTGTAAGTTGTTGATGTGTTGACTTAGCTGCAGTTGCACACACTTCTCCAACACTTTAGCTAAGAGAGGGATGTTGGAAATGGGTCTGAAGTTGTTGGGGGAGGCTAGATCCAGCTACGGTTTTTCCAATATGGGGAGGACTTGGCCGGCTTTCAGAGACTCAGGAATCGATCCCTGCCGGAGAGAGCTGTTGATTATTGTAGTCTAGCTAGGAATAATGGATTGGGCGGTGGCAGCTAGGCAGTTGGAGGGGAGCGGGTCGTTGAAGTGGTTGTTCGGTTTTAAGGTAGAGATGATTTTGGAGACGGAGTCTTCATCGTAGAGTGTGAAGTCGCTCAAGTGTGCTTGATTCTTAGGTGAAGCCAGTCGGGGCGGCGTGGAAGGAGGAGGCAGGTCAGGGGGGTAGCGAGTATGAGGCGGAACTGAGTTTGTTACCTAAGGCTTTGATTTTGTCCGCAAAAACAAGGAGATGTCCTCGAATGATATTAGAGCCTTGTGGTTTTCTTTCGATGTTTTGGCCAGTTTTTTAGATTGGTGTTTGACCAGTTCGAAGAGTTTCGGGGTCTGTTTTGGGTGTTCCCCATTTCTGATCGGAAGAATTCATTTTTTGAGTTGAGGATGTTCCTATTGTATGTATTTCTGGCCGGGGGAAAAGTTTTAGGTGAGTGGCATAGGGGTGCTGTCTCCAGATTCTTTCGGATTGCGGGAGGGATCTCCTCTCATTGTTGAGGGATCCAGTGAACCAGGGGTTTCTATCTTTGACTTTTATTCTTTTTAGTTTTAGAGGGGCTAGGTCATCCAGAATGTTTAATATAGTCGCAGAGTAGTGGTTGTTAAGGTCATTGACTGTTGTGAGATGCAGGGGGGTGGGAGGTCAGATTTGCACCAAGTCTCCAGTTCTTTGTGGTCCATGTTCTTGGTGTCTCTGACCCAGCGTTTAGGAATCACCGGTTGCGGTGCCCTCATCTTGTGGGTGCCGGGTAGTAGGAAGGCAATGGCATGGTGGTCAGACCAGTCACAGGGGTCTATGGAGATGAGCTTGAATGTTGATTCCTTAGAGGAGATTCAGTCAAGGGTGGCCCCTCTCGAGTGAGTTGGGAGTGAGCAAGATTGGGTCAGGGCTTGATCGGCCAGGAGGTCTTTAATGGCGTTGACATGAGGATCCTTGGGATCGTTCCAGTGCAGGTTTAATTCGCCAAGGAAAATGTCTTTAGCGTTGGGGGAACTGTTTGCTGTGAGAATTTCCATGAGGTGGTCTGTAAAGGAGTCATTCATGTCTGGAGGGTGGTAAAAGATATGCAGGTTGCATAGTTGGGTGGAGTTACTGCAAATGGAGAGGGCGAGGTATTCCCAGGAGCCGGTGGTGTCCGCCAGAAGTTCCGTGACAAGAAGGTTAGAGAAGTAGATGCAGGCGATGCCGCCTCCTTTCTTGCTATGTTGTCTGTCCCGCCTTGCAATGTTATAGTTCGGAGGGACTAAGAGGTCTAGGCATGGGGATGAGGAGTCATTTAGCCATGATTCTGTTAGAATTGCTAAGTCAAGATTTTTGTTCAGGATGAGAGCAGCAATATCGGCAGCGTGCTTTACAGCCGATCAGCAGTTAATTAAGAGACTAATCAAAAGTGGGTCAGAGGGGGTTTCGGGAGTCGGGGTGGAAATGTGTACAGGTGCTAGATTGCTTTTAATCACCCTTCTGTTACAGAGGATAGCTGATCTGCAGGGGTTGATAGTGACCGTGCAGATGGGATGTTTGGCTCTCACGTCTGATGGGCAGGGGCTGCACTGTTGTCCTGAAGGATGCCAAGGTTATGTTATGTTATGTTATGTTACTTTATTTCTTTTATAGCGCACGGCAACTCCAAAGGAGCGTCCCGGCGCTTTGGCAAAGAAAGACAGCATAGAAAGCAACCACACAACAGAAAAAAACAGAAAGAAAGACTATTTCCTAAAAAGCCATGTCTTCAGATCCTTTCTAAAAGTCAGAAGACAGGGAGCCGATCTCAGGGACACTGGTAATTCATTCCATGCCTTGGGTGTCAGATAGCGGAAAGAACGACCTCCCAATCGTGCACGACGAATTACAGGAACATTAAGCAAAGACAGACCAGATGACCTGAGATTCCTGCTTGGCACATACCGGAAAATGCGTTTCCCAATATATTTGGGGCCAATACCATGAAGGGCCTTGAAGGCTACAGTCAGGCATTTAAAAAGGACACGCTTGGAGATAGGTAGCCAATGAAGAGTGTTCAATAAGGCCGTGGCGCCAGCTCTCCTTGGGAGTCCAAAAATGGCACGGGCTGCCGAATTCTGGACTACTTGCAAACGGGTCATGAGATATTTTGGTAGACCCAGAAAGAGAGCGTTTGCGTAGTCCAGTCGCGACCCGATTAATGCCTGTACGACTGTTTTCCTGTGATTGAGTGACAGTAGAGGGAGAAATTTCCTCAACATCCGTAAGATGCCGAAGCACTTCCCAACAATGGACAAGATGTGGGGTCCAAAGGATAAATCACAGTCCACTATCACTCCCAGATTCTTCGCCTTCACAGCAACCTTGTCAGGAGGAAACATATCCTGAGGCCACCAGGATTTCCAGTCATGTTCCGGTGCGCAACCGAAAAAAAGCAACTCTGACTTGTCAGAGTTGCATTTTAAGCCATGACCTCTGAACCACTCAAACACCGCACCAAGGCAATCCCTGATCTTTATGCCATCAAATGACCCCTCCCTGTCACATGTGAACAGGAGTTGGGTGTCATCAGCGTAAGACACGATCCGGGCGCCAAAAGATTCCGCGACTTCCGCCAGAGGGGCCATAAAGATGTTAAACAGCATAGGGCTGAGAATGGAGCCCTGCGGGACTCCCACCTCTAGCGGAGCCATATCAGCGGAAAAAGGAGGCGCCCAGATCGTTTGTCGGCGGTCGGCCAGAAATGATTTTAGCCAATTCCACACCGTTCCTCGAAGGCCACACTCCCAGAGTCTTACAAGGAGGGCATCATGAGGAACGGTGTCGAAAGCCGCCGACAAGTCAAGCATAACTAACACGGCCTTTCCCCCCGAGTCGAGTACTTCCCTGATAGCATCAGTGACCTCCAGCAGCGCCGACTCCGTGCTAAAATTAGCACGGAAGCCGGACTGCGAGGAGTGCAATAGGTCGTTTCCTTCGATGAAACTGGAAATTATCCTATGCACATACCGCTCGGCCACTTTTGCCAGAGCAGGGAGAAGGGAGATTGGCCTGTAGTTGGCATGTATCAAGGGGTCCAAGGTGGGTTTTTTGAGCAGTGGTAAAATCATGGCACTTTTCCAGGCCTGAGGCACCTCCCCTGTCGACAGAGATGTATTCAGCAGGGGGTTCACCAAGATGTTAATAGCGGGAGCCACTTTCCCCAAGCATTTAGCCGGACATGGGTCTAGAGGAGAGCCGGATTTCAGGCCGGACAACAACTCTAAAGATGTACTAAGATCCATAGGGGGAAATGCAAAGAGGAGAGGGCCATGGTCTTCCACCGAACAAGGTGGCGGTAGATAACTCACAACCGATTGCGCACTAGAGAGAGAGGCCTGGATGGCTGTAATCTTACTGACAAAGAAGGTGGCAAGTTGTTGTATCCACGCATCCGTATGAGCGTGGCTAGGGGTACAGACCACAGGAGAGATAAAATCCTGGACCACTTTGAAAATTTCTTTGCAGACATTGTCAGCCTCATCAATACGATGCTCAAAATAGGCCTTTTTTGCGTCCCAAATAGAATGATGATAGGCTTAAATGGCTGCCCGAAATTTCAATTTCTCAGTTGGGTCGTAAGTCCGCCTCCAGGCCCTCTCAGCCCTCTTACACTCCTGACGTTGAGTCCTCAACTGAGGAGAGAACCATGGGGCAGACGCCCTACGCTCTCCTAGTTTAGACCTTTTAATGGGGATTAAGGTCTCAAATCTTGCCAAAAGCCATTTATGCAAGGATTTCCTTTTCAGTAAGGTCTAGCGGATTTGGTTTGGCGAGAGTAAATGTAAATGTTTTTGTACTTGTATAGCGCACAGCTACCCGCAGTGGGTTTCCCGGCGCTTGTACGAATACCGCAAGGGAACCCTTCCTGGCTTTCCCTGTGAAGTGTCCACTCCTGGGCACCCCCATGGTGCAGACCAGGCATCCCTCGCGTTGTGGGGGCCGTTGTGGAGACTAAGCAAGCTATTGCCCAGAGTTGCAGCGCGGGACCCATGATCAGAATAGGCACTGAGGCGAGAATATCCGGTCAGGGGAATTAATGAGCCCGAGACCCGCCAAGGCGGGAATCGAACCCTGGTCCCTGGCCAGAGCTCTGCATCGAGGTCTGCCTGCTCTAACCATTGAGCCACACTTCTCCACGAGAGTAGAGTTGTAGGAGAGGAAGAGAGCTAGGGTTTCCTCCTCCGATAGGTGACAAGGATGCTTACGAGGGCGAAGGTGCCTCAAGGATAGAGGTAGTGGGTGGTTGGGGAGCTCTGTGATAAGAGGGGGGCTGGGGTTGAGCTGGGGCCTGAGGCTAGCAAGAGAGAGTTTGTCGAGGTGAAGGAGGTTCATTAGAACCAGAATGGAGAACAGGATACTCTGAATTATTTTGGCAGCTCTGGAATGCAGAGTATCGATATCCATATAAGGGGAAGGTGCTAGAGGACAGGGGGGCAGAGGTTTAGTGGCAGTTCTATCATCATGCCTACAGTATAGAAATGAAGGGCTAGCTCGTCCTGTGTCTTAGGAATTTGAGGGCGTCTCAGTCTCAAGGTCGGAGTGTGGAGCTAGTGGGGAGGGGACCAGAGGTTCAGGGCCAGTTCTGTTGGCAAGGCCAGGAGACGTGCTTGGAGGGTTAGGATGGACTGTGTTAGGAGCAATAGGAGGGATGGTTTGTGGGCTAGCAAGGCTAGCTTGACCTGTATCATAGGTCATTGGAGGCATACCAGTGTCAGAGTCAGAGTGGTGAGCTAGTGGGGGGAAAACCAGGGTCTCGGGCCGATAGCTTTAGCCAGGCCGGGAGATGAGCTAGAGGGGTTAGGATGAACTGTGTTGGAACTCTCTGAGACAGCATGGGGGGATAGAGGGGAGGAGACTAAAGGTCTTGGGGCGATTGTATTGGCAGGGCCGGGAGTTGACCTAGAGGGGTTAGGAGGAGCTGAGTTAGAAACCCTTGGGAGGTGGTTTGTGGGAGGTTAGTCTCGCAGGGTAGGCTGGTCAGAGGATTGCCGTTGGGGCGGGTGTTGGTCAGCCTGCTAGTGTTGTGAACATGGTTCCTGAGGAGGGTAAAAAGGTCTGCAAATTTACTGAGGTTTTTGGTTGAGGCTTGGATCAGTACGATGCTGCTTTTGTAGAGGGTGGTGGTGAGGTCAGCTCGCAGTGTTTTGGAGGGCGCTATTGTGAGCTTTGTGCCGTAAGGGATGTTCCTGGTAGTGCGTACATTGAGGAGGTGCGCAAAGGTATTGCGTCAAGAGGGGGTTCTTCTGAAGTAGAAAACAAGGTCATTGATGACTATGCCATTGTCCGCACTGAGACGCAGGTCAGAGATCAGAGTCTCAGGGAGATTTTTCACGGTGGAGTGCTTGAAACTTTTTGTAGCGGTTTTGGAGAGGTTAAGGGTAAGCCAGGGTATATGAGTTTACTCCAGTGGCAGTCAGGCCAGGATCTACCATGTTGGCTGGAGTTGGGCACTATAAGAGAGACAGGGTCAGTAGGCTGCAGGTTACCTTAAGGTCATGATCATTAGGATATTCACCTTATAAAAGGGTCAGTAGGCGGTGGATTTCCGTTTAGCCATGATCATAGGAATAGTAACCTTATAGGAAATAAGAAGATGGCTAGGTTGTACGTAAGAAAAGATATTTCCAGCGCTTTTTCAAGTTCCGCAGACGTTCATTGGCTGCTATAGCAGGTTTGGGCCACTTCAAGATGGCCGTCACTTGATCAAGCCTGGCTCAGGATGTAGCTGTAGACCCTTGTTTGTTTTGACGGTGCAGTCCTCTTTCTGTTTCCATTGCCTGAGGGAGCCTAGCTCAGGTGTAGCTATCAATCCTTTAGTTTAATTGTGCAGTCCTCTTTCTGTTGTCATTGCCAGGTTGGGCCAGGCTCGGGTGCAGTTGAGGACCATTGACATTTTATGGTGCAGTCCTCTTTCTATTGCCATTGCTAGGTGCCGCCATTTTCGTGGGTAAAGGGCCTGGTGCTGTTTGGAGAAGCAGCTCTGTGCACAAAATGGCTGAGGGCAATAAACTGCTATATCACCGACCAGCAGCTGCAATGTGCCACTAGAACTCTGATATAAACCCGCACCGGTGGCCTGGAAATCGCTGTTAACTTAATGATGCACACTGCCCACTAGGTGACTGTATAGATCGCCGGCCACTCCAGCAAGGGAGTCTTCTCCACTGCTGGGTTGATGCGCCTTAGGGATGTATCTTTGGGACAGGCACGGTGCTCGCCAGCTCCTATGTATCCCTGCTGTGCCTGCATCCAGGGGCGAGGCGGGCAACAACTCCCCGCGCCTCAGCTCGCACTGGGTGTGCTCTTAGCGTGGTGGGAAGCAGGCTCAGGCCCAGGATGTTAAATGTAGGCTCAGCGCAGATCTTCCAGTACACGGCTGTGTTGTAAACGCTTGTATAAGAAATGATGAGGAAAATCCTGATTTAGTAGATACTTGAAAGCAGGCTTTATTCCAGAGTAAGTAACCCACGACCAGCATAGATGAATAACTGGATCACAATAACTGTGACATTGAAATCATCACATTCTAAGAATATCTATGACACACATAAGAACTACATGAAAGATTCCTCATGAAAGATTCTTTAAAGAAACAGTATAAATTAACAATCATACATACTACACATCCTTCCCCTAATAAATAAACTTAAACTAAAGATAAATACAATCAGGTATATGAAAAGAAAGTAATACATTCAAACAAGCAATGCAATAATGAGTGTGAAAAGAAACTCTTCCAATAACATAAACTAATTCAAAACATAAAACTAATTTAAAACATAATCGTGCAATCTCAAAGGAACTGATCTGATTCTACGACCAACTCCCATATCATCCCCCGCACCAATGGTATTTGAAACAGGTTGTAAAGTAGGAAGATTAGAAACACTCTTGGAATCTCCCTGAGCCAATAATGAAGAACCAAAATTGACATTTGAAGTAGAATCAACTGGATCAGATGGCATCCTTGAAGATTCACCAACTCCAAACCAATCAGAACCAGAACTATCAACTAAATCTGTATCCTGCTTGTTGGAGGAAATAATCTTTGCCTGTTTGTCAGTGATCTTAATGAGAAAATTTTTATTCCACCAACCCCTTTCAAACAAGAGAGCTGCAGTTTGAGAAACTTTTACCACTTTCACAGGAGCAGAAAATTTAGATTGACCCTTAGTGATTTTAACAGGTTTTTTTATGATGACCCAATCACCGACAGTTAGTGGCTTTTCTGCAACATGCATACGATTGTCGTAATGATTTTTGTAACACTCTTGTTTCATTTTTACACGTTCACGAATTTTTGCTAAATCAACCTTGACTACAGAACTTTTCATTAACCAAGATGGATTTAACTTAGAAGTTGGAATTCTACCGCGAAGTAAAACAAAAGGAGAAACTCCAGTGGTACTGTGTGGAGTACAATTATAATTCCAGATCTTCTCGCAAAGAAATTCTGTAATATCAAGTTTGTTAGCACAAGCAGTTTGAACTGCCTCTTTCAACAAACGGTTTGCTCTCTCCACCAAACCATTTGATGAAGGACTGTAAAGAGGAACCAACGTATGCTTAATATCTAATTTGTTTAAAAATACATTCACTTCCTGTGAAATAAAATGTGAACCGTTGTCAGAAACTAATTCATGAGGCGTACTCTCAATGACAAACAAACGCTTTAAAAATGATACAACAGAATCAGAATTTGGACTCTTAACAAAAGAAAAATAAATCCATTTAGAAAAATAATCGACAGCCACTAATAAAAATTTACATTCAGAATTAAAAACAGAAAATGGACCTGAAAAATCCAAGGCAATTTTCTGCCAAGGAGCTTCAGGCCATTCTACTGGTACAAGTGGTGAATTGGATAATTTCCAGTGCTTATCTGAGCATAAACATTGGGGACACTGGTTAATGAACAACTTTACTTGACTATCTATTCCAGGCCACCAGTAAGTGGTTTTAATTTTATTGGCGGTGCCAGTAACACCTGGATGACTCTCATGTGCCACCGAAATAATAGATTGTCTAATACCAGCAGGCGGGACAACCTTGTCTTGTCTGAATAAAATGTCACCTGAAACAGACAATTCGGGTGCAACTTGTGCGAAATGTCTCTCTTCTATAGACATGCTTCTATCCATAGGCCAACCTTTAATCAAAAACTTTTTCACATTTAATAGGCAAGAATCATTCTCCATACTATGTAACCAATCTTGTTTAGTTATCTTATCTCCTTGAAGAGCATCCTCTACTGCAAAAACACACTCCAAATCAGAATTTACTAACTCTTGTGTGGGTAACGGTAAACGTGATAAACAATCCGCTCGGATATTTTTACCACCTGGCACGTATTTATTTTTCAAAATTGAATTCTTGGAGACGTGCCAACAATCTAACCAACCTAGAAGAGGCTCTATTAGAGGAGCTTTCTCCAAGCATATAAATTAACGGTTTGTGATCTGTGTATAAAAGAAATCTAGTTCCCCAAATGTACATTCTAAACTTTTCCACAGACCACAAACAAGCCAAAGCTTCCCGTTCGATAGTACTATAATTGAGTTCAGCCGAAGTCAAGGATCGTGAAGCGAATGCGATAGTGCATTCTTCACCCTTAATCATTTGACTCAAAACAGCACCCAATCCCCGAGAACTAGCATCCACTGTGATAATACTCTGTACACCATGGGAAAAAGGTTTGATAGCGGGAGCAGACAAAATCATATTTTTTATGGAATCAAAAGCAACTTGTGACTCAAGGGACCAAACATACTTGGCATGTTTTTTCAAAAGATCTCTGAGTGGTTGGACAATCAGCGCATAGCCCTTGACAAAACAAGCGTAATATTCACTCAAACCCAAGAACGCTCTTAAGGAGTCTTTGTCTAAAGGACATGGAGCATTTTTTATAGCTTCTAACAAAGAAGCTTTAGGTTTAATCCCTTCCTTTGATAGATTGTGGCCTAAATAATCAACCTCTTTTGTTAAAAATTTGCATTTCTTCTTGTTGACAGTAAGACCATGATTTTGCAATGATTTTAAAACATATTCCATTAATATATAATGTTGATCCAAAGACTCAGAATGTACTAAAATATCATCCTGGAATGCTTGAATTCCCGGACAATTATTAAAAATGGAATCCATTAACCTTTGGAATATACTGGCTGCTGAAGCCAGCCCGAATGGTAATCTTTTATACATATACACTCCAAAAGGTGTTACAAATGTCGTTAGAGGCTGAGATTCTTTAGATAACGGAATTTGATGATACGCTGAGCGTAAATCAATAGTAGAAAAATATTTGCTACTACCAATGTTGGCTAGCATATCATGTATTTTTGGCAAAGGATGCACATCAATAACAATGTTACGATTAAGTACCCGAAGGTCTGCACATAAACGAATTTCCCCAGAAGGTTTTCGCGCTATGACAGCAGCCGAAACCCATTCTGAAGAATCAACCGGACATATAATGTCCTGAGTAACAAGAGATTCTAAGTGCTTCCTCAAATCTTGTCTTACAGATAGAGGCACTGGAATTACCTTCTGGACAACAGGACAAGCCTTGTCTTTTAATTTAATATCGTGCTCAAAATTTTTTACCATACCGATTCTGTCCTCAAATACTACTTTGTATTTTTCTAAAACACTGCAGAGAATGGGATCATTACAATAATCAAAAACAGACAAAATAGGTAAATCTCCCAAGGTAACGGGTTCGGGATGACCAGGTTTTAAAATAATACCTAGTTTGGCCTGATCTTGCCAACCTAGAATATCTCTGCCATTCAATGCCACATAAATTTTGGTGTATATTACTCGCCCTTTCAAATCTATGTTATCAGGGAAATAACCACGCATTGTTATATCGAAACCCCCAAATGCTTTGGGATTAACATCTGTAGAAAGTAATTTTTTGTCATTCCAAGAACACTGAAAAGTACTTTCATCCAAAATGGTAATGGGAGACCCAGAATCCGCCATAACTTGTAAAGATTGTATGCCAATAGATATCTTACAAATAGGACCTTTGATACTGAAGTCACATAGAGCATTAATTTGAACAAAAGAAATAGAAGCAACATTTAACGCATCACAAATTTCTTCCTCAGAATAAACCATATTAACTTTAGTCTTATCTCTAGATAAACGACATGACGCTGCAAAATGACCTATACGTTTACAGTTCGAACACCTTTTACCTTGTGCTGGACATTTAGGGTTGTTTCCCACATGAAATTTTGAACCGCATCTGTAACAAAATACATTAGATTTTTGTTCATAAACTTTTTTGCCAGTACTGCGGTTAGAAACAACATTAACAACACAATCATCACCAGACGCTTGTGAAACATTACAAACATTTGTAGAGGAGGCGTGTTCAGCTAAAATCTTTGAGGAAACTACAGAACATTCGATACTTTTCGCAATTACAATTACTTCATCCAATGTTGGATTTTTACATGTCAAAATCCGCTCCTGGATCTTTTTGTTGAAACAATTAAAGACTAACTGATCACGTAGAGCAGTTTCTAAATAAGTACCAAACTCGCATTTTGATGCAAGAACCCTTAAAGTTGCTAAATAGTCTTCTATGGACTCTTCTTGCAATTGTTTCCTTTTGAAGAAAACATGTCTTTCTACCATGACTGATGGCTCATCTTTAAACTGTTTGCCAAGGCGCGTTAAAGCCTCAGTATAAACATTCCACGTGTCATCATCAAGTGGAGCTTGTACCACAGCCAAATTATTAAATAATTGTTGTCCTGCGTCTCCTAAGTGATTAAACAGGATAGCCCTTTTTCTTGAAGCAGAGTATTCCAAAGCATCTATTGCTTCCAAATAATTGGTGAAAACTCGTAACCATTTGTGCCATGGTGTTGGAGGCTTGCCAGGAGCAATTAAAAATGAAGGTGGTGCTACAATTCCACTGTTATTATTGTTTGATGTTGCCATTTAGAACAAAAGTATTCAAATAAATCTTACTTGTTAGTCTGGTAAGTTTTAAAATTGATTTCCGTTTTCTTTAATCCACTTTCATTCTTTTTTAAAATATAATCGTGAGTAAATGCGTCCAGTCGCTTTTATTCGACAAAATTGACCCCAAAATGGCCGCTTACGCTGTGACGCTTAACGTTGGAAGCGTCAATTACTCGACAACGCGCGTTGCTATGGTGCGCAGAGGTTGCCAAGACGTAGTGCGCGAGTTCAAGGTGCAGCGATGAGTGCGCGAGCAACAGCGCGCGAGTGACAGCGCAGTTGGGTCGCGAGCACTGAATCCGGTGTGCTTTTGAACAACGCGACGGTTGTATGCCACAATAAGGTATTTTATATTTACTCACAGTTTTTCTTTTTTTGAAGCGGAATGCCTATTCCGGTTTAATAATCCACGGAAAATAGTAAAATAGCTGTTTTCAATTCAGCTCCGCATCTGCTTTTGAAATAATAAACGATTTGCTCACGTCGGTGGGTTTGAAGACAAGCTTTCCAACAAAACGTCGCCAATATATGTTGTAAACGCTTGTATAAGAAATGATGAGGAAAATCCTGATTTAGTAGATACTTGAAAGCAGGCTTTATTCCAGAGTAAGTAACCCACGACCAGCATAGATGAATAACTGGATCACAATAACTGTGACATTGAAATCATCACATTCTAAGAATATCTATGACACACATAAGAACTACATGAAAGATTCCTCATGAAAGATTCTTTAAAGAAACAGTATAAATTAACAATCATACATACTACAGACTGGTCACAGGCTCAGGCCAAGGATGTTAAATGTAGGCCGCCGGATGGAGAACTCGCCTGAGAGTTCTGCGCTAAAAACGCCATTTAACAGGCTCAGGGGCCCGAGATGTTGAGTGACCTGCAGCAGGGTGGCGGGGGAAAAGACTCACCGCTGTCTCAAGGCTGGGTGCACATCCTCTATCCGGTCCCCCCACAGTCCACTCAGTCAATGTGCGCTGGATTCTGGGAGCAGTGAACGGCTGGGGCTCCGTCCGTCTGCAGCAGTGAGGCAACCGACAGCAGTGGGGCATCTGGCGGATTCATCAAGCAGCCAGCACTTTTGGACAATGGCCGACGGTCCAAGTTGAGTTGAGAGGGGTCCGTGAAAGCTGGTCTGTGAGGGGCTGCGGGGTGAAGTTTGCGATGTATTGTTGTATGATGATGTAGGATGGCAGCAGGGTGAAGGAGGAGCTATGACTGGCAGGGTTGTACAGGGATATTGACCGATAAGGTTATCCCTAACGCAGGAGCTCAGTTTCGGAGCTATCGTCCGGTGGCCATCTTGATATGCCACTGGTGAACTTCTTTAACCTGGAAAGGGCCATGGAACTTACACACGCCCTTAATCCAATGACCAGATCTGACTTTAACCCATCTCCAGCCTGGAGTCTGGTGTGGGACATAGGCTGAGTGCTCATGAGAGTGGGTGCAGAGGTGGATTTAGATGCGTCACCCACACGCACACATCATAACATGGTTTTTCTCCTGACTAGTCTCTGTCGTGCCGTGTGTGCCTTCACTGTGGCATGGGTAATCTGCTTTAGGTGACAGCTGGCTGTTTTCACTCAAGATGTGATGCCGCGAGACACCACCAGATGGAGCTGCAGCGCTTGCAAGATCAAGGCTGCCTTTCTTCAAGTTGGGAGCACCACGGGACGGCTGGCGCGAGGAGCTGGCAAATTAAGTATTATGGCTGCTTTAATGATGCTAGTCGGCTCATTTGTGGGTGGGAGACTTATCCTTGGCACTTTTACACTGGTGCTAGCACAACATGTCTCTCCTTGGGGCGCTGCCAAAAAGAGACCGGTTCTCCATATACAGGCAGCAGTGGCCACAGGGAGGTATCGGGGCGTGATCCTCTCCCTCTGTAGCTCTTCCCTCTTCTCTGGGGCGCCACAGCCAGGGCAGGAAAAGGCCAGTGCAGGGCTTACCTCGGGGCTGCCATGGGCACAGTCTTATATCTCCCACAGGCATCGAGTACCGGTGCACTATTTATTACTTGCTGAGCTCACCAGTGTCTAATGCACGCCTTGTTGGGGACGCAATCCACTCCCCTCCTCCATTGGACATAAAGGGGGCAGGCCGGGGTAACTTGCGGGCATCTCAGTGTATGAGGGCATAGGCAGACCAGACCTTGTCATACCTCGAGGGGCGGTCGAGGATTGTTCCTTCATTGGCATGGAGTCCTCCTTGTCACGCTGTCCTGTTCATGTTGCGACTCACCAGGTGGGCGGCAACGGCAGCACTGGCCTTAGGGAGACAATCAGCCTCTTCTCTCCGCTCGCAGGGTTAATCAGGGTGGCAGGCTGCTACAGGGGCATGTCCTCGACCTCGTGCCATCCTTACTGGAATGCTTGTGGTCAGGCGGAGCACCTTGCAGGCACCTCGGGGCATGGGTTACTCTCGCTGTTTGTGATTATAGGTCCCGCTCTTTGAAGGGCCTTCACAGCGTGCTGCTTCAGGTCACACCTCCCCCTTAAATGCCTCTTACTTGTTGCCAGATGAAGTTTTATCGCCCCACATGGGCACTGGCAGGGTGTCAGGGACTGTCCGGGACTATGTGGGGAACTCAGTCAGGGACTTGGGCAAGGACTGGGCACTGGGTAGAAAACTTACACAGGAAGAGGAGTACAGCGCTGCCCAGGATCATACAGGGAGTCAGAGCAGAAAGAGGGATCCAAAGGGGAAGCCTGTACAAGTGAACAAGATGGGTAAGTCTTAGAAAGGAAGTGTACTCACAAAAGCAATTTAGCATTCAGAATAACTACACCCAGGACGAATGTGCAAGACATATATGAAACAACATTAACAATAAAGGGGGTGTGTGGTAAAGCACTCAGGAGCTCCACACGGGAAGACTGAAGCTCATAAGTTTCTTACACACATTTGCTGTTACAGATACTGACTGCAAATACCCACATGTAGGATATGGATGCAAAGGCAGGGTCTGTGGGGCTTATACCTATGGCGATTTTATAAATGTAACTCTAAGACAATACTCACTGTGAACAAGAAACACCACCTAGGTAGTCAGCTGTGCCCACGAGAGCAAAGGAGTAGAACTAAACACAAGCACAATAGACAAGGAGCTAGCAAGGAGGAGTGCTTAACAGGAAAGGAAGAAAATGACTGGGCACACTTGGCAGAAAGCAGGTAACACACATACAAGGCAACAGAAGTAAGACAGCAGAATAGAATGACAGCAAACTAGGAACTGGAACCAAGGAATTGGGAAGAAAGGCAGGGACTGGAAAGGGATATACAGAAGGGGTGGCTACAAGTGTATACTAGAATAGTGCAGGTTAAGGAATCAAAACAACAAAATAGCACAAAAGGCAGTGCGGGGGCAGGAACTAGAATTAAGCTAAGGCATGAGTCAAGGTAGCACTGCAGACAGTGCTGGTTCAGGAACAGGGAATTACTAAAGCTTTAGGACAAGAAAATGCCAACTTTGAAGTAGCATTTTCAGATTTGTGACTTCAAATCCGACTTTGCAGTTAAAAAGGATTTAAAATTAGAATTCTTATGATACCAAACATTATGTTTCTACCTGTTCATAACAAAAAGTGAGCACTTATTAAATATAATAAGGTAGCCCAAGGTAGTCCTATGGGAGAGGTACACCTCACAGTAGTGAAAAACATATTTGGAAGTTTTTCAGTACTAAGACATGTAACATTTGAAATAATGCCCTACCTTTTAAATACAATTCATCCTGCTCAATGGGTTGTTTAGGGTCTACCTTAGGGGTGACTTATATGTATTAAAAAAGGAAGTTTATGCCTGTCAAAGGGTTTATTCTGCTAGGTAGAACTCTCAGTTTAAAACTGTACACAGGCAAAAATGGCATGCCTGAAACATGTTTTAAAGGGCTACTTAAGTAGGTGGGTGGAACAAGTTGTGCTGCAGGCACACTAGAATAATTTAATTTACAGGCCCTGGGTACATGTAGTACTAGGGACTTATATAGGTATATTTAAAGTTCTAATTGGATGTAAGCCAATTCTAATATGTTTTAAGGAGAGAGCACAAGCACTTTACCACTGGTTAGCAGTGGTAAAGTGCACAATGTCCTATTGCCAACAATATCGAAATTCAGAAAGAAAGAGAGTGGAGGTAAAATGTCTGTGGATGACCCTGCAGAGAGTGTCAAATTCAACACACTCCTATTATTCAATCTACAAGGGTGTGTAGTGACACTTTTATTAGTCACTCTACAAACAGCAGAATTTAACACAATGCTAAATAGTGTGGTTTCCCATTCCCCCAAACTGGAACTCAGTCCATAACATTGTTATAGTGTGTGGACAACATCATCCTTTTAAGTAAAGTAACAAGTGATCTTTAAAGATTTTTATAAGACTGCTGAAAATCTTTTGTATAAACAATTAAATAGTGATAATTCCTGATAAGGCAAGAGTGGTAATCTTTTAGAGGAATTCATCAAGAGCTAGGCTCATAGAATGCATATAAAAACAGAAACGAGAGAGTGCCATGTTATAAATATCTAGGTATTTGGTACAATGAGAAAGGTTAAAACATCTATCGTCAATGAAATCAAAAAGCAAATATTCTCAGCTTTGCTCTATGATTTTTGTCAGTGAAAATGAGCAGCCCCTAGAACCGATATTGATAGAGCGCGCAGGTCACCCGACTCACAAATTTTACCATATACGCACTGGGCCCATAAATTCAATCTTCCATATTTATCAATCGGGTAACCTTACACCCTACTATCAGCATCCCAGTTCCTTCCTACTGTATTTCCAATGTACCCGACTTACCACTCCACTGTTACGGGTACCTATGATCACAATGGATCAGGGAGCTAGCTGTGAAAATAAGTAAGCAAAACAAAAATACCATATACAGTTGAATAATGTTTTTGTACTCGTAAATAACCACAAACTCGGGAAGTTTTAAGACCTTTATCTAATCATCATTATCTTCTAGTGTCATGAGCCAAAGGTTTACACCCATCAAACTATCTATCACGAGAATCATAAAAATTGTATAACTATGTATGAGAGTAAGAAACATTTAGAAATCATGAAAAATAAAGGAAGGGAAAAATAAGGAACACACTATTTTAGATAAACAGAACTTCACAACTTCACTAAAGGCGGGTAAAGAAAGGGAACATACTAATCAAAGTAGACTTTCGAAACTCACTAACGATTCAGAGGAAATGATACTCAGACTATATGATTTATCCAGATATGCTTATTCTCTATAGGAAGGGTAAGAATGGAACAAACATATATGCAAACAGTTTTAGTATTTACTAAAGTTAGGTAGAAAAGTGGAACACGCTAATAAACAATAAAACATGAAAAACCTCATTTAAGGAGAGAAGGTTAAATGGCATATGTAAATGTATACTTCGTTCAAGACAATAGGAAAGAGTTTACAATGACGGACACCCACATGGATTATATTTACCTAGGACAGATTGAGGAAACTAACCCTGGCCACGGGTCAGTTGGGAAAAGCGGGGACAGGACCCTCAAGGACTTAGGTTGCCGGTAGGCGAACTGGTACGGCTCATGAACAGTCAGGACAGGATAACCCCAGGATTTGGATCAGGACCAGATTCGTCTAAGGGTACGACCAACACCTGCAGCTTCGGATGCAACGCCTGCGCTACTCCCTCTCTGCAAGGAATCTGCCAATAACCCCGATTGGGTTCTCGAATTGATAGAGCGCGCGAGGCCACCCGACCAATAGTTTTCGCCGTTTCCGGCTTCAGGGCCCATATACTTTTCAAATCACCATATACATCGATCAGGTGACTTCACGAGCTCTACCAAGTTGTGTGTGTGTGTTCCCTGCTAATAATTTTCAGTGCACCCGACTTACCATCCACCGATGCGGGTACCTAATGACCACAATGAATCAGGGAGCTAGCTGTAAAAGAAAGGCAGCAAAATACAAACCCAACCAATAACATTCAAATACTGTTTAAATGACCACGGACAACTGGAAGTTTTAAAATGTTTATCTAAATTCAATATTTTCTTGCATGAGGTACAGTAAAATAAGGCAATCAATAACCAAGATAACGTAAATCATATAGGCATAAAGAAATAATGACAGGGTAATCATTCAAATGTAATATGAAATGCAGATGGAAAATATTATAAAATCTCAGAAATGTTTAAGCATGGACATTTTATGCATGAATAACTATGGGAGGGCCTATAAAGAGTAACACGCTTCACTTAAGGTGAATGGGCCTTTGAACAATCTAGGCAATGAAGTTCTAGACCATATCATAAAATTACAGACTGCAATGCAAAATATAATTTCTAACCAGTGAGAAGACATAGGAACAAAACCTCACGGAAAAATATGTAATTAACTTTCAATAGTTGCGGAAAGGCATGGAAAATATAACATATGCAATGATGAACTTTATTAAAGCAAAAGTCAGAAATTCAGAAGGTGCAAGATTTTAAAGAGTTTTCAGAGCAATATTTACCTAGAAAGGTGTGGAAACCAAACCCTGGCCACGGGTCAGTTAAGGACAGGAAACCCTCAAGGAAGGATACCCCTCAAAGGACAGCAGGTGCAGAATGGTCACCCAGGACAGGACAGGATACCCTCGGAATAGGAATCAGGACAGGACCCTCAGGACAGGACAGCAAACCCTCAGGACAGGACCCTCTTCAGGACAGGACCAGGACCCACAGTTCGGAAGCAACGCCTGCGCTCCACCCGCTCTGCAGCTATCGATCAAGACCCCGATTGGGTCAGCGAACTCCCAGTTAAGTGCTTGCCGGCACTTTAAGGCTCAGTAGAACCTCAGTCTATGGTCAAATTCGGACAGAGTGCTTCGCAGCGCTCTGTATCTTCAGTCACCTATTGAGTGCGTTGGGTCAGTGACAGGTCAGCTAAACCAGACAAGTCGGACGGTTCACTAGGTGAACCCAGGGTAGATATACAGTTTGGGGACAGTGTACCACCCCCCAATGTTGCAAAGTGTCAGAATCCCTCAATTTCGATTGGTCCTAAGGTAGGATTTGGGTAACACACCAATCACAATACAAGATTTTAAGCCTTCATTAGCATACTTGGGTACCGCCTAGCAGGTTTGGGGTTCTCATGAGAACTGTGCAGAAATACGAGTGAAAATTAACATTGTAACACATGAGGAGCAACATTCGCCGTTCTCGTAGCGCAGAGGTGGCTTTCCCAGGCGCATCTTGACTGTGGCTGCCAGCTGGCTGAGTTCCACTGTCCAAAGTGGCCACCTTTCAATGCTCCCTGGTCATGCGCAGAAGAGACCGTCAATATGGCTCCCAATCAGTTTGGACCCCCATTCCCCGCGGTACATGAAAAGTAAGCGAAAACAAATTAATACATAATAATGTCATTATGGAAATACATCACAGGATTTGTACTTTTGACTCATCATCAAGAAATAAAACTATTGCATTAAATGTTAGCTACATTGACACAGTCACAAGAGCAGTGGCACGAGCAGTACCACATGATAAGCACAGCTATGAATTACGCATGCGCATAACTTTCCCTCCACTTCTGCAGACGCGTCAGGACACGTGAGTGTGGCTGACGCATGCGCAGTAACTAAAATACAAGCGGCGGCCATATTAAAGGACACGGATTAAATTCATTAGAAATACACATAGGCAAGCTTCGGGAACTTTGCCTAAACAAAAATAAATGTTAGTAAAACATACGTTTTGTTACCTTATTACACATAAACGAGGTTCTTGACTTCGGCAAGCCGCAAAATATGCGAAGCTTTGCTTCATCAATCCCCTCTTTGATGATATTTACTATCATCACAAATTATAATGGAACCAGATGCCAACTTTCTTTCACACTTTATAAAGTTCTATTTCTTCCAGCAACCGTTCTAACTTTTCTCTCTCAGTTTTAGCAGGGTGAGAAGTCTTCACCTTTTTGTATATCTGATCATTCACTTCCTCTAATTCAATCTCATCCACACTTCGTTTCACTCCTCTTGCATTTACCTCGTGCTTTTTGGTGCGCTTGCGGCATTTACAGCATAAGAAAATGGAAAGTATAATAAGACCTATAATACCAATTGGCATCAGAATTTTGAATAATAAGCTTTTACCTATGCTAGCAAGCCAATGACCTACATTTGAGAGACCATCTACCAGTCTCTTCCAGGCACTATCAACCTCGAGTGGTTTGAGTTCCTTTGCCAAATTAGTAATGTTTTTCACATATCTTTTGATCTGTACACTTTTATCCGGAATATAAGTGCAACAATGTTGCGCCTTCAACATCCGGCAGACTCCGCCCTCTTTCGCTAATAAGGTGTCAAGAGCAAGTCGATTCTGCAAAACCATTGATCGGATCGCAACCATTTCAGTGTTGACCAGCAGAAATCCATGAGCTGTTTCAGTAGACAGCACATCTACTATAGTAGACAGTTTGCAAATTCTGTGAGTGTTCAGAACCACTCCCACTCCAGGTATCAGTGCACTGAAAATACTACCCATAATTTCACCTATACTTTCTCTTTTACTACGCACTAAGCCATTAGTATCTTCATTGCTTCCAGCTTTCCCATTCACATGGTATATTTTCGGGAAGACAATGCCAAAGTAGCAGCTTCCATACCAGTGATCCGGCAATTTGAAATAAGCCTTGTCCCCACAAATATAATAAATTCCAGGAAACACAGGCTCTGACCCATTTTTGAAACCCCAACCTCCAATTACCTTGTAATTATGTTCGCATTCACTGGAACCAATGAAAACATTATTATAATAGCTAGTCTTCTCGCGGTGAAGACATAGCTTGCCTTTCTTTTCAAAATCCAGCAACAGAGCAGGACCCGCTCCACCAGATGAGGTGCCTTCCATGTTCTCTGCCCACTTTGGCTTTTTCTGACTTTCGTCATTAGCCTTCTTTTGAATTTTAATTCTCCTTTTCTCTGCCATGTTCAGGAACATCTTTTCCTGCTCACGCAAAGAACAAGTCAAGTTATCTCTGTGTGCGTCTGCTATGTCAATGATACCTATAGTCAGAAAGTAGTCTCCCATATATCTTATGGTGTCAGTTTTGGTATGTACAGGATTCAAGTTCCCACGTATAGGAAGTTCAGAAAAGATCACGTCATTGTTAGAATAATAATACTGTAACGGTCCCCTTTTGTAAAATAAACTAGCTAAAATGCTACAGGAGATTCCATATGTCAATGGCAGGTGATGGTATGTCACGCCTTCAGCCACAGAAGTAGGTAGCTTCATGCAGACATAGCAATCTTCAATTTCCATAGTCTCTACATAGTGTATTAATAAGTTTGCGAAAACATTTAAGTGTGTCTTGTTCTTAACTCCATGATAATGTAGTCCTCCCTCATCTGATGCTTCTAAGTTCTGTTTTGTTTGTCTCAAAGCTCTTTCATGTCGTGCTACACTCTGTGTTGTTAGCTCCTCATTGTCAGTATTTACAACTTCAGTAGGGACAATGTTAGTATCTTTACTTACAGCAAAGGGAATGAAAATTGTTAATCCTATCCAGATAACTATCAGTACTACTACACTACATATACACACCTTGCAACACGTCTTAAAACGGCTGCAACTAGGTCTACCATTCACTGTTGAATCAGACATTTTGGCTCAGAAGGAGTTTCTTGAACCCCTCTTTTTGGCTTTACACAATTAGCTTACTTTGTGCAAATTCACGGTGGTTCGTCTTCTTCTTCAGCTGAGTACTCTGGGACGGGTTCTCCGTCGCTCACGTCAGTTATATCAAGATCTTCAAGTTCTTCCAACACCAGTGTCCATTCAGGAGACTTGTACTTTTTGTTTTGTCTTTTTATTCGTTCACTCCTTCTTTTGGAAGAGTCTTCTTCTTGCTCTGCTATCCGAGCACTTCTTCTTGCTTCTGCACGTTTTTCTTCCACTGTCTTTATCCTTAGTCTCAATCTTTTTACAAACCTAGGCTCAAGGTTGTTTCTTTTCTTTAGTCTCTTAGTCGGTACTTGGACTTCACTTTCTTTTCTTATTCTCTTGTTCTCTTTATCTTGTGGTAATTCTTCTCCACTTTCTTCTCCTACTTTCCCTATCTGGCTAGTTCCAGGGCTAGCATCAAATTCTTCTGCCTGGTTGCTAATCTGGCCTTGTTCAGGAATATTTTGTTTTTGGCTTTCGATTGTCTCTGTTTCTGTTTCTGTTTCCTGAACCCGTTCTTTTAACCCTCTCTGATCCTGTTCAAGCACTTCGATCTCTTGATTTTCTTCTGCTCGAACTATCACTCTATTTCTAGTCTCTCCCTTATCTGCATCAGGTGTTAGCGGTGGTGTATCGAACACCTGCTCTGTCCCTGTCTGACCTTCTCCTTCCTCAGTTTTGATGTGAATCTCAAGCGGCTGAGGTTCTTCGCCTGTGCCTTGCTTTTCCTGACTAGTCCACTCTCTACCTTCACTAAGTCGTTCTCTTGTTCTGATAGGATCTTCGGTCAGATCAATCATCGGTATCCATTCTTCTGGCCATATGCTTGGCAGCTCGTCTTCAGCTACTCCTGGCTCAGTTTCCTGGACCTCTTCCGCAGGCTGGATTCTTGGCAGTTCGTAGTCAACTACTCCTGGGCCAACGTCTGCTGTTCCTGCAACCTGACTGGTGCTGGGCTGCTCGTTGTCAGCTGCTTCTGGACCGGCTCCTGCAGGGTCCTCTGCTGGTTGCCCTTCTTCTGCAAATTCTTTGTCTGGTAATACCTTCTGAGTGTGTCCAGCGTGGATCCACTGGGGAACACCTGCGACCTTCACTGCAGTTGTTGTTACCAGGATTACTTGGCGTTTCTTTCCCCACCTTGGTGCCAGACAATTAGATCGAGTGTGCTTCTTTATTTTGACCCAGTCTCCTGGAACCAAGCTGTGGAGAGGAGTCGTTGGATTGAGGATGCCGTCGTCTCCAATCTGGCGAGAGATAGAACGCACTTGGTCACCCAATCTTCTGCAGTATTCAAGCACTAAATCATCAGTAATACTCAACAGTTTGCTTCCTGGCACCCATGCTTGTCTCATCACTCTTCCCATAATGATTTCATGGGGACTTAGGCCTGTCTTGCGGTCAGGAACACTTCTCAGTCCCATCAGGACCAGGGGCAGGGCCTTCACCCAGGTCATGCCAGTAGCATCTGTCAGCTTTGCTAGTCTGTTTTTGATAGTTCCATTTACTTGTTCCACTATTCCAGAAGCCTCTGGGTGGTATGCACAATGAAGTTTCTGCCTTATTCCAAAGGCCTTACAGAGTTCAGCCAGTATGTCATTCTGGAAATGTCCACCCTTATCTGATTCAATAATGAATGGCACCCCGAATCTAGGTATCAGTTCTTTTAGTAAACACTTCGCTACTGTCAGTGCGTCACTTTGGGAAGTAGGGTAAGCTTCTACCCATTTTGAAAATATGCAAACAATGACAAGGACATATCGCTTCCCTTCACAACGGGGCATGGTGATGAAATCAATCTGTATCCTTACGAAGGGACCCCCTGATCTCCCAATTTTGCTCAGTTCAACCATTGTCCTCTTGCCTGGGTTCATCTGTTGACATGACAGGCACCTCTGGCAGAGGGACTCTGCTACCTTCCTGAATTTCTTACTGTACCAAGTCTGTTGAAATACCAGAATCATGGCATCCCTACCAATGTGTGATCCTTCATGTATTAATCTTGCCATTGTGCCAAGCAAGTGTCGGGGTAACACAGGCATACCAGTTGGGCCCAAAATCACACCATCCACACGTCTCGGTCTACACCCATCCTCCTTCCATTTCTCTCTTTCTTGCCAAGGAGCCGATTCCTGCCACTCTCTCACTTCATCCCACGTAGGCACTTCTTCAAACACCTGAAGCTGGCAGCTGGTTCCTGGCCCCCCTCGTTTTGGATTTACAATATACCGATCTTTGGCACACCATTGGGCCACTCGATCAGCATAATCGTTTCCCAGTGATACTTTGTCCATGCTCCTTTGATGAGCAGCACATTTTACCACTGCCAGTTCTTTGGGCAACTGGATGGCCTCAAAAAGGTCATGAACAACCTTTGCATTCCGAATGGGAGTACCTGAGGAAGTCATGAATTCTCTCTGCAGCCACAATTGGCCAAAGTCATGCACAACTCCATAACAGTACTGACTGTCAGTATACACTGTTATGCGTAAGTCCTTCCCAATTTTGCAAGCTTTTATCATAGCTATCAATTCGGCTACTTGTGCAGACTTGATGTTATATAAGTAACCTGCTTCTTCAATTTTGGTGAAAGAGACTACTGCGTAAGCAGCACTCAAGCCTCCTAGTTCATGTCTTAGACAGGAACCATCCACAAATAGTTCTTTATCATGTTCAGGCAATGGCGTTTCTTTTATGTCTGGGCGTGGTTTAGTACTGAACTCTGTCAGGTCAATACAATCATGTTCATCATCATCCCCACCTTCTATTTCCAAGGGGTCGGGGAGTAAGGTGGCAGGGTTCAGAATACCGCACCTAACAATGCTTACATTTGCTGCACCCACAAGAATCCTCTCGTATTTAGTCAGCCGACTAGGGGTGAGATACTGTGTTTTAGTTCTGGTCAATAGAATTACCACTCCATGTGAAACATACACGGTCACAGGATGTCCCATGACAATGGACTCACTCTGTTCCAAACTTGCACAGGTAGCAGCTACTGCTTTCAGACAGCCTGGTAACCCAGCAGCTACTGGGTCCAAAGTGGCAGAGAAATAGGCCACAGGCCTTCTGGTCGTGCCATGTTCTTGAGTCAGGACTGACAATGCGCAATTATCGCGAGTGTCACAGAATAGGGCAAACTCTTTGGAATAATCTGGC
Organism: Lissotriton helveticus; assembly: GCF_964261635.1. Lineage (NCBI taxonomy): Eukaryota > Metazoa > Chordata > Amphibia > Caudata > Salamandridae > Lissotriton > Lissotriton helveticus. The sequence continues at coordinate 939,306,568 of NC_136070.1, forward strand.
ATTCCCAACGCAGGGGCCGTACACAGACAGTTTTTCAGTCTTGTGAAAGCCATTAGACTTTCATCGTCCCACTCTACAACATCTGGCATTCCTCTCGTGGTCATTTTTATCAAGGGCCTGGCTAAGGCTGCAAATCCCAGAATCCACTGCCTGCAGTACCCTAATACACCCAGGAACATTCTGACATCTTTTTGAGTACGGGGCAACTGCATCTTTTGAATTATTCTCACTCTTTCTGATGTGACTTTTCTGACACCCTTTTCTATCTGGTGTCCTAGATATTTTACTGATTTCGCACAGAACTGTAGTTTGTCAGGGGCCACTTTATGCCCTTTCTCACACAGATGATTTAGGAGGGCAATGGTGTCAACTACACAGTCCCTGTGACTTTTAGACGCCAGTAGAAGGTCGTCTATGTACTGCACTAACACAGAGTTCCCAGGTAAGGTCAAAGTCTCTAGACATTTTTTCAAGATCTGATTAAAGATAGAGGGGCTCTCTGTATACCCTTGAGGGACCCGGTTCCAACAATACACGTGACCTTCGAAGGCAAATGAGAAAAGAAATTTGCTGTCGGGGTGCAGGGGTATCGAAAAGAATGCATGACATAAATCAATCACAGTGAACCATTCAGCATCCCAAGGAATCTGGTACAATATCACTGCAGGGTTTGGGACAATAGGGCAGCAAGGAACTACAATTTTGTTAACCTTTCTCAGGTCCTGCACTACCCTATACTTGCCACTAGGCTTTTTGATGCCCATAATCGGTGAGTTGCATGGGCTGCTCATCACTTCCTGTATGATGTCTCCTTCTAATAATTTTTGTATTTCTAGAGTGACACCTGCTTTCACTTCAGCATTCATTCGGTAGGGCCTAGTGTTAGGATATACTGCATTGTCCTTGATGGCTATCTGTATGGGGTCCACATCTTTCATCAAACCCACATCTTTTCCAGTGAAATCCCACACCTCTGGCTTTACGGCTTCCTGGAGTTCTTGGGGCAAGTCCTGCAGGGTCAATCTTTTAATTTCTGAGTCAGGTCTAAGTAACAATAATTTATAAATGCCATCTTCATCTGGGGTCTGTATCTCAACACCTTTTGGTGTGCAAAAGATGGTACAGTTCATTTTGCACAGCAAATCACGACCCAGTAGATTCACTGGACTGGTGTCACAGACGACAAATCTATGCATCTGTTTAAAATTTCCAATTGAAATCTCCATTGGTTCGGTAACAGGAGTACTAATCAATTGATTAGATACACCCACTACTTGGATATTTTCTCCCGAGAGGGGTAGGTTTGGAACGTCCACTGTTCTTACAGTAGAACGGGTAGCGCCAGTGTCCAACAGAAAGGTGACATCATTTCCGTCAACCTTTCCTTCAATATATGGTCCAGACTGGTCTACCGGCAAGGAAGCGCCAAGTACGCACTCCTCGTCCTCCCCTCTCAGGCCCCGTCAGTCCTGATCATTACAAAGGAAGGTATCATTCAGCAGATACTGCGAAGTTGCTGTATTTCTGTTCTCCCCGCTTTCCCAAACCTCTATCTCTTCATCTTCTGCCTGTCTTCCCCTGTATACCTGCTTGGGTGCTCGAGGCACCTGAACTGTTTTTACCTGGGGTTGAGTCTTTCTTGGTCTTTCTTTCTGCGTCTGTGGAGTTAAATCAGGAGTTTTTTCATTAATATCTACTAATTGGGGACACTCGTTTCGCCAGTGTCCAATTTCGCCGCACTGATGGCAGGGAAATTTCTTCATAGCCTCTTCCCTGCTAAATTTGGGCCGGGGCTTTCCTCCACCCCCTCCACCAGGACCTTTGTTCTCAGCATTTTTAACCATGTTACTCAATTGTTTTTCCTGCTGTTCTGCGAGCTTCACCTGAGCCCACATCACCTTTTCCTTGAGGGCCTTTTTCTTTTCTGCCATCTCATCCTCGCAGTACTTAGCGTACCGCAGGACCTCATCCATTTTCTTAGTATGCCAACAGATTTTATTGTCTTTTATCCACTGACAAATTTCAGGTCTTAAACCATTTACAAACCTGTAAATAAAGTGCGTCATATCCTTCAGGTCGATGTTATCAATACCACTGTATGTTTTAAATACCTGCAATAACCTCTCATAGAAGGAGTGCACTGTCTCGTCCCTTTCCTGTGTTGTTCTATCTATTTTTGTCCAATCAGTTTCCTTTGCGGGCACCTTTTCCTTCAAGTGCTGAATTACCTGCTCATATTTTCGCATGACATCCTTTGATGGCTCCCCTGTTTCTTTATTTCTTGGGTACTCCTCACTCGGCCAGTCTATGTTTATTTTACACTGGGTCCATAAATCTACTGGAACCACAATGTCGAAAAACCCATCCAGGTCTTTCCACAGACATTTCTGTACCTTCACGAACCTTTCCACCTGCCTGTACCAGTCAACTGGTTTCTCTCGTAATTTTGGAAAATCGTTCGTGAAGGACACAATATCCTGCCTAGACCAGGGGACATGCACATATTTCCCTCCTGGAACTTCGCGCATGGGGCATAACTGCTCAGGTTTTTCTACCTCCCTTAAAGCAAACTCAGGAGTCACTTGTCGGGAGCGAACCTCTTCTCTCTTTTTCGCCCACCTGCTTCTCCATCTTTCCACATCTCCCCATTTCTGCAGTACCCCCATTAATTCTTTAATCTGCAACTTCTTCCCTGCCACATTCAGGTGTTCTATATCCTTGTCTGAGAAGTCTGCTCTGTACGGTTTCTGTAAGGGCTTGGATTTTGAGATATCTACCCCCATACTAACTGCTGTTTCGGTCAGTTTTTCGTGGAGCACTCTGGTGTTCCTTGTAAAGCTTTTACATATGAATGACAATTCTTCTTCAGAGTAGGTATTCAATCGATCCAACCCCACATTTCCTGCCATTAATTCTTCTATTTCGACCCTCAGCTTGTAGAGGTCTAAAGGTTTTGTTTGCGGAGTCTGCTTCTCTAATTCACGACTCCAACTCTCAATTTCATCCGGAGTTACCAGAGAGACATTCCTAGTACCTGTTGCTGTCTCTAATTTAATTTCTTTTGTATTAAAAGGGTTATGCCTCTGCTGTATTCCCTTTCCAGTCTGTTTGTTTGGCAATTCCAAGAACGCAACTTCAGACTCGCACTCACTGGACTGATCATCTATGATGATCGGTTCCTGTCTCGGGGTTGCCATGCCTGGGGTCATAACTGGAGTAATCGGATTTCCCTGACCATTTCCGTATAACGGGACCACCGGTCCAATAGTTACTGGAATAGTCAATGCCTCAGGACTGGTATTTAACTGGGAAATTTTCTGAATTATTTCTGTCCTTTGTCTAGCTAGAGCCTCTTGCTCCTTTTCCACTAGTACCCTTTTTAAAGTTGTGTCATGTAATATCTGTGGGGTCAATGGAGGAGTAAAACTCGGGGCAGTAGGATGCGTTTCACTTGGTCCTCCCCCATAATTTGGTTTCGGGAATAAAGTTCCAGTATTAAAGGACCTGCGCTCTTCCCCATATGGAGGTTGAACAAAAGGCAGTCCTGAATTCGATGGTTTTTCTTCGCTTTCATACAAGGGTCTGGGAAAAAAGATTTTCGTACGTGAGTATTTTTCTTCCTGGCTCGCGGGCACTTTGGGATATATATCCCTTGTTTCCGTCAGTTCGGGTTTTTCAGGATAGGGCAATACTTGACCACCCCCTCCCGGTCCCAGGGACCTGTCTTCTTCCTTTAGGAAGTGGCGTCGGGGAACATCTCCTACACTGGAAGGTCGGGTTCCCTCATTGTAAGGTGGCGGACTTCTGGTACAGATGTCATCTATTAGTTCATCATCTGATTCCCCCAGGGCCCCCCAATGCTTACATTTTTCAGTACTTTTCTCACCCGCTCCAATGTTATGACATGCCGGCATCATGGGAAACAGACCCTCAACAATCATGCTCTGCCTCCACTGTTTCATCCTTTTATCCCTGGACTCCTGTTTCTGCCTGGGGTACCACTTGGTCAAACCCTTGTCCATTCGGGGTCTTTCTCTTTCAAAAGCCTCAATCTCCCATTCCTCTAATGCCTCATACTGCGTTAGTCTCGGTCTGGGATGCAATTCGTTCATCCGAGTCCTTAAATTAAATAGGATCCTTCCATTGAAAGTACCATCTAACGGAAAAGCCAATACTCCGTCATCTTTCGTGTATTTCACCCAATTCTCCAGCCACACACAGGTATTGTACCCTCGGTCAAACATCATGAATGAGGCAGGAGTATTAGGTGGTGGGACAAGAACACCTTCCCTAGATTTAATCGGTTTGTCCGTTTTAAAATAATTTTTCACCTTACTTATAAGTGACATTTTTCTCTTTGTTCCGTACATAATATCGTATCTATTAGTCTTCCACTGATCCCTTTCAAACCCTAGGCGCCTTGGATCAGGTCGAGTTCCTGTAGTCTGCGAGTGCCACATACAACTTCTGCGCTAAACTTTGTTTACAAACTACCTCCAATCAGAACGCGCTTCAGAAATTCGTGCAACCAATGGGTGTGCGACACTAAATAAGCTCCGCCAATGGGTGCGCGGCCCCTTCGTGAGACAGTTCCCACGCTCCGGCGCTCACCCCTCCTTTACAATTCCAGCTCCGCTACCCGCCCGCTGCTTCTACCAATCCCAGCGCGGCACAGAGTGACGTCAGAGGCGCTTCGCGACTGACTCCCTCCCTTCACAAGGTAACGGAAACTTTCTTTCTTTTAAAGTGCTCAGTGCTTGGTTATTTTACAACAAATACACATTCGCCACAGTGCTCAAGTGTCTAGACAGAGAAAGAATTGTTTTACTGCAAGTAAACTACTTCCATTTACTTTTCACTCACTGCGGGCAGATCTCTTCCGCCTACCCTTCACTCTAGCATCGGTGAACCTGTTATTCCCCTAAACTCATCCACTTCTTTCCGGGATATATTCCGAGTTTAAGGTTTCTCAGCGGACCCCTCTGCTTTCACGCTAGCTCCGAGGAACCTGCTACTCTTCCGATGTGACCCTTACTAGGTTACGCCACTATGGGAATTTTGCCAATGAACCCCGTTACTGTCATTTATTCACACATGTATTCAGAAAACCCTAGTTAGTGCTTCCCGGTTATCCTAACCTGCACCTAACTTTCCTCGAACCTGTGACCTCAGGACAATGGATTCTATTCACCACTTGCCCTTTCAATTCCCCGGGGAGTTCGGACAACACGAAACGATACGGTTTACAAATGCATGGATTAGTACATATAGCAATATAAGAACAAGAATAAAAACAATGCAAAAATTCATGAGTTTCAGCAGCGTATTCACAAGAGAATGATCAGGTCTCTTAGAACAGCCGCTCTTCTAGCAGCATCAATATAATAGCAGCTTCCGACTCAACTAGTCCAACTAATCCCTGCCTTACTCTCAACTAGTCCCTAACCATCCTCTAGCTACCAGAAAACTGATAGAGCGCGCGAGGCCACCCGACCAATAGTTTTCGCCATTTCCGGCTTCAGGGCCCATATACTTTTCAAATCACCATATACATCGATCAGGTGACTTCACGAGCTCTACCAAGTTGTGTGTGTGTGTTCCCTGCTAATAATTTTCAGTGCACCCGACTTACCATCCACCGATGCGGGTACCTAATGACCACAATGAATCAGGGAGCTAGCTGTAAAAGAAAGGCAGCAAAATACAAACCCAACCAATAACATTCAAATACTGTTTAAATGACCACGGACAACTGGAAGTTTTAAAATGTTTATCTAAATTCAATATTTTCTTGCATGAGGTACAGTAAAATAAGGCAATCAATAACCAAGATAACGTAAATCATATAGGCATAAAGAAATAATGACAGGGTAATCATTCAAATGTAATATGAAATGCAGATGGAAAATATTATAAAATCTCAGAAATGTTTAAGCATGGACATTTTATGCATGAATAACTATGGGAGGGCCTATAAAGAGTAACACGCTTCACTTAAGGTGAATGGGCCTTTGAACAATCTAGGCAATGAAGTTCTAGACCATATCATAAAATTACAGACTGCAATGCAAAATATAATTTCTAACCAGTGAGAAGACATAGGAACAAAACCTCACGGAAAAATATGTAATTAACTTTCAATAGTTGCGGAAAGGCATGGAAAATATAACATATGCAATGATGAACTTTATTAAAGCAAAAGTCAGAAATTCAGAAGGTGCAAGATTTTAAAGAGTTTTCAGAGCAATATTTACCTAGAAAGGTGTGGAAACCAAACCCTGGCCACGGGTCAGTTAAGGACAGGAAACCCTCAAGGAAGGATACCCCTCAAAGGACAGCAGGTGCAGAATGGTCACCCAGGACAGGACAGGATACCCTCGGAATAGGAATCAGGACAGGACCCTCAGGACAGGACAGCAAACCCTCAGGACAGGACCCTCTTCAGGACAGGACCAGGACCCACAGTTCGGAAGCAACGCCTGCGCTCCACCCGCTCTGCAGCTATCGATCAAGACCCCGATTGGGTCAGCGAACTCCCAGTTAAGTGCTTGCCGGCACTTTAAGGCTCAGTAGAACCTCAGTCTATGGTCAAATTCGGACAGAGTGCTTCGCAGCGCTCTGTATCTTCAGTCACCTATTGAGTGCGTTGGGTCAGTGACAGGTCAGCTAAACCAGACAAGTCGGACGGTTCACTAGGTGAACCCAGGGTAGATATACAGTTTGGGGACAGTGTACCACCCCCCAATGTTGCAAAGTGTCAGAATCCCTCAATTTCGATTGGTCCTAAGGTAGGATTTGGGTAACACACCAATCACAATACAAGATTTTAAGCCTTCATTAGCATACTTGGGTACCGCCTAGCAGGTTTGGGGTTCTCATGAGAACTGTGCAGAAATACGAGTGAAAATTAACATTGTAACACATGAGGAGCAACATTCGCCATTCTCGTAGCGCAGAGGTGGCTTTCCCAGGCGCATCTTGACTGTGGCTGCCAGCTGGCTGAGTTCCACTGTCCAAAGTGGCCACCTTTCAATGCTCCCTGGTCATGCGCAGAAGAGACCGTCAATATGGCTCCCAATCAGTTTGGACCCCCATTCCCCGCGGTACATGAAAAGTAAGCGAAAACAAATTAATACATAATAATGTCATTATGGAAATACATCACAGGATTTGTACTTTTGACTCATCATCAAGAAATAAAACTATTGCATTAAATGTTAGCTACATTGACACAGTCACAAGAGCAGTGGCACGAGCAGTACCACATGATAAGCACAGCTATGAATTACGCATGCGCATAACTTTCCCTCCACTTCTGCAGACGCGTCAGGACACGTGAGTGTGGCTGACGCATGCGCAGTAACTAAAATACAAGCGGCGGCCATATTAAAGGACACGGATTAAATTCATTAGAAATACACATAGGCAAGCTTCGGGAACTTTGCCTAAACAAAAATAAATGTTAGTAAAACATACGTTTTGTTACCTTATTACACATAAACGAGGTTCTTGACTTCGGCAAGCCGCAAAATATGCGAAGCTTTGCTTCATCAGAATCTCCCAGCAAAGTGCTTTGCTAGCACTTAAGGTTTCCAAACCCTGATTGAGTTTGTGGAAATTACGGACAGAGTGCTCCGCAGCCCTCTGTATCAATCACCTATAGAGTTTGTTGGGTCAGTGACAGGTCAGCTATTCGGACAAGTCGGACAAATTCTCTAGCTAAACCTAGGCTAGTTATACTGTTTTCGGGTCAGTGTACCACCCACTAATGTTGCAAGTGAAAGGGTCCCCAAGTTCTGATTGGACAAAGGAGAGGATTAGGTCACCATTTACCTAAGATTTCGACTTTCCCAGACTTAATATTCAGTTTTCGTACCCACCCCTTAAGTTCTATCTTCTCATGACACTAGATTTACAGAATACAATAGAGTATACAGTAGTGAAATACAATTGTAACAGTTTTAGGTACAAGTCGGCTTCTGCAGCTGGGTCGTAGTTCAGATTCTCAGGAGCATCTTGGCTTTGGCTGCCAGCTGGCTGGGTTCCACTGCCTCATGAGGTTCTTTCCCTCATCACGTGACGAGTACCAGAAAGACTTTTCAAGATGGAGTCACGAGTGTTCCTCAGGCCCCAAAGAATGCAGTGCATGAAAAGTAAGCGAAACCAATTTAGAAATACAGAAAAATTGAATGCACTGTATACCATGAATAGCTACTCTATACCCCTTACTTTATAATAACTATAGCGTTAGGATGAGTGAAGAACAAACAGCTTTGCTAAAGCAGCTTTGCAAGCACGGAGCATATGAGAAAACAAAGCAGCCATTTTAGCAGTAATGCGCATGAGCGAACATTTCCCACCAGAACTGCAAGTGCGTCACGTCACATGGGTATGACCGACGCATGCGCAGACTAAATTCCCGCAAAGCAGCGGCCATTTTAGCAGCAAGCGTATTATGTTTTAGTAAACACATAGGCAAGCGTCACTGGGACACCCCGTGTAGTGTAAAATGTGCAATATTAGTAAGACAAACATATTTATTAGACTATTAACATTATTCGAGGTTCATGAGTACAAGCAAGTCGCGTAACATGCGAATCCTTGCTCCATCAATCCCCTCTTTGATGATATTTACTATCATCACTATTAATGGAACCAGATGCCAACTTCTCACAGCTTTCCCAATTCTATTTCTTCAAACATTCGATTCAATTTTTCTTTTACTTCTTTGTTAGGGTGAGAATTCTTCACCCTTTTGTGAATTTGATTATTCAGTTCCTCCAATTCTAGTTCATCCACATTCCGTTTCACTCCTCTTTTATTCATAGCATATTTCTTTTTGTGTTTTCGACATTTGCAGCAAATTACGACAATTAGCACAAATAAACCTATACCTGCTATTGGCATCAGTATTTTACTCACAAGACTTTTACCTATGTTAGAAAACCAATGACCTACAGAGGAGAGACCATCAGTTAGTCTCTTCCAGGCACTGTCAACCTCCAGTGGTTTGAACTCTTTTTCCAAATTTGTAATGTTCCTCACATACCTTTTGATTTCGACACTTTTGTCAGGTATGTAAGTGCAACAATGTTGCGCTTTCAACATTCTACAGACTCCGCCCTCTTTTGCTAATAAAGTGTCAAGAGCAAGTCTGTTCTGCAAAACCATAGATCTGATCGCAACTATTTCGGTATTGACCATCAGGAAACCTGCAGCAGTGTCAGTAGATAACCGATCCACTACTGTTGACAATTTGCAAATTCTGTGTGTGTTCAGATTCACTCCCACTGCTGGTATCAATGCACTAAAGATATCACCTAGTATTTCTCCTACGCTTTCTCTTTTACTACACATTAATTCATTAGTGTTTTCATTGCTTCCAGCAATTTCATTCACATGGTATATTTTTGGGAAAACAATTCCAAAATAGCAGCTTCCATACCAGTGATCCGGCAATTTGAAATAAGCCTTGTTTCCACATATGTAATAAATTCCAGGAAACACAGGTTCTGACCCATTTTTGAAACCCCAACCTCCAATTACCTTGTAATTATGTTCACATTAACTGGAACAAATGAAAATGTTATTATAATAACTAGTCTTTTCTCTGTGAAGACAGAGTTTCCCCTTTCTTTCGAAATCCAGCAACAAAGCAGGATTAGCTCCACTATTTGAGGTGCTTCCCATGTTTTCAGCCCACTTAGGAGTTTTCTGTCTTTTATCATTCGCCTTTCTTTGGAAACTTTCTCTTCTTTTATCTGTCATGTTTAGAAACATTTTCTCTTGTTCATGTAATGAACAGGTCAAGTTATCTCTATGTGCTTCACCTAAATCTATGGTAACTATAGTCAGAAAATATTCTCCCATATAACGTGTTACGTCACTTTTTGTATGTACAGGGTTCAGATTTCCACCTATAGGAAGTTCAGAAAATATCACGTCTGAGTTAGAATAATAGTACTGTAACGGTCCTCTTTTATAGAATAGGCTAGCTAAAATACTACAGGAAATTCCATATGTTAGTGGCAAGAGATGGTAGGTCACTCCCTCAGCTACAGAAGTAGGTAGCTTCCTGCAAACATAACAGTCCTCTATTTCCATGGCCTCTACATAATGCACTAAAAGGTTTGCGAATACGTTTAAATGAGTCCTGTTCTTGACTCTGTGATAATGTAGTTCTTCCTCATCTGGTGCTTCTAAGTCCATTTTGGTTTGTCTAATGCTAAGTGCTTTCTCATGTCCTTCTACACTTTGTGGTGTATTTTTCATTTGCAGCTCTTCTGTGTCCTTTGTCCCAGTCTTTGTAGAGTCAAAACTAGTATCTTTACTCATCATATAAGGAATAGTAATTGTTAGTCCTATCCATAGTATTAGTACTAAGGCTATACTACATACACATACTTTGCAGCACGTTTTACAACAATTACGTCTAGGTCTTCCATTCACATTGGAATCAGACATTTTCGCTCAAAAGAAGCTTTCCAACCCCTCTTTGTAACTTTGCACAGGTTGCTTACACAGGGCAACTTCAGGTTGGTTCTTCTTCTTCGGTAGACTGGTCAGCAGTCACTTCTTCATCACTTTCATCATGTATATCAAGATCCTCGAATTCCTCTAACACCAGGTAAGTCCATTCAGGATCCTGATACTTTTTGTTCAGTCTTTTTATTCGGGCACTTCTTCGCTTAGAGTTTTCTCCAATTTGCTCTGTTTTACTGGAACCTTGTTTCCTTTGTTCAAGCTTCTCCTCTACTGTTTTCAGTCTTAGTCTCAGTCTTTTGATGTACCTTGGTGCTCTATTCTTTTTCTTGAATCTTTTAACTGGCACTGTTGTTTGGCTTTCTTCTAATGCTCTTTTATTTTCGTTCAGTTGTGGCACTTCTGCTTCAACGTCTTCTTCCTCCCTTTCTGTCTGACTAGTCCCAGGTCTTGTTTCAGTTTCTTCTGCCTGGTTGCTAAGCTGGCCTTGTTCAGGTGTATGCTGGATTTGACTTTTGGACGTTTCAATTGCTGTGTCCTGAACACATTCGTCTATTTCTATCTGATCCTGTTCAAGCACTTCGAACCTTTGATTTTCTTCCGCTTGAACTTTCGCCCTAATTTCTATCTGTCCCTTTTCAGTCACAGGAGTTCTTGGAGGTGTGTCGATAACCTGTTCTGTCCCTATATGACCTTCCTCCTCATCAGATTTGACATGGATTTCGATGACCTGATTATCTCCTTCTATTCTTGTCTCCTCCTCACTATCCCACTCTCTATCTAAGTAGGTTTGGCTTCTGGTTCTTATTGGATCGAGGGTTAGGTCGATTACTGGGATCCATTCATCTTGACTGGTGCTCGGTTGTTCATCATCAGCTACTTCAGGACCAACATCTGGAGACCCCTCAGCTGGACAACCTTCAGCGTCAGTTTCTTCGTCTTCGGTTACCTTTTTCGTATGGCTGGCATGGATCCACTTTGGCACACCTGCACACTTCACCGCAGTTGTCGTTACCAGAATTACTTGTCTTGGTTTTCCCCACTTCGGTGCAAGGCAACTTGATCGGGTGTGTTTCTTTAGTACCACCCAATCACCTGGATTCAGATTATGGACTGGAGTTGCTGGCCTGGCGACGGCGTCTTCCCCAATCTGGTAAGAGATAGAACGCACTTGGTCACCCAGTTGCTTGCAGTACTCTAGTACCAAATCATCAGAAATGCTTATCAGTTTGTGTCCTGGTACCCATGCTTGTCGCATTACTTTTCCCATCGGGATCTCATGGGGACTCAGGCCTGTCTTTCTGTCTGGAATACTTCTGATTCCCATTAGGACTAACGGTAAAGCGTCTATCCAGTTCACGCCAGTAGATTCACACATCTTTCCTAGTCTCGACTTGATAGTGCCATTCAGGTGTTCCACCACTCCAGAAGCCTCTGGGCGATATGCACAGTGCAGTTTTTGAGTAATTTTGAATGCTTCACAGATTTGACTCTTTATTTCATTCTGAAAATGCCCACCTCTGTCTGATTCAAGTGTGACCGGGAAACCGTACCTAGGTATTAGTTCTCGCAATAACAATTTGGCTACAGTGATGGCATCATTTTTCTTTGCTGGATAAGCCTCTACCCATTTTGAAAATAGGCAAACAATGACAAGGACGTACCTCATTCCTTTACAAGGGGGTAACTGGATAAAGTCAATTTGTAACCTTATAAAAGGACCTTCTGCTTTCCCAATTTTGCCCAGTGATACTACTGTTTTCTTCCCGGCATTGTGTTGCTGATATGTCAAGCACCTCTGGCAGAGTCTCTCTGCTACTTTCCTGAATTGTGAATTGAACCATGTCTGTTTGAAGACACGAACCATGGCATCCCTACCAATGTGCGCATTTCCATGTATTAGCCGGGCCATAGGAGCAAGCAAGCTATCAGGCAATACAGGCATACCATCAGAGCCAACAATGACACCATCAGAGCTCCTCTGTTGACAACCAAACTTTCTCCATCTTCTCTTTTCCTTTGGTCCTGCTGCATTCTGTAAATATTTCAGTTCCTCCCATGTTTGTACATTCTCAAACACCATAAGTTGGCAGCTGTTTCCGCTTCCCCCCAATTTTATATTGACTGACATTCTATGTCTTGCACAATGTTGGGCCAGTTGGTCAGCATATCGATTACCTGCTGTCACATTGTCATTGCCAGATTTGTGAGCAGCACACTTGACCACTGCCAATTCTTTTGGTAACTGGATTGCTTCCAGTAATTCCTGTACCACTTTTCCATTTCTAATAGGAGTACCGGAAGAAGTCAGGAACTCTCTTTGCAGCCATAATTGGCCGAAGTCATGCACAACCCCGTAACCCTATTGGTTATCAGTATATATGGTTACTCTTTTATTTTTCCCAAATTTACAGGCTTTTGCCAATGCAATCAATTCGGCTACTTGTGCAGACTTTACTCCAAATAGATAGGATGCTTCTATGGCACGTGATATTGTAACTACAGCATAGGCAGCACTTAGGCCACCATCCTCATGTCTCAGACATGAGCCATCTACGAACAACTTGAAATCTTCTACAGGCAGAGGCATTTCCTTGATATCTGGGCGTGGTTTGGTACTAAACTCAGTCAGGTCAATGCAGTCATGCTCGACCTCTTCCTTTGCTTCTGCAATCAGTGAATTTGGTAGTAGGGTAGCTGGATTCAGTATGTTACACCGAGTAATGGTTACATTTGCTGCACCCACAAGGATTCTCTCATACTTAGTCAGCCGACTAGGTGTGAGATACTGGGTTTTAGTTCGAGTCAGTAGGATTACAACTGCATGTGGAACATACACAGTTACAGGATGTCCCATAATGATGGATTCACTCTGTTCAAGACTCATGCAAGTTGCAGCTACTGCTTTCAGACATCCAGGTAATCCAGCAGCCACTGGATCCAAAGTAGCAGAGAAATATGCTACTGGGCGTCTAGTCAAACCATGCTCTTGAGTTAGGACTGACAGTGCACATTTATCTCGTGTATCACAAAACAGTGCAAATTCTTTCGAGTAATCAGGCATTCCTAATGCGGGAGCTGTACACAGACATTCTCGTAATTTTGTAAAGGCTGTCATGCTTTCCTCATTCGATTCCACTGGGTCTTTTTCTCCTTTCTTTGTCATTTTTATCAAAGGTTTTGCTAGGACTGCAAATCCCACAATCCACTGTCTGCAGTATCCTACAACTCCAAGGAACATTCTGATCTCTTTCTGAGTATTGGGTAAATGCATGTTTCGAATTATTCTAATTCTTTCTGAAGTAACTTTCCTGATACCCTTCTCTATCTGGTGCCCCAGATATTTTACTGAAGAGGTACAGAACTGTAGTTTGTCAGGTGATACTTTATGTCCCCCTTCATATAAGTGGTTCAGTAAGGCAATGGTGTCAACCACACAGTCTTTCTGACTTTTAGACGCCACCAAGAGGTCGTCTATATATTGCACCAAAACTGATTCTCCAGGTAAAATCAAGGATTCAAGGCACTTTTTTAGAATCTGATTAAAGATTGAGGGGCTTTCTGTATACCCCTGTGGGAAGCGATTCCAGACGTACACATGACTGTCGAATTCAAATGAGAAAAGAAATTTGCTGTCTGGATGCAATGGGATTGAAAAGAATGCGTGACATAAGTCAATGACGGTGAACCATTCAGCATTCCATGGAATTTGATCTAAAATCACTGCTGGGTTCGGAACAATAGGACAGCAAGGAATAACGATTTTATTTACCTTGCGCAGGTCCTGCACTACCCTGTACTTACCACTAGGTTTCTTGATGCCAATTATCGGGGAGTTACAAGGACTACTCAACACTTCTTGTATGATGTTTGCTTCTAGCAATGTTTTTATTTCAATGGCAACTCCTGCTTTCACTTCTGCACTCATTTTGTATGGTTTAGTATTTGGGTAAACTGCATCTTCTTTTATGGCTATTTTAATTGGGTCAACATTTGCCATTAATCCTACATCTTTTCCAGTAAAATCCCATACATCTGGTTTCACTGTCTGTTGGAGTTCTTCAGGTAAGTCTTGTATTGTCAGTCTTTTAATTTCTGAGTCAGGTCTTATTAGCATTAATTTGTATATTCCATCTTCGTCTGGGGTTTGGATTTCGACGCCTTTTGGTGTGCAAAAGATGGTACAGTTCATTTTACACAGCAAATCACGTCCCAATAGGTTTACAGGACTGGAATCACAGACAACAAATCTATGCATTTCTTTGAAATTCCCTATTGTAATCTCTATGGGCTCGGTAACTGGGGTACTAATCAATTGATTAGATACACCCACTACTTGGATCGCTTCTCCCGAGAGGGGTAGGTTTGGAACGTCTGCTGTTCTCACAGTAGAACGGGTGGCCCCAGTGTCCAACAGAAAGGTGACATCATTTCCTTCAACCTTTCCTTCAATGTATGGCCCTGACTGGTCCACCGGCAAGGAAGCACCAAGCACACACTCCTTGTCCTCCCCCCTCAGGCACCGTCAGTAAGGTTCATCACAGAGGAAGGTATCGTTCAACAAAAATTGTGAAGTTGCTGCATTTCTATCCTCCTTTCCTTCCCAAATCTCGATGTCTTCACCCTGCTGTGCTTTGCCCTTAAAATTTGGTCTAGGTGCACGGGGAAACTGACTCTGTTTTACCTGTTGCTGGGTCTTTCTTGGTTTCTCATTCTGTGTCTGTGGATTTAAATCATTAATTTGGATGTTACCATTCTGTGCATGTGGACACTCGTCTCTCCAGTGCCCTATCTGTCCGAACCCGTGACAGGGGAACTTCTTTTTGGCCTCCTCTCGGCTCTTTTTTACTCTGGGCTTCCCTCCACCCCCAGAACCTTGATTTTGGGTATTACTATTCATTTTACTCAACTGCTTTTCTTGTTGTTCTGCTAATTTTACTTGTGCCCACATGACCTTTTCCTTTAATGCTTTTCGTTTGTCAGCCATCTCATCCTCACAATATTTGGCGTACCTTAAAACCTCATCAATATTCTTAGACAGCCAACAGATTTTATTGTCTTTGATCCATTGTGAAATTTCAGGTCTTAAACCTGTTACAAACCTGTAAATGAAATGGGTCATGTCCTTCATCTCAATGTTATCTAGGCCACTGTACGTTTTGAACACCTGTAACAGTCGTTCATAATAGGAATGCACAGTTTCATCTCTATCCTGGGTAGTTCTATCTATTCGGGTCCAATCAGTTTCTTTTGCAGGCACTTTTCCCTTCAGATGCAACATTACTTGATTGTATTTTTTCATTACCTCATCGGAAGGAGCCCCTGTAACAGGGTCCCTCGGGAATTCCTGACTAGGCCAATCAATAGCAATTGTACATTCTGTTCACAAATCTACGGGAACCACGATGTCGAAAAATCCATCCAGATCTTTCCAAAGGCATTTTTGTACCTTCACAAACCTTTCTACCTGTCTGTACCAATCTACAGGTTTTTCGCGTAATTTTGGGAAGTCATTGGTAAAGGACACAATATCCTGTCGGGACCATGGAACATGCACATACTTTCCACCTGGCACTTCTCGCATAGGATATAATTTTTCTGTCTTGTCTGTTTCTTTTAAGACATACTCTGAAGCCATCTGTTTGGATCTAATTTCCTCCTTTTTCTTTGTTCATCTGGCTTTCCATTTTTCTAATTCTCCCCATTTTTGCAACAGGTTCAATAATTCTCTGATCTGTACCTTTTTCCCTGACACATTCATATTTTCCAGATCCTGCTCTGTAGGGTTTTTGCAACGATTTAGATTTCCCAATATCTATTCCCATACTAGCCTCAGTATCCATTAATTTCTCATGGAACACTCTGGTATTACGGGTGATGCTCTTACAGATAAACAGCAGTTCTTCCTCGGAAAAGGTATTTAGTCTGTCTAACCCCACATTTCCAGCCATCAATTCTTCCAATTCTATTCTTAATTTGTAAATATCCAATGGTTTCGACTGAGGATTTGGTTTCTCTAATTCTCGACTCCATCTCTCGATTTCTTCAGGAGTCACTACAGTGGCACTTCTAGTACCAGAAGCTGACTCAACCTGCACTTCGCCTGCACTAAAAGGAGTATTTTTCTTTCTTGAACCCGTTTCTGGTTCCCTTATCGGCAAATCCATTAAGGAAATCACAGATTCGCATTCACTTTCTTGGTCATCTACAATTAAGGGCTCTTTTCTCGGCTGCACTACAGCTGGGGTAATAATTGGAGTCTTTGGACACCCCTGTTTATCCCCATACAAAGGAACAACTGGTCCAATAGTTACTGGAATTGTCAAGGCTTCAGGACTTGTATTTTGTTGGGAAATTTTCTGAATTAATTCTGTCCTCTGTTTAGCTATAGCCTCTCACTCTCTTTCCTGCAGTACTCTTGCCAGGTTTGTTTCATGTACTATTTGTGGAGTCAGGGTTGGGGCATAAGTCGGGGAAGTTGGATGCGTCATACTGGGTCCCTCACCATAGTTAGGTTTCAGGAATGGATTCCCTGTGGTTAAAGGTCTCGGCATCTCCTGATAAGGAGGTATTTGACAGCCGTCTCTTACACTTCCTGGTCTTGATCCCTCCTGGTAAGGGGGGTCTTTGGCAAGTATCCCCTACACTTGAGGATCTGGTTCCTTCATTATAAGGAGGTGGATTCTTCATGAACAAGTCCTCCAAATAATTGTCATCTGAATCCCCCCCGGTCATCAGATGATTGGTCTTTTCTGTCTTTTTCCCTCCTATGGGATCTTCTAGGGCCATCATAGGGTACAGTCCTTCTACTATCATATTCTGTCTCCATTGTTTCATTCTGTTCTCTCGGGTTTCTTGTTTCACTTTAGGATACCATTTGGTTAACCCTTTATCCATCCTAGGTTTGTCTCGCTCGAAAGCCTCTATCTCCCATTCTTCTAAGGCTTCGTACTTTGTCAATCTGGGTCTGGGATGCAAATCATTCATTCGGGTTCTCAAATTAAATAGAATCCTGCTATTAAATGTACCATCTAACGGAAATGCCAAAACTCCGTCATTCTTCGTGTATTCCACCCAATTTTCCAACCATACACAAGAGTGGTATCCTTTATCAAACATCATGAAAGATGCGGGAGTATTAGGTGGCGGAATGACAACTCCTTCTCTAGTTTTGATAGGCTTGTCTCTTTCGAAATAATTTTTCACTTTGCTTACTAGGGTCATTTTCCTCTTGTTTCCGTACATAATGTCGTATCTACGACCTTTCCACTGATCTTTTCCAAACCCTAGATATCTTGGATCCGGTCTAGTCTCCGGAGTATACGAATGCCACATATACTTTTCCACTAGGACCTTGTTTACAAAATCACTCCCAATCCAAATGCGTCTTTTATTCCTCAACAACCAATGGTTGCAAAATTTTCTGACCAATGGGTGCGCAGCCTTTTCGTGAGACAAGTTCTCACGCTTCTGCGCTCACCCCTCCTTTACAATACCAGCTCCGCTACACACCCGCTGTCTCTACCAATACCAGCGTGGCACAGAGTGACGTCAGAGCAGCTCCGCAACTGACTCCCTCCTTCACAAGGTAACGGAAACTTGATTTATTTCTTAAAGTGCAAGTGCTTAATTTAATTTACAACGTAAAACATTCGCCACTGTACTGGAGTGTCTAGAAAGGAAAGATTTGTTTTACTGCAAGTAAACCTCTTCTGTCTACTTTTCATACACTACGATAGATCTCTTCTGCCTATCCTTCACTCAAGCATTAGAGAACCTGCTACTTCTTCGACTCATCCACTCTTTCCGGGATATATACTAAGTCTAAAGTTTCACTAGCGAACTCTTTTGCTATCACTCAAGCTCCGATGAACCTACTACTCCTTTCTCGTGTGACCCTTACTAGGTTATATCACAACTGAAGTTTCATTAGCGAACTCGTTGCTATCATTTATTCAACTATTCATACAGAAACCCTAATTAGCGCTTCCAGTTCTGCCTAACCATGCACTAATTTTCCTCGAGCCACTGACCTCAGAACGAAGTGGATTCGCCTCACCACTCGCTATTCTATTCCGAGGGGATTCCAGACAAACATATAGCAATTACTAACGAGGTTTGTTAGGACATATATCAATATAGCAGCAAGAACACCAACTTAAAACATTTCATAATTTTCAAAGCAATAAAACATTTGTAAATTCATTCGAACGTTTTAACAGTAACATTTTCACAATTAGCAGCAAATAACCTACCTACTATCTTAACTAGTCCCTAACCATCCTCTGGCTACCAGAAAAATACTGATAGAGCGCGCAGGTCACCCGACTCACAAATTTTACCATATACGCACTGGGCCCATAAATTCAATCTTCCATATTTATCAATCGGGTAACCTTACACCCTACTATCAGCATCCCAGTTCCTTCCTACTGTATTTCCAATGTACCCGACTTACCACTCCACTGTTACGGGTACCTATGATCACAATGGATCAGGGAGCTAGCTGTGAAAATAAGTAAAGCAAAACAAAAATACCATATACAGTTGAATAATGTTTCTGTACTCGTAAATAACCACAAACTCAGGAAGTTTTAAGACCTTTATCTAATCATCATTATCTTCTAGTGTCATGAGCCAAAGGTTTACACCAATCAAACTATCTATCACGAGAATCATAAAAATTGTATAACTATGTATGGGAGTAAGAAACATTTAGAAATCATGAAAAATAAAGGAAGGGAAAAATAAGGAACACGCTATTTTAGATAAACAGAACTTCACAACTTCAATAAAGGCGGGTAAAGAAAGGGAACATACTAATCAAAGTAGACTTTCGAAACTCACTAACGATTCAGAGGAAATGATACTCAGACTATATGATTTATCCAGATATGCTTATTCTCTATAGGAAGGGTAAGAATGGAACAAACATATATGCAAACAGTTTTAGTATTTACTAAAGGTAGGTAGAAAAGTGGAACACGCTAATAAACAATAAAACATGAAAAATCTCATTTAAGGAGAGAAGGTTAAATGGCATATGTAAATGTATACTTCGTTCAAGACAATAGGAAAGAGTTTAGAATGACGGACACCCACATGGATTATATTTACCTAGGACAGATTGAAGAAACTAACCCTAGCCACGGGTCAGTTGGGAAAAGCGGGGACAGGACCCTCAGGGACTTAGGTTGCCGGTAGGCGAACTGGTACGGCTCATGAACAGTCAGGACAGGAAAACCCCAGGATTTGGATCAGGACCGGATTCGTCTAAGGGTACGACCAACACCTGCAGCTTCGGATGCAACGCCTGTGCTACTCCCTCTCTGCAAGGAATCTGCCAATAACCCCGATTGGGTTCTCGAATCTCCCAGCAAAGTGCTTCGCCAGCACTTAAGGTTTCCAAACCCTGATTGAGTTTGTGGAAATTACGGACAGAGTGCTCCGCAGCCCTCTGTATCAATCACCTATATAGTTCGTTGGGTCAGTGACAGGTCAGCTATTCGGACAAGTCGGACAAATTCTCTAGCTAAACCTAGGCTAGTTATACTGTTTTCGGGTCAGTGTACCACCCACTAATGTTGCAAGTGAAAAGGTCCCCAAGTTCTGATTGGACAAAGGAGAGGATTAGGTCACCATTTACCTAAGATTTTGACTTTCCCAGACTTAATATTCAGTTTTCGTACCCACCCCTTAAGTTCTATCTTCTCATGACACTAGATTTACAGAATACAATAGAGTATACAGTAGTGAAATACAATTGTAACAGTTTTAGGTACAAGTCGGCTACTGCAGCTGGGTCGTAGTTCAGGTTCCCAGGAGCATCTTGGCTTTGGCTGCCAGCTGGCTGGGTTCCACTGCCTCATGAGGTTCTTTCCCTCATCACGTGACGAGTACCAGAAAGACTTTTCAAGATGGATTCACGAGTGTTCCTCAGGCCCCAAAGAATGCAGTACATGAAAAGTAAGCGAAAACAATTTAGAAATACAGAAAAATTGAATACACTGTATACCATGAATAGGTACTCTATACCCCTTACTTTATAATAACTATAGCGTTAGGATGAGTGCGGAACAAACAGCTTTGCTAAAGCAGCTTTGCAAGCACGGAGCATATGAGAAAACAAAGCAGCCATTTTAGCAGTATTGCGCATGAGCGAACATTTCCCACCAGAACTGCAAGTGCGTCACGTCACATGGGTATGACCGACGCATGCGCAGACTAAATTCCCGCAAAGCAGCGGCCATTTTAGCAGCAAGCGTATTATGTTTTAGTAAACACATAGGCAAGCGTCACTGGGACACCCCGTGTAGTGTAAAATGTGCAATATTAGTAAGACAAACATATTTATTAGACTATTAACATTATTCGAGATTCATGAGTACAAGCAAGTCGCGTAACGTGCGAATCCTTGCTCCATCAATATTAGACGTTGTGAAAAACAAGGTAGTACCATCCTTAGAATATGGATCAGAAAACTTAGCAGTGACGTTGGCTAAGGTTGCAAAATGTACCACTTACAGCTCTCCTTTTCATTGCCAATGTGCATTTCATAGGCTAAATAAACAAGTACAGGCACCGGAAGCAATATGTTTAGCACACAAGGCTGTCTTTAAAACATTATATATGTACTAAAATCGCCATAGGGAACTGCCGACGTGAGAGTCAGTGGAGAAAAATATCTGCAACTGACTGCAACTGACTGTAGACTCCTTAGGAATCAGTGAACTTTGGACTATATCTTTATATTCACTAAATTAAAAAGTAATGTGAATAGGGCTCTTAAATAAACTTCCTATAAAGAAGATAAAGCAGCAAGAGAAATCATGGCTGAACGGTGATAAAGCAACACGGCAGATATATCTGGGTGAAGCATTCCCTGGGATACTAAACTGAAGCTGAGGTGATTAAGATTCGGGCTAATTCCAACGGTGCATTTATTGCCAAAGTGGTCCCCTAAACCCAACGGCGACCTTGTAAAAACTTAGTAACTGCAGAATAGAATCCTTGGCTCAAGTCTTTTTATGCCTTCAGTGCCCTCTTGATTGAACATAAGAAGTGTTAAGGGATTTCTTTAATTATTTTAACATCGACTCCGGCCATCGGGCTATCTATCCTCTTCTGTCTTGGGTATGACCACCCACAGGTGGGAACCAGATTTATCACATGTATTGAGGTTGCATCTGCGAGGTTAAATTAACAAAATCAATAATAGAAGAGGTCTACAAAATACAAAGGGCCTCCGTGATTAGCCACATTTTCATTTCTGTAAAGCTAGGCTAGGGCAGAACTGGTAAGAACATGATTAAGACTATTGAAATGTTGTTATTATTGACATGTTCCCAATATTTTGTATTTTCATTTTTTAAATACACCTAACAGACCACATTTTATCAATAACAAACATATAATGATCCTTCCATCAGTTATCCAACGAACACCCTCCTCTCCCTTCTACCATAGTAACACTAACACACAACACACACACTGCACACCACCATACTTTGTAACTCTTGAAACAAACCAGTCTAAGATAAACACTCTCACGTCTACTTCATTCCCTCCTACACACAACCTACACTCTACTCATAAGCACATCACCACCCCCTCTACGTCACAACCTCCTCTCACAAACACTACACAACCAAATCCAGTGCATGAAACCTATACATCAGCACCCCTTTTCACTACACCTCAAAAGCAAAACATATCACACACACCAGCACAACAAGATCTTCAGAGCACAACACCTCATAATACATACCATCACAAAATACATACATATACCCATCTTTCAAACCACATAAAGGAACAAACTCCAATGCCAAGCTTTCACTCTTCCACCACACCTAACACAGATACAGCAATACAGCACCTCTCTTCTAACCGCCTCTCATCCATTGGACAATTTAGAACATTACGACATGACACACATGCTGCACCACCTCCCCTGACTCTTACACCTTCCGCCTTAAACACACGCAAAAAATATAAGCAACATGCCACACCTCACAACTTTGCTTCCCCAAGTCTACCTCACAATAATGTTACACCACAAAAGCAACACAGCACTCCAACTCACTCTCAAACACCATCTCCAACACATACACATGCAGACCCATCAAAATGTCTTCTTAGCATGCTGGATGAGGTACACGATACAGAACAGCTACACGATTGCTATCCTAATACAGCTAATACCAGCACTAAAAACACACCTGCTACACACCCACACAATACTGATCACTCTTCTACAAAACAAAGTCCCACTATCACCAAAGGCCACTCTCTACACTGTCTACTAATAAATGCTCGATCCCTCTCTAAAAACAAGCATCACACCTACGACCTTCTCACTGATGCAAAACCAGACATACTATTCATAACCGAATCATGGTTGGGAGAGGATATGGCTCCAGTCCTGCATGAAGCCATTCCTCTAGGCTATCAAATAATCTCCCAAAATCGTATCGACAAAAATGGAGGTGGTCTAGCTGTTGTATTCAGGCAAACAATACATATCATTAAAGTTGACAACATCTCCATAAAGAATTGTGAGGCTCTTCTTACAAGATGCAATCCTACACCGTCTTCCACATGTAACTTCCTGCTCCTTTACAGACCTCCACCTAGCAAGGCAACATTCCCAGACGCACTTCTAGACACCGTTTCAAACCTGATAACAATACACTCCAACCTATGCGTTCTGGGTGACCTCAACATTTGGTTTGATAAAACCAATATAACCCATCCAAAAACAATAATCACCGACCTAGGCGCATTGAACCTGCATCAGATTGTCCACAAATCGACACACACCGCTGGACATATCCTAGATGTCATTTTTGCTAATACTGAACTAGTTACCTTTCAAACTATAACTCCAGTCACATGGTCAGACCGCCACCTGCTTGCTTTCCAACATAAAACGACACTAAGCGACTCACCTAAAACTACCTTACATCCACTGTTCCCTCCAAGCTGCGCGGATGAGCGGGCACGCACATCTATCGCCAGGAGCGCGCATTATAAATTACAACGCGCGCACTGGCAACTAAGGACCTTCGCGCCGCCGCTTTTAAAATGCGTGCGGCGCGAAAACGGTAAGATGATGTCCCTTTTTGTAAGTAATCATGTTAATCGTGCGCCCGTCAAGCGCTGCGATTAACATGATTAGTTTAACAACGGCTCCCAATCAGCCCCCTAGTTGTGCTTTATTAACAAATGAAAGGCAGCATGTCTACAACCACGTCGTGCTTGTAGACTTGCTGCCTCTCATTTGTGAAAGGCAGACAAAGCAAGCAGGGGACAGAGAACCGGAACGGGTGTATCGAAGCCGAGGGTTGTTAGGGTGAAAGCGTGAAAAAGTGCCGAGGGTTGTTAGGGTGAAAGCGTGAAAAAGTGCAGAGGGTTGTTAGGGTGATAGCAAGAAAAAGTGAAAGAGGACATGCTCTATCCCCACAGCATTAACAAGTGAAAATGAATGGCTGGCTGATTTGGGTGAGTGGAGAGATGAAGAAGGTTTAGAATGGAAGTGGCCGAGAAAGGGAAGAGGCAGCGTTTAGGTGGGAGTGAGCAGAGGAAAGAGATCATGAAAAGGAAGAGAAGAGAGTCTGGGAGAAGTAATGGCAGAACAGATGCTGAGAATGGAGCATATAATATAGTACAACGTATTATTTTTTCGTATACGTGGATGTAGCATATTCAGCTCATCTATCACTGAATATTTGGTTACTTATTTTGCTCATGCTATAATTCTAGATCCGGACACAAATGAGATGCGTGGTGTTTGGTAAAAATCCAGGCATACCGTTAATGCATACTGCTTCTGACTTATATATTGTAAGCTCATACCGTGTATGTGGTCTGACATAATGACAACAGATACTGTGCATGTAGATGTACATAGCTGTGCCGCACACTGTGCAAGCTGACTCATACAACGGACAGCCACTGTACCTTATGACTGATAAAACAGTGCCACACGCTTACTGTTTAAGGTCCTCCAGTCTAAAGTCACTGTGATGCACTGTACATGTGATTGACCTATCACATACCGTTCATGCTACCAAATGCCGCTGTAAAAGATGTTCGTGAGGACCAGGGCTATGACAGTGTTGCCTTCTCTGCCTAACACAAGAAATACATGAGCTCCGAGGTCTTGTGGTGTTGCATTTTTTCACCCCATTGATTGTGCGATAGTGCTTTTCATCAGAGATGTGTGATTATCTCGTTCCTCTCCCGGTTGGGGATGGGGATTTTGATGGTCCCTTGCCAGAGGCGCAACTAGAGTGAAATTATCGGGGGGGGGGACAGGGGGGGGGGGGGGCTAAGAACAAATTTCGGGGGGGGGGCAGGTGGGGGGCTGAATCTTTAGGCAATTGGCAGAGTCGAGCTGCAGGGGCTCTAAGAAGCGGTGAAACAACAACAAAGCCCCATTAATATGCACAAGGTCTTTTAAAGACCTGTGAAGTGCTTGGGTGCGGCTGTGAGCGGCCTGGGAAGTGTATCTTCCCGGGCTGCCACACACAAGATGGGGGGTGGTGCTGAAGCCCTTTGAGGCCAATGGGTGTTGCGCGCCTGTCCCTTGCTCACTTTGCCACTGGATTCAAGATAGCCTGGCTGATGAAGGTTTTGAACCCGAAACCGGTTCCAGGATGCTTGTTTCAGGTCCAAGGAAGACATGGCTTGGCAGTTCGGGCTGGACTGTTCCCATGAGGCACAGGGTCAGACTGATTTGCATATGGCCATGTCTGAACTGGGGTAGTGGAGAGAGCTAAAACTTTGGCATATGTATTTGCCATCTTTCAGACATGGGAACATCTGTTGCCTTTGTGAAAGGACTATGTTATAGAAGTGTGCAGTGTTGTGGGTAGATCCATCCTCGGGGCATAAAACTACAATTTCCAAGGAGAAAGTATAGCCAAGTTAATATTGGCGTATTCAAACCCCACCTATTGTCCCAGTGGAAGAGAAACCATGGACAGGAACAGAGAGAGGGATCAGATTCCCAGAGAGCTCTTCACTTTACGTTACGACATTTGTTTCCTAGTCGTCTCGCTGTTCACAGGCAGTCTCCTCAGGAGTTTCTCACTCTGGCTCCCAGCAGTTCTTGCTTCTTACAGGGCCCCTTGCATAAGTGTAGCTCAGTTCCTACTGTGGATTGCGTTATTCAGTAATTCTGTCAAAGGCGGATGTATTCGGCGAAACGTTAACATTTGGTGCTAGAATACACACCAGGTAATTCACCAACTCGTGTTCCAAAGTTTACATCGCCGATAATAAGTTGGGCGTGCTACCATACCCTGTGTATGGCTTACGGCTTTGCTTAAGATGTTCCTCAATAGGTGGTTGGGAACTTCCAAAGAAAGAATATCACGCTCTTTCCCAAAATTAACTCAATTTGATTGTGACTGTTAATACAGTGGCTGACAGTGGCTGGTGGTTATACTTACTGTGTTCGCTCTGTAGTTCTTTTTTTTCCCCTCGGCACCTTGACTCTCTACTGGTGATGACTGGCCCTCTCACTTCTGTCTCCTGACTGCATGATGCAGCAGTGCACTCTCCCATGCCCAGTGGACCGGAGTCGGCCGCCCTGGGCTGCTTGGAAATAATTCTCCAGCATGGCCAATAATTTAGCTCCTGTGCCCCCTGAACAGAGGCGGATGCCTGGACAGGTCTGAGCACCATCATGCTTTACAGGTCGTTCTTTTGGACTTGCTGGCTTTACTTTTAGGTAACACATAAGTTTGAAATCTTTGCTTAGCTTGTGTGCCGCCCAGCTGGTGTTTTGCTGCTTCTTTCTGTCTCTGCATCCAGATATATAATACAACAAGTAACATTATACCTACAGCAGTAAAATCTTATGATGGTAGCACTGTTGGAGTCTTGTGCTTTTCTAAACCCGAAGTGTACTTGCCTGTGTAACCAATTCATGTCATGGTGTGTGTATCCAACTTGCAAACCTGCCTTAAGACCCTTAACATGGCGCTGTATGTGTGGAAATGCAGTTTTTTCCCTTTTTTAAGCAAAGGTTTAGAGTGATATTTGGCGCCGCTCCCCCACGCGCGGTCTGGCTCCTGGTGCACATAGTCTTCCTTGCAGCGCACATAGACCCTACACTGCCGCCCACAGAGGGAAAAAATTAGAGGGAACATTGCTTACATCCATCCACCTATCGGCCGTGGAAAAACTCAATTTGGAACACTTGGAAACACAACTAACATCCAGTATGAATCTGGAAACCATAAATTCTGTTCAGAATCTATATGAGTGGCTACAGGAAGCTTTTGACAACCTGATACCACTCAAAACCACACAACAGAAAAAAGCGCCTTGGCGAAACATAGAAATAAAAGACATAAAACTAAAAATTATAAAGCTGCAACGTACCTGGCTCAAAACAAACGCCAAACGAGACAAACTTCCCCTACAGAAAATTAACAGATTATACAAGTCGGCTATCAAAAAAGCTAGGAAAAGGTACTATTCAGACAAAATTCAAAACGCTCAGGGGCACATTAGGATGGCGGGGGGGGCTTTGCCCTCCCGCCACCCTATCGAAAAACGGGACAGCCCGCCTTAAGGGCAGGGGTCCCGGGGGTGCCATTAGGATGTGCCCGCCACAGTGGCGGGCACATCCTGTATTCTCAGCATTGTGGCGGGCGGTGCTCTCTGCACCGCCCACCACAATGCTGACAATACATCACAGCATTTTCACCACGCGGTGCCTGCCGCTTTGGAAATGAAAATGAGGGGGGTACCCCCCGTGTGAACCCCCCCACTCACCTTCACTCACCTTCACTCTTGGGGCCCGCAGCGGGCCGCCATCTTAATGGACCCCTCAATGTGCAAATAAACAATTCTATAAAATACTCAATACATTTCAAAAACCAAATTGCTTTGAAGGAATTCATCCTGTTACTCAAGATTCCACAGACAAACTGGCAAATCATTACACGGACAAAGCAGACACGGACTCGTACTTAAAACAGAAACAAAGCACCACAAAACAACTATCCAAGAATGCTCTAATCAAGCCTCTCCGTTCCTTCCAACACATCTCACACAATGAATTTATGGACCTGGTCAAAGCATGCAGGCCTGCCAGCAGCCCTTCTCACCCCTGTCCGCCACAAACTTTCAAGACAATTTTTTTAACAACCTCTGCTGCCATTCCAGTAAGAAGAATCATCAACGATTCCTTAACTACTGGAATATTTCCAGAAGAACTCAAAAAGTGATTACTGTCTTTGCATGTGGTTGTTACAGTTTAAAATTGCAGTTTTGACCTGCCTGTGATTGCATATTTTATCACCTGTTTTGTGTTTGAAACTTGTGGTTTTCCCTGCCCATGATTGCTTGCATTTACTGTGCTGAATTGTGGGATTTGCAGTCCAACCTCTGTAGTTTGTCCCTCTCATTCCTTGGTGACAAATCTGTTTTCCCTCCAAATTTCTCCTTTGCTCTGTGCTAATACCTGTGTGTTAAAACAGTGCACCCCCAGCCACCATTTTGTGTTCACAAGCCAGTGAGGCCCGCCCCCTGCCCCCCCCCCCGCAACAGGGATATTCTACATCAGAAGGTGCTTCTGTGAGCTGTTTAAACTGTACTTAACTGGGGCCTGTGCACTTCGTTTTTTTGGTCAGCAGGGGGAGTAAAGTTTTATTCAAACAGTATTGTTAGATTTCGAGTTAGTGAAGACTTTACCTGCAGAACTCCAAAGTGTGGATTGAGCCTGTCTGTCTCCTAGGAGATTCTAAACAGGAGAAGCAGCTTCCAACTCCCTGGCCAGCAAACCTTGGCTGAGGTCGCTGGGACCTTATATGGTCTGCTAGTGGTTGGCACATGTGTACACTGATTGGTGGTTGTATCTGGTGTTTCTATTGTGTTAGGGTCATTAGTTGGGTATTTGAGGGTTCTGATTGGTTTCTGGGTCTGTGATTCAATCATTGTAGGGTTAGGACTAGGGCTAGGGTTAGGATGTCTATTGGAAGTAGGGACTAGGGCTTCCTATGTTATTGGTTGTTGGGAGTAGGGTGGGACTAGGGCTAGGGTTAGACCTCTAATTGGAAGTAGCTATTTAGGGCTTCTGGTGTGATTGGTAGTTGGACTAGTTGTGGGACTAAGAGTAGGGTTAGGCTTTCTATTGGAAGTAGGGACTAGGGCTACCTGTGCCATTGGCTGCTTGGACTTGGGTTGGGACTACTGGTAGGGCCTTTAATTGGAATAGAGATCAGGGTTTTTTAACTGATTGGGTGCTTGGACTAGGGCCAACGATTGGCTGTAAGCAGTGTTCCCTGGAAGTTGCGCGGTTGGGCGCCCGCGCACATCAGTGCCCCCGATCGCGCACTGCTGTGTCTGTGGCGCGCACATAAATCTCCGAGAGCATTCGCGCTACCAAACAGCGTGACAAACCGGCATTTCTAACATAATGAGGAAGAGGCATTTAGCAAGTGCTCCCTCCTCCTCGTGTGCTTTTGTTTAAAGCATTCGTGTTAATTGCAGAGCCCATCACGAGCTGCGATTAACATGAATGCTTTAAACAAAAGCACACAATATGCCCCGCAGCCACACTCTGGAGAACAAAAGAAATGCAGCACCAAACACAGCGTGTGCTTTTAGAATCACCTAAAAGCAAACGCTGTGTTTGTAGACTTGCTACATTTAATTTCTTAATAGAGCTGGGCTGTGGGGTATGATTCTGTGCCTTTCTTTTAAAAGAAATGTCATGTTAATTGCAGCTCATGGACGCTGCCATTAACATGAAATGTTAACAAAGGCAACCCACATCTGCGCTCTTTTAAGATAAGAAATGCAGGAAGCCTACAAACGCAGCATTTACCATTGCCCTAAATCAACCTCCTTTTGAGTCACCTATCACCCCTCTCTTCTTTTTGATCACGGTTTAGCACCTTTTTCGCCCCCTGCCTCGAACCCGTTCCATCTCTAATTGCGACCCGATGCACTGAGGAATTCCAGCTCTGGATGTGGTTGATCACAAATAACACTACCGGTTTGTTGACTATGACTTTATGGTATCCCCTGTAGTCTTCCCTCCTTGGCCGGTCTGCTGAGACCCGACCTGCATTCAACCCCCTTTACTTTTTTCCCCCATTACCCTCTATGCCCCATTGATCTTGTTTTCTATATTATTTAATGCTAAAGCAACGGATGTAATTGTGCAATACAGTTATTTCCTTATTCTATACTAAGCTTTTGTAACTAATGTAACTTTGTAACACTGTTTAACCTCATGTACAGCACTCTGATACCCCCGGGTCTAGCTAGCGCTATATAAAACTCTTCAAATAAAAATAAATAAAAATTTGCTTCCAGGTGAATATGCTGAAGGGCAAACCACATAGCTGCCCAGGTTTGAGATTGCCATGTGTGACATTTTCATAATTTCAGAGTAATTATGAGCGATATGTTAATGAGTATGAGTGATACTTTCTTACAAGCAAAATCAAGCTATGAAGATGAGGAAAACATATAAATATGAAAAATTGCATTCATTTAAGGATTGGGAAACTCTGAATTAACTGGTGCACAGCGTTAGGAATAATTGTTTACTGACTTCCATTTATCAGAGGCATGTCTAAGTCATATACTTAGAATCATAAAAATATCAGAGAGCTCCTTTGCAATATATTAAATCAAGGCGTTTCACACATGTTCAGGAGCTGGTTTTTTCCGGCTGTGTGTTGTTTTGAGGCTTGTGCGTCCAGCCTTTGCCAAACAATGATTGTCAGCCTTTGTGGTGGGTCCCTCCTTCCCAGCAAAATCAGTAGAGCTTAGGGTCTTGGCCTCTCTGACGTTATGTGAGTTACATACCAACAGGGAACCAATGTCAGAGAGGCGCCAACAACATGAAACACTCAGTTACACACATTACAGGGTGCCAGTTGAGTCACATTCTGAGCACCAGGAGGCAACGCAGGCTGCAGCTGCCTGATCGTGCTCTGCCACTTAAAGGCTGGATACTTAAATTTAATTAGGCCGCGGCCGCAGATGGGAGTCAATTCAGACAGCGGTGGTGGTGCCGCTCTATTGGAGGCAGTGATGCAGACTCTGCCAAGGCTTGCCAGGAAGCTGGAGGTACTGGCAGGCTCAGCCCCGAGCCACTGCAGCTACAGCAATTCAGGTTTACCGCCGGTCCCCAGCCTTCCCCCAGTGTCGTCGAGGATGGACAGTGAGTCCCACAACTCACAGGCAGTCATAACCATGCTACGATCTCCAAATCATTAGCCATATCACACTGTGCAATTAGCGGGACACCCTGCAGTAGCCGCATGCCTGTTTTGCCATATTTGCACACAAGCTTGAATACACACCGCCTGCCAGCACCCAATGCGCACCATAATACAAGCCGGCAGTCTGGCAAGCGCCTGAGGTAAGAAGGGGAGGCACACAAACAAAGGGGGAATGTCAGGGGGATGAAGGGGGACATCAGACAAACGTGTGTGATGTACCTCAGACAGCAGGCTCTGCAGCTCCTTCTCCCGCGGCCCTGCAGTATTCGGTCTCCAGTGCAGCTCCTGAATGTATTGCAGGACTGTGTAGGCGACGGGAAATGAGCACTGCCGAAGACGTGGCACGTAGCAGGGCTAAAGGGCTGCTTAGCGGTGGGGCTGTTGAGGCTGCCACTGCACCAGTGTCTCTCACTCTTCTCAGTCTTCCTTGGCTGCAGCAATGAATAATTGAATTTGACAGGGAGCTGACAGTACACAGTCTGTGGCTTGGGCTGGTGTGAGCTGCAGTAAGCAGCGCGATGCTGAGATCGCCAACCTTGAATTTGGCGCCGCCTGCATAGTTTTCAACGGATCTATGACAAAATATAGAAAGACAAAATATCAACCTACAAAAATATCGTAGCAATAATATCGATGTCAACAATATCGACATCCTATCTACAAAAAGGTAAGTACAAAAATTTCGAAACAAAAATATTGATGTCAAAAATATCGTTTTTTTTTAAATATCGTTTAAAAAAAAAAGTAAAATGAATTAAAAAATACCTAAAAATATAATAAACATAGTTAAACATATTTTATATTATTTAAAATTAATAAGTAATATACATAATGTAATAAAAAAATATTAAACAAATACATATAATAGATAATATATATACTTACTTAATAATCAGTTTTAATAATTATTGTACTAACGTATAAATAATTAAAAATATTATAAATTAAAAATTCAACTATAAACATAACATAATAACATAAATAAAAATGTAATAATTATACAAAACAAATTTTTAAAAATTATTTACTTTTAATATTTCTAAAATTAATTATATACTACATTAAATAAAACAAAACAAAAAATATTAAATAACAGAGGAAATAAAATACTATTCCAACTCCCAAAAAAATAAGAGTAAGGAAAATGTTGCATAGCGTAGGGGTAAAAATTACTATTCCCACTCCAGAGAGTGCAACAGTAGGGAAAATGTTGGATAGTGTAGGGGTAAAAATTACTATTCCAACTCCAGAGAGCGCAACAGTTGGGAAAGTGTTGGATAGCGTAGAAGTAAAAATTACTATTCCAACTCCAGAGAGTGCAACAGTAGGGAAAGTGTTGCATAGTGTAGGGGTAAAAATTACTATTCCCACTCCAGAGAGTGCAACAGTAGGAAAAACGTTGGATAGCGTAGGGGTAAAAATTACTATTCCCACTCCAGAGAGTGTAACAGTAGGGAAAACGTTGGATAGCGTAGGGGTAAAAATTACTATTCCAACTCCAGAGAGCGCAACAGTAGGGAAAGTGTTGGATAGCATAGAAGTAAACATTACTATTCCAACTCCAGAGAGTGCAACAGTAGGGAAAGTGTTGGATAGCGTAGAAGTAAACATTACTATTCCAACTCCAGAGAGTGCAACAGTAGGGAAAGCGTTGGATAGTGGGAGGGTAAAAATTACTATTACAACTCCAGAGAGTGCAACAGTAGAGAAAGCGTCGGATAGCGTAGAGGTAAAAATCACTATTCAAACTCCAGAGAATGCAACAGTAAGGAAAGCGTTGGATTGCGTAGGGGTAAAAAATACTATTCCAACTCCAGAGAGTGCAACAGTAGGGAAATTGTTGGATAACGTAGGGGTAAAAATTACTATTCCAACTCCAGAGAATGCAACAGTAGGGAAAGCGTTGGATAGCGTTGGGTTAAATATTTCTATTCCAACTCCAGAGAGTGCAACAGTAGGGAAAGCATTGGATAGCGTAGAGGTAAAAATTACTATTCCAACTCCAGAGAGTGCAACAGTAGGGATAGCGTTGGATAGCGTGTGGGTAAAAATTACTATTCCAACTCCAGAGAGTGCAACAGTAGGGAAAGTGTTGGATAGCGTAGGAGTAAAAATTACTATTCAAACTCCAGAGAGTGCAACAGTAGGAAAAGTGTTGGATAGTGTAAGGGTAAAACTTACTATTCCAACTCCAGAGAGTGCAACAGTAGGGAAAGTGTTGGATAGCGTAGACATTAAAAATAACATACTTATAAATAAATGTATATTTTAAAATATTACAAATATCGTTTATTAAATAAATCTAAACTATTTACAAATACCAATAAATAATAATTAAAAAAAGTATTACCAATTAATAATTAATATCCAATAAATTAATTACCTATACACAAATATAAATGTAATAACTACTTCATAACATATCAATTACTCCACACACTATTACCCTATGAGCGCACAACAAACACCAATAATACAATAATACACTTAACATAATTATCAATTAATACATTAATAAAAATTAATTACCAATTAATAAATATTAATTACCAATTAATTATTAATTAAAAATCATATAATTACCAAAAACAATTAACAAAAAAAGTATTACTTAATTATATTTAAATTACTTCCCACCCTATTCCCCTATAAACCCATAACCCACTACAGAACATAATTATCAATCAATACATTACTAATTCATAAAAATTAATTACCTATTAATTAATCATTAATTTATATTTCCTAATAAATTACTAATTAATTTACTATAATTAAATTACTTCCCACCCTATTCCCCTGTAAACCCATAACCCGCTACAGAACATAATTATCAATTAATTAAAATAAATTACTAATTAATAAAAATGAATTACATCTTATTCAATAATTAATTTATAATTCCTAATAAATTAATAATTAATTTAGTATAATTAAATTACTTCCCACCCTATTCCCCTATAAACCCACAACCCGCTACGGTACTAAAATACAAAATGTACTTACATTACATTAAAATAAACAATAATAAATATTAAATACATAATAATATACATAAAAATCATATAAAAACCGATATTAGTAACATGGATATTACTAACATAGATATTAGTAACATCGATATTACTTACATAGATATTAACAAAATCGATGTTACTTACCTTCGATATTACTTACATTCGATATTACTTACCTTCGATATTACTACTTCGATATTATTGTACTTCTATATTAACAATTCGATATTTTGACTGCCTACCGTTTTCAACAAACTCAACTCCTGCTGGCAGCAGGGTGTGACACAGTATAATGAATTATTTCTGCTACATTGTAGCAGTGAGTGTTAGCCTTCAGGCGAGC
This sequence comes from Lissotriton helveticus, assembly GCF_964261635.1. Classification (NCBI taxonomy): domain Eukaryota; kingdom Metazoa; phylum Chordata; class Amphibia; order Caudata; family Salamandridae; genus Lissotriton; species Lissotriton helveticus. Next base: position 939,340,668 of record NC_136070.1, read on the forward strand.
TCCAAGCCTGCCTGCGCCCACCACGGTAGGCGCGCTGCAAGCTGCCACATTTTTAGGCAGCCTTCAGTACAGTGACAGATGCGGACACACTGACTATGCATATGCCTGACAATTCATTCCAGTGCGGTAATGCGGAGCACCACACTGAAATGCGTTAGTCTAACGCCTGATACGTGGTACTTGGCAGGACTAAAACCATTTGTCTCAGTGCCATGCAGTTTCTGTCATCTGCACTTCTCCCTTTTTCCACAAGAGCAGTTAAGCATGAATGGCAAAATATCCTAGTGTGCAAATGTTTTCTATATAATTCTGGTTCTGCAATATGTACAGCATAATGCATCATCTGCGGCAGAATTTGACGATATTAACTAATACATCGTTTGTAGCTCAAATGGATCAAATGTTGCTAAAAAATGTGAATTGTGTTTCTGCAAAGTGGACGGCCCTTTGCAAAGGTTGACTGATCACCTTTGTCACTGCTGGATTTGTATGTTACACTTGTACTACTACTAATAAGGCAACATTTTTCCAGAGACTGTTAGCGTCTGTAAAAATGTAAAAATAATAAAGTATCAGAAAATATACTGCATTACATTCCAGGCTCTTTTTTGCTGCATAATTTAGTTAACACTGCGGCATAATTTTGTCCTCCATTGGTGCATAATTCCAGTGGCCCCAAAGCAGGCAGCACATGTTAAAAGTGCTTGAGCATGAAGCAAAGAGACTGTGAAGATTGTGAACTTAGTTTGGTGTGCTTGCTAATCATGCATTGTCAACCCCTGGTGAGTTACAGCTACTACTGCTGAAACAAGGCCAACGGAGGGACCAATGGGTGAGGCGGGCTGGCCTCAAGGGCAATGGCGGAATGAGCGCTGGTGGAGCCCTGTGCAACAATGTTTGTTGGTGCCCTCTCAATGACTCCCTCCGCCACTGATTCCCTCACTACCACCCTTTAACAGTACCCCTCAAGTCTCCATAACCATACTCTCGCTCAGATGAATTTAACTTGATTTACAGCGCCGCTCATACCAGTGAAGGGTGGCAGAGCACTTTATATCACACTTCTTACACGGAGACAATTATTCATATGTGTGTAAATCTTTGTATAGGAAATGTTTTTTTTTTGTAACTATTTTTATTATAATAAAAGAAACATAGAAAAACAGACAAGGCAATATAACTGTAGTACATCAATCGGGCGAGTGCTCAAGGCGGACGGGAGATACACAGTAGTATGATACAGGAGTTGTTGTACACAGATGAGGGGGCCAGAAGCAGGAAACACAAAATCAAGAACAAAATACGCTATACTACATCAGGAATGTCGGGTCAGGGAGACTGGGGGGGACTAGAGATCTCCGTGAGAGGGGGCGTACATATATCTCCCCGGTACAAGTTCCATTGATTCCAAATGTTCCCCCATTTCCTGGGTCTGCCTCTCGCCACATATACAGTCTTCTCTCTAAACATGCACCAGTCCATGTTCTCTTTCCAGGCCGTCACTGTGGGGGGCCTTTGGGATCCGTAAATCTGTGCAATGTCTCTCTTAGCAATCATATTACCAAGGGTCATCCATCGTAGCTGCGACACATCATAGTCATTTGGCCCCCATACATTCATTAAACATCGTCGGGCCTCTGGCAACATCACACCTGTTACTTCATTCATCACCTTATGTATACGGTTCCAGAAAAGCACCATCTCAGGACATTTCCAAATTATGTGGAGAAAGGTACCAAGCAGACCACAACCACGCCTACACAAGCCATCCGTCGAATAGCCCATACGGATCAGGCGGGGGCCGGTAACATAAATCCGATGAAGGATTTTAAGCTGTACCAGGCGGAGACGGGCCGGGATTGCGACCTCCTTGGGAGAGGAGATCGCAGATTGCCAGTCCTTGTCGTCTAATTCAATACCATCCGCAATCTAGGTCGCCCTGAGGTGCTCGAGCAAGCTCGAGCGATCATTGATCATCTTTTTGTAGATCAAAGAAATAGTGCTATCCGGCACATGACCATCTAATATACGATCTTCGAGGGGGGAGGATTCCGGAACGTCGCTACCCACGGGGAAAACCGAATTCAACGCGTGGCGAACTTGAGCATAGCGGAAGAATTCCCTATCACCTAGCTTATATTCCGCCTGTAGTTCTGCGAAAGTCTTTATCCTGCCCTTAACCCAGAGATCACGCACTTTACTGATGCCAATCATATCCCATTTCTCGAATCCTTTCGTTCTCCACAGGCAACCCAGTCTCGCAGAAGCTTAAAGCGGAGTCGGGCGGGTCAATCGATCCCTCCAGCCCATAGCCGTGGTCGCACTATGCCACACTCGTACAGCTATCTCCGTGGGACCCGAAAGCTGTAAGCGAGAGGATCCAGAATAGAGCTCCCTGTTATAGTCTCCCTCAGTAACAGCCATCTATCCATTTCAAACGCTGGATTCAACGCCGGGCCATACATCCCGTGGTTAATTGCAACAAGTTGGGAAGCCCAATAATACCGCTTGATATCCAGAAGTGCTATACCGCCGTCATACCAGGGAAGCGTTAACTTTGGAAGAGCGATACGCGAATGCCTGCCCCATATCAATTGCCCCTGTAAGGATTCTACCTCTCGGAAGTACCTCAACGGAATCACATCAAATGTATTCTGGAGTGCATATAAAAACCTCGGTAAGGACATCATTTTAAAAAGAGCCGCTCGCCCCAGTGGAGACAATGGTAATTTACGCCAACTCACTACGTCCGATCGTAAACGTTGAAGCGGGGGAAGTAGATTACGCTTGTAGCGGACTGCAGGGTCCAATGATATAAAAACTCCCAGATATTTAAAACCAGACTGCGACACCTGGATAGGACATCCACGCGGCAGGAGGGGGACGCCACCAGCGAGCACGTATATATGAGACTTGGTCCAGTTAATAACGAGGCCGGAGTTTTTCCGGAACGAGTTAAGCACGTCGAACAATACATTTAGAGATTTTTGAGGCGACGTGAGGTACAGCAAAATATCGTCCGCATATAGCGATATGCGGTCCTCAAAGTTCGGAGTCCAGTGTATACCTCTCATCGAGGGCTCCCACCGTAGCCAGGCAGCGAGAGGTTCCAAAGCGAGGGCAAAGAGAAGCGGAGACAGAGGGCAACCCTGCTGTGTGCCTCTCCCAAGAACAAAGGGCCCAGAGACCCGGCCATTTACCACAACCTGTGCCAGTGGTGTCTCATACAGAAGTTTTACCCAACTAATAAATCCAGCGCCAAAACCAAACTTTGCAAGTGCAGCCCAAAGATACGGCCATTCGATTGTATCAAAGGCCATCGTGGCATCCAGGGACGCCAAGATGGCCGGTTCATGCAGTGACGTCACCCTCGCGAGAACACCATGCAAGCGCCGCAAATTCAAGGCTGTGTTACGATTTGGGATGAAGCCCGACTGATCCGGATGGATCAGCTCACTGACTACTTTTATCTGGCGATTTGCGAGCAGCTTGGCAAGAATCTTAGGCTCAGCATTTAGGAGTGAGATAGGCCTGTAGGATGCACAGCGGTCCCGTGGCTTTCCCTCCTTATGGATCACCACAATAGTCGCAAGGCGCTGATCACGAGGAAGGGAGCCAGTCTCCCGCGCTGCTAAAAACATATCTCGGAGATATGGCGCTAGCGTGTCAGGGCGCAGCTTATACAGTTCGATCGGAAGACCATTAGGGCCCAGAGCCTTTCCGGAGCGAATAGAGCGCACTGCAAGAGCTACCTCGTCAATTGAGGGTGCAGCATCCAACCAGTCCCTATCGGACTCAGACAAACAAGGCAACAAACAAGGCAACGCGATATCCCTTAGCAACAAATGAGAATCCTCCTCGGGCCTATCAGATACCGGAGAATAAACTTCTCGGAAATAATCAGCAAAGCATTCAACAATGTCAACCGGGTCGGTCACTCGCATACCATCAGATCTCTCAATCACTGGAATCACACGGCTTGCCCTCTCCTTTCTATCCAGCCAAGCAATCAATTTCCCTGCCTTATCGCCCACATCATACAATCGTCCCTGCTGTTCCCTACTCATCATCTTAGCTGCGTCGGTAACCAAATTCTTATATTCGAGTTGCTTGAGACTGAGGACGTGAAGCGTGTCTCGGTTAACCTTCCGCATTCTCCAACTCAGTAATTTCAGTCTCAAGACGGACAACTGCCTCATTTCTACTTTTCTTAGCACACCCAATTAACGACAATGCTTGTCCCCGGATGAGCGTCTTAAAAGCTTCCCACAGCGAGACAGGCGAAGACACAGACCCCACATTTTCTGCGAAGTACAGATCCAATGACTTAATCAGTTCAGTACGGGTTTTGGGGTTGTGAAGATACCATGGATTAATCGGGGCTACCCTACCTTCAGCGCCTATATTCATATTTATCTGAAACCATAGAGGGGAATGGTCTGATATACCTCGAGCTAGATGTCTAATCTCCCCAATTGATGAAGACTGGGCCGCCGGTATCAGGATGTAATCCAATCTAGAAAGACTACCATGTGCGCCTGAGTGGAAAGTGTACTGCGCCCGTTCTGGATGCATCAACCTCCAACAATCCACGAGCCCCAACGCTTCTAAAAATTCACCCAACCAAGATTATGCACTCGTGAGGTCTCTGGGGGGATAGCGATCCTCCCTCCCGGAGACAACTGAATTAAAATCACCACCCAGTATCAGGACACCATCTGGGAGACCCAAAACAACTCGTCCCAAGTCTGCAAATGTAGTGGTTTGTAAGCCAGGTGGGACGTACACCGATATCAGTGAGATAGTTTTCCCCTCCCACCTGCCTGTGAGTGCAACATATCGCCCCCTAGCATCCAGAACTATGTCATCGATTTCCAGGGGAAGAGAAGTCCTGACCAAGATACCCACCCCTCTAGAACTAGAGGTGAACCCAGAATGAGCAGCGAGACGATATCCCCGCCTGTTCAGAGCGTAGCAATCATTTCCAATCAAATGAGTCTCTTGTAGTAGCACAACATCAGGGGAAAGGCGTCGCAACATCTGCAAGACCACCCCCCTCTTTATCCGGTCTCCCAACCCATTCGCATTCCAGCACAGTAGTTTCAACCCCCTACCCCCGTCCGAACCCACGATGATCTCCCACCTCATAACGAGCACCACACCAAAGTCCAAAGTCGTAACAGTTTGTTGCCTTGAAGAAGAAAGAAAATGAAACACTCCCAACATACCCCCCTCCCCCCAACAATACCCCAGCACAACTCCCCCCACCCTGCACCCCTGCATAGCCTCAAAAGCCACCCCAACTTGCAGTGTGCCTGTCGCCGTAGCAAAAAAACTAATCTACACAAAGAAACCCAGAGGAGGAAAGGGTCCCTCTTTCCCCGCCGCCTCCGGGGATGCACTTAAAGGCAGACGATCACAGAAGTCAGCAAGCCACAGTTGTCCATTGTGTTCATTGTCCGGGACTCAGGCGCCATTGTTCATTCTTGTTCCAATAGTCCCCCTTCAGCGCCACCCGAGTGTTCCTTGCGATCGCGACGGGTAGGCAAAGTATCTAGCCAGTCACTCACTCCCTCGGGCGATCAAAAAAGAGTGTCCGATCCTCATATTCCACACGCAGCCGGGCCGGGAACAGCATCGCATACTTCAAGTCCATATCCCTGACACGCCTTTTCACCCCTTGAAATCCCATTCTTTGCTTCTGGACGGACTGGGAAAAATCTGGATAAAAGTTCACTGTGGTGTTTTCGAACTGCGTAGGACCACCCGTCCGCGCAGCCTGCAAAATGGCGTCCCGGTCTCTGAAGTTAAAAATTCTGGCGATGATCGGTCGCGGAGGGAAACCTGGCTTCGCTTGTCCTCCCGGCACTCTGTGTGCGCGTTCTACTGCAAAGTATTTACTCAGTCCCTTGGGGGTGAGGTGATTGAGGATGAGGTCTTCGACACGAAGATCAGTGGACAATGATCCAGAGTTCTCCGGGACCCCAATAATACGCACGTTATTGCGCCTTGCACGACCCTCAAAATCCTCCAGACGACGAGCAAAGAAATCGTTGGCGAATCTCAAGTTGCGTACTTCCGTTTGCAAGTCAGACATGTCCGTCGTGAGGCTGGAGGTCTTCAAATCTAGAGATTTGACCTTCTCATTTATCTTCGCCAAATCCGTTCTGATAAGATTAACGTCGATGGCCACTGTGTCTAGCTTCAGGGCCAGGGCCTCGTATTGCTGGCCAATAGATGTCTTGATGCCAGCAATGGCGCCCATGACGTCTTGTAACGTTAGATCCGCCGACACAGTAGGGTCATCAGTTGCCTCTTCCCGGACCTTCGGTGTGCCACCGGGTGATCCTTTAGGATGAGTGTAACGGTCCATAACATTCGTTTGGGTTGCACCTCCTTGGAAGGTGGTCTTGACTTTCCGTTTGTCACCCTCGGGCTTGCCTGTCATGGCGGGCTGGGTGCCCCGGAGGGACGCTTGAGATCTGGTCCAAATGGCTCCTCAGAGTTCACCCACGGGATCACCAAAGGCAGATAAAAGCCAATGTAATTCCACAGCCAAGTACTCGCTGGCCCCAGGCCCAGGTAATGAGCACGGGAGCCAGCGGCGCCCAGTGTCTGTCTCGGTGAGGAGGAACGCCAAGCAGCAAAAACAAAACCGAAAGTTAATTCGGGCCATGATCTGGACCCCTTTAGCCGGTGTTGTTGAATTACTGCCCGGGTACAGCCGCGACTCAAGGCCCAGGTAGCTCCACGGGGTAGGCCACAAAAGTGCAGGATGGCGTAGCTCAGGAACCCAAAGTCCAAATCAATTCCTGAAAGCAGCTAGTATATCAGCTGGGCTGCGCCTTCAATAACCCATCTTTGGAATCAGGATATTATTCATGATAGATGCGGGAGGCGGCGAGGGTCTCGGGAGCCCTGTGCTCACGCGGCCATCTCGGATGCACGCGAAGCTCCTCCCCTGTATAGGAAATGTTACATAAGACAAAGGACTACAAGGTGTAGGAGTGACATGACATCCATACTAGTAGGCAGTATAGTTTAATAGTGATTGGTTTGGAGAAACACACTGAAATTAGAATGTAATATCATGATTGTTGGTTCTCTTTAATAACCAGAATTCATTTCTATTCAAATTAACCCTTTTTGCAAAAATAGGGTAATCAGACTGGGGAAAACATGAAAGTTAATAGCTCACTGTTCTATTTTAGGATTTTGACTTATAAACTGCAAGTATCAAAAGGATCTCACTGACAAAAGCAGTAACCCACTGACCCATTTACATTATGTGATCTGCATGGTACATGTTATTTGCAGCATGCACATTAACCCTCTGAGCTACCTTTCCATGAGTCAAAACTTCCACTTGACAAATATCCAGCTATCTCTCCGAAAAATATTAATCACCGGAGTTATCATGACATTTTTATTGTTGCCTAAAATTGAGAGCGGCCAGGCCTGCTCAGCGCTGTTCATGAATATTCTATATCTGACGCATAGCATTTTAAATTTTAAGACGCAGTGGCATGCTCATATATGTTAGACAATTTTAGCATACGGGTGCTGCCTCATTGGCAGTGTACCTCAATTGCAGTATTGTCAGAGGGGCGCTAGAATATGGGAATAATGCATTTTAATGCTGTGACGTGGACACTAGCATTAAAATGCGTTAGTCGAAAGCCTGGTGCGGCCCTACCTAACCCAGCCCGGAAACTGCATTTGTTAACGTTTTCATGTTAATCGCAGTTTCCATTATGAGCTGAAACTAACATGAAAACTTGAACAAATACACACAATCAACCCACAGCCCAGCTCTATTAAGAAAAGAAATGCAGCAACATAGCTGCCAAGGTTGCAAATTGACATTTGGGACGGTTTCAAACCTGCCTTAAAACATTCACTTGGATCTGTACGTGAAAAGTGAGAGTGATATTTGGTGCTGCACCCACACGTGGGGTCTGGTAACTGGCGCACATAGCTTGGTTGCGGTGCACATAGACCTTACACTGCCGCACACAGAGGAAAAATATTAGAGGGAACATTGGTTGTAAGGTCCTGGTCTATTGGTTCTAGATGTTAGGGCTAGTGTTGTGATTGAATAGTGTTAGGGCTAGGGTTCCCATTGGCTGAAGGGTTCACCTGATTACTAGGGCTATAGAAAAGGCCAGGCTTGGGGCGTCTCAGCTAAGGGCGGAGAGGACAAGGGTAGTTGCCTGTTTGAGCCTGTTAAGGGCGGAGAGGACAAGGGTAGTTGCCTGTTTGAGCCTGTTAAGGGCGGAGAGGACAAGGGTAGTAGCCTGAGCCTGTTTGAGCCTGTTTGAGCCGGTTCTGGATTCCTGCCGGTTTGAGACGTTTCGAGATTCCAGCCAGTTGAGATTCCAGCCGGTTTGAGCTGGTTTGAGCTGGTTTGAGCCAGTTTGAACCAGTTTGAACCGGTTTGAGCAAGTTTGAACCGGTTTGAGCCCGTTTTAACCCGTTTCAGCCAGTTTGAATCAGTTTAAGCCGGTTTGAAGCAGTTTGAGCCGGTTTTAGCCAGTTTAAGCCGGTTTGAACCAGTTTAAACTGGTTTGAACCAGCTTAAACCGGTTTGAGCCAGTTTGAACCAGTCTGAACCAGTATAAACCAGTTTAAACCAGTTTGAACCAGTTTAAACTAGTTTGAGCCGGTTTGAACCAGTTTGAACCGGTTTACGGTTTGAGCCAGTTTGAACCAGTTTGAGCCGGTTTGAACCAGTTTGAGCCGGTTTGAACCAGTTTGAACCGGTTTGAACCAGTTTAAACCAGTTTGAACCGGTTTGAGCTGGTTTGAACCGGTTTCAAACCGGCTCAAACTGGCTCCGTTTGAACGGGTTTGAGCTGGTTTGAACTGGTTTGAACCAGTTTGAACTGGTTTACGGTTTGAGCCGGTTTGGGACTAGGGCCAGAAATGCTGCCCTTTTTCTCATTTAGAAATACCCAGCCCACACCATCCACATCCACGAACAGAGCAAGACACTCAAACTAAATGTACACCACGCACAACAATATGCACAGATGAATGTACCAGCATGCCCCACCAACCCAACCAAACCACATCTACACACCCTACTATACCAACTACCACACTTATCCACCATCACCCACAAACAGTACACAACTCTATCCTATACCACTAACCAATACACTCATCACTAACACAATACCAATCAACACCGTACATAACTACATCCCATTCAGACACACTCTTCCTGCTGTAATTACACCTAACAGACCACCTTTTATCAATAACAAACATATACTGATCCTTCCATCATTGTCCAACAAACACCCTCCTCTCCCTTTTACCATAATAACACTAACACACAACACACACACTGCACACCACCATACTTTGTAACTCTTGAAACAAACCAGTCTAAGATAAACACTCTCACGTCTACTTCATTCCCTCCTACACACAACCTACACTCTACTCATAAGCACATCTCCATGCCCTCTACGTCACAACCTCCTCTCACAAACACTACACAACAAATCCAGTGCATGAAACCTATACATCAGCACCCCTTTTCACTACACCTCAAAAGCAAAACATATCACACACACCAGCACAACAAGATCTTCAGAGCACAACACCTCATAATACTTTACCATCACAAAATACGTACATATACCCACCTTTCAAACCACATAAAGGAATAAACTTCAATGCCAAGCTTTCATTCTTCCACCTCACATAACACAGATACAGCTATACAGCACCTCTCTTCTAACCGCCTCTCATCCATTGGACAATTTAGAACATTACGACATGACCCACATGCTGCACCAGCTCCCCTGACTCTTACACCTTCCTCCTTAAACACACGCAAAAAATATAAGAAACATGCCACACCTCACAACTTTTCTTCCCCAAGTCTACCCCACAACAATGTTACACCATAAAAGCAACACAGCACTCCAACTCACTCTCAAACACCATCTCCAACACATACACATGCAGACCCATCAAAATGTCTTCTTAGCATGCTGGATGAGGAACACGATACAGAACAGCTAGATGATTGCTATCCTAATACAGCTAATACCATCACTAAAAACACACCTGCTACACACCCACACAATACTGATCACTCTTCTACAAAACAAAGTCCCACTATCACCAAAGGCCACTCTCTACACTGTCTACTAATAAATACTCGATCCCTCTCTAAAAACAAGCATCACACCTACGACCTTCTCACTGATGCATAACCAGACATACTATTCATAACCGAATCATGGTTGGGAGAGGATATGGCTCCAGTCCTGCATGTAGCCATTCCTCTAGGCTATCAAATAATCACCCAAAATCGTATTGCCAAAAATGGAGATGGTCTAGCTGTTGTATTCAGGCAAACAATACATATCACTAAAGTTGGCAACATCTCCATAAAGAATTGTGAGGCTCTTCTTACAAGATGCAATCCTACACCGTCTTCCACCTGTAACTTCCTGCTCCTTTACAGACCTCCACCTAGCAAGGCAACATTCCCAGACGCACTTCTAGACACAGTTTGAAACCTGATAACAATACACTCCAACCTATGCGTTCTGGGTGACCTCAACATTTGGTTTGATAAAAACCAATATGACCCATCCAAAAACAATAATCACCGGCCTAGGCGCATTGAACCTGCATCAGATTGTGCACAAATCGACACACACCGCTGGACATATCCTGGATGTCATTTTTGCTAATACTGAACTAGTTACCTTTCAAACTATAAATCCAGTCACATGGTCAGACCGCCACCTGCTTGCTTTCCAACATAAAACAACACTAAGCGACTCACCTAAAACTACCTTACATCCATCCACCTATCTGCCGTGGAACAAACTCAATTTGGAACACTTGGAAACACAACTAACATCCAGTATGAATCTGGAAACCATAAATTCTGTTCAGAATCTATATGAGTGGCTACAGGAAGCTTTTGACATCCTGATACCACTCAAAACCACACAACAGAAAAAAAGCGCCTTGGCGAAACATAGAAATAAAAGACATAAAACAACAAATTAGAAAGCTGCAACGTACCTGGCTCAAAACAAACTCCAAATGAGACAAACTTCACCTACAGAAAATTAACAGATTATACAAGTCGGCTATCAAAAAAGCTAAGAAAAGGTACTATTCAGACAGAATTCAAAACGCTAAATGTGCAAATAAACAATTCTATAAAATACTCAATGAATTTTGAAAACCAAATTCCTTAGAAGGAATTCATCCTGTTACTCAAGACTTCCCAGACAAACTGGCAAATCATTACACGGACAAAGCAGACACGGACTCGTACTTAAAACAGAAACAAAGCACCAGCACTAACCCTTGTACAAAACAACTATCCAAGAATGCTCCAATCAAGCCTCTCCGTTCCTTCAAACACATCTCACACAATGAATTTATGGACCTGGTCAAAGCAAGCAGGCCTGCCAGCAGCCCTTCTCACCCCTGTCCGCCACAAACTTTCAAGACAATTTTTTTAACAACCTCTGCTGCCATTCCAGTAAGAAGAATCATCAACGATTCCTTAACTACTGGAATATTTCCCGAAGAACTCAAAAAGTGATTACTGTCTTTGCATGTGGTTGTTACAGTTTAAAATTGCAGTTTTGACCTGCCTGTGATTGCATATTTTATCACCGGTTTTGTGTTTGAAACTTGTGGTTTTCCATGCCCATGATTGCTTGCATTTACTGTGTTAAATTGTGGGATTTGCAGTCCAACCTCTGTAGTTTGTCCCTCTCATTCCTTGGTGACAAATCTGTTTTCCCTCCAAATTTCTCCTTTGCTCTGTGCTAAGACCTGTGTGTTAAAACAGTGCACCCCCAGCCACCATTTTGTGTTCACAAGCCAGTGAGGCCAGCCCCCTGCCCCCCCCCCTGCAACAGGGATATTCTACATCAGAGGGTGCTTCTGTGAGCTGTTTAAACTGTACTTAACTGGGCCTGTGCACTTCGTTTTTTGGCCAGCAGGGGAGTAAAGTTTTATTCAAACAGTATTGTTAGATTTCGAGTTAGTGAAGACTTTACCTGCAGAAGTCCAAAGTGTGGAGATTCTAAACAGGAGAAGCAGCTTCCAACTCCCTGGCCAGCAAACCTTGTCTGAGGTGGCTGGGACATTATATGGTCTGCTAGTGGTTGGCACAGGTGTACACTGATTGGTGGTTGTATCTGGTGTTTCTATTGCGTTAGGGTCATTGGTTGGGGCTCCAAAATAGACAGAGCAGTGATGGAGGCCGTGTGAGGAGGAGCCGCGATCCAGCCGCCTTGCCGCTGTTGCATGCTGGGACTATCGGACTGTTTGACAGCCTGTCATCCAGCGCGGCAGCAAGGCAGCAGAACAGCGCTGCGGCGAGGAAATTGATTTTTGACCGGACTGCAGGATTATCTCCACACTGTGGACTTCTGCAGGTAAAGTCTTCACTAACTCGAAATCTGACATTTTTATTGTTGCCTAAAATTGAGAGCGGCCAGGCCTGCTCAACGCTGTTCATGAATATTCTATATCTGACGCATAGCATTTTAAATTTGAAGACGCAGTTGCATGCTCATATATGTTAGACAATTTTAGCGTACTGGTGCTGCCTCATTGGCAGTGTGCCTCAATTGCAGTATTGTCAGAGGGGCGCTAGAATATGGGAATAATGCATTTTAATGCTGTGATGTGGACACTAGCATTAAAATGCGTTAGTCGAAAGCCTGGTGCGGCCTTACGTAACCCAGCCCTGAAACTGCATTTGTTAACGTTTTCATGTTAATCGCAGTGCCCATCATGAGCTGAAACTAACATGAAAACTTGAACAAATGCACACAATCAACCCACAGCCCAGCTTTATTAAGAAAAGAAATGCAGCAACATAGCTGCCAAGGTTTCAAATTGACATTTGGGACGGTTTCAAACCTGCCTTAAAACATTCACTTGGATCTGTTTGTGAGAAAATGCACCGTCTTTTCACTTTTTAAAGCAAGTTTGGAGTGATATTTGGCGCTGCACCCACACGTGTGGTCTGGTTACTGGCGCACATAGCCTTGCTTGTGGCGCACATAGACCTTACACTGACGCACACAGAGGAAAAAAAGTTAGCGGGAACATTGGTTGTAAGGTCCTGGTCTCCTATTGGTTCTAGATGTTAGGGCTAGTGTTATGATTGGATAGTGTTAGGGATAGGATTCCCATTGGCTGAAGGGGTCACCTGATTACTAGGGCTATAGAAAAGGCCAGGCTTGGGGCGTCTCAGCTAAGGGAGGAGAGGACAAGGGGAGTTTCCTGTTTGATTCTGTTAGGGGGAGAGGACAAGGGTAGTTGCCTGTTTGAGCCTGTTAAGGGCGGAGAGGACAAGGGTAGTAGCCTGAGCCTGTTTGAGCCTGTTTGAGCCGGTTCTGGATTCCAGTAGGTTTGAGCCGGTGGAGACGGTTTGAGATTCCAGCCGGTTTGAGCTGGTTTGAGCCGATTTGAGCCAGTTTGAACCGGTTTGAACCAGTTTAAACCGGTTTGAACCAGTTTAAACCGGGTTGAACCAGTTTACACTGGTTTGAACCAGTTTGAACCAGTTTACACCGGTTTGAACCAGTTTGAACCGGTTTACGGTTTGAGCCAATTTGAACCAGTTTGAGCCTGTTTGAACCTGTTTGAGCCGGTTTTAGCCAGTTTGAACCAGTTTGAGCTAGTTTGAACCAGTTTGAACCGGTTTAAACCAGTTTGAACTGGTTTGAACCAGTTTAAACCAGTTTGAGCCTGTTTGAACCAGTTTGTGCCGGTTTGAACCAGTTTGAGCTGGTTTGAGCCAGTTTGAACCAGTTTGAACCGGTTTGAGCCAGTTTGAACCAGTTTAAACCGGTTTGAACCGGTTTACAGTTTGAGACTGAACCGGTTTGAGCCAGTTTGAAGCCGTTTGAGCAAGTTTGAACCAGTTTAAACCAGTTTGAGCTGGTTTGAACCAGTTTCAACCGGTTTGAGCTGGTTTGAGCCAGTTTGAACCAGTTTAAACCGGTTTGAATGAGTTTAAACCGGTTTGAACTGGTTTACAGTTTGAGACAGTTTGAACCGGTTTGAACCGGTTTGAGCCAAATTGAACCAGTTTAAACCAGTTTGAGCCGGTTTGAACCAGTTTCAACCGGTTTGAGCTGGTTTGAGCCAGTTTGAACCAGTTTAAACCGGTTTCAACCGGTTTACGGTTTGAGCCAGTTTGAACCGGTTTGAGCCGGTTTGAGCCAGTTTGATCCAGTTTGAGCTGGTTTGAGCCAGTTTGAACCAGTTTGAACCGGTTTGAGCCAGTTTGAACCGGTTTGAGCCAGTTTGAAACAGTTTAAACCAGTTTGAGCCGGTTTGAGCCAGTTTCAAGCGGTTTGAGCCAGTTTGAACCAGTTTGAGCCGGTTTGAGCCAGTTTGAGCCAGTTTGAACCAGTTAAAACCGGTTTGAACCAGTTTAAACCGGTTTGAAACGTTTTTTTGTTTGAGCCAGTTTGAACCGGTTTGAGCCGGTTTGAGCCGGTTTGAGCCAGTTTGAACCAGTTTAAACCAGTTTGAACCTGTTGAACCAGTTTAAACCAGTGAGCCAGTTTGAACCAGTTTGAACCGCTTTGAACCAGTTTGAATCAGTTTAAACCAGTTTGAGCCGGTCTGAACCAGTTTGAACCAGTTTAAACCAGTTTGAACCCATTTAAACCAGTTTAAACTGGTTTCAAACTGGCTCAAACTGGCTCAGTTTGAGCCGGTTTGAACTGGTTTGAACCGCTTTGAGCCGGTTTGAACTGATGCGGACACGCTGACTATGCATATGCCTGACAATTCATTTCAGTGCGGTAATGAGGAGCACCACACTGAAATGCGTTAGTCTAACGCCTGATACCTGGTACTTGGCAGGACTAAAACCATTTGCCTCAGTGCCATGCAGTTTCTGTCATCAGCACTTCTCCCTTTTTTCATAAAAGCAGTTAAGCATGAAAGGCAAAATATCCTAGATTGCAAATGTTTTCTATATAATTCTGGTTCTGCAATATGTACAGCATATTGCATCATCTGCTGCAGAATTTGACAATTTTAATGAATACATCGTTTGTAGCTCAAATGGATCAAATGTTGCTAAAAAATGTGAATTGTGTTTCTGCAAAGTGGATGGCCCTTTGCAAAGGTTGACTGATCACCTTTGTCACTGCTGGATTTGTATGTTACACTTGTACTACTACTAATAAGGCAAAATCTTTCCAGAGACTGTTAGCGTCGGTAAAAATGTAAAAATAATAAAGTATCAGAAAATATACTGCATTACATTCCAGCCTCTTTTTTGCTGCATAGTTTAGTTAACACTGCGGCATAATTTTGTCCTCCATTGGTGCATAATTCCAGTGGCCCCAAAGCAGGCAGCACATGTTAAAAGTGCTTGAGCATGAAGCAGAGAGACTGTGAAGATTGTGAACTTAGTTTGGTGTAAGCATGGGCGTAAAATCCGTTCCGCTCGCGGATTTTGCGTATTTTTGGCAAATTCGCAATCCGCGAACTCTCGCTAATTTGTCGAAAATCCGTGAATTCGCTCGCGGCGGATTTTTTGCTTGGTGATACAATATTGCGGCGCGCGGCGTGGTGCACGGCGTTCACTTTCCGTCATTAAGCGTTTGCCGAGTTGTTTTTCTCGATCATATTTTGCGAGTGCTGAGGCATTTTGGATCTTGCTGCGGGATCCGGCGGGAGTTTGGCGCCCGCGAATACGTAAGCGTGGCTTGCCACCTTGCAGAGCACGCCTCGCGAGAGTTCGCAATTGCGAACACGTAGTTGCGGCGGACAGGAACAATCTCGCACTCGCGAAATAGAGATTTTGCAATTCTGCACAAGAAATCCACCAGCAAACAGCATAAACCTTCAGAAAATGATGATTTGTATCAGAATCACTCCTCAGGTTGACATTTGCATGCACTTTGTTTTTGCAAGGAGTCCATTTTTTTGGGGGGGGGGAGGAAGTGCCCCACAGTCTCCAACTTCCTGTTCCTGTCCAGCAGGCTCCTCCCAGTGCTTTCTTCATGTGCTGGTCACTTTCATTTGGACCTTGACCTGGAAGGATTACTTTTTGTGGGTGCTGCTGGATATTTGGATTTGAGGCCTTTTTGACTTTCTTTGGATCACTTTTGGATTAGAAATCAACTTTCACAAGTAAGTTTGTTTGGGGCATTACAGTTGCTGCAACTTCAATTTTGGAACTTTTTCAGAACATTAAATAAAATATATTGTGGGCAGCCACAGTATCCAGTAGGACCAGGGTTGGTTATGGGTGCATGATGCAACTGTTTTGTTGAATTTAAACACCATTGAGGCCATGGATGGGCTGGGATTGTGCTGATTTTTGTGGTTTTTGTCGTTTTTTTGGGGCTGCTGGTGGGGCCCTTTGCCCAGGGGTGGTGAGTGTTGCATGGGCCTAGTCTTTCTCTGGGGTGTCTTCTTGAATTTAAACATCATTGAGGCCATGGATGGGCTTGGATTGTGCTGATTTTTGTGGTTTTTGTCGTTTTTTGGGGCTGCTGGTGTGGCCTTTTGCCCAGGGGTAGTGGTGCATGGACTGAGTGTGCCTGTGGGGTCTCACTCTCTTTAATGTAAACATCCTGGATGGCATTGGATTGTGGTGATTTTTGGGTGTTTTTCGGTTTTTTGGGGGTGTACTGTTGATGTGGACTGGCCATGTGGGTTGTGGTGGTGGCCATCTTGAGTGCTGGTACAGGCAACATGTGCTTGGGGTGCAAGGGGCCATTTTGAAGAGAGGCAGTGTCTGAGGCCTGCACTTATTTTGCCTACTTTTCATCCATTATGCCCAGGGGTAGTGAGTGGTGCATGGGCCTAGTCTTTCGGTGGGGTGTCTTCTTGAATTTAAACACCATTGAGGCCATGGATGGGCTGGGATTGTGCTGAATTTTGTGTTTTTTTGTCGTTTTTTGGGGCTGCTGGTGGGGCCCTTTGCCCAGGGGTGGTGAGTGTTGCATGGGCCTAGTCTTTCTGTGGGGTATCTTCTTGAATTTAAACATCATTGAGGCCATGGATGGGCTGGGATTGTGCTGATTTTTGTGTTTTTTGTCGTTTTTTGGGGGCTGCTGGTGTGGCCTTTTGCCCAGGGGTAGTGGTGCATGGACTGAGTGTGCCTGTGGGGTCTCACTCTCTTTAATGTAAACATCCTGGATGGCATTGGATTGTGGTGATTTTTGGGTGTTTTTCGGTTTTTGGGGGGTGTAATGGAAGGTTCCTAGCCGGTTCTATTTTGCCCGAGTTGCGGTTCCAGCACTACATGAACATGTGCTGGAGGTGATTGGGACAGCTTTGCAGAATAGTGCTGTTCACACTATACATCTGACAACAGACATGTGGACCAGTGGCGCAGGCGCTGATTACATGTGCATCACTGCACACTGGGTCTCTTTTTCAGGGGTTAAAGCAAAGCTAAACGCAGGTGTTGACCCGGACCAAGTTTTTTTAAAGCTGCTCGGAAACATGCAACACTAGCCATGTTTGGCTTGGAGAAACGTCACACAGCACGAAACATTTTGGACGAGTTTAACAAAAAGGTCTTTCACTGGCTGTCCCCAAAAAAACGCCAGATTGGTTATGTTTCCACGGATAATGGCGCCAATGTAGTTAAGGCCATGGCGCTGGGTGACTATTTCAGAGTGCCGTGTTTGGCGCACTGTATCAACCTGGTAGTTCAAAAATTCTTGAGTGATAAAGACAGTCCAGCGTGCGAGGTAATGGCCACCTGCCGAAAAATGTGCAACCATTTCAGCCATTCTTTTAAGGCCCGGAAGCATCTGAGGAGCCTGCTACATCAACGTCGAATGCCAGTGAAAGCAATCATCCAGGAGGTGTCAACACGTTGGAACTCAACCTTCTACATGCTTGAGCGTCTGTATGAGCAGTATACAGTACTCGATCACTATTTCTTAAAACAGGGTACAGCTCAGAAGGACCTGAGGATGGATGCGGCGCAATGGGACATAGTTAAAAGCATGACAGAAAAGCTTCGTCCTTTTGAGGTCTTCACGCGTGCAGTCAGCAAGGAGGACTGTAATTTGGGAAAAGCTATCCCATTGTTGTGCATGCTGGAGCACCAAGTGAAGGCGGTGTCTTCTGAGTTAGAAAAAGATGAAAAAAACAAAGACCCTTTTGTTTTGTCGGAGAAATTATTAGAGCGCCTACGTGGTGATGAACGTCTTAAAATGATCAACTCAGAACAGCATTACATTTGTGCTACTATTCTGGATCCACGCTACAAAAAGGCGCTGGCAGGCCAAGCATTCTTTCCTTTTGCTGATGAAGATGTTAAAAAGTACAAACTTTGGCTAGCCAGGTCAGCCAAGAGGTTTGAAAAAGAACGGCAGGATATTGAAGGAGAAGGCAGTACATCAGCATCAGCATCAGCAGGCCATCCCCAGTCAAAAGAATCCACTTCTGCACCTGTGGCTGTGGCACAAGTGACCTCTCAGCCGTTAAAGACACCGGCAACCGGATCATCTGCACCACACACAAGAGTAACATTGGCTGCTGAAGAGGATTGGCTAACTTGGCTTGGGTATGGTTCTCGAAAAAAGATCACAGGCACAGCAAAAAGTAAGCAAAGTGGAGGAACCGTTGAGGACCTTGAGTCGATGGTGCAGGACTATCTGAATGACTCAACAGAGGTCTTTCTTAATGATGAGCCATTGGAGTATTGGCATGGGAAAAAACAATTGTGGCCATAGCTCTCCAACCTGGCTATAAACTACTTGTCTTGCCCACTCGCAAGTGTGTCTTCTGAACGTGTTTTCAGTGCTGCTGGTGGCATTGTAACTCCCAAACGGAGCCGCCTCTCGCCCAAAAATGTGGAGAGGTTAACAATGATAAAGATGAATCAGCACCTCATACCACCAGATTACAAAGTACGAGAGACCACGCCGCATGAAGACGAGGAGGACAGCAACGTAGATGAGGGAATTTGTTCTCTGTTCGGTGACACTGACCGCATCCTGCCTGAATTCGCAGAGTATGATGACGAACTCTTATTCTTATTCCCTACACCGAGCCCTGAAAATGAGACAATGAATCAATAACTTTCTTTTTCGTCCTTATTCACTTTTATTCCTGTGTGTCTGTCTTTCTTTGTTTTGCACAGTTAATTTAATTCAAACTTTAATCACCTAATGACAAAAACAAGCCCATCAGCAGAACTGTCTTCACTTGTTTGCTTATTGATTTGAAGGTGCCGCAGTGTATATTCCTCAGGTTCACAAGTTCAGAAGAACATGCTCCTCTATCCTCCTCCTCCAGACTCCTATTTCCCTCAAAGTAGAGGGCTGTATTACGCCCAATGAAGAAAGACTCAGCACTTGTGGGGGTGTTCTACTTCTTTGCGGGTGAGTTGAGGGCTCTGGGGCCATTGCTGTGAAGCTCTAATAATGGATAAAAGTGGTTTGGACCAAATATGAGGCGGAAATTTCTTGCCGTTTTTGCTGACTTGCTTGCCTTTGAGGTGCTCTTTGGCGGGGTTCCGGGTGTTTGTGGGTGAGTTTTGGGGTCTGGGAGCACTGCTGCGACAGTCTAATCTTGATTGCATTTGCTTTTCAGGAAATCCGTGGTGGAAAACAGGAGTTATGATGATGACCTAGCTGCACAGCGCGTTTGGATCGAAGGCCGAGAGATATTGTAAGTATGAGATTTTGCTTTTTGGCTGTTTGGGGGTGTAGTCACGTGCTTTTTTGCGGGTGGGTTGGCGGGTCTTGGGGCATTCCTGGGAAGGTCTAATACCGGATAGAAGTGGTTTGGACAAAATCCATGCAGAATTTTTTTTGCTATTTCTTCTGACATCTTGCTCAATGTAGCGTTTTCGGGGGCCTGTTTGGGGGGCTTCCTGGTGTTTGTGGGTGGGTTTCGGGGTCTCTGTCGGAGCACTGCTGCGACAGTCTAATCTAGATTGCATTTGCTTTTCAGGAAATCCATGGCGGAAAACAGGAGTTATGATGATGACCTAGCTGCACAGCGCGTTTGGACCGAAGGCCGAGAGATATTGTAAGTATGAGATTTTGCTTTTTGGCTGTTTGGGGGTGTAGTCGCGTGCTTTTTTGCGGGTGGGTTGGCGGGTCTTGGGGCATTCCTGGGAAGGTCTAATACCGGATAGAAGTTGTTTGGACAAAATCCATGCAGAATTTTCTCTTTGCTATTTCTTCTGACATCTTGCTCAATGTAGCATTTTCGGGGGCCTGTTTCGGGGGCTTCCTGGTGTTTGTGGGTGGGTTTCGGGGTCTCTGTCGGAGCACTGCTGCGACAGTCTAATCTAGATTGCATTTGCTTTTCAGGAAATCCGTGGTGGAAAACAGGAGTTATGATGATGACCTAGCTGCACAGCGCGTTTGGACCGAAGGCTGAGAGATATTGTAAATATGAGATTTTGCTTTTTGGCTGTTTGGGGGTGTAGTCGCGTGCTTTTTTGCGGGTGGGTTGGCGGGTCTTGGGGCATTCCTGGGAAGGTCTAATACCGGATAGAAGTGGTTTGGACAAAATCCATGCAGAATTTTTTTTTGCTATTTCTTCTGACATCTTGCTCAATGTAGCATTTTCGGGGGCCTGTTTGGGGGGCTTCCTGGTGTTTGTGGGTGGGTTTCGGGGTCTCTGTCGGAGCACTGCTGCGACAGTCTAATCTAGATTGCATTTGCTTTTCAGGAAATCCCTGGTGGAAAACAGGAGTTATGATGATGACCTAGCTGCACAGCGCGTTTGGACCGAAGGCCGAGAGATATTGTAAGTATGAGATTTTGCTTTTTGGCTGTTTGGGGGTGTAGTCGCGTGCTTTTTTGTGGGTGGGTTGGCGGGTCTTGGGGTATTCCTGGGAAGGTCTAATACCGGATAGAAGTGGTTTGGACAAAATCCATAAGGAAAAGCCTTTTGGCACTTTTTGTAACTTAGGGTTCGTTAGGGTTAGCCCTAGCAGCAGGATTGCATGTGTTTCGGGGTGTTCTAGATTTTTGCAAATGAGTTCTGGGGTCTTAGAGCACTCTTGGAGCGATGATGGCTATAGATACTTTTGCTTGCTTGCAAGTGGTTTGAATACAATCCACGGTGGGTAAGGGGGTATTTGGGCCTACTTTTACTTTCAAAGTACGTTTTGTCACCAGTTTTCTGCTAGGCCTCATTTTTTTAGATCTGATTGGGGGTCTTCTACATTTTTGCGACTGGCTTTAGTAAGGGTCTGGGTGGGAGCACTGCTGGGAAGGTCTAATTTTGTTCTAAAACACAGTTTACAGTACACCTAGCTTGAGGGGAAAGATCCGCTAAATTAATTTGGCCATACTTATTTATCCTTCAAAAGGTGACTCAGACAGAGGACGCACTTTCAAAAATATTGTACTGTCTATTAGGAAAATCAAAGTGTGACTTTTTGCACCACACAGCGTACATACCTTATATTTATTTATCAGTGGTATTGTAATAGCACTTACTGTTTTCCGTTCAATAATTACAGGCCGGGTTTCAGTCTGTGCAATGGGGAAAAAAGATGGAGTCAGGCTTCACATTAACGAGCCGCAATTCAACATCCGCCAGGCAGGTAGTGGACAGGGTGTCTTCTGTCAGTGGTCACCAACATTGATGGACGAAGCGTCAGCTGGAATGGAGGAGTGCCGCTAATAAGAGGAATTGTTTGCTGCATGCAACTTACTTACCAAATGCAACAGGACAACTCCAACAACATACAGATACAGTATCCATTGTTTTCTTCTATGAGTGTGACTGCATTTCTTGGATCTCTCTCTGCTTCTAAATTGATCCCTACAGCCATTCTATAGGTTTTACTTCGGCTAATTTTTAAACCTAATTTAATGTAAGAAGTGTTTCTCTGAGTGCAGAGATAGGCTAGTGAAAACGCTGCAGCCCTGTACTGTTGCATTCTAGTACTACTTACTTTTCAGTAACAATGCATGCAGTAGGGCATGCACTTCCTTTATGTCACTTAAAAGATTTGTGGTTAGCTTTAGTTTGTACCCAAAGATTTCTTTATCTTCAATTATTGTTTGTCCATGCTGTGCTTTTTTTTTCTTCTCTCAACAAAACCTACCCAAAAAGAAACCCCCATTCCCATCCATTTTCCAAACCCTAACCCTCTTCCCCTGGGCTGTGTAGTTTTGCTTGATGTGTGACTAAATGACATCAATAATTCCACACACTTGCTGGGGAGGATAAGGTCATAGCAACAGGCTGGTGAAGGAATCCGAGGATATATTCTAGACTTACTCAGCTTCAGTACTATTTCTTGTAGTAGTAGGAGCCAATGTCAAATAAATTCAACGCGAGTACTAGTTATACTTGCAATACTTTACCATTTGTTAGGCTACATTGTGGCACTGTTCTAGTGTACTGTCACCTGCTATATTCTCTATTGTACCGTAACCGTTGTAATGCTACAGTAAGGACAAACCAGGTTTCGTTTTCTTTTTTTCCATATGCATGCAACTGCCACTGTGTCACACCACTAGTACCACCGCAATGAGGACATTTCATCTGCCCAGGATTGCCAACCTTAATCCCCATTTCCCGTGGAGCCAGCCCTGGGCCTAGCCCTACTTTCAAACACAAATTACAGGTAAGATAAGCGTTTGGTGGGAGGTAGTATAATGGAGTATTAGGACTAGACGAGAGATTGACGGTAGTACTACTAAAGTCCTAGGACTCTTCAGGAAAACAAACTTACTGTTAAACCCCCACCCACCAGACTCAAAAGCAGTAAAAAACAGGTATGGTCAGATAAAGTTTAAAAAAGTATATTTATGTAGCCCTAACAAAATAATCTCCCTCAAGACCCTCCCTAACCCCAACGATTGTCTTTCAAAAGTCCCAAAAAGAACCCAACTCCCAAATCCCACCCCCCAAAAGTCTCTAAAAAAAGGGCAAGGGACACTACACTACTGGAGGGTGCTGTTGAATTTAGCGGCCAGGGCATCATACTCCTTGCGGAGGGTGGCATGGTCGAAGCGGAGGCCCTCCACCAAGTTCTTGTAGCTATGGACCTCCTGCTCCAGGTAGGACACTCTGAGGGATAAGCGGTGTTGGCGTGCCTTGCAACTCCTGTGGGGGGCAGCTGATGTCTTTGCTGCTCGGCGGTGGCGGTTGGCTTTGGTAGCCCGGCTCCGTACCGCTGGAGCACTGCGCTGGCTGGCAGCCCGTGGGGGCACGGAGGAGGATGCAGCTGTCCCAGTGGAGGATGTTGTGGTTCCACCGGTTGACTGCGTGTCCTCCTCCTCTAGGGCCACCAGCCGCCGATATTCGGCGACAGTGGCATCCAGCCTCCGTTGCCCGGCCATTCGAGCCTGCTCCCTCCGTGATGTCGATTTGGAAGGAGCAACTATATGAAGAAAGAAAGACATAGTCTGTAACCAATGCTCCTTAACATTAATAACACAAAGTGATTGAGCCGAAAGTTGTGTCACAGTACAAGTAGCAAATTGAAAGCACAGTACATAACTATTGAGGACAGTATCTATCTAACCTCCCACTTCTGCATCCTTGCTCTAACATTAGTGGGAGTTTAATGAACAAATTCTACGACCACTATGGACTTCCATTACAGTCGACTATGACAGTACACCAGTCTTATTCTTCTTCTTCTCTCTTGTTTAGGAAAATTGGTACGTTATCTTATGCAAGCCGGCAGAATGCCAGCGCAGTGAACTTGCACCCGAGAAAAACAGACGCACACCATGATGAGTGAGACAGACTTGCGTTACTGTACCGGTCCAGTACATTGCAGGTTGTGAAGCTATTACTTTTCTATTACGGGTGGCACTGAGAATACTCTGTTACAAGGGCTACTGCTTAATTAATTTAGCTTTCACCCTACAGTGCAAATGAGTACTAGAAAAGGAAAATGAAGAAGCTAAATAATTTGATTATCTATCACTTGACATGGGATGTATTTGATGACATATGGGATGACTTTAGGTGCTTTGCTTATTATTGAGTGAACAGTGATACACCCACACATGAATGACGTACTACTACGAAACTAAAGTTATTAAGAGAGGTTTGGAGTGTCCACCGTAATAACCGGATATATGCTGTGCTTGCAGTTGCAATACAAACTACTGCTACTATTCATGGTAGTATTTGGACAAATTTACAACTTCTTTTCCTTGCCTTCCTTACACTGGAACGGACGTGCGGGTGCGGTGTTACATGCTCTTCAAGGTAACACTTAGTTCATCCAGTGCAGTGACCATCTACTCTCTCTAGATACACATATGCTATCTAAGAGTCAGATAATACCATGCTCCAGGCATCCATCCATTCAAAGTATATGCACACATACAGTTTCTGTTTCACCCACCCAGGCTGTTCTCCTTTCACCCATCCTTGCTTCATCATTGACCCAGCCATGCACCATACCATATTCTTTCCTTCCCAGCTACCTCGGGTACCAAGCAAACACATATCATTCTTCTTTGCCAGCCATCATAAAATTTCTCGTCCTTCCACACTTACTTACACCCTTCTTTCGCTTTTCGTTCATCCCATCCATCAAGTTCATCTAAGATCTTATTGGGATTCTTCTCACCAAAAACTTCACAGCTAAGTCGAAGTACATTTAGAGGAGGCTACTACCTGGTTGATTTATAATACACCCGTGCAGAAAGCACACTATGCAGTCTTCAATCTCAATAAGTAAGGAATATGTAGCTTACCTCTTCCCGCCACCACCGTGTGAACCCTCACAGGAACGTTCGGCACTTGCACCGCCTCCTCCCCAGAGTCCTCCTCCAACACCACCACCTCCGCGCTGGCCCCGCCACCAGATGTTCCACCTACAAAGTACATTTAAGAATGTTAGAATACACCACTCACTACTATATAATATTTGGTCTAGGAGGAATAAAGAAATGTTAAAAAAAGAAATACAATGTAATAATTTGTAACTGTCTACTCTAAAGTAAAAATGTCCCTTTTTCCAGGGAAGGCTGTTGTCTTGCTGCACTTTTTGGCACAACTGATGAATGCTTGCTTTTTATTTTTAACACAGACCACTTTTTCTCCTAACAGAAGCTTGACTTCTAAGAACACGATCAGGGTCAAGCTCAAGTTCAAACCAGGTGAGAGCTCAGCTCGACCACAAGAAATGTGTCCAATTAATCGTTAGCACTAAGCACTTTTCCATTTTCAGTTAAACGTTTACTTTTATGACAAAGTTGATTTTAATAAATGTGTTTACTTTTAATAAAGCTTTTAAACTTAAATAGACTCTGTGGTTTTTGGTCCTCCAGACTAGAGTGGATGAGCTAAAGGTTTTGGAATTTTTGCAAGCATGAGTGCCTCTGACACTTCTTGACTCTGACTCCGTACTCTTGTCCTGCGTTGGATAATCTAATCATCATTGGGGATCAATCATCGGTGACTTTGGGAGCTAAAGGACTCTGCCACACTATCTAGTCAGTAAGGAGATTGGGGGTTCTTCAAAGTCTGATATCACTGAGGTATGTGGAAAGAAAGTCTACCTGCGCCTATTATAATTGATAAACAATGCACTATTTAGTGTTCATAGTTCGGTTTGTGCAGATTTGTCCCTGCAACAGTAGTAGAATGGATTGTCCTCCTATCCAAACCAAAAGTAAAGTAGTATCTTATTCTTTCTTGGTGGTCATTCACCTTTTTATTGTTGGCAATTGTCAAAGCATAAACATTTAGAAGACTTGAAAAGACATTATGGACAATCCCAGAGTACTGCACTCAGTGCATAGAGCTATTGCTGACTAGAATGGGAGTCCAATGGAATTGCCAAATGTGCAATCTTAGTTAGCTACACAGACAGACTAATAAGAATAATCTAGTAATACCACAGGGAGTCATAGTCGAGGCAGGATAAGAATTTAGATCCAGTCTACAAGAAGATCAAAGACGATTTAGAAAAAATTGAATGAGTAACGCTAGGAAAAAATAGGTACTCTATATTGAAATTAAAACTTACTGGGGCCAGCAAAGGAGCCCTCGCCTGCCCGATCCTGGCCTGCATCCTCCTGAACAGCACCCTCCTCCTCCTGTGTCCTCTTGCCCTTGGGGGGAGCTGATGTACAACATGAAAGAAAGAAAGACCAGAAAACATGGATGATATTTGTCAACCAAATCAAAAATTTCAAAAGAACAATAACAAAATATTTTGGCGAAATAGCAAATAGATAGACAACTATTCCACGGGATATATTTACCAATCTCATGTGGTATACTACGTTATTCGTATTGCCTGATTTGCGGACCGTTGACTTTGAAAGTTCCTATGTAACTCACTAAACAGACTACTAAAAAGGTTTGCCTAGGCCTGGCAGGCAGCAGTCCGCAGCACGCGAAGTGACAGACAAAGTCCGTCGTGCTTGCAGATCAGTGAATACTCAAACTATCAATCCACCTACCACCACCACTATTTCTTCTTATAGCCATGTGTCTAAAGGAAGTACTGGACTTCAGTCTGTTGGGGCTGATTTAGAAGCCCCTTGCGGCTCATTTTCCTCCATTGTTGCGTGACTTTTGTGACGCAGCGGCAGAACAAAAGAGGCGCCATGGTGCGGCGTATATAAAAAAAAAATGACGCATATGGGAGATGCATCACGTTGTAAAGCCCTGCGCCATCAGGGGGCGTTCCGGCGCAAGGGAGGGCGTTCCTGCGCAGGAACGAATCCTAAAAGTGGCTGAGGGAAATCTACAAGATGTCAATCAGTCACATTTAGGACAATGATGTGTGACTCAAACCCTGCGCCTGCTTGAAGCCGACGTACGGCTTGATGCAGCATTGGGGCGATAGGGCACCCCAGAGCATTGCTGGAGCTGCGCCATCGTTGGCACGCAACTCCAGCAATGCGCCGCCTTTACGGCACAGATACGTAAGGCTTCTGTGACGTTTTGGGCCCATGGGTGGTGTTGGTGGCATGGCGCACAATTACTGCCGCATCCCTGCTACTTTGCAGGGATGCGCCGGTAATTGAAAATATGACCCTTAGTGTCTAGCATTACGCAGTTCTTTACACTACACTCATACATAATTTCTCAGGCCAATGAAATGAACACAAAATACAAAACAAATAAGCATAGTAGCAAGGCTACTGAGAAGGAGAGCAGTGCACCTGAAATGCATAGAAGATTTTGAAATATAATTTACCTACAATGTAATCGGCAGCATTATTGCTCTTGGTAAAGAACAAAGATTTGCAAATAACAGAGCCGGATAAAACAGAGTAGTGATGAAATAGCTAGAAATAGCTACTACTACTCACCAAGCCCGGGGACCTCTACGCCGAGCACGTCCAGCAAGTCGCGTTCCCGGTCCATGACATCCGTCCAGCGGTGGGTGGCCTGGTGATAGGTGCGCCGGACCCCAGAGAGTTTAAACATGGCCCGGCACACCTTCTCCCACCGCTTCCGGCGCTCCTGGATGCCGTAGCCGGTTGCGATCTTGCCGCCTCCCAGGATGGTCTTGGGGAGGCGGCGCTGGACGTGGAATATTAGTGCGGCCACCTCCTCCGCACTAAAAATCTCCCGGGCTGTCACTGTCTCCCCCTCAAACGCCCGCACGGGAGCCGGGCACGGGGTGCGGGACCCTTCCCCTTCTCAGGGTGCTTCCCGGCTCCCTTTACCATGGTCTGGGCAGAAATTAAGTTAAATAATAAAGAAGAAATAGAATAGGGAAGAAGAAAAGAAAAGAGTTTAAAAAAGTAGTTTAAAATTAACAAAAAGTAGCAGAAAACACAAAAATATAGAGCTAGAAAAATAGAGGGATAGATAATAAGTAAAATAGATCAAAAAAACTTCAAACAAGCAAAGGATGGCAGAGATTCAGAGAGGATACAGAAAGCATGCCCAGAACCATAGCAATGAATGAGAAACAAGATGGCCGCGCCCGTTCACGACCGCGTGGGTAAGTTCGCGCGAGATTTTCCTCGCGATCACGTGCGAAATTGTACTAGCGAGCCGCACACTTTGCGAGATTACACATAGCGGCCGGAAACGAAATTACGTCACGCAAACAAGATGGCCGCGCCCGTGTACGACCGCTAGGGTAACTTGGCAAACGTATCGCTACAAGCGCCTTGCGAACACGCAAAAATACACGCGAACATACACGCCGCAAAAAAAAAAAGTGTATTCGCACGAATTCGCGGCTTCCGAAATCGATCTCGCATGGATTCGCGCCCCGCAAATCGCGCGAAATTGCAGAAAAACGATTTTAGCAAAAATGAAAGCAATCAGCAGGTGCAAAAGTTCAAACTTAACATTAGTAACCATTCACTCTAGTGCTTCCTGAGGGGCCCCTCCAGAGTTCAGTTGCCTATTTGCAACTATTCTATGACCCTGCTATGACCCAAACAGCAGGCTCATAGAATAGCTACAAGTAGACCATAAAGGTCCTGTGAAAAGAAATTGCACTGCAACAGAAAGCAAATTACAGATAAGGAAGGAAGCAGGTGCCAGCCAGACTGGAAGTTTCAAAATCACTGACACATTAATCAACCCCAAATTAATTCATGGCAGTTGAAGCAGGGCAGGTGTGCTTTTTTTCGCCCCCATAATCTACAGTGATAAACAAACCTAATGGGTGGCAGTGAGGATGTACCAGAGGGTGGCATGGGTGTACCAGAGGGTGGCAGTGGTGAAACAGAGGGTGCTGTGAACCTGTGATGATAAACCAGACACAGAAACAACATAGTCGCGGCCGTTGCGAGCCGAAAAGTAAGTTCGCAATTGCGAAATGGTCCACAAATCCTCGCGAACGCTCGCCAACACAAAAAACATAAAAATCCGCAAATCCGCGAGAGTTCGCGGATTTTGCGGATTGCGAATCCGTAAATTTGCAAATTCGCGTACGCCAGATCCGCTAGATCCGCCCATGCTTAGTTTGGTGTGCTTGCAAATCATGCATTGTCGACCCCTGGTGAGTTACATCTACTACTGCCGAAACAAGGCCAACGGAGGGACCAATGGGTGAGGCGGACTGGCCTCAAGGGCAATGGCGGAATGAGCGCTGGTGGAGCCCTGTGCAACAATGTTTGTTGGTGCCCTCTCAATGACTCCCTCCGCCACTGATTCCCTCACTACCACCCTTTAACAGTACCCCTCAAGTCTCCATAACCATATTCTCGCTCAGATGAATTTAACTTGATTTACAGCGCCGCTCAAACCAGTGAAAGGTGACAGAGCACTTTACATCACACTTCTTACACGGAGACAATTATTCATATGTGTGTAAATCTTTGTATATTAAATGTTACATAAGACAAAGGACTACAAGGTGTAGGAGTGACATGACATTCATACTAGTAGGCAGTATAGTTTAATAGTGATTGGTTTGGAGAAACACACTGAAATTAGGATGTAATATCATGATTGCGGGTTCTCTTTAATAACCAGAATTTATTTCTATTCAAATTAACCCTTTTGCAACAATAGGGTAAACCTGGGGAAAACATGAAAGTTAATAGCTCACTGTTCTATTGTAGGATTTTGACTTATAAACTGCAAGTATCAAAAGGATCTCACTGACAAAAGCAGTAACCCACTGACCCATTTACATTATGTGATCTGCATGGTACATGTTATTTGCAGCAGGCACATTAACCCTCTGAGCTACCTTTCCATGAGTCAAAACTTAAACTTGACAAAACTCCAGCTATCTCTACGAAGAATATTAATCACCGGAGTTATCATGACATTTTTAGGGAGAGGTGTGGCGCCGCGGCCAGGGCGACTGACGCTGGAATCTGGGGACCACGGTTCGATCCCCGGCTCCGGCGGCAGGTTAGCCCAGCACCATGTGACTCTGGGCAATAGCTCGCTTAATCTTCCCGACGGCCCCCAGCGCCTAGAGACCCTTACGGGTGATTGTGCGCTTTACAAATGTGGACTTTACTTTACTTTACTTTTTATTGTTGCCTAAAATTGAGAGCGGCCAGGCCTGCTCAGCGCTGTTCATGAATATTCTATTTCTGACGCATAGCATTTTAAATTTGAAGACGCAGTTGCATGCTCATATATGTTAGGCAATTTTAGCGTACTGGTGCTGCCTCATTGGCAGTGTACCTCAATTGCAGTATTGTCAGAGGGGCGCTAGAATATGGGAATAATGCATTTTAATGCTGTGATGTGGACACTAGCATTAAAATGCGTTAGTCGAAAGCCTGGTGCGGCCCTACGTAACCCAGCCCTGAAACTGCATTTTTTAACGTTTTCATGTTAATCGCAGTGCCCATCATGAGCTGAAACTAACATGAAAACTTGAACAAATGCACACAATCAACCCACAGCCCAGCTCTATTAAGAAAAGAAATGCAGCAACATAGCTGCCAAGGTTTCAAATTGACATTTGGGACGGTTTCAAACCTGCCTTAAAACATTCACTTGGATCTGTTCGTGAGAAAATGCACCGTCTTTTCACTTTTTAAAGCAAGTTTGGAGTGATATTTGGCGCTGCACCCACACGTGTGGTCTGGTTACTGGCGCACATAGCCTTGCTTGTGGCGCACATAGACCTTACACTGCCGCACACAGAGGAAAAATATTAGAGGGAACATTGGTTGTAAGGTCCTGGTCTCCTATTGGTTCTAGATGTTAGGGCTAGTGTTATGATTGGATAGTGTTAGGGATAGGATTCCCATTGGCTGAAGGGGTCACCTGATTACTAGGGCTATAGAAAAGGCCAGGCTTGGGGCGTCTCAGCTAAGGGCGGAGAGGACAAGGGGAGTTGCCTGTTTGAGCCTGTTAGGGGGAGAGGACAAGGGTAGTTGCCTGTTAAGGGCGGAGAGGACAAGGGTAGTAGCCTGAGCCTGTTTGAGCCTGTTTGAGCCGGTTCTGGATTCCAGTAGGTTTGAGCCGGTGGAGACGGTTTGAGATTCCAGCCGGTTTGAGCTGGTTTGAGCCGATTTGAGCCAGTTTGAACCTGTTTGAACCAGTTTAAACCGGGTTGAACCAGTTTACACCGGTTTGAACCAGTTTGAACCGGTTTACGGTTTGAGCCAGTTTGAACCAGTTTGAGCCTGTTTGAACTGGTTTGAGCCAGTTTGAACCAGTTTGAGCTAGTTTGAACCAGTTTGAACCAGTTTAAACCAGTTTGAACCGGTTTGAACCAGTTTAAACCAGTTTGAGCCTGTTTGAACCAGTTTGAGCCGGTTTGTGCCAGTTTGAACCAGTTTGAGCCAGTTTGAGCTGGTTTGAGCCAGTTTGAACCAGTTTGAACCGGTTTGAGCCAGTTTGAACCAGTTTAAACCGGTTTGAACCGGTTTACGGTTTGGGACTGAACCGGTTTGAGCCAGTTTGAAGCCGTTTGAGCCAGTTTGAACCAGTTTAAACCAGTTTGAGCTAGTTTGAACCCGTTTGAACCAGTTTAAACTGGTTTGAACGAGTTTAAACCAGTTTGAACTGGTTTACGGTTTGAGACAGTTTGAACCGGTTTGAGCCGGTTTGAGCCAGTCTCACAACCGGTTTGAATCAGTTTGAGCCAGTTTGAACCAGTTTGAGCCGGTTTGAGCTAGTTTGAACCAGTTTAAACCAGTTTGAGACGGTTTGAGCCAGTTTCAAGCGGTTTTGAAACAGTTTGAGCCAGTTTGAACCAGTTTGAGCCGGTTTGAGCCAGTTTGAGCCAGTTTGAACCAGTTTAACCGGTTTGAACCAGTTTGAACCAGTTTAAACCGGTTTTTGGTTTGAGCCAGTTTGAACCGGTTTGAGCCGGTTTGAGCCGGTTTGAGCCGGTTTGAGCCAGTTTGAACCGGTTTAAACCAGTTTGAACCAGTTTAAACCAGTGAGCTAGTTTGAACCAGTTTGAACCGCTTTGAACCAGTTTGAATCAGTTTAAACCAGTTTGAGCCGGTTTGAACCAGTTTGAACCAGTTTAAACCAGTTTGAACCCATTTAAACCAGTTTAAACTCATTTCAAACTGGCTCAAACTGGCTCAGTTTGAGCCGGTTTGAACTGGTTTGAACTGGTTTGAGCCGGTTTGAACTGATGCGGACACGCTGACTCTGCATATGCCTGACAATTCATTTCAGTGCGGTAATGAGGAGCACCACACTGAAATGCGTTAGTCTAACGCCTGATACCTGCTACTTGGCAGGACTAAAACCATTTGCCTCAGTGCCATGCAGTTTCTGTCATCAGCACTTCTCCCTTTTTTCACAAGAGCAGTTAAGCATGAATGGCAAAATATCCTAGATTGCAAATGTTTTCTATATAATTCTGGTTCTGCAATATGTACAGCATAATGCATCATCTGCTGCAGAATTTGACGATTTTAACGAATACATCGTTTGTAGCTCAAATGGATCAAATGTTGCTAAAAAATGTGAATTGTGTTTCTGCAAAGTGGACGGCCCTTTGCAAAGGTTGACTGATCACCTTTGTCACTGCTGGATTTGTATGTTACACTTGTACTACTACTAATAAGGCAAAATCTTTCCAGAGACTGTTAGCGTCGGTAAAAATGTAAAAATAATAAAGTATCAGAAAATATACTGCATTACATTCCAGCCTCTTTTTTGCTGCATAGTTTAGTTAACACTGCGGCATAAGTTTGAGCCAGTTTGAAGCCGTTTGAGCAAATTTGAACCAGTTGAAACCAGTTTGAGCCGGTTTGAACCAGTTTCAACTGGTTTGAGCTGGTTTGAGCCAGTTTGAACCAGTTTAAACCGATTTGAACCGGTTTACGGTTTGAGACAGTTTGAACCGGTTTGAACCGGTTTGAGCCAGTTTGAACCAGTTTGAGCTGGTTTGAGCCAGTTTGAATCAGTTTGTACCGGTTTGAGCCAGTTTGAACTGGTTTGAGCCACTTTGAAGCTGTTTGAGCCAATTTGAACCAGTTTAAACCAGTTTGAGCCGGTTTGAACCAGTTTCAACCGGTTTGAGCTAGTTTGAGCCAGTTTGAACCAGTTTAAACCGGTTTGAACCGGTTTATGGTTTGAGACAGTTTGAACCGGTTTGAGCCGGTTTGAGCCAGTTTGAACCAGTTTGAGCTGGTTTGAGCCAGTTTGAACCAGTTTGAACCGGTTTGAGCCAGTTTGAACCAGTTTGAGCTAGTTTGAACCAGTTTAAACCAGTTTGAGCCGGTTTGAGCCAGTTTCAAGCGGTTTGAAACAGTTTGAGCCAGTTTGAACCAGTCTGAGCCGGTTTGAGCCAGTTTGAGCCAGTTTGAACCAGTTTAAAGCGGTTTGAACCAGTTTGAACCAGTTTAAACCGGTTTTTGGTTTGAGCCAGTTTGAACCGGTTTGAGCCGGCTTGAGCCGGTTTGAGCCGGTTTGAACCGGTTTAAACCAGTTTGAACCTGTTTGAACCTGTTTAAACCAGTGAGCTAGTTTGAACCAGTTTGAACCGCTTTGAACCAGTTTGAATCAGTTTAAACCAGTTTGAGCCGGTTTGAACCAGTTTGAACCACTTTAAACCAGTTTGAACCCATTTAAACCAGTTTAAACTGGTTTCAAACTGGCTCAAACAGGCTCAGTTAGAGCCAGTTTGAACTGGTTTGAACCGGTTTGAGCCGGTTTGAACTGATGCGGACACGCTGACTATGCATATGCCTGACAATTCATTTCAGTGCGGTAATGAGGAGCACCACACTGAAATGCGTTAGTCTAACGCCTGATACCTGGTACTTGGCAGGACTAAAACCATTTGCCTCAGTGCCATGCAGTTTCTGTCATCAGCACTTCTCCCTTTTTTCACAAGAGCAGTTAAGCATGAATGGCAAAATATCCTAGATTGCAAATGTTTTCTATATAATTCTGGTTCTGCAATATGTACAGCATAATACATCATCTGCTGCAGAATTTGACGATTTTAACGAATACATCGTTTGTAGCTCAAATAGATCAAATGTTGCTAAAAAATGTGAATTGTGTTTCTGCAAAGTGGACGGCCCTTTGCAAAGGTTGACTGATCACCTTTGTCACTGCTGGATTTGTATGTTACACTTGTACTACTACTAATAAGGCAAAATCTTTCCAGAGACTGTTAGCGTCGGTAAAAATGTAAAAATAATAAAGTATCAGAAAATATACTGCATTACATTCCAGCCTCTTTTTTGCTGCATAGTTTAGTTAACACTGCAGCATAATTTTGTCCTCCATTGGTGCATAATTCCAGTGGCCCCAAAGCAGGCAGCACATGTTAAAAGTGCTTGAGCATGAAGCAGAGAGACTGTGAAGATTGTGAACTTAGTTTGGTCTGCTTGCAAATCATGCATTGTCGACCCCTGGTGAGTTACATCTACTACTGCTGAAACAAGGCCAACGGAGGGACCAATGGGTGAGGCGGACTGGCCTCAAGGGCAATGGCGGAATGAGCGCTGGTGGAGCCCTGTGCAACAATGTTTGTTGGTGCCCTCTCAATGACTCCCTCCGCCACTGATTCCCTCACTACCACCCTTTAACAGTACCCCTCAAGTCTCCATAACCATATTCTCGCTCAGATGAATTTAACTTGATTTACAGCGCCGCTCAAACCAGTGAAAGGTGACAGAGCACTTTACATCACACTTCTTACACGGAGACAATTATTCATATGTGTGTAAATCTTTGTATAGGAAATGTTACATAAGACAAAGGACTACAAGGTGTAGGAGTGACATGACATTCATACTAGTAGGCAGTGTAGTTTAATAGTGATTGGTTTGGAGAAACACACTGAAATTAAAATTTAATATCATGATTGCGGGTTCTCTTTAATAACCAGAATTTATTTCTATTCAAATTAACCCTTTTTGCAACAATAGGGTAATCAAACTGGGGAAAACATGAAAGTTAATAGCTCACTGTTCTATTGTAGGATTTTGACTTATAAACTGCAAGTATGAAAAGGATCTCACTGACAAAAGCAGTAACCCACTGACCCATTTACATTATGTGATCTGCATGGTACATGTTATTTGCAGCAGGCACATTAACCCTCTGAGCTACCTTTCCATGAGTCAAAACTTTAACTTGACAAAACTCCAGCTATCTCTACGAAGAATATTAATCACCGGAGTTATCATGACATTTTTATTGTTGCCTAAAATTGAGAGCGGCCAGGCCTGCTCAGCACTGTTCATGAACATTCTATTTCTGACGCATAGCATTTTAAATTTGAAGACGCAGTTGCATGCTCATATATGTTAGGCAATTTTAGCGTACTGGTGCTGCCTCATTGGCAGTGTACCTCAATTGCAGTATTGTCAGAGGGGCGCTAGAATATGGGAATAATGCATTTTAATGCTGTGAT
Organism: Lissotriton helveticus; assembly: GCF_964261635.1. NCBI lineage: Eukaryota > Metazoa > Chordata > Amphibia > Caudata > Salamandridae > Lissotriton > Lissotriton helveticus. The sequence goes on from NC_136070.1 coordinate 939,375,904, forward strand.
GTGGACACTAGCATTAAAATGCGTTAGTCGAAAGCCTGATGCGGCCCTACGTAACCCAGCCCTGAAACTGCATTTGTTAACATTTTCATGTTAATCGCAGTGCCCATCATGAGCTGAAACTAACATGAAAACTTGAACAAATGCACACAATCAACCCACAGCCCAGCTCTATTAAGAAAAGAAATGCAGCAACATAGCTGCCAAGGTTTCAAATTGACATTTGGGACGGTTTCAAACCTGCCTTAAAACATTCACTTGGATCTGTTCGTGAGAAAATGCACCGTCTTTTCACTTTTTAAAGCAAGTTTGGAGTGATATTTGGCGCTGCACCCACACGTGTGGTCTGGTTACTGGCGCACATAGCCTTGCTTGTGGCGCACATAGACCTTACACTGCTGCACACAGAGGAAAAATATTAGAGGGAACATTGGTTGTAAGGTCCTGGTCTCCTATTGGTTCTAGATGTTAGGGCTAGTGTTATGATTGGATAGTGTTAGGGATAGGATTCCCATTGGCTGAAGGGGTCACCTGATTACTAGGGCTATAGAAAAGGCTAGGCTTGGGGCGTCTCAGCTAAGGGCGGAGAGGACAAGGGGAGTTGCCTGTTTGAGCCTGTTAGGGGGAGAGGACAAGGGTAGTTGCCTGTTTGAGCCTGTTAAGGGCGGAGAGGACAAGGGTAGTAGCCTGAGCCTGTTTGAGCCTGTTTGAGCCGGTTCTGGATTCCAGTAGGTTTGAGCCGGTGGAGACGGTTTGAGATTCCAGCCGGTTTGAGCTGGTTTGAGCCGATTTGAGCCAGTTTGAACCGGTTTGAACCAGTTTAAACCGGGTTGAACCAGTTTACACTGGTTTGAACCAGTTTGAACCAGTTTACACCGGTTTCAACCAGTTTGAACCGGTTTACGGTTTGAGCCAATTTGAACCAGTTTGAGCCTGTTTGAACGGGTTTGAGCCTGTTTGAGCCAGTTTGAACCAGTTTGAGCTAGTTTGAACCAGTTTGAACGGGTTTAAACCAGTTTGAACCGGTTTGAACCAGTTTAAACCAGTTTGAGCCTGTTTGAACCAGTTTGAGCCGGTTTGTGCCGGTTTGAACCAGTTTGAGCCAGTTTGAGCTGGTTTGAGCCAGTTTGAACCAGTTTGAACCGGGTTGAGCCAGTTTGAACCAGTTTAAACCAGTTTGAACCGGTTTACAGTTTGAGACTGAACCGGTTTGAGCCAGTTTGAAGCCGTTTGAGCCAGTTTGAACCAGTTTAAACCAGTTTGAGCTGGTTTGAACCAGTTTCAATCGGTTTGAATCAGTTTGAGCCAGTTTGAACCAGTTTGAGCCGGTTTGAGCCAGTTTGAACCAGTTTACACCGGTTTTAGACAGTGAACTGGTTTGAGCCAGTTTGAAGAAGTAGTTTGAGCCAATTTGAACCAGTTTAAACCAGTTTGAGCCGGTTTGAACCAGTTTCAACCGGTTTGAGCTGGTTTGAGCCAGTTTGAACCAGTTTAAACCGGTTTGAACCGGTTTACGGTTTGAGACAGTTTGAACCGGTTTGAGCCGGTTTGAGCCAGTTTGAACCAGTTTGAGCTGGTTTGAGCCAGTTTGAACCAGTTTGAGCCGATTTGAGCCAGTTTCAAGCGGTTTGAAACAGTTTGAGCCAGTTTGAACCAGTTTGAGCCGGTTTGAGCCAGTTAGAGCCAGTTTAAACCAGTTTAAACCAGTTTGAACCAGTTTAAACCAGTGAGCCGGTTTGAACCAGTTTGAACTGCTTTGAACCAGTTTGAATCAGTTTAAACCAGTTTGAGCCGGTTTGAACCAGTTTGAACTGGTTTGAACCAGTTTCAACCGGTTTGAACCGGTTTTTGGTTTGAGCCAGTTTGAAACGGTTTGAACCGGTTTGAGCCAGTTTGAGCCAAGTTGAACCAGCTTAAACCGGTTTGAACCAGTTTAAACCGGTTTGAACCGGTTTTTGGTTTGAGCCAGTTTGAACCAGTTTGAGCCGGTTTGGGCCGGTTTGAGCCAGTTTGAGCCGGTTTAAACCAGTTTGAACCGGTTTGAACCAGTTTAAACCAGTGAGCCAGTTTGAACCAGTTTGAACCGCTTTGAACCAGTTTGAATCAGTTTAAACCAGTTTGAGCCGGTTTGAACCAGTTTAAACCAGTTTAAACCCATTTAAACATGTTTAAACTGGTTTCAAACTGGCTCAAACTGGCTCAGTTTGAGCCGGTTTGAACTGGTATGAACCGTTTTGAGCCGGTTTGAACTGATGCGGACACGCTGACTATGCATACGCCTGACAATTCATTTCAGTGCGGAAATGAGGAACACCACACTGAAATGCGTTAGTCTAACGCCTGATACCTGGTACTTGGCAGGACTAAAACCATTTGGCTCAGTGCCATGCAGTTTCTGTCATCAGCACTTCTCCCTTTTTTCACAAGAGCAGTTAAGCATGAATGGCAAAATATCCTAGATTGCAAATGTTTTCTATATAATTCTGGTTCTGCAATATGTACAGCATAATGCATCATCTGCTGCAGAATTTGACGATTTTAACGAATACATCGTTTGTAGCTCAAATGGATTAAAAGTTGCTAAAAAATGTGAATTGTGTTTCTGCAAAGTGGACAGCCCTTTGCAAAGGTTGACTGATCACCTTTGTCACTGCTGGATTTGTATGTTACACTTGTACTACTACTAATAAGGCAAAATCTTTCCAGAGACTGTTAGCGTCGGTAAAAATGTAAAAATAATAAAGTATCAGAAAATATACTGCATTACATTCCAGCCTCTTTTTTGCTGCATAGTTTAGTTAACACTGCGGCATAATTTTGTCCTCCATTGGTGCATAATTCCAGTGGCCCCAAAGCAGGCAGCACATGTTAAAAGTGCTTGAGCATGAAGCAGAGAGACTGTGAAGATTGTGAACTTAGTTTGGTCTGCTTGCAAATCATGCATTGTCGACCCATGGTGAGTTACATCTACTACTGCTGAAACAAGGCCAACGGAGGGACCAATGGGTGAGGCGGACTGGCCTCAAGGGCAATGGTGGAATGAGCGCTGGTGGAGCCCTGTGCAACAATGTTTGTTGGTGCCCTCTCAATGACTCCCTCCGCCACTGATTCCCTCACTACCACCCTTTAACAGTACCCCTCAAGTCTCCATAACCATATTCTCGCTCAGATGAATTTAACTTGATTTACAGCGCCGCTCAAACCAGTGAAAGGTGACAGAGCACTTTACATCACACTTCTTACACGGAGACAATTATTCATATGTGTGTAAATCTTTGTATAGGAAATGTTACATAAGACAAAGGACTACAAGGTGTAGGAGTGACATGACATTCATACTAGTAGGCAGTATAGTTTAATAGTGATTGGTTTGGAGAAAAACACTGAAATTAGAATGTAATATCATGATTGCGGGTTCTCTTTAATAACCAGAATTTATTTCTATTCAAATTAACCCTTTTTGCAACAATAGGGTAATCAAACTGGGGAAAACATGAAAGTTAATAGCTCACTGTTCTATTGTAGGATTTTGACTTATAAACTGCAAGTATCAAAAGGATCTCACTGACAAAAGCAGTAACCCACTGACCCATTTACATTATGTGATCTGCATGGTACATGTTATTTGCAGCAGGCACATTAACCCTCTGAGCTACCTTTCCATGAGTCAAAACTTAAACTTGACCAAACTCCAGCTATCTCTACAAAGAATATTAATCACCGGAGTTATCATGACATTTTTAGGGAGAGGTGTGGCGCCGCGGCCAGGGCGACTGACGCTGGAATCTGGGGACCACGGTTCGATCCCCGGCTCCGGCGGCAGGTTAGCCCAGCACCATGTGACTCTGGGCAATAGCTCGCTTAATCTTCCCGACGGCCCCCAGCGCCTAGAGACCCTTACGGGTGATTGTGCGCTTTACAAATGTGGACTTTACTTTACTTTACTTTTTATTGTTGCCTAAAATTGAGAGCGGCCAGGCCTGCTCAGCGCTGTTCATGAATATTCTATTTCTGACGCATAGCATTTTAAATTTGAAGACGCAGTTGCATGCTCATATATGTTAGGCAATTTTAGCGTACTGGTGCTGCCTCATTGGCAGTGTACCTCAATTGCAGTATTGTCAGAGGGGTGCTAGAATATGGGAATAATGCATTTTAATGCTGTGATGTGGACACTAGCATTAAAATGCGTTAGTCGAAAGCCTGGTGCGGCCCTACGTAACCCAGCCCTGAAACTGCATTTTTTAACATTTTCATGTTAATCGCAGTGCCCATCATGAGCTGAAACTAACATGAAAACTTGAACAAATGCACACAATCAACCCACAGCCCAGCTCTATTAAGAAAAGAAATGCAGCAACATAGCTGCCAAGGTTTCAAATTGACATTTGGGACGGTTTCAAACCTGCCTTAAAACATTCACTTGGATCTGTTCGTGAGAAAATGCACCGTCTTTTCACTTTTTAAAGCAAGTTTGGAGTGATATTTGGCGCTGCACCCACACGTGTGGTCTGGTTACTGGCGCACATAGCCTTGCTTGTGGCGCACATAGACCTTACACTGCCGCACACAGAGGAAAAATATTAGAGGGAACATTGGTTGTAAGGTCCTGGTCTCCTATTGGTTCTAGATGTTAGGGCTAGTGTTATGATTGGATAGTGTTAGGGATAGGATTCCCATTGGCTGAAGGGGTCACCTGATTACTAGGGCTATAGAAAAGGCCAGGCTTGGGGCGTCTCAGCTAAGGGCGGAGAGGACAAGGGGAGTTGCCTGTTTGAGCCTGTTAGGGGGAGAGGACAAGGGTAGTTGCCTGTTAAGGGCGGAGAGGACAAGGGTAGTAGCCTGAGCCTGTTTGAGCCTGTTTGAGCCGGTTCTGGATTCCAGTAGGTTTGAGCCAGTGGAGACGGTTTGAGATTCCAGCCGGTTTGAGATGGTTTGAGCCGATTTGAGCCAGTTTGAACCGGTTTGAACCAGTTTAAACCGGTTTGAACCAGTTTAAACCGGGTTGAACCAGTTTACACCGGTTTGAACCAGTTTGAACCGGTTTATGGTTTGAGCCAGTTTGAACCAGTTTGAGCCTGTTTGAACCGGTTTGAGCCAGTTTGAACCAGTTTGAGCTAGTTTGAACCAGTTTGAACCAGTTTAAACCAGTTTGAACCGGTTTGAACCAGTTTGAACCAGTTTGAGCCGGTTTGAACCAGTTTGAGCCGGTTTGTGCCAGTTTGAACCAGTTTGAGACAGTTTGAGCTGGTTTGAGCCAGTTTGAACCAGTTTGAACCGGTTTGAGCCAGTTTGAACCAGTTTAAACTGGTTTGAACCGGTTTACGGTTTGGGACTGAACCGGTTTGAGCCAGTTTGAAGCCGTTTGAGCCAGTTTGAACCAGTTTAAACCAGTTTGAGCTTGTTTGAACCCGTTTGAACCAGTTTAAACCGGTTTGAACGAGTTTAAACCAGTTTGAACCGGTTTACGGTTTGAGACAGTTTGAACCGGTTTGAGCCGGTTTGAGCCAGTCTCACAACCGGTTTGAATCAGTTTGAGCCAGTTTGAACCAGTTTGAGCCGGTTTGAGCTAGTTTGAACCAGTTTAAACCAGTTTGAGCCGGTTTGAGCCAGTTTCAAGCGGTTTGAAACAGTTTGAGCCAGTTTGAACCAGTTTGAGCCGGTTTGACCCAGTTTGAGCCAGTTTGAACCAGTTTAACCGGTTTGAACCAGTTTGAACCAGTTTAAACCGGTTTTTGGTTTGAGCCAGTTTGAACCGGTTTGAGCCGGTTTGAGCCGGTTTGAGCCAGTTTGAACCGGTTTAAACCAGTTTGAACCAGTTTAAACCAGTGAGCTAGTTTGAACCAGTTTGAACCGCTTTGAACCAGTTTGAATCAGTTTAAACCAGTTTGAGCCGGTTTGAACCAGTTTGAACCAGTTTAAACCAGTTTGAACCCATTTAAACCAGGTTAAACTCGTTTCAAATTGGCTCAAATTGGCTCAGTTTGAGCCGGTTTGAACTGGTTTGAACCGGTTTGAGCCGGTTTGAACTGATGCGGACACGCTGACTCTGCATATGCCTGACAATTCATTTCAGTGCGGTAATGAGGAGCACCACACTGAAATGCGTTAGTCTAACGCCTGATACCTGCTACTTGGCAGGACTAAAACCATTTGCCTCAGTGCCATGCAGTTTCTGTCATCAGCACTTCTCCCTTTTTTCACAAGAGCAGTTAAGCATGAATGGCAAAATATCCTAGATTGCAAATGTTTTCTATATAATTCTGGTTCTACAATATGTACAGCATAATGCATCATCTGCTGCAGAATTTGACGATTTTAACGAATACATCGTTTGTAGCTCAAATGGATCAAATGTTGCTAAAAAATGTGAATTGTGTTTCTGCAAAGTGGACGGCCCTTTGCAAAGGTTGACTGATCACCTTTGTCACTGCTGGATTTGTATGTTACACTTGTACTACTACTAATAAGGCAAAATCTTTCCAGAGACTGTTAGCGTCGGTAAAAATGTAAAAATAATAAAGTATCAGAAAATATACTGCATTACATTCCAGCCTCTTTTTTGCTGCATAGTTTAGTTAACACTGCGGCATAATTTTGTCCTCCATTGGTGCATAATTCCAGTGGCCCCAAAGCAGGCAGCACATGTTAAAAGTGCTTGAGCATGAAGCAGAGAGACTGTGAAGATTGTGAACTTAGTTTGGTGTGCTTGCAAATCATGCATTGTCGACCCCTGGTGAGTTACATCTACTACTGCTGAAAAAAGGCCAACGGAGGGACCAATGGGTGAGGCGGACTGGCCTCAAGGGCAATGGCGGAATGAGCGCTGGTGGAGCCCTGTGCAACAATGTTTGTTGGTGCCCTCTCAATGACTCCCTCCGCCACTGATTCCCTCACTACCACCCTTTAACAGTACCCCTCAAGTCTCCATAACCATATTCTCGCTCAGATGAATTTAACTTGATTTACAGCGCCGCTCAAACCAGTGAAAGGTGACAGAGCACTTTACATCACACTTCTTACACGGAGACAATTATTCATATGTGTGTAAATCTTTGTATAGGAAATGTTACATAAGACAAAGGACTACAAGGTGTAGGAGTGACATGACATTCATACTAGTAGGCAGTGTAGTTTATTAGTGATTGGTTTGGAGAAACACACTGAAATTAGAATTTAATATCATGATTGCCGGTTCTCTTTAATAACCAGAATTTATTTCTATTCAAATTAACCCTTTTTGCAACAATAGGGTAATCAAACTGGGGAAAACATGAAAGTTAATAGCTCACTGTTCTATTGTAGGATTTTGACTTATAAACTGCAAGTATCAAAAGGATCTCACTGACAAAAGCAGTAACCCACTGACCCATTTACATTATGTGATCTGCATGGTACATGTTATTTGCAGCAGGCACATTAACCCTCTGAGCTACCTTTCCATGAGTCAAAACTTCAACTTGACAAAACTCCAGCTATCTCTACGAAGAATATTAATCACCGGAGTTATCATGACATTTTTATTGTTGCCTAAAATTGAGAGCGGCCAGGCCTGCTCAGCGCTGTTCATGAATATTCTATTTCTGACGCATAGCATTTTAAATTTGAAGACGCAGTTGCATGCTCATATATGTTAGGCAATTTTAGCGTACTGGTGCTGCCTCATTGGCAGTGTACCTCAATTGCAGTATTGTCAGAGGGGCGCTAGAATATGGGAATAATGCATTTTAATGCTGTGATGTGGACACTAGCATTAAAATGCGTTAGTCGAAAGCCTGGTGCGGCCCTACGTAACCCAGCCCTGAAACTGCATTTGTTAACGTTTTCATGTTAATCGCAGTGCCCATCATGAGCTGAAACTAACATGAAAACTTGGACAAATGCACACAATCAACCCACAGCCCAGCTCTATTAAGAAAAGAAATGCTGCAACATAGCTGCCAAGGTTTCAAATTGACATTTGGGACGGTTTCAAACCTGCCTTAAAACATTCACTTGGATCTGTTCGTGAGAAAATGCACAGTCTTTCCACTTTTTAAAGCAAGTTTGGAGTGATATTTGGCGCTGCACCCACACGTGTGGTCTGGTTACTGGCGCACATAGCCTTGCTTGTGGCGCACATAGACCTTACACTGCCGCACACAGAGAAAAAATATTAGAGGGAACATTGGTTGTAAGGTCCTGGTCTCCTATTGGTTCTAGATGTTAGGGCTAGTGTTATGATTGGATAGTGTTAGGGATAGGATTCCCATTGGCTGAAAGGGTCACCTGACTACTAGGGCTATAGAAAAGGCCAGGCTTGGGGCGTCTCAGCTAAGGGCGGAGAGGACAAGGGGAGTTGCCTGTTTGAGCCTGTTAGGGGAGAGGACAAGGGTAGTTGCCTGTTTGAGCCTGTTAAGGGCGGAGAGGACAAGGGTAGTAGCCTGAGCCTGTTTGAGCCTGCTTGAGCCGGTTCTGGATGAACCGGTTTGAGCCAGTTTGACCCAGTTTAAACCGGTTTGAACTGGTTTACGGTTTGATACTGAACCGGTTTGAGCCAGTTTGAAGCCGTTTTAGCCAGTTTGAACCAGTTTAAACCAGTTTGAGCCGGTTTGAACCAGTTTCAACCGGTTTGAGCTGGTTTGAGCCAGTTTGAACGAGTTTAAACTGGTTTGAACCGGTTTACGGTTTGAGACTGAACAGGTTTCAGCCGGTTTGAGCCAGTTTTAACCAGTTTGAGCCAGTTTGAACCAGTTTGAACCAGTTTGAATCAATTTTAACCACTTTGAACCGGTTTGAGCCAGTTTGAACCAGTTTAAACCAGTTTGAGCCGGTTTGAGCCAGTCTCAACTAGTTTGTATCAGTTTGAACCAGTTTGAACCAGTTTGAGCCGGTTTGAGCCAGTTTGAACCAGTTTAAACCGTTTTGAGCCAGTTTGAACTGGTTTGAGCCAGTTTGAAGCCGTTTGAGCCAATTTGAACCAGTTTAAACCAGTTTGAGCCGGTTTGAACCAGTTTCAACCGGTTTGAGCTGGTTTGAGCCAGTTTGAACCAGTTTAAAATGGTTTGAACCGGTTTACGATCTGAGACAGTTTGAACCGGTTTGAGCCAGTTTGAACCAGTTTGACCTGGTTTGAGCCAGTTTGAGCCGGTTTGAGCCGGTTTGAGCCAGTTTGAACCGGTTTAAACCAGTTTGAACCAGTTTAAACCAGTGAGCCGGTTTGAACCAGTTTGAACCGCTTTGAACCAGTTTGAATCAATTTAAACCAGTTTGAGCCGGTTTGAACCAGTTTGAACCGGTTGTAAGGTCCTGGTCTCCTATTGGTTCTAGATGTTAGGGCTAGTGTTTTGATTGGATAGTGTTAGGGATAGGATTCCCATTGGCTGAAGGGGTCACCTGATTACTAGGGCTATAGAAAAGGCCAGGCTTGGGGCGTCTCAGCTAAGGGCGGAGAGGACAAGGGGAGTTGCCTGTTTGAGCCTGTTAGGGGGAGAGGACAAGGGTAGTTGCCTGTTAAGGGCGGAGAGGACAAGGGTAGTAGCCTGAGCCTGTTTGAGCCTGTTTGAGCCGGTTCTGGATTCCAGTAGGTTTGAGCCGGTGGAGACGGTTTGAGATTCCAGCCGGTTTGAGATGGTTTGAGCCGATTTGAGCCAGTTTGAACCGGTTTGAACCAGTTTAAACCGGTTTGAACCAGTTTAAACCGGGTTGAACCAGTTTACACCGGTTTGAACCAGTTTGAACCGGTTTATGGTTTGAGCCAGTTTGAACCAGTTTGAGCCTGTTTGAACCAGTTTGAGCCAGTTTGAACCAGTTTGAGCTAGTTTGAACCAGTTTGAACCAGTTTAAACCAGTTTGAACCGGTTTGAACCAGTTTAAACCAGTTTGAGCCTGTTTGAACCAGTTTGAGCCGGTTTGGGCCAGTTTGAACCAGTTTGAGACAGTTTGAGCTGGTTTGAGCCAGTTTGAACCAGTTTGAACCGGTTTGAGCCAGTTTGAACCAGTTTAAACCGGTTTGAACCGGTTTACGGTTTGGGACTGAACCGGTTTGAGCCAGTTTGAAGCCGTTTGAGCCAGTTTGAACCAGTTTAAACCAGTTTGAGCTGGTTTGAACCCGTTTGAACCAGTTTAAACCGGTTTGAACGAGTTTAAACCAGTTTGAACTGGTTTACGGTTTGAGACAGTTTGAACCGGTTTGAGCCGGTTTGAGCCAGTCTCACAACCGGTTTGAGCCAGTTTGAACCAGTTTGAGCCGGTTTGAGCTAGTTTGAACCAGTTTAAACCAGTTTGAGCCGGTTTGAGCCAGTTTCAAGCGGTTTGAAACAGTTTGAGCCAGTTTGAACCAGTTTGAGCCGGTTTGACCCAGTTTGAGCCAGTTTGAACCAGTTTAACCGGTTTGAACCAGTTTGAACCAGTTTGAAGCGGTTTTTGGTTTGAGCCAGTTTGAACCGGTTTGAGCCGGTTTGAGCCGGTTTGAGCCAGTTTGAACCGGTTTAAACCAGTTTGAACCAGTTTAAACCAGTGAGCTAGTTTGAACCAGTTTGAACCGCTTTGAACCAGTTTGAATCAGTTTAAACCAGTTTGAGCCGGTTTGAACAAATTTGAACCAGTTTAAACCAGTTTGAACCCATTTAAACCAGTTTAAACTCGTTTCAAACTGGCTCAAATTGGCTCAGTTTGAGCCAGTTTTAACTGGTTTGAACCGGTTTGAGCCGGTTTGAACTGATGCGGACACGCTGACTCTGCATATGCCTGACAATTCATTTCAGTGCGGAGGAGCACCACACTGAAATGCGTTAGTCTAACGCCTGATACCTGCTACTTGGCAGGACTAAAACCATTTGCCTCAGTGCCATGCAGTTTCTGTCATCAGCACTTCTCCCTTTTTTCACAAGAGCAGTTAAGCATGAATGGCAAAATATCCTAGATTGCAAATGTTTTCTATATAATTCTGGTTCTGCAATATGTACAGCATAATGCATCATCTGCTGCAGAATTTGACGATTTTAACGAATACATCGTTTGTAGCTCAAATGGATCAAATGTTGCTAAAAAATGTGAATTGTGTTTCTGCAAAGTGGACGGCCCTTTGCAAAGGTTGACTGATCACCTTTGTCACTGCTGGATTTGTATGTTACACTTGTACTACTACTAATAAGGCAAAATCTTTCCAGAGACTGTTAGCGTCGGTAAAAATGTAAAAATAATAAAGTATCAGAAAATATACTGCATTACATTCCAGCCTCTTTTTTGCTGCATAGTTTAGTTAACACTGCGGCATAATTTTGTCCTCCATTGGTGCATAATTCCAGTGCCCCCAAAGCAGGCAGCACATGTTAAAAGTGCTTGAGCATGAAGCAGAGAGACTGTGAAGATTGTGAACTTAGTTTGGTGTGCTTGCAAATCATGCATTGTCGACCCCTGGTGAGTTACATCTACTACTGCTGAAAAAAGGCCAACGGAGGGACCAATGGGTGAGGCGGACTGGCCTCAAGGGCAATGGTGGAATGAGCGCTGGTGGAGCCCTGTGCAACAATGTTTGTTGGTGCCCTCTCAATGACTCCCTCCGCCACTGATTCCCTCACTACCACCCTTTAACAGTACCCCTCAAGTCTCCATAACCATATTCTCGCTCAGATGAATTTAACTTGATTTACAGCGCCGCTCAAACCAGTGAAAGGTGACAGAGCACTTTACATCACACTTCTTACACGGAGACAATTATTCATATGTGTGTAAATCTTTGTATAGGAAATGTTACATAAGACAAAGGACTACAAGGTGTAGGAGTGACATGACATTCATACTAGTAGGCAGTGTAGTTTAATAGTGATTGGTTTGGAGAAACACACTGAAATTAGAATTTAATATCATGATTGCGGGTTCTCTTTAATAACCAGAATTTATTTCTATTCAAATTAACCCTTTTTGCAACAATAGGGTAATCAAACTGGGGAAAACATGAAAGTTAATAGCTCACTGTTCTATTGTAGGATTTTGACTTATAAACTGCAAGTATCAAAAGGATCTCACTGACAAAAGCAGTAACCCACTGACCCATTTACATTATGTGATCTGCATGGTACATGTTATTTGCAGCAGGCACATTAACCCTCTGAGCTACCTTTCCATGAGTCAAAACTTCAACTTGACAAAACTCCAGCTATCTCTACGAAGAATATTAATCACCGGAGTTATCATGACATTTTTATTGTTGCCTAAAATTGAGAGCGGCCAGGCCTGCTCAGCGCTGTTCATGAATATTCTATTTCTGACGCATAGCATTTTAAATTTGAAGACGCAGTTGCATGCTCATATATGTTAGGCAATTTTAGCGTACTGGTGCTGCCTCATTGGCAGTGTACCTCAATTGCAGTATTGTCAGAGGGGCGCTAGAATATGGGAATAATTCATTTTAATGCTGTGATGTGGACACTAGCATTAAAATGCGCTAGTCGAAAGCCTGGTGCGGCCCTACGTAACCCAGCCCTGAAACTGCATTTGTTAACGTTTTCATGTTAATCGCAGTGCCCATCATGAGCTGAAACTAACATGAAAACTTGGACAAATGCACACAATCAACCCACAGCCCAGCTCTATTAAGAAAAGAAATTCTGCAACATAGCTGCCAAGGTTTCAAATTGACATTTGGGACGGTTTCAAACCTGCCTTAAAACATTCACTTGGATCTGTTCGTGAGAAAATGCACCGTCTTTTCACTTTTTAAAGCAAGTTTGGAGTGATATTTGGCGCTGCACCCACACGAGTGGTCTGGTTACTGGCGCACATAGCCTTGCTTGTGGCGCACATAGACCTTACACTGCCGCACACAGAGAAAAAATATTAGAGGGAACATTGGTTGTAAGGTCCTGGTCTCCTATTGGTTCTAGATGTTAGGGCTAGTGTTATGATTGGATAGTGTTAGGGATAGGATTCCCATTGGCTGAAAGGGTCACCTGACTACTAGGGCTATAGAAAAGGCCAGGCTTGGGGCGTCTCAGCTAAGGGCGGAGAGGACAAGGGGAGTTGCCTGTTTGAGCCTGTTAGGGGAGAGGACAAGGGTAGTTGCCTGTTTGAGCCTGTTAAGGGCGGAGAGGACAAGGGTAGTAGCCTGAGCCTGTTTGAGCCGGTTCTGGATTCCAGTAGGTTTGAGCCGGTGGAGACGGTTTGAGATTCCATCCGGCTTGAGCCGGTTTGACCCAGTTTGAGCCAGTTTGAACCAGTTTAACCGGTTTGAACCAGTTTGAACCAGTTTAAACCGGTTTTTGGTTTGAGCCAGTTTGAACCGGTTTGAGCCGGTTTGAGCCAGTTTGAACCGGTTTAAACCAGTTTGAACCAGTTTAAACCAGTGAGCTAGTTTGAACCAGTTTGAACCGCTTTGAACCAGTTTGAATCAGTTTAAACCAGTTTGAGCCGGTTTGAACCAGTTTGAACCAGTTTAAACCAGTTTGAACCCATTTAAACCAGTTTAAACTCGTTTCAAACTGGCTCAAATTGGCTCAGTTTGAGCCGGTTTGAACTGGTTTGAACCGGTTTGAGCCGGTTTGAACTGATGCGGACACGCTGACTCTGCATATGCCTGACAATTCATTTCAGTGCGGTAATGAGGAGCGCCACACTGAAATGCGTTAGTCTAACGCCTGATACCTGCTACTTGGCAGGACTAAAACCATTTGCCTCAGTGCCATGCAGTTTCTGTCATCAGCACTTCTCCCTTTTTTCACAAGAGCAGTTAAGCATGAATGGCAAAATATCCTAGATTGCAAATGTTTTCTATATAATTCTGGTTCTGCAATATGTACAGCATAATGCATCATCTGCTGCAGAATTTGACGATTTTAACGAATACATCGTTTGTAGCTCAAATGGATCAAATGTTGCTAAAAAATGTGAATTGTGTTTCTGCAAAGTGGACGGCCCTTTGCAAAGGTTGACTGATCACCTTTGTCACTGCTGGATTTGTATGTTACACTTGTACTACTACTAATAAGGCAAAATCTTTCCAGAGACTGTTAGCGTCGGTAAAAATGTAAAAATAATAAAGTATCAGAAAATATACTGCATCACATTCCAGCCTCTTTTTTGCTGCATAGTTTAGTTAACACTGCGGCATAATTTTGTCCTCCATTGGTGCATAATTCCAGTGGCCTCAAAGCAGGCAGCACATGTTAAAAGTGCTTGAGCATGAAGCAGAGAGACTGTGAAGATTGTGAACTTAGTTTGGTGTGCTTGCAAATCATGCATTGTCGACCCCTGGTGAGTTACATCTACTACTGCTGAAAAAAGGCCAACGGAGGGACCAATGGGTGAGGCGGACTGGCCTCAAGGGCAATGGCGGAATGAGCGCTGGTGGAGCCCTGTGCAACAATGTTTGTTGGTGCCCTCTCAATGACTCCCTCCGCCACTGATTCCCTCACTACCACCCTTTAACAGTACCCCTCAAGTCTCCATAACCATATTCTCGCTCAGATCAATTTAACTTGATTTACAGCGCCGCTCAAACCAGTGAAAGGTGACAGAGCACTTTACATCACACTTCTTACACGGAGACAATTATTCATATGTGTGTAAATCTTTGTATAGGAAATGTTACATAAGACAAAGGACTACAAGGTGTAGGAGTGACATGACATTCATACTAGTAGGCAGTGTAGTTTATTAGTGATTGGTTTGGAGAAACACACTGAAATTAGAATTTAATATCATGATTGCGGGTTCTCTTTAATAACCAGAATTTATTTCTATTCAAATTAACCCTTTTTGCAACAATAGGGTAATCAAACTGGGGAAAACATGAAAGTTAATAGCTCACTGTTCTATTGTAGGATTTTGACTTATAAACTGCAAGTATCAAAAGGATCTCACTGACAAAAGCAGTAACCCACTGACCCATTTACATTATGTGATCTGCATGGTACATGTTATTTGCAGCAGGCACATTAACCCTCTGAGCTACCTTTCCATGAGTCAAAACTTCAACTTGACAAAACTCCAGCTATCTCTACGAAGAATATTAATCACCGGAGTTATCATGACATTTTTATTGTTGCCTAAAATTGAGAGCGGCCAGGCCTGCTCAGCGCTGTTCATGAATATTCTATTTCTGACGCATAGCATTTTAAATTTGAAGACGCAGTTGCATGCTCATATATGTTAGGCAATTTTAGCGTACTGGTGCTGCCTCATTGGCAGTGTACCTCAATTGCAGTATTGTCAGAGGGGCGCTAGAATATGGGAATAATGCATTTTAATGCTGTGATGTGGACACTAGCATTAAAATGCGTTAGTCGAAAGCCTGGTGCGGCCCTACGTAACCCAGCCCTGAAACTGCATTTGTTAACGTTTTCATGTTAATCGCAGTGCCCATCATGAGCTGAAACTAACATGAAAACTTGGACAAATGCACACAATCAACCCACAGCCCAGCTCTATTAAGAAAAGAAATGCAGCAACATAGCTGCCAAGGTTTCAAATTGACATTTGGGACGGTTTCAAACCTGCCTTAAAACATTCACTTGGATCTGTTCGTGAGAAAATGCACAGTCTTTTCACTTTTTAAAGCAAGTTTGGAGTGATATTTGGCGCTGCACCCACACGTGTGGTCTGGTTACTGGCGCACATAGCCTTGCTTGTGGCGCACATAGACCTTACACTGCCGCACACAGAGAAAAAATATTAGAGGGAACATTGGTTGTAAGGTCCTGGTCTCCTATTGGTTCTAGATGTTAGGGCTAGTGTTATGATTGGATAGTGTTAGGGATAGGATTCCCATTGGCTGAAAGGGTCACCTGACTACTAGGGCTATAGAAAAGGCCAGGCTTGGGGCGTCTCAGCTAAGGGCGGAGAGGACAAGGGGAGTTGCCTGTTTGAGCCTGTTAGGGGAGAGGACAAGGGTAGTTGCCTGTTTGAGCCTGTTAAGGGCGGAGAGGACAAGGGTAGTAGCCTGAGCCTGTTTGAGCCGGTTCTGGATTCCAGTAGGTTTGAGCCGGTGGAGACGGTTTGAGATTCCAGCCGGCTTGAGCTGGTTTGAGCTGATTTGAGCCAGTTTGAACCGGTTTGAACCAGTTTAAACCGGTTTGAACCAGTTTAAACCGGTTTGAACCAGTTTGAACCGGTTTACGGTTTGACCCAGTTTGAACCAGTTTGAGCCTGTTTGAGCCGGTTTGAGCCAGTTTGAACCAGTTTGAACCAGTTTGAGCGAGTTTGAACCAGGTTGAACCGGTTTAAACCAGTTTGAACCGGTTTTAACCAGTTTAAACCAGTTTGAGCCTGAACCAGTTTGAGCCGGTTTGTGCCCGTTTGAACCAGTTTGAGCCAGTTTGAGCTGGTTTGAGCCAGTTTGAACCAGTTTGAACCAGTTTGAGCCAGTTTGAACCAGTTTAAACTGGTTTGAACCGGTTTACGGTTTGAGACTGAACCGGTTTGAGCCAGTTTGAAGCTGTTTGAGCCAGTTTGAACCAGTTTAAACCAGTTTGAGCTGGTTTGAACCAGTTTCAACCGGTGTTAGCTGGTTTGAGCCAGTTTAAACCAGTTTAAACCGGTTTGAACCGGTTTACGGTTTGAGACAGTTTTAACCGGTTTGAGCCAGTCTCAACCGGTTTGAATCAGTTTGAGCCAGTTTGAACCAGTTTGAGCCGGTTTGAGCCAGTTTGAACCAGTTTAAACCGGTTTGAGACAGTTTGAACTGGTTTGAGCCAGTTTGAAGCCGTTTGAGCCAATTTGAACCAGTTTAAACCAGTTTGAGCCGGTTTGAACCAGTTTCAACTGGTTTGAGCTGGTTTGAGCCAGTTTGAACCAGTTTAAACCGATTTGAACCGGTTTATGGTTTGAGACAGTTTGAACCGGTTTGAGCCGGTTTGAGCCAGTTTGAACCAGTTTGAGCTGGTTTGAGCCAGTTTG
This sequence comes from Lissotriton helveticus, assembly GCF_964261635.1. NCBI lineage: Eukaryota > Metazoa > Chordata > Amphibia > Caudata > Salamandridae > Lissotriton > Lissotriton helveticus. The sequence continues at coordinate 939,392,776 of NC_136070.1, forward strand.
AATCAGTTTGTACCGGTTTGAGCCAGTTTGAACCGGTTTGAGCCAGTTTGAACCAGTTTAAACCAGTTTGAGCTGGTTTGAGCCAGTTTCAAGCGGTTTGAGCTGGTTTGAGCCAGTTTGAGCCAGTTTGAACCAACTTAAACCGGTTTGAACCAGTTTAAACTGGTTTGAAACGGTTTTTGGTTTGAGCCAGTTTGAACCGGTTTGAGCCGGTTTGAGCCAGTTTGAACCGGTTTAAACCAGTTTGAACCAGTTTAAACCAGTGAGCCAGTTTGAACCAGTTTGTACCGCTTTGAACCAGTTTGAATCAGTTTAAACCAGTTTGAGCCGGTTTGAACCAGTTTGAACCAGTTTAAACCAGTTTGAACCCATTTAAACCAGTTTAAACTGGTTTCAAACTGGCTCAAACTTTGCGCAGTTTGAGCCGGTTTGATCTGGTTTGAACCGGTTTGAACCGGTTTGAGCCGGTATGAACTGATGCGGACACGCTGACTATGCATATGCCTGACAATTCATTTCAGTGCGGTAATGAGGAGCACCACACTGATATGCGTTAGTCTAACGCCTGATACCTGGTACTTGGCAGGACTAAAACCATTTGCCTCAGTGCCATGCAGTTTCTGTCATCAGCACTTCTCCCTTTTTTCACAAGAGCAGTTAAGCATGAATGGCAAAATATCCTAGATTGCAAATGTTTTCTATATAATTCTGGTTCTGCAATATGTACAGCATAATGCATCATCTGCTGCAGAATTTGACGATTTTAACGAATACATCGTTTGTAGCTCAAATGGATCAAATGTTGCTAAAAAATGTGAATTGTGTTTCTGCAAAGTGGACGGCCCTTTGCAAAGGTTGACTGATCACCTTTGTCACTGCTGGATTTGTATGTTACACTTGTACTACTACTAATAAGGCAAAATCTTTCCAGAGACTGTTAGTGTCGGTAAAAATGTAAAAATAATAAAGTATCAGAAAATATACTGCATTACATTCCAGCCTCTTTTTTGCTGCATAGTTTAGTTAACACTGCGGCATAATTTTGTCCTCCATTGGTGCATAATTCCAGTGGCCCCAAAGCAGGCAGCACATGTTAAAAGTGCTTGAGCATGAAGCAGAGAGACTGTGAAGATTGTGAACTTAGTTTGGTGTACTTGCAAATCATGCATTGTCGACCCCTGGTGAGTTACAGCTACTACTTCTGAAACAAGGCCAACGGAGGGACCAATGGGTGAGGCGGACTGGCCTCAAGGTCAATGGCAGAATGAGCGCTGGTGGAGCCCTGTGCAACAATGTTTGTTGGTGCCCTCTCAATGACTCCCTCCGCCACTGATTCCCTCACTACCACCCTTTAACAGTACCCCTCAATTCTCCATAACCATATTCTCGCTCAGATGAATTTAACTTGATTTACAGCGCCGCTCAAACCAGTGAAGGGTGACAGAGCACTTTACATCACACTTCTTACACGGAGACAATTATCCATATGTGTGTAAATCTTTGTATAGGAAATGTTACATAAGACAAAGGACTACAAGGTGTAGGAGTGACATGACATTCATACTAGTAGGCAGTATAGTTTAATAGTGATTGGTTTGGAGAAACACACTGAAATTAGAATGTAATATCATGATTGCGGGATCTCTTTAATAACCAGAATTTATTTCTATTCAAATTAACCCTTTTTGCAACAATAGGGTAATCAGACTGGGGAAAACATGAAAGTTAATAGCTCACTGTTCCATTTTAGGATTTTGACTTATAAACTGCAAGTATCAAAAGGATCTCACTGACAAAAGCAGTAACCCACTGACCCATTTACATTATGTGATCTGCATGATACATGTTATTTGCAGCAGGCACATTAACCCTCTGAGCTACCTTTCCATGAATCAAAACTTCCACTTGACAAAACTCCAGCTATCTCTACGAAGAATATTAATCACCGGAGTTATCATGACATTTTTATTGTTGCCTAAAATTGAGAGCGGCCAGGCCTGCTCAGCGCTGTTCATGAATATTCTATATCTGACGCATAGCATTTTAAAATTGAAGACGCAGTTGCATGCTCATATATGTTAGACAATTTTAGCGTACTGGTGCTGCCTCATTGGCAGTGTACCTCAATTGCAGTATTGTCAGAGGGGCGCTAGAATATGGGAATAATGCATTTTAATGCTGTGATGTGGACACTAGCATTAAAATGCGTTAGTCGAAAGCCTGGTGCGGCCCTATGTAACCCAGCCCATGTTAATCGCAGTGCCCATCATGAGCTGAAACTAACATGAAAACTTGAACAAATGCACACAATCAACCCACAGTCCAGCTCTATTAAGAAAAGAAATGCAGCAACATAGCTGCCAAGATTTCAAATTGACACTTGGGACGGTTTCAAACCTGCCTTAAAACATTCACTTGGATCTGTTTGTGAGAAAATGCACCGTCTTTTCACTTTTTAAAGCAAGTTTGGAGTGATATTTGCGCTGCACCCACACATGTGGTCTGGTTACTGGCGCACATAGCCTTGCTTGGGGAGCACATAGACCTTACACTGCCGCACACAGAGGAACAATATTAGAGGGAACATTGGTTGTAAGGTCCTGGTCTCCTATTGGTTCTAAATGTTAGGGCTAGTGTTATGATTGGATAGTGTTAGGGATAGGAATCCCATTGGCTGAAGGGGTCACCTGATTACTAGGGCTATTGAAAAGGCCAGGCTTGGGACGTCTCAGCTAAGGGCGGAGAGGACAAGGGTAGTTGCCTGTCTGAGCCTGTTAGGGGGAGAGGACAAGGGTAGTTGCCTGTTTGAGCCTGTTAAGGGCGGAGAGGACAAGGGTTGTAGCCTGAGCCTGTTTGAGCCTGCTTGAGCCGGTTCTGGATTCCAGTAGGTTTGAGCCGTGGAGCCGGTTTGAGATTCCAGCCGGTTTGAGCTGGTTTGAGCTGATTTGAGCCAGTTTGAACCGGTTTGAACCAGTTTACACCGGTTTGAACCAGTTTGAACCGGTTTACGGTTTGAGCCAGTGTGAACCAGTTTGAGCCTGTTTGAACCGGTTTGAGCCGGTTTGAGCCAGTTTGAACCAGTTTGAGCTAGTTTGAACAAGTTTGAACCGGTTTAAACCAGTTTGAACCAGTTTGAACCAGTTTAAACCAGTTTGAGCCTGTTTGAACCAGTTTGAGACGGTTTGTGCCGGTTTGAACCAGTTTGAGCCGGTTTGAGCCAGTTCGAACCAGTTTGAACCGGTTTGAGCCAGTTTGACCCAGTTTAAACCGGTTTGAACTGGTTTACGGTTTGATACTGAACCGGTTTGAGCCAGTTTGAAGCCGTTGTAGCCAGTTTGAACCATTATAAACCAGTTTGAGCCGGTTTGAACCAGTTTCAACCGGTTTGAGCTGGTTTGAGCCAGTTTGAACGAGTTTAAACTGGTTTGAACCGGTTTACGGTTTGAGACTGAACAGGTTTCAGCCGGTTTGAGCCAGTTTTAACCAGTTTGAGCCAGTTTGAACCAGTTTGAACCAGTTTGAATCAATTTTAACCACTTTGAACCGGTTTGAGCCAGTTTGAACCAGTTTAAACCAGTTTGAGCCGGTCTCAACTAGTTTGTATCAGTTTGAACCAGTTTGAACCAGTTTGAGCCGGTTTGAGCCAGTTTGAACCAGTTTAAACCGTTTTGAGCCAGTTTGAACTGGTTTGAGCCAGTTTGAACCAGTTTAAACCAGTTTGAGCCGGTTTGAACCAGTTTCAACCGGTTTGAGCTGGTTTGAGCCAGTTTGAACCAGTTTAAAATGGTTTGAACCGGTTTACGATCTGAGACAGTTTGAACCGGTTTGAGCCAGTTTGAACCAGTTTGACCTGGTTTGAGCCAGTTTGAACCGGTTTGAGCCGGTTTGAGCCGGTTTGAGCCAGTTTGAACCGGTTTAAACCAGTTTGAACCAGTTTAAACCAGTGAGCCGGTTTGAACCAGTTTGTACCGCTTTGAACCAGTTTGAATCAATTTAAACCAGTTTGAGCCGGTTTGAACCAGTTTGAACCGGTTGTAAGGTCCTGGTCTCCTATTGGTTCTAGATGTTAGGGCTAGTGTTTTGATTGGATAGTGTTAGGGATAGGATTCCCATTCGCTGAAGGGGTCACCTGATTACTAGGGCTATAGAAAAGGCCAGGCTTGGGGCGTCTCAGCTAAGGGCGGAGAGGACAAGGGGAGTTGCCTGTTTGAGCCTGTTAGGGGGAGAGGACAAGGGTAGTTGCCTGTTTGAGCCTGTTAAGGGCGGAGAGGACAAGGGTAGTAGCCTGAGCCTGTTTGAGCCTGTTTGAGCCGGTTCTGGATTCCAGTAGGTTTGAGCTGGTGGAGACGGTTTGAGATTCCAGCCGGTTTGAGCTGGTTTGAGCCGATTTGAGCCAGTTTGAACCGGTTTGAACCAGTTTAAACCGGGTTGAACCAGTTTACACCGGTTTGAACCAGTTTGAACCGGTTTACGGTTTGAGCCAGTTTGAACCAGTTTGAGCCTGTTTGAACTGGTTTGAGCTAGTTTGAACCAGTTTGAGCTAGTTTGAACCAGTTTGAACCGGTTTAAACCAGTTTGAACCGGTTTGTACCAGTTTAAACCAGTTTGAGCCTGTTTGAACCAGTTTGAGCCGGTTTGTGCCGGTTTGAACCAGTTTGAGCCAGTTTGAGCTGGTTTGAGCCAGTTTGAACCAGTTTGAACCGGTTTGAGCCAGTTTGAACCAGTTTAAACCGGTTTGATCCGGTTTACGGTTTGGGACTGAACCGGTTTTAGCCAGTTTGAAGCCGTTTGAGCCAGTTTGAACCAGTTTAAACCAGTTTGAGCTGGTCTGAACCCGTTTGAACCAGTTCAAACCGGTTTGAATGAGTTTAAACCAGTTTGAACCGGTTTACGGTTTGAGACAGTATGAACCGGTTTGAGCCGGTTTGAGCCAGTCTCAACCGGTTTGAATCAGTTTGAGCCAGTTTGAACCAGTTTGAGCCGGTTTGAACCAGTTTAAACTGGTTTGAGACAGTTTGAACTGGTTTGAGCCAGTTTGAAGCCGTTTGAGCCAATTTGAACCAGTTTAAACCAGTTTGAGCCAGTTTCAACCAGTTTGAACCAGTTTGAGCTGGTTTGAGCCAGTTTGAACCAGTTTAAACCGGTTTGAACCGGTTTATGGTTTGAGACAGTTTGAACCGGTTTGAGCCGGTTTGAGCCAGTTTGAGCCAGTTTGAGCTGGTTTGAGCCAGTTTGAACCAGTTTGAACCGGTTTGAGCCAGTTTGAACCAGTTTGAGCTAGTTTGAACCAGTTTAAACCAGTTTGAGCCGGTTTGAGCCAGTTTCAAGCGGTTTGAAACAGTTTGAGCCAGTTTGAACCAGTTTGAGCCGGTTTGAGCCAGTTTGAGCCAGTTTGAACCAGTTTAAACCAGTTTGAACCAGTTTGAACCAGTTTAAACCGGTTTTTGGTTTGAGCCAGTTTGAACCGGTTTGAGCCGGTTTGAGCCGGTTGAGCCGGTTTGAGCCAGTTTGAACCGGTTTAAACCAGTTTGAACCTGTTTGAACCAGTTTAAACCAGTGAGCTAGTTTGAACCAGTTTGAACCGCTTTGAACCAGTTTGAATCAGTTTAAACCAGTTTGAGCCTGTTTGAACCAGTTTGAACCAGTTTAAACCAGTTTGATTCCATTTAAACCAGTTTAAACTCATTTCAAACTGGCTCAAACTGGCTCAGTTTGAGCCAGTTTGAACTGGTTTGAACCGGTTTGAGCCGGTTTGAACTGATGCGGACACGCTGACTATGCATATGCCTGACAATTCATTTCAGTGCGGTAATGAGGAGCACCACACTGAAATGCGTTAGTCTAACGCCTGATACCTGCTACTTGGCAGGACTAAAACCATTTGCCTCAGGGCCCGGCTTGCTTGAATCCTGATGGAGCAGTGAGAAAGGGACTCATGTCTGAGTATACCCTGCCACACCTATAGTGGCCAAAAACGATTCAGAAAAGGGGGTGGTGATGAACAACACCCCCTTTTCTGAATCATTTTGTCCACCATAAGCGTGGAAGGGTATACTCAGATGTGAGTCCCTTGCTCATTGCACCATCAGGATCCAAGCAAGCCGGGCCGATGAGGCTGAAATGCCAGAAACCGGTCCCCGGTAGCTTGTTTCCTTCCCAGTATAAGAATTGGCTTGGTAGTTTGGTTTGTCCTGTTCCCATCATGCACTGGGACAGGAACAGACTAATTTGCATATAGCCAAGTTCTGAGCTGGGATGGTGCAGTGAGCTAAAAAACGGTGATGGATCAAGCCCTGATCTTTGGACTGGGTAAGAGTGGTCTGCTTAATTCAGGCACTCTGTTCATCACCACCCCCTTTTCTGAATTAAAATTGAGAGCGGCCAGGCCTGCTCAGCGCTGTTCATGAATATTCTATTTCTGACGCATAGCATTTTAAATTTGAAGACGCAGTTGCATGCTCATATATGTTAGGCAATTTTAGCGTACTGGTGCTGCCTCATTGGCAGTGTACCTCAATTGCAGTATTGTCAGAGGGGCGCTAGAATATGGGAATAATGCATTTTAATGCTGTGATGTGGACACTAGCATTAAAATGCGTTAGTCGAAAGCCTGGTGCGGCCCTACGTAACCCAGCCCTGAAACTGCATTTGTTAACGTTTTCATGTTAATCGCAGTGCCCATCATGAGCTGAAACTAACATGAAAACTTGGACAAATGCACACAATCAACCCACAGCCCAGCTCTATTAAGAAAAGAAATGCTGCAACATAGCTGCCAAGGTTTCAAATTGACATTTGGGACGGTTTCAAACCTGCCTTAAAACATTCACTTGGATCTGTTCGTGAGAAAATGCACAGTCTTTTCACTTTTTAAAGCAAGTTTGGAGTGATATTTGGCGCTGCACCCACACATGTGGTCTGGTTACTGGCGCACATAGCCTTGCTTGTGGCGCACATAGACCTTACACTGCCGCACACAGAGAAAAAATATTAGAGGGAACATTGGTTGTAAGGTCCTGGTCTCCTATTGGTTCTAGATGTTAGGGCTAGTGTTATGATTGGATAGTGTTAGGGATAGGATTCCCATTGGCTGAAAGGGTCACCTGACTACTAGGGCTATAGAAAAGGCCAGGCTTGGGGCGTCTCAGCTAAGGGCGGAGAGGACAAGGGGAGTTGCCTGTTTGAGCCTGTTAGGGGAGAGGACAAGGGTAGTTGCCTGTTTGAGCCTGTTAAGGGCGGAGAGGACAAGGGTAGTAGCCTGAGCCTGTTTGAGCCGGTTCTGGATTCCAGTAGGTTTGAGCCGGTGGAGACGGTTTGAGATTCCAGCCGGCTTGAGCTGGTTTGAGCTGATTTGAGCCAGTTTGAACCGGTTTGAACCAGTTTAAACCGGTTTGAACCAGTTTAAACCGGTTTGAACCAGTTTGAACCGGTTTACGGTTTGACCCAGTTTGAACCAGTTTGAGCCTGTTTGAACCGGTTTGAGCCGGTTTGAGCCAGTTTGAACCAGTTTGAACCAGTTTGAGCGAGTTTGAACCAGGTTGAACCGGTTTAAACCAGTTTGAACCGGTTTTAACCAGTTTAAACCAGTTTGAGCCTGAACCAGTTTGAGCCGGTTTGTGCCCGTTTGAACCAGTTTGAGCCAGTTTGAGCTGGTTTGAGCCAGTTTGAACCAGTTTGAACCAGTTTGAGCCAGTTTGAACCAGTTTAAACTGGTTTGAACCGGTTTACAGTTTGAGACTGAACCGGTTTGAGCCAGTTTGAAGCCGTTTGAGCCAGTTTGAACCAGTTTAAACCAGTTTGAGCTGGTTTGAACCAGTTTCAACCCGTGTTAGCTGGTTTGAGCCAGTTTAAACCAGTTTAAACCGGTTTGAACCGGTTTACGGTTTGAGACAGTTTTAACCGGTTTGAGCCGGTTTGAGCCAGTCTCAACCGGTTTGAATCAGTTTGAGCCAGTTTGAACCAGTTTGAGCCGGTTTGAGCCAGTTTGAACCAGTTTAAACCGGTTTGAGACAGTTTGAACTGGTTTGAGCCAGTTTGAAGCCGTTTGAGCCAATTTGAACCAGTTTAAACCAGTTTGAGCCGGTTTGAACCAGTTTCAACTGGTTTGAGCTGGTTTGAGCCAGTTTGAACCAGTTTAAACCGATTTGAACTGGTTTATGGTTTGAGACAGTTTGAACCGGTTTGAGCCGGTTTGAGCCAGTTTGAACCAGTTTGAGCTGGTTTGAGCCAGTTTGAATCAGTTTGTACCGGTTTGAGACAGTTTGAACCGGTTTGAGACAGTTTGAACCAGTTTAAACCAGTTTGAGCTGGTTTGAGCCAGTTTCAAGCGGTTTGAGCTGGTTTGAGCCAGTTTGAGCCAGTTTGAACCAGTTTAAACCGGTTTGAACCAGTTTAAACTGGTTTGAAACGGTTTTTGGTTTGAGCCAGTTTGAACCGGTTTGAGCCGGTTTGAGCCAGTTTGAACCGGTTTAAACCAGTTTGAACCAGTTTGAACCAGTTTAAACCAGTGAGCCAGTTTGAACCAGTTTGTACCGCTTTGAACCAGTTTGAATCAGTTTAAACCAGTTTGAGCCGGTTTGAACCAGTTTGAACCAGTTTAAACCAGTTTGAACCCATTTAAACCAGTTTAAACTGGTTTCAAACTGGCTCAAACTTTGCGCAGTTTGAGCCGGTTTGATCTGGTTTGAACCAGTTTGAACCGGTTTGAGCCGGTATGAACTGATGCGGACACGCTGACTATGCATATGCCTGACAATTCATTTCAGTGCGGTAATGAGGAGCACCACACTGATATGCGTTAGTCTAACGCCTGATACCTGGTACTTGGCAGGACTAAAACCATTTGCCTCAGTGCCATGAGTTTCTGTCATCAGCACTTCTCCCTTTTTTCACAAGAGCAGTTAAGCATGAATGGCAAAATATCCTAGATTGCAAATGTTTTCTATATAATTCTGGTTCTGCAATATGTACAGCATAATGCATCATCTGCTGCAGAATTTGACGATTTTAACGAATACATCGTTTGTAGCTCAAATGGATCAAATGTTGCTAAAAAATGTGAATTGTGTTTCTGCAAAGTGGACGGCCCTTTGCAAAGGTTGACTGATCACCTTTGTCACTGCTGGATTTGTATGTTACACTTGTACTACTACTAATAAGGCAAAATCTTTCCAGAGACTGTTAGTGTCGGTAAAAATGTAAAAATAATAAAGTATCAGAAAATATACTGCATTACATTCCAGCCTCTTTTTTGCTGCATAGTTTAGTTAACACTGCGGCATAATTTTGTCCTCCATTGGTGCATAATTCCAGTGGCCCCAAAGCAGGCAGCACATGTTAAAAGTGCTTGAGCATGAAGCAGAGAGACTGTGAAGATTGTGAACTTAGTTTGGTGTGCTTGCAAATCATGCATTGTCGACCCCTGGTGAGTTACAGCTACTACTGCTGAAACAAGGCCAACGGAGGGACCAATGGGTGAGGCAGACTGGCCTCAAGGTCAATGGCGGAATGAGCGCTGGTGGAGCCCTGTGCAACAATGTTTGTTGGTGCCCTCTCAATGACTCCCTCCGCCACTGATTCCCTCACTACCACCCTTTAACAGTACCCCTCAAGTCTCCATAACCATATTCTCGCTCAGATGAATTTAACTTGATTTACAGCGCCGCTCAAACCAGTGAAGGGTGACAGAGCACTTTACATCACACTTCTTACACGGAGACAATTATCCATATGTGTGTAAATCTTTGTATAGGAAATGTTACATAAGACAAAAGACTACAAGGTGTAGGAGTGACATGACATTCATACTAGTAGGCAGTATAGTTTAATAGTGATTGGTTTGGAGAAACACACTGAAATTAGAATGTAATATCATGATTGCGGGTTCTCTTTAATAACCAGAATTTATTTCTATTCAAATTAACCCTTTTTGCAACAATAGGGTAATCAGACTGGGGAAAACATGAAAGTTAATAGCTCACTGTTCTATTTTAGGATTTTGACTTATAAACTGCAAGTATCAAAAGGATCTCACTGACAAAAGCAGTAACCCACTGACCCATTTACATTATGTGATCTGCATGGTACATGTTATTTGCAGCAGGCACATTAACCCTCTGAGTTACCTTTCCATGAATCAAAACTTCCACTTGACAAAACTCCAGCTATCTCTACGAAGAATATTAATCACCGGAGTTATCATGACATTTTTATTGTTGCCTAAAATTGAGAGCGGCCAGGCCTGCTCAGCGCTGTTCATGAATATTCTATATCTGACGCATAGCATTTTAAATTTGAAGATGCAGTTGCATGCTCATATATGTTAGACAATTTTAGCGTACTGGTGCTGCCTCATTGGCAGTGTACCTCAATTGCAGTATTGTCAGAGGGGCGCTAGAATATGGGAATAATGCATTTTAATGCTGTGATGTGGACACTAGCATTAAAATGCGTTAGTCGAAAGCCTGGTGCGGCCCTACGTAACCCAGCCCATGTTTATCGCAGTGCCCATCATGAGCTGAAACTAACATGAAAACTTGAACAAATGCACACAATCAACCCACAGCCCAGCTCTATTAAGAAAAGAAATGCAGCAACATAGCTGCCAAGATTTCAAATTGACACTTGGGACGGTTTCAAACCTGCCTTAAAACATTCACTTGGATCTGTTTGTGAGAAAATGCACCGTCTTTTCACTTTTTAAAGCAAGTTTGGAGTGATATTTGTGCTGCACCCACACATGTGGTCTGGTTACTGGCGCACATAGCCTTGCTTGGGGAGCACATAGACCTTACACTGCCACACACAGAGGAACAATATTAGAGGGAACATTGGTTGTAAGGTCCTGGTCTCCTATTGGTTCTAAATGTTAGGGCTAGTGTTATGATTGGATAGTGTTAGGGATAGGAATCCCATTGGCTGAAGGGGTCACCTGATTACTAGGGCTATTGAAAAGGCCAGGCTTGGGACGTCTCAGCTAAGGGCGGAGAGGACAAGGGTAGTTGCCTGTCTGAGCCTGTTAGGGGGAGAGGACAAGGGTAGTTGCCTGTTTGAGCCTGTTAAGGGCGGAGAGGACAAGGGTTGTAGCCTGAGACTGTATGAGCCTGCTTGAGCTGGTTCTGGATTCCAGTAGGTTTGAGCCGTGGAGCCGGTTTGAGATTTCAGCCGGTTTGAGCTGGTTTGAGCTGATTTGAGCCAGTTTGAACCGGTTTGAACCAGTTTACACCGGTTTGAACCAGTTTGAACCGGTTTACGGTTTGAGCCAGTGTGAACCAGTTTGAGCCTGTTTGAACCGGTTTGAGCCGGTTTGAGCCAGTTTGAACCAGTTTGAGCTAGTTTGAACAAGTTTGAACCGGTTTAAACCAGTTTAAACCAGTTTGAACCAGTTTAAACCAGTTTGAGCCTGTTTGAACCAGTTTGAGCCGGTTTGTGCCGGTTTGAACCAGTTTGAGCCGGTTTGAGCCAGTTCGAACCAGTTTGAACCGGTTTGAGCCAGTTTGACCCAGTTTAAACCGGTTTGAACTGGTTTACGGTTTGATACTGAACCGGTTTGAGCCAGTTTGAAGCCGTTTTAGCCAGTTTGAACCAGTTTAAACCAGTTTGAGCCGGTTTGAACCAGTTTCAACCGGTTTGAGCCAGTTTGAACCAGTTTAAACCGGTTTGAACGAGTTTAAACTGGTTTGAACCGGTTTACGGTTTGAGACTGAACAGGTTTCAGCCGGTTTGAGCCAGTTTTAACCAGTTTGAGCCAGTTTGAACCAGTTTGAACCAGTTTGAACCAATTTTAACCACTTTGAACCGGTTTGAGCCAGTTTGAACCAGTTTAAACCAGTTTGAGCCAGTTTGAGCCAGTCTCAACTAGTTTGTATCAGTTTGAACCAGTTTGAGCCGGTTTGAGCCAGTTTGAACCAGTTTAAACCGTTTTGAGCCAGTTTGAACTGGTTTGAGCCAGTTTGAAGCCGTTTGAGCCAATTTGAACCAGTTTAAACCAGTTTGAGCCGGTTTGAACCAGTTTCAACCGGTTTGAGCTGGTTTGAGCCAGTTTGAACCAGTTTAAAATGGTTTGAACCGGTTTACGATCTGAGACAGTTTGAACCGGTTTGAGCCAGTTTGAACCAGTTTGACCTGGTTTGAGCCAGTTTGAACCGGTTTGAGCCGGTTTGAGCCAGTTTGAACCGGTTTAAACCAGTTTGAACCAGTTTAAACCAGTGAGCCGGTTTGAACCAGTTTGAACCGCTTTGAACCAGTTTGTATCAATTTAAACCAGTTTGAGCCGGTTTGAACAAGTTTGAACCGGTTGTAAGGTCCTGGTCTCCTATTGGTTCTAGATGTTAGGGCTAGTGTTATGATTGGATAGTGTTAGGGATAGGATTCCCATTGGCTGAAGGGGTCACCTGATTACTAGGGCTATAGAAAAGGCCAGGCTTGGGGCGTCTCAGCTAAGGGCGGAGAGGACAAGGGGAGTTGCCTGTTTGAGCCTGTTAGGGGGAGAGGACAAGGGTAGTTGCCTGTTTGAGCCTGTTAAGGGCGGAGAGGACAAGGGTAGTAGCCTGAGCCTGTTTGAGCCTGTTTGAGCCGGTTCTGGATTCCAGTAGGTTTGAGCCGGTGGAGACGGTTTGAGATTCCAGCCGGTTTGAGCTGGTTTGAGCCGATTTGAGCCAGTTTGAACCGGTTTGAACCAGTTTAAACCGGTTTGAACCAGTTTAAACCGGTTTACGGTTTGAGCCAGTTTGAACCAGTTTGAGCCTGTTTGAACTGGTTTGAGCCGGTTTGAGCCAGTTTGAACCAGTTTGAGCTAGTTTGAACCAGTTTGAACCGGTTTAAACCAGTTTGAACCGGTTTGAACCAGTTTAAACCAGTGTGAGCCTGTTTGAACCAGTTTGAGCTGGTTTGTGCCGGTTTGAACCAGTTTGAGCCAGTTTGAGCTTGTTTGAGCCAGTTTGAACCAGTTTGAACCGGTTTGAGCCAGTTTGAACCAGTTTAAACCGGTTTGAACCGGTTTACGGTTTGAGACTGAACCGGTTTGAGCCAGTTTGAAGCCGTTTGAGCCAGTTTGAACCAGTTTAAGTCAGTTTGAGCTGGTTTGAACCAGTTTCAACCGGTTTGAGCTGGTTTGAGCCAGTTTAAACCAGTTTAAACCGGTTTGAACCGGTTTACGGTTTGAGACAGTTTTAACCGCGTTGAGCCAGTTTGAGACAGTCTCAACCGGTTTGAATCAGTTTGAGCCAGTTTGAACCAGTTTGAGCCGGTTTGAGCCAGTTTGAACCAGTTTAAACCGGTTTGAGACAGTTTGAACTAGTTTGAGCCAGTTTGAAGCCGTTTGAGCAAATTTGAACCAGTTGAAACCAGTTTGAGCCGGTTTGAACCAGTTTCAACTGGTTTGAGCCAGTTTGAACCAGTTTAAACTGATTTGAACCGGTTTACGGTTTGAGACAGTTTGAACCGGTTTGAGCCGGTTTGAGCCAGTTTGAACCAGTTTGAGCTGGTTTGAGCCAGTTTGAATCAGTTTGTACCGGTTTGAGCCAGTTTGAACCGGTTTGAGCCAGTTTGAACCAGTTTAAACCAGTTTGAGCTGGTGTGAGCCAGTTTCAAGCGGTTTGAGCTGGTTTGGGCCAGTTTGAGCCAGTCTGAACCAGTTTAAACCGGTTTGAACCAGTTTAAACCGGTTTGAACCGGTTTTTGGTTTGAGCCAGTTTGAACCGGTTTGAGCCGGTTTGAGCCAGTTTGAACCGTTTAAACCAGTTTGAACCGGTTTGAACCAGTTTAAACCAGTGAGCCAGTTTGAACCAGTTTGAACCGCTTTGAACCAGTTTGAATCAGTTTAAACCAGTTTGAGCCGGTTTGAACCAGTTTAAACCAGTTTGAACCCATTTAAACCAGTTTAAACTGGTTTCAAACTGGCTCAAACTTTGCCCAGTTTGAGCCGGTTTGAACTGGTTTGAACCGGTTTGAGCCGGTTTGAACTGATGCGGACACGCTGACTATGCATATGCCTGACAATTCATTTCAGTGCGGTAATGAGGAGCACCACACTGAAATGCGTTAGTCTAACGCCTGATACGTGGTACTTGGCAGGACTAAAACCATTTGCCTCAGTGCCATGCAGTTTCTGTCATCAGCACTTCTCCCTTTTTCCACAAGAGCAGTTAAGCATGAATGGCAAAATATCCTAGATTGCAAATGTTTTCTATATAATTCTGGTTCTGCAATATGTACAGCATAATGTATCATCTGCTGCAGAATTTGACGATTTTAACGAATACATCGTTTGTAGCTCAAATGGATCAAATGTTGCTAAAAAATGTGAATTGTGTTTCTGCAAAGTGGACGGCCCTTTGCAAAGGTTGACTGATCACCTTTGTCACTGCTGGATTTGTATGTTACACTTGTACTACTACTAATAAGGCAACATCTTTCCAGAGACTGTTAGTGTCAGTAAAAATGTAAAAATAATAAAGTATCAGAAAATGTACTGCATTACATTCCAGCCTCTTTTTTGCTGCATAGTTTAGTTAACACTGCGGCATAATTTTGTCCTCCATTGGTGCATAATTCCAGTGGACCCAAAGCAGGCAGCACATGTTAAAAGTGCTTGAGCATGAAGCAGAGAGACTGTGAAGATTGTGAACTTAGTTTGGTGTGCTTGCAAATCATGCATTGTCGACCCCTGGTGAGTTACAGCTACTACTGCTGAAACAAGGCCAATGGAGGGACCAATGGGTGAGGCAGACTGGCCTCAAGGTCAATGGCGGAATGAGCGCTGGTGGAGCCCTGTGCAACAATGTTTGTTGGTGCCCTCTCAATGACTCCCTCCGCCACTGATTCCCTCACTATCACCCTTTAACAGTACCCCTCAAGTCTCCATAACCATATTCTCGCTCAGATGAATTTAACTTGATTTACAGCGCCGCTCAAACCAGTGAAGGGTGACAGAGCACTTTACATCACACTTCTTACACGGAGACAATTATCCATATGTGTGTAAATCTTTGTATAGGAAATGTTACATAAGACAAAGGACTACAAGGTGTAGGAGTGACATGACATTCATACTAGTAGGCAGTATAGTTTAATAGTGATTGGTTTGGAGAAACACACTGAAATTAGAATGTAATATCATGATTGCGGGTTCTCTTTAATAACCAGAATTTATTTCTATTCAAATTAACCCTTTTTGCAACAATAGGGTAATCAGACTGGGGAAAACATGAAAGTTAATAGCTCACTGTTCTATTTTAGGATTTTGACTTATAAACTGCAAGTATCAAAAGGATCTCACTGACAAAAGCAGTAACCCACTGACCCATTTACATTATGTGATCTGCATGGTACATGTTATTTGCAGCAGGCACATTAACCCGCTGAGCTACCTTTCCATGAATCAAAACTTCCACTTGACAAAACTTCAGCTATCTCTACGTAGAATATTAATCACCGGAGTTATCATGACATTTTTATTGTTGCCTAAAATTGAGAGCGGCCAGGCCTGCTCAGCGCTGTTCATGAATATTCTATATCTGACGCATAGCATTTTAAATTTGAAGACGCAGTTGCATGCTCATATATGTTAGACAATTTTAGCGTACTGGTGCTGCCTCATTGGCAGTGTACCTCAATTGCAGTATTGTCAGAGGGGCGCTAGAATATGGGAATAATGCATTTTAATGCTGTGATGTGGACACTAGCATTAAAATGCATTAGTCGAAAGCCTGGTGCGGCCCTACGTAACCCAGCCCATGTTAATCGCAGTGCCCATCATGAGCTGAAACTAACATGAAAACTTGAACAAATGCACACAATCAACCCACAGCCCAGCTCTATTAAGAAAAGAAATGCAGCAACATAGCTGCCAAGGTTTCAAATTGACACTTGGGACGGTTTCAAACCTGCCTTAAAACATTCACTTGGATCTGTTTGTGAGAAAATGCACCGTCTTTTCAC
Organism: Lissotriton helveticus; assembly: GCF_964261635.1. Classification (NCBI taxonomy): domain Eukaryota; kingdom Metazoa; phylum Chordata; class Amphibia; order Caudata; family Salamandridae; genus Lissotriton; species Lissotriton helveticus. The sequence goes on from NC_136070.1 coordinate 939,408,715, forward strand.
TTTTTAAAGCAAGTTTGGAGTGATATTTGCGCTGCACCCACACATGTGGTCTGGTTACTGGCGCACATAGCCTTGCTTGGGGCGCCCATAGACCTTACACTGCCGCACACAGAGGAACAATATTAGAGGGAACATTGGTTGTAAGGTCCTGGTCTCCTATTGGTTCTAAATGTTAGGGCTAGTGTTATGATTGGATAGTGTTAGGGATAGGATTCCCATTGGCTGAAGGGGTCACCTGATTACTAGGGCTATTGAAAAGGCCAGGCTTGGGGCGTCTCAGCTAAGGGCGGAGAGGACAAGGGTAGTTGCCTGTTTGAGCCTGTTAGGGGGAGAGGACAAGGGTAGTTGCCTGTTTCAGCCTGTTAAGGGCGGAGAGGACAAGGGTAGTAGCCTGAGCCTGTTTGATCAAATGTTGCTAAAAAATGTGAATTGTGTTTCTGCAAAGTGGACGGCCCTTTGCAAAGGTTGACTTTTAACCTTTGTCACTGCTGGATTTGTATGTTACACTTGTACTACTACTAATAAGGCAAAATCTTTCCAGAGACTGTTAGCGTCGGTAAAAATGTAAAAATAATAAAGTATCAGAAAATATACTGCATTACATTCCAGCCTCTTTTTTGCTGCATAATTTAGTTAACACTGCGGCATAATTTTGTCCTCCATTGGTGCATAATTCCAGTGGCCCCAACGCAGGCAGCACATGTTAGAAGTGCTTGAGCATGAAGCAGAGAGACTGTGAAGATTGTGAACTTAGTTTGGTGTGCTTGCAAATCATGCATTGTCAACCCCTGGTGAGTTACAGTTACTACTGCTGATACAAGGCCAACGGAGGGACCAATGGGTAAGGCGGACTGGCCTCAAGGGCAATGGCGGAATGAGTGCTGGTAGAGCCCTGTGCAACAATGTTTCCTGGTCTCCTATTGGGTCTAGATGTTAGGGCTAGTGTTATGATTGGATAGTGTTAGGGCTAGGATTCCCATTGGCTGAAGGGGTCACGTGATTACTAGGGCTATAGAAAAGGCCAGGCTTGGGGTGTCTCAGCTACGGGTGGAGAGGACAAGGGTAGTTGCCTGTTTGAGCCTGTTAGGGGGAGAGGACAAGGGTAGTTGCCTGTTTGAGCCTGTTAAGGGCGGAGAGGACAAGGGTAGTAGCCTGAGCCTGTTTGAGCCGGGTCTGGATTTCAGTCGGTTTGAGACGGTTTCAGATTCCAGCCGGTTTTTGAGCTGGTTTGAGCCGGTTTGAGCCTGTTTGAACCAGTTTGAACCGGTTTCAACCAGTTTGAACCGGTTTGAACCAGTTTAAACCAGTTTGAACCAGTTTAAACCAGGTTGAGCCTGTTTGAACCAGTTTGAGCCGGTTGAGCCAGTTTGAACCTGTTTGAGCCAGTTTGAACCGGTTTGAGCCTGTTTGAACCAGTTTAAACCAGTTTGAGCCGGTTTGGACCAGTTTCAACCGGTTTGAGCCAGTTTGAACCAGTTTAAACTGGTTTAAACCAGTTTAAACCAGTTTGAACCGGTTTACGGTTTCAGACAGTTTGAGCTGATTTGAGCCAGTTTGAACCAGTTTGAACCAGTTTGAACCAGTTTGAGCCAGTTTGAACCAGTTTAAACCAGTTTAAACCAGTTTGAGCCGGTTTGAACCAGTTTGAACCCATTTAAACCAGTTTCAACCTGGCTCAAACTGGCTCAAACTGGCTCAGTTTGAGCAGGTTTGAACTGGTTTGAACCGGTTCGAGCCAGTTTGAACTGATGTGGACACGCTGACTATGCATATGCCTGACAATTCATTTCAGTGCGGTAATGAGGAGCACCACACTGAAATGCGTTAGTCTAACGCCTGATACCTGGTACTTGGCCGGACTAAAACCATTTGTCTCAGTGCCATGCAGTTTCTGTCATCAGCACTTCTCCCTTTTTCCACAAGAGCAGTTAAGCATGAATGGCAAAATATCCTAGTTTGCAAATGTTTTCTATATAATTCTGGTTCTGCACTATGTACAGCATAATGCATCTCCTATTGGTTCTAGATGTTAGGGCTAGTGTTATGATTGGATAGTGTTAGGGCTAGGATTTCCATTGGCTGAAGGGGTAACCTGATTACTAGGGCTATAGAAAAGGCCAGGCTTGGGGCGTCTCAGCTAAGGGCGAAAAGGACAAGGGTAGTTGCCTGTTTGAGCCTGTTATGGGGACACGACAAGGGTAGTTGCCTGTTTGAGTCTGTTAAGGGCGGAGAGGACAAGGGTAGTAGCCTGAGCCTGTTTGAGCCGGTTCTGGATTCCAGTCGGTTTGAGCCGGTGGAGCCGGTTTGAGATTCCAGCCGGTTTGAGTTGGTTTGAGCTGGTTTGAGCCAGTTTGAACCGGTTTGAACCAGTTTAAACCGGTTTGAACCAGTTTAAACCGGTTTGAACCCGTTTAAACTGGTTTGAACCAGTTTGAACCGGTTTACGGTTTGAGCCAGGTTGAACCGGTTTGAGCCGGTTTGAACCAGTTTGAGCCGGTTTGAACCAGTTTAAACCAGTTTGAGCCGGTTTGAACCAGTTTAAACCAATTTGAGCCGGTTTGAACCCGTTTAAACCGGTTTGAACCAGTTTAAACCTGTTTGAACCAGTTTACGGTTTGAGCCAGTTTGAGACGGTTTGAACCGGTTTGAGCCGGTTTTAACCAGTTTGAACTGGTTTGAACTGGTTTGAGCCGGTTTGAGCCGGTTTGAACCGGTTTCAAGCAGGCTCAAAATGCCTCAGTTTTAACGGGTTTGAGCCGGTTTGAAGGGGTTTGAACCAGTTTAAACCGGTTTACAGTTTGAGCCGGTTCGGGAGTAGGGCCAGAAATGCTGCCCTTTTTCTCCTTTAGAAATACCCAGCCCACACCATCCACATCCACAAACAGAGCAATACACTCAAACCAAATGCACACCACGCACAACAATATGCTCAGATTAATGTACCAGCATGTCCCACCAACCCTACCAAACCACATCTACACACCCTACTATCCCAACTACCACACTTATCCACCATCACCCACAAACAGTACACAACTCTATCCTATACCACTAACCAATACACTCATCACTAACACAACGCCAATTAACACCATACATAACTACATCCCATTCAGACACACTCTCCCTACTGTAATTACACCTAACAGACCACCTTTTATCAATAACAAACATATAATGATCCTTCCATTAGTTGTCCAATAAACACCCTCCTCTCCCTTCTACCATAATAACATTAACACACAACACACACACTGCACACCACCATACTTTGTAACTCTTGAAACAAACCAGTCTAAGATAAACACTCTCACGTCTACTTCATTCCCTCCTACACACAACCTACACTCTACTCATAAGCACATCACCACCCTCTCTACATCACAACCTCCTCTCACAAACACTACACAACCAAATCCAGTGCATGAAACCTATACATCAGCACCCCTTTTTACTACACCTCAAAAGCAAAACATATCACACACACCAGCACAACAAGATCTTCAGAGCACAACACCTCATAATACTTACCATCATAAAATACATACATATACCCACCTTTCAAACCACATAAAGGAACAAACTCCAATGCCAAGCTTTTACTCTTCCACCACACCTAACACAGATACTGCAATACAGCACCTCTCTTCTAACCGCCTCTCATCCATTGGAAAATGTAGAACATTACGACATGACCCACATGCTGCACCCCCTCCCCTGACTCTTACATCTTCCTCCTTAAACACACACACAAAATATAAGCAACATGCCACACCTCACAACTTTGCTTCCCCAAGTCTACCTCACAACAATGTTACACCACAAAAGCAACACAGCACTCCAACTCACTCTCAAACACCATCTCCAACACATACACATGCAGACCCATAAAAATTTCTTCTTAGCATGCTGGATGAGGAACACGATACAGAACAGCTAGATGATTGCTATCCTAATACAGCTAATACCATCACTAAAAACACACCTGCTACACACCCACACAATACTGATCACTCTTGTAAAAAACAAAGTCCCACTATCACCAAAGGCCACTCTCTACACTGTCTACTAATAAATGGTCGATCCCTCTCTAAAAACAAGCATCACACCTACGACCTACTCACTGATGCAAAACCAGACATACTATTCATCATGGTTGGGAGAGGATATGGCTCCAGTCCTGCATGAAGCCATTCCTCTAGGCTATCAAATATTCACCCAATATCGTATTGCCAAAATGGAGGTGGTCTAGCTGTTGTATTCAGGCAAACAATACATATCACTAAAGTTGACAACATCTCCATAAAGAATTGTGAGGCTCTTCTTACAAGATGCAATCCTACACCGTCTTCCACCTGTAACTTCCTGCTCCTTTACAGACCTCCACCTAGCAAGGCAACATTCCCAGACGCACTTCTAGACACAGTTTCAAACCTGATAACAATACACTCCAACCTATGCGTTCTGGGTGACCTCAACATTTGGTTTGATAAAACCAATATGACCCATCCAAAAACAATAATCACCGACCTAGGCGCATTGAACCTGCATCAGATTGTCCACAAATCGACACACACCGCTGGACATATCCTAGATGTCATTTTTGCTTATACTGGACTAGTTACCTTTCAAACTATAACTCCAGTCACATTGTCAGACCACCACCTGCTTGCTTTCCAACATAAAACAACACTAAGCGACTCACCTAAAACTACCTTACATCCATCCACCTATCGGCCGTGGAACAAACTCAATTTGGAACACTTGGAAGCACAACTAACATACAGTATGAATCTGGAAACCATAAATTCTGTTCAGAATTTATATGAGTGGCTACAGGAAGCTTTTGAAATCCTGATACCACTCAAAACCACACAACAGAATAAAAGCGCCTTGGCGTAACATAGAAATAAAAGACATAAAACAACAAATTAGAAAGCTGCAACGTACCTGGCTCAAAACAAACGCCAAACGAGACAAACTTCACCTACAGAAAATTAACAGATTATTCAAGTCGGCTATCAAAAAAGCTAAGAAAAGGTACTATTCAGATAGAATTCAAAACGCTAAATGGGCAAATAAACAATTCTATAAAATACTCAATGAATTTCGAAAACCAAATTGCTTAGAAGGAATTCATCCTGTTACTCAAGATTTCACAGACAAACTGGCAAATCATTACACAGACAAAGCAGACACGGACTCGTACTTAAAACAGAAACAAAGCACCAGCACTAACCCTTCTACAAAACAACTATCCAAGAATGCTCTAATCAAGCCTCTCCGTTCCTTCCAACACATCTCACACAACAAAGTTATGGACCTGGTCAAAGCAAGCAGGCCTGCCAGCAGCCCTTCTCATCCCTATCCGCCACAAACGTTCAAGACAATTTTTTTAACAACCTCTGCTGCCATTCCAGTAAGAAGAATCATCAACGATTCCTTAACTACTGGAATATTTCCAGAAGAACTCAAAAAGTGATTACTGTCTTTGCATGTGGTTGTTACAGTTTAAAATTGCAGTTTTGACCTGCCTGTGTTTGCATATTTTATCACCTGTTTTGTGTTTGAAACTTGTGGTTTTCCCTGCCCAAGATTGCTTGCATTTACTGTGTTGAATTGTGGGATTTGCAGTCCAACCTCTGTAGTTTGTCCCTCTCATTCCTTGGTGACAAATCTGTTTTCCCTCCAAATTTCTCATTTGCTCTGTGCTAAGACATGTGTGTTAAAACAGTGCACCCCCAGCCACCATTTTGTGTTCACAAGCCAGTGAGGCCAGCCCCCCTGCCCCCCCGCCCCCCGCAACAGGGATATTCTACATCAGAGAGTGCTTCTGTGAGCTGTTTAAACTGTACTTAACTGGGGCCTGTGCACTTCGTTTTTTGGCCAGCAGGGGGAGTAAAGTTTTATTCAAACAGTATTGTTAAATTTCGAGTTAGTGAAGACTTTACCTGCAGAAGTCCAAAGTGTGGATTGAGCCTGTCTGTCTCCTAGGAGATTCTAAACAGGAGAAGCAGCTTCCAACTCCCTGGCCAGCAAACCTTGTCTGAGGTGGCTGGGACCTTACATGGTCTGCTAGTGGTTGGCATATGTTTACACTGATTGGTGGTTGTATCTGGTGTTTCTATTGTGTTAGGGTCATTTGGTTGGGTATTTGAGGGTTCTGATTGGTTTCTGGGTCTGTGATTCAATCATTGTAAGGTTAGGACTAGGGCTAGGGTTAGGATTTCTATTGGAAGTAGGGACTAGGGCTTCCTATGTTATTGGTTGTTGGGAGTAGGGTGGGACTAGGGCTAGGGTTAGACCTTTAATTGGAAGTAGCTATTTAGGGCTTCTGGTGTGATTGGTTGTTGGACTAGTTGTGGGACTAAGAGTAGGGTTAGGCTTTCTATTGGAAGTAGGGACTAGGGCTACCTGTGCCATTGGCTGCTTGGACTTGGGTTAGGACTACTGGTAGCGGGCCTTTAATTGGACATAGAGATCAGGGTTTTTTAACTGATTGGGTGCTTGGACTAGGGCTAAGATTGGCTGTAAGCAGTGTTCCCTGGAAGCTGCACGGCTGGGCGCCCGCGCATATCAGTGCTCCCGAGCGCGCACTGCTGTGTCTGTGGCGCGCACACACATCTCCGAGAGCATTCGCGCTACCAAACAGCGCGAAAAACCGGCATTTCTAACATGCTGAGGAAGAGGCATTTAGCAAGTGCTCCCTCCTCATTGTGTGCTTTTGTTTAAAGCATTCGTGTTAATTGCAGAGCCCATCACGAGCTGCGATTAACATGAATGCTTTAAACAAAAGCATACAATATGCCCTGCAGCCACACTCTGGAGAACAAAGGAAATGCAGCACCAAACACAGCGTGTGCTTTTAGAATCACCTAAAAGCAAACGCTGTGTTTGTAGACTTGCTACATTTCTTTTCTTAATAGACCTGGGCTGTGGGGTATGATTCTGTGCCTTTCTTTTTTTTTTCATGTTAATTGCAGCTCATGGATGCTGCCATTAACATGAAAACGTTAACAAAGGCAACCCACATCTGCGCTCTTTTAAGATAAGAAATGCAGGAAGCCTACAAATGCAGCATTTACCATTGCCCTAAATTAACCTCCTTTTGAGTCACCTATCACCCCTCTCTTCTTGTTGATCACGGTTTAGCATCTTTTTCGCCCCCTCCCTCGAACCAGTTCCATCTCTAATTGCGACCCGATGCACTGAGGTATTCCAGCTCTGGATGTGGTTGATCACGAATAACCCTACCGTTTTGTTGACTATGACTTTCTGGTGTCCCCTGTAGTCATCCCTCCATGGCCGGTCTGCTGAGACCCGACCTGCATTCAACCCCCTTTACTTTTTTTCCCCATTACCCTCTATGCCCCATGGATCTTGTTTTCTATGTTATTTAATGCTAAAGCAACGGATGTAATTGTGCAATACAGTTTATTCCTTATTCTATGCTAAGCTTTTGTAACTAATGTAACTTTGTAACACTGTTTAACCTCATGTAAAGCACTCTGATACCCCCGGGTCTAGCTAGCGCTATATAAAACTCTTCAAATAAAAATAAATACATACTTGCTTCCATGTGAATATGCTGAAGGGCAAACCACATAGCTGCCCAGGTTTCAGATTGCCATGTGTGACATTTTCATAATTTCAGAGTAATTATGAGCGATATGTTAACGAGTATGAGTGATACTTTCTTACAAGCAAAATCAAGCTATGAAGATGAGGGAAACATATAAATATGAAAAATTACATTCATTTAAGGATTAAGAAACTCTGAATTAACTGGTGCACAGCGTTAGGAATAATTGTTTACTGACTTCCATTTATCAGAGGCATGTCTAAGTCATATACTTAGAATCATAGAAATATCAGAGAGCTCCTTTGCAATATATTAAATCAAGGCATTTCACACATGTTCAGGAGCTGGTTTTTTTCCGGTTCTGTGTTGTTTTGAGGCTTGTGCGTCCAGCCCTTGCCAAACAAAGATTGTCAGCCTTTGTGGTGGGTCCCTCCTTCCCAGCAAAATCAGTAGAGCTTAGGGTCTGGGCCTCTCTGACGTTATGTGAGTTACCTACCAACAGGGAACCAATGTCAGAGAGGCGCCAACAACATGAAACACTCAGTTACACACATTACAGCGTGCCAGTTGAGTCATCTTCTGAGCACGAGGAGGCAACGTAGGCTGCAGCTGCCTGATCGTGCTCTGCCACTTACAGGCTAGATACTTTAATTTAATTAGGCCGCTGCCGCAGATGGGAGTCAATTCAGACTGCGGTGGTGGTGCCGCTCTATTGGAGGCAGTGATGCAGACTCTGCCAAGGCTGGCCAGGATGCTGGAGGTACTGGCAGGCTCAGGCCTGAGCCACTGCAGCTGCAGCAATTCAGATTTACCGCCGGTCCTCAGCCTGCCCCCAGTGCCGTCGAGGATGGACAGTGAGTCCCACAACTCACAGGCAGTCATAACCATGCTGCGATCTCCAAATCATTAGCCATATCACACTGTGCAATTAGCGGGACACCCTGCAGTAGCCGCATGCCTGTTTTGCCATATTTGCACACAAGCTTGAATACACACCTCCTGCCAGCACCCAAAGAGCACCATAATACAAGCCGGCAGTCTGGCAAGCGCCTGAGGTAAGAAGCGGGGGCACACAAACAAAGGGGGAATGTCAGGGGGATGAAGGGGGACTTCAGACAAACGTGTGTGATGTACCTCAGACAGCAGACTCCGCAGCTCCTTCTCTTCTCCCGCGGCCCTGCAGTATTCGGTCTCCAGTGCAGCTCCTGAATGTAATGCAGGACTGTATAGGCGAAGGGAGATGAGCACTGCCGAAGACATGGCACGTAGCAGGGCTAAAGGGCTGCTTAGCGGTGGGGCTGTTGAGGCTGCCACTGCACCAGTGTCTCTCACTCCTCTCGGTCTTCCTTGGCTGCAGCAATGAATAATTGAATTTGACCGGGAGCTGACAGTACACAGTCTGTGGCTCGGGCTTGTGTGAGCTGCAGTAGGCAGCGCAATGCTGAGATCGCCAACCTTGAATTTGGCGCCGCCTGCATAGTTTTCAACAAACTCAACTCCTGCTGGCAGCAGGGTGTGACACAGTATAATGAATTATTTCTGCTACATTGTAGCAGTGAGTGTTAGCCTTCAGGCGAGCTCCAAGCCCGCCTGCGTCCACCACGGTAGGCGCGCTGCAAGCTGCCATACTTTTAGCCAGCCTTCAGTACAGTGACAGATGCGGACACGCTGACTATGCATATGCCTGACAATTCATTTCAGTGAGGTAATGCGGAGCACCACACTGAAATGCATTAGTCTAACGCCTGATACGTGGTACTTGGCAGGACTAAAACCATTTGTCTCAGTGCCATGCAGTTTCTGTCATCAGCACTTCTCCCTTTTTCCACAAGAGCAGTTAAGCATGAATGGCAAAATGTTCTAGTTTGCAAATGTTTTCTATATAATTCTGGTTCTGCAATATGTCCAGCATAATGCATCATCTGCTGCAGAATTTGACATCGTTTGTAGCTCAAATGGATCAAATGTTGCTTAAAAATGTGAATTGTGTTTCTGCAAAGTGGAAGGCCCTTTGCAAAGGTTGACTGATCACCTTTGTCACTGCTGGATTTGTATGTTACACTTGTACTACTACTAATAAGGCAAAATCTTTCCAGAGATTGTTAGCGTCGGTAAAAATGTAAAAATAATAAAGTATCAGAAAATATACTGCATTACATTCCTGCCTCTTTTTTACTGCATAATTTAGTTAACACTGCGGCATAATTTTGTCCTCCATTGGTGCATAATTCCAGTGCCCCCAAAGCAGGCAGAACATGTTAAAAGTGCTTGAGCATGAAGAAGAGAGACTGTGAAAATTGTGAACTTAGTTTGGTGTGCTTGCAAATCATGCATTGTCGACCCCTGGTGAGTTACAGCTACTACTGCTGAAACAAGGCCAACGGAGGGACCAATGGGTGAGGCGGACTGGCCTCAAGGGCAATGGCGGAATGAGCGCTGGTGGAGCCCTGTGCAACAATGTTTGTTGGTGCCCTCTCAATGACTCCTTCCGCCACTGATTCCCTCACTGCCAACCTTTAAAAGTACCTCTCAAGTCTCAATAACCATACTCTCGCTCAGATGAATTTAACTTGATTTACAGCGCCGCTCATACCAGTGAAGGGTGGCAGAGCACTTTACATCACACTTCTTACATGGAGACAATTATTCAGATGTGTGAAAATCTTTGTATAGGAAATGTTACATAAGACAAAGGACTACAAGGTGTAGGAGTGACATGACATCCATACTAGTAGGCAGTATAGTTTAATAGTGATTGGTTTGGAGAAACAAGCTGAAATTAGAATGTAATATCATGATTGCGGGTTCTCTTTAATAACCAGAATTTATTTCTATTCAAATTAACCCTTTTTGCAACAATAGGGTAATCAGACTGGGGAAAACATGAAAGTTAATAGCTCACTGTTCTATTTTAGGATTTTGACTTATAAACTGCAAGTATGAAAAGGATCTCACTGACAAAAGCAGTAACCCACTGACCCATTTACAGTATGTGATCTGCATGGTACATGTTATTTGCAGCAGGCACATTAACCCTCTGAGCTACCTTTCCATGAGTCAAAACATCCACTTGACAAAACTCCAGCTATCTCTACGAAGAATATTGATCACCGGAGTTATCATGACATTTTTATTGTTGCCTAAAATTGAGAGCGGCCAGGCCTGCTCAGTGCTGTTCATGAATATTCTATATCTGACGCATAGCATTTTAAATTTGAAGACGCAGTTGCATGCTCATATATGTTTGACAATTTTAGCGTACTGGTACTGCCTCATTGGCAGTGTACCTAAATTGCAGTATTGTCAGAGGGGCGCTAGAATATGGGAAAAATGCATTTTAATGCTGTGATGTGGACACTAGCATTAAAATGTGTTAGTCGAAAGCCTGGTGCGGCCCTACCTAACCCAGCCCTGAAACTGCATTTGTTAACGTTTTCATGTTAATCGCAGTGCCCATCATGAGCTGAAATTAACATGAAAACGTGAACAAATGCACACAATCAACTCACAGCCCAGCTCTATTAAGAAAAGAAATGCAGCAACATAGCTGCCAAGGTTTCAAATTGACATTTGGGACGGTTTCAAACCTGCCTTAAAAGATTCACTTGGATCTGTTCGTGAGAAAATGCACCGTCTTTTCACTTTTTAAAGCAAGTTTGGAGTGATATTTGGCGCTGCACCTACACGTGTGGTCTGGTTACTGGCGCACATAGCCTTGGTTGCAGCGCACATAGACCTTACACTGCCGCACACAGAGGAAAAATATTAGAGGGAACATTGGTTGTAAGGTCCTGGTCTCCTATTGGTTCTAGATGTTAGGGCTAGTGTTCTGATTGGATAGTGTTAGGGCTAGGGTTCCCATTGGCTGAAGGGGTCACCTGATTACTAGGGCTATAGAAAAGGCCAGGCTTGGGGTGTCTCAGCTAAGGGCGGAGAGGACAAGGGTAGTTGCCTGTTTGAGCCTGTTAAGGGCGGAGAGGACAAGGGTAGTAGCCTGAGCCTGTTTGAGCCGGTTCTGGATTCCAGCCGGTTTGAGCCGGTTCGAGATTCTAGCCGGTTTGAGATTCCAGCCGGTTTGAGCCGGTTTGAGCCAGTTTGAACCGGTTTGAGCCAGTTTGAGCCAGTTTGAGCCCGTTTGAGCCAGTTTGAACCCGTTTGAGCCCGTTTGAACCAGTTTGAGGCGGTTTGAATCAGTTTGAGCCGGTTTGAACCGGTTTAAACCGGTTTGAGCCAGTTTGAACTGGTTTGAACCAGTTTGACCCGGTTTGAACCGGTTTACGGTTTGAGCCAGTTTGAACCAGTTTGAACCGGTTTGAACCGGTTTGAACCAGTTTGAACTGGTTTCAAACCGGCTCAAACTGGCTCAGTTTGAACAGGTTTGAGCCGGTTTGAACGGGTTTGAGCCGGTTTGAACTGGTTTGAACCAGTTTGAACCGGTTTACGGTTTGTGCCGGTTTGAGCTGGTTCGGGACTAGGGCCAGAAATGCTGCCCTTTTTCTCATTTAGAAATACCCAGCCCACACCATCCACATCCACAAACAGACAGACAACACACTCAAACCAAATGAACACCACGCACAACACTATGCACAGATTAATGTATCAGCATGCCCCACCAACCCAACCAAACCACATCTACACACCCTACTATCCCAACTACCACACTTATCCACCATCACCCACAAACAGTACACAACTCTATCCTATACCACTAACCAATACACTCATCACTAACACAACACCAATCAACACCGTACATAACTACATCCCATTCAGACACACTCTCCCTGCAGTAATTACACCTAACAGACCACCTTTTATCAATAACAAACATATAATGATCCTTCCATCAGTTGTCCAACAAACACCCTCCTCTCCCTTCTACCATAATAACACTAACACACAACACACACACTGCACACCACCATACTTTGTAACTCTTGAAACAAACCAGTCTAAGATAAACACTCTCACGTCTACTTCATTCCCTCTTACACACAACCTACACTCTACTCATAAGCACATCACCACCCCCTCTACATCACAACCTCCTCTCACAAACACTACACAACCAAATCCAGTGCATGAAACCTATACATCAGCACCCCTTTTCACTACACCTCGAAAGCAAAACATCACACACCAGCACAACAAGATCTTCAGAGCACAACACCTCATAATATTTACCATCACAAAATACATACATATACCCACCTTTCAAACCACATAAAGGAACAAACTCCAATGCCAAGCTTTCACTCTTCCACCACACCTAACACAGATACAGCAATACCTCTCTTCTAACCGCCTCTCATCCATTGGACAATTTAGAACATTACGACGTGACCCACATGCTGCACCACCTCCCCTGACTCTTACACCTTTCGCCTTAAACACACGCAAAAAATATAAGCAACATGCCACACCTCACAACTTTGCTTCCCCAAGTCTACCTCACAACAATGTTACACCACAAAAGCAACACAGCACTCCAAGTCACTCTCAAACACCATCTCCAACACATACACATGCAGACCCATCAAAATGTCTTCTTAGCATGCTGGATGAGGAACATGATACAGAACAGCTACACAATTGCTATCCTAATACAGCTAATACCAGCACTAAAAACACACCTGCTACACACCCACACAATACTGATCACTCTTCTACAAACCAAAGTCCCACTATCACCAAAGGCCACTCTCTACACTGTCTACTAATAAATGTTCGATCCCTTTCTAAAAACAAGCATCACACCTACGACCTTCTCACTGATGCAAAACCAGACATACTATTCATAACCAAATCACGGTTGGGAGAGGATATGGCTCCAGTCCTGCATGAAGCCATTCCTCTAGGCTATCAAATAATCACCTAAAATCGTATTGCCAAAAATGGAGGTGGTCTAGCTGTAACTTCCCGCTCCTTTACAGACCTCATCTAGCAAGGCAACATTCCCAGACGCACTTCTAGACACAGTTTCAAACCTGATAACAATACACTCCAACCTCTGCGTTCTGGGTGACCTCAACATTTGGTTTGATCAAACCAATATGACCCATCCAAAAACAATCACCAGCCTAGACGCATTGAACCTGCATAAGATTGTCCACAATCCGACACACACCGCTGGACATATCCTAGATGTCATTTTTGCTAATACTGAACTAGTTACCTTAAAGCAAGATTAGCGACTCGCAAAAAAGGGTTAGTACATTGTGCTTCTGTCTTTTGCAGTCGCAAACGGGCCAAATGCCCCTTTGCAACCACAAAAAACAGTTCTACATTTGGTCCCAAGAGAATAATGGACTGAAAGGTTACCATTTTGAAATGAACCATTCTGATCCACCCTTTCAGATCCAGAACTGGCCTGTAACTCCCGAACACATTTTGCACTAAAAACAAACTTGAATAGCATCCATTTCCTCGCTCTGCAATGGGAACTGGAAATATCACCCTTTTTAACAGCAGAGCCTGAATCCCCGTGCATAGAGCTCAACTCCAGTCTTAATCCCCGGGGCATATGAGTATGGATGGCGCCCCAACCGGGGGGCTGAATGACAAAGCCTATACGATAGCCGTTCTTGATAATGTTCAAGTCCCATCAATCTTTCACATCCTTTCTTCAGGCCTCCTGAGAAAACAAAAGCATGCCCCCACCGGAAATGGTGTCACTATGCAATAGTTGTCAGGACTTTTCTAGGAGGAACTCTTGCTGCCCCTTCGCCCCAGACAAAGCAGACAACTTTTTCCTACGATCAGAAAACAGCCTTGAAGACTTCCTGGAGGAACGAAAGGAAGAAGGCTGATCCCAAAAGCGCTATCTCTTGTATGGCAGAGCACGCTAATGATCTTTAGACACTTTGGTAATCATGCTGTCCAAATGCTCACCTAACAGCATCTAACCCTCAAACAGGAGTTTGAGCAAAGTACCCTTTTAAAAAAAGTATGCTTTCCAATCTCTCATCCACAAATTCCTCCTAGCCAAAACCATTGACCTTGTAGACATGGCCAAGGACTTTAAGATATTGAAAGAGACATCTGCCAAAAACTTGGCCTGTTGTTCCATGTGCAAAAGTATCTCTAAACAATCCATTTCTTTCTGAATCAGCATGGCCATTTTTTCAAAGTCTGAAACAAGACACTATGACGCATAAGCCCAATAAATCACAGATTTCAGAGTCAGATTCTCAGTGGAGAATTCCTTTTTGAGTGCCCCTTCCACCTTCATGTGGGTAGCATCAGAAGGAGAACAATCTTCGGGATTTATGGCCATACTACCAATCAAAGTGTCAGCAATGGCCTCCACCTTAACACTGTGTGGCAAAACGTTCTCACCTTCCTCCAGTGAATACAACTTCTGCAGAAACCTGGGAACCGAAGATTTCTCCAGGTTTCACCATTCACCAGCGATCAAGTCCTTAATCCTGCCATGAAATGGCAAAAGCAAAGACGGGAGGCTTTACATACTACGGAAACAGGCCCCCAGCCATCTCGTTAGATGGAAATGGAGCAAACCCCAAGTTCTCCAAGATATGCTGCAGAATGTCTGGGACCTCCTCTCTACGCACACATTTTCCCAATAGAGGTAGATGGAAGATCTGTCTCTGAGGCGGATTATATCCCAGAAGAGGAAGCTCCAACACCCTCAGCCAGCACAAGCGCTTGCCTTTGGGCAAAGCCCTCCCCTTCAATGTCTTGGCCTATGCCACCTCAATCATTGCCTGGACCTCCGAAGCAGAGATCAAAGCTGAAGGTACATGGGAACTCCCGGACCTGCTCCACTAAGCAGTAACAGGCTCATCCTCCTCAGAAGAAGATAACACATGCCTCCACTTGGATACTCGCTTCCCTACCTTGATAACAAATATGAGAAAGGAACAACCACCTCCATTTGAAAAGGGAGAAGAAACACTGAGAAATCAATTCCAATTAATATAAGGGACCAACATGTCAGTTCCACCAATAATGCTGGCTGAATCTCAACAACCAATCCTTACTGTGTACACAACAGCAGAAAAAAACAAGTAAATATGACCCCATGCGAGGCGCCTACTGTAATTTGAAGAGACCGCCAGCAGAGGAGCCTTTCTGTCCCCCAAGCGCAGAAGTTGCATCCTGGCTGGCCACCAACCCGGTACCCAGTCACCACGAGCTGTAAACAACATCTACCCTGCTCGCTACATGACATGCCAGCAAGGAGCGCACCATGTCCAGGCTGCCACACTGATCGGTCCGGCCCTGCAGTGCACTACCAGCTGAACGAAAATGAACACACCACATAGTTGTACCAATGCAACCACCAAATCCAAATAAAAGCGGCAGCAACGCATATGGCTGGGGCATGGTACGCGTGCATGGTAAGACAAAAAGAGGGAGGGAGGGTCGATTTTTATATTGGGATTAAAATCATGTGGTATGGGGTCTGGTGAGGCGGGATTGCCTCAACTCTGTTATGAAGGGAAGCGAGGGAGGGACGATGAGGTAATGAGTAGGGAGAGTTATGGGGAAGTTCCGCCTAACACCTTGTTGAGGACTGACCAGTGCACACACAAAATCCCCAAATCATCCAGTCATTTTAAGTTTCCGATATTACTACTGCCATTTTTTTCCAACTTTAACAGCTGAAACTTAATAATTGGAAGCAGTCATATTTCTCCCACCTTATTTGGCAAGTTTCAAGAGCCACATCGGTTACTTTTTAGAAACAAAGTAACATGACTCCTCCATTTGTGAGCTAATGTGTATTACAAAAGTTAAATGCATGTAGGCATTGATACCTTAGCGCGGAGGTGGTGTTTGGCCTTCTTCTGGAAGTGTCTTTCTCTGAGTCTATGCTTGTGTTTGATGTTTTTGCAAATCACAAATAATAATTTAAATTATTCACCAAATGTACTAAAAATGCACTTATTTTGCCAGCCTTTTAAAGGTAGAAATGCTGAATTGAGCTTGCAAGGATTCAAAACTGTAACCTGCAGGATAAAGACAGACTCAGCATGATACGCCACTGAGATATTTTACTGTCACTAGAAGTTGTGACCCGCAACTTAATCAATCAATCAATCAGAGTACTTGTAGAGTGCGCTACCTACCTGTGAGGGTCTCAAGGCGCTGTGGGGAGGGGGTGCTGCTACTGCTCGAAGAGCCAGGTCTTGAGGAGCCTTCTGAAGGTGAGTAGTTCTTGGGTCTGCCCTATGTGGGTAGGGAGGGTGTTCCAGGTCTTGGCGGTGAGGTAGGAGAAGGATCTACCGCCGGAGGTCGTTCGTTGGATGCGGGGGACAGCGGCAAGGGCGAGGCTGGCGGAGCGGAGCTGGCGGGTGGGGGTGTGGAAGCTGAGTCTGCTGTTAAGGTAGGCTGGTCCTGCGTTGTGGAGTGCTTTGTGTGCATTGGTAAGGAGCTTGAAGGTGATCCTCTTGTCGACGGGGAGCCAGTGTAGGTCTCTCAGGTGGGGGGTGATGTGTCTGCAGCGGGGGACGTTGACGATCAGTCGGGCGGAGGCGTTTTGGATGCGTTGTAGTCGTCGTAGGTGTTTGGCTGGGATTCCTGCGTAGAGTGTGTTGCCGTAGTCCAGTCTGCTGCTGACGAGGGCCTGTGTCACAGTTCTTCTTGTTTCGGTCGGAATCCACTTGTAGATCCTGCGGAGCATGCGGAGTGTGTTGTAGCAGGTAGAGGAGATGGCGTTGACCTGCTTAGCCATGGAGAGGGAGGAGTCGAGGATGAATCCTAGGTTGCGTGCATGGTCGATGGGTGTTGGTGCAGTTCCCAGTGTGGTCAGCCACCACCAGGCTGAGGGGGTGGGTCCGAGGATGAGTACCTCCATCTTGTCCGAGTTCAGCTTCAGACGGTTGCTCCTTATCCAGTCGGCGACGGCCTTCATTCCCTCGTGGAGGTTGGTTTTGGCGGTGTGTGGGTCCTTGGTGAGGGAGAGGATGAGCTGGGTGTCGTCGGCGTAGGAGATGATGTTGAGGTCGTGCTGGCGGACCACTTGTGGGAGGGGGGCCATGTAGATGTTGAACAGCGCCGGGCTGAGGGATGAGCCCTGGGGGACGTCTCAGATGATGTCGGTGGCTTTGAATCGGAAGGACGGGAGGCAGACGTTCTGGGTTCTGCTGGAGAGGAAGGACGTGGTCCAGTCAAGGGCCTTCTCCTGGATTCCGGTTTCTAGGAGGCGTGTCTTTAGAGTGCGATGGCAGACCGCGTCGAAGGCGTCCGACAGGTCCAGGAGGATGCGGGCTGATGTTTCGCCGTTGTCTAGTTGGCGCCTGATGTCGTCTGTGGCGACGATGAGGGCTGTCTCGGTGCTGTGGTTTCATCTGAATCCGGACTGGGATGGGTCCAAGATGATGTTGTCGTCCAGGTGGCGG
This sequence comes from Lissotriton helveticus, assembly GCF_964261635.1. Taxonomy (NCBI): domain Eukaryota; kingdom Metazoa; phylum Chordata; class Amphibia; order Caudata; family Salamandridae; genus Lissotriton; species Lissotriton helveticus. The sequence goes on from NC_136070.1 coordinate 939,426,664, forward strand.
GCCAATTGCCTGTTGATGATTTTCTTGATGACCTTTGCTGGGAACAGGAGCAGGGAGATGTGCCTGAAGTTCTTGAGGTCCTTAGGGTCCGCCTTGGGCTTCTTGAGGAGGGTGTTGATTTCGGCGTGCTTTCAGCTTTCCGGGAATGTTGCTGTTTCGAAGGAGATCTTGATGACCCTCCATAGTTGGGGTGCGATGGCTGCGTCTGCTTTGCTGAATACGTGGTGTGGGCACGAGTCTGACAGAGATCTTTAGTGGATGGAGTTCATGACCTTGCGTGTATCGTCGTCGTTGAACTAGGAGGTCAAGGGCATGGCGCTGGTGGTGTTCGCTGGGGAGGTGGAGTCTGGCGTAGTCGGGCGGTTGTGGTGTTGAAGCTGTCGCGGATGTCAGCGATCTTGCAGTGGAAGAAGATGGCTAGGGAGTCGCACAGTTCTTGTGAGGGTGGGATGTCGTTGGCGTTGGCGATGGGGTTGGAGAGTTCCTTTACGATGCTGAAGAGCTCTTTGCTGTCGTGTGCGTTGTTGTCCAAGCGGTTTCTGAAGGAGGATCTCTCGGCTAATCTGATGAGGTGGTGATATCTGTGGGTGGCGTCCTTGTGGGCTGAGTGGTTGTCTGGTGTGCGTTCGTGGAGCCATATTTTCTCCAGTTTCCGGCATGCGCGTTTGGAGGTCTGGAGCTCGTCAGTGAACCAGGTGGCTCTCTTGCTGAAGTGGTTGTTCGAGGGTTTCTTCAGTGTGGCGAGGGTGTTGGCGCAGTCGTCGATCCACTGTCTGAGGTTGCGGGCTGCGGTGTCTGGGTTGGTGGGGTCGGTGGGTGGGTTCTGGGCGAGGGTGGTGATCAGCCGGTCTTCGGTGACTTTGCTCCAGCAGCGGCATAGCAGCTGTTGGGTGCGGTGATGCATGGTTGGTTTCTTGAAGGTGAAATGAATGCAGCGGTGGTCGGTCCAGTGGAGTTCGGTGGTGTGGTCTAAGGTGACGTGGGTGCCTGTGGAGAAGACAGGGTCCAGCGTGTTGCCGGCGGCCTGGGTGGGTACGGTGACGAGTTGTTTTGAGGCCGAGGTTGGCGAGGTAGTCGGCCAGGGTGGCGGAGTTGGCGTCTTTGTTGTTCTGGAGGTGAAAGTTCAGATCCACGGGGAGGATGTAGTCCGTGGAAGCGAGTGCGAGGGGGCTGGCAAGGTCGGCGATGGAGTCGATGAACTGAGCCCGGGCCCGGGGGTCTGTAGATGAGTGTTCCTCTGAGGTTGGTGTTGGGGTCGGTGTGGATCCGGAAGTGCAGGTGTTCGGCGGTGAGGAGGGTGTCGTCTGCGTGGGTGGCAACCTTGAAGGTGGACTTATGGACGATGGCTATTCCTCCTCCGGTTCCATTGGCGCGATCCATGCGGGTGATCTTGTAGCCGTCCGGGATGGCTATGGCGATGTCGGGCGCCGAGGAGTCGTTCCACCAGGTCTCGGTCTGGAAGGCCACGTATGGGGCGGAGGTGTCGAGCAGATCCCAGAGCTCGACGGCGTGTTTGCAAGCGGAGCGGGTGTTGAGGAGTAGGCAGCGGAGGTGGTTGGGTCCAGTCCTTGGAGGTTTGGTGGTTCTGTCGCAGGTGAAGCTGCAGGTGCGGCAGAAGAAGGGTCCGTGGGTCCGTTTCGGGGTGGCCTCGAAGCAGGTGTGGTTTCGGCCGGCGTTGATTGCGTGGTGGCTGCTGCTGTCGTAGTGAAGTCTGGTGTTGCGGCGTTCGCGGGGTCCAGGGGTTCTGGCGCTAGGCGCGGTCCAGGCACGGACTGGCATAGACGGGCTTGCCTTAGGCGCGGCCGCGCAGCTGCTGCCATTTGAAGGGGAGTTGGGAGGGAGGAGCAGCTGGGAGGTGGGAGGCAGGGGACGGCGAATGGGCACGGGGGTGGGCCGCAACGGTGGGAATTGAGCAGTGGGAATTGAGCAGTGGGCACGGGTGGGCGAGGGAAAAACAGCGCCCAGGAATGGGCAGAAAGCAGAAGAATGCGGGCACAAGCGCTGGTGGAGCTGCAGCGGGGGGAGGGACCTACCTGGCTAGGTCAAGGGTCGCTCACCTCACCACGCAGCTGCCGCCATTTGAAGGGGAGGAGCAGCTGGTAGGCAGGAGGCAGGGGACGGCGAATGGGCGCGGGGGCGGGGCCGCAGGATGCGGGCACAAGCGCTGGTGGAGCTGCAGCGGGGGGGGGCCTACCAGGCTAGGTCAAGGGTCGCTATCTAGATCTATGAAGCAGACACAGCTCCTGCCACAACTATAATTAAGGCACTGGCTCTTACAGAAGACACATTTATAAACTAAGTTATTTTATTGTGATGGGGAGACACCTCTGCAGTGGTAAAGTTACTCTCCTGAGCTGTCTTGCTACCATTAAAAGCAGTCACCAACTGGCTTCACACTGATTTTGCCCTTACCTACCTTGCTGATACTACAAATTATCACGAAACAAGCTCTCTTATAGAATGGGATCCTGTCAACTACAGATGATCATACAGTTCTGTATCAAGTGTACAAACCCTCAAAGCTGTTGTTACTCCTATTGGAACTCTTGAACTGAAAGATACACACAAGTTACTCTCGAAAACACTCAACTCACTGAGCTATCTTAACAGTACTTCTAGTGAAGCTTAGAGGTTCTATATTACAGATGCTCTCAGTTCTGGGATATCAGTGTATAATGGAAGCCAGTATGTTGATGCTTAATAAGAGCTTTCTAAATGCCTCAGTATCAGTGCAGGTTGTAAGTCAATTCTTCTGAATGTCTCACATTGTGCAGGTCAGAAGAACAAGTTACTTATCTTTGGTAATACTTTTTCTGCTGAATACAGTATCTACCTGCAGATTCTTCACCATTTGAATACCCCAACACACCAGCATTCCCGGCAACTCTTCTTGACAGCTCTCCCACGTTGACAAGAATGTCACAATGTCCATGGCTCCACATGCGGCTCCATGTGACGCACTTGAAGCCATAACAAGCCCTCGTCGGTGTACTGACGTCAGTTTCCACCCACTTTTTTCATGCCTTGGAGGCAAACAGATGAAACCATCATATATATATATATATATATATATATATATATATATATATATATATATATATATATATATATATATATATATATATATATATATATATATATATATATATATATATGTATATATACATATATATATATATATATATATATATATATATATCAATCCACAAGGTTGCCCACTCGGAATTGCCACACTCGAAGGAGTTAACACGCAGCATGCACCAGGTAGCGTCGTTTACAGCACGCAGCAAGCTTTCCCATGCGCCATACGCGTTTCGAGCACTTTGGTGCTCTTGTTCACTGGCAAAATGACGGAGCACACAGGTATCACGGAGCAACTTTTTTATTCAATACTTAGTCCCGCCCCAGTGGGCGTAACGCTGGCATGCTGGTTATAGTAGTCCCAATAATATGCCGCAAGACTTGAAAGGCTCATCAGAACAAGTGTACTGTTTACTCCATCATTATTCAATATTGTCCCGGTTAGGTGAGAAGCACTGTCTGCATCACTGTCGACAACGCCAATATATACCTGTTGCTGAGGCCCCCTCCGTTCCGACAAGTGTCCCTCTTTCCAAACACTCAGGATCCGCAAAGAAGCGGCGGGGCAGTTCCGCGGCCGGGCTGGCCGCATTTACATCAATCCACAAGGTTGCCCACTCGGAATTGCCACACTCAAAGGAGTTCACACGCAGCATGCACCAGGTAGCGTCGTTTACAGCACGCAGCAAGCTTTCCCATGCGCCATACGCGTTTCGAGCACTTTGGTGCTCTTGTTCACTGGCAAAATGATGGAGCACACAGGTATCACGGAGCAACTTTTTTATTCAATACTTAGTCCCGCCCCAGTGGGCGTAACGCTGGCATGCTGGTTATAGTAGTCCCAATAATATGCCGCAAGACTTGAAAGGCTCATCAGAACAAGTGTACTGTTTACTCCATCATTATTCAATATTGTCCCGGTTAGGTGAGAAGCACTGTCTGCATCACTGTCGACAACGCCAATATATACCTGTTGCTGAGGCCCCATCTGTTCCGACAAGTGTCCCTCTTTCCAGGTATATATTGGCGTTGTTGACAGTGATGCAGACAGTGCTTCTCACCTAACCGGGACAATATTGAATAATGATGGAGTAAACAGTACACTTGTTCTGATGAGCCTTTCAAGTCTTGCGGCATATTATTGGGACTACTATAACCAGCATGCCAGCGTTACGCCCACTGGGGCGGGACTAAGTATTGAATAAAAAAGTTGCTCCGTGATACCTGTGTGCTCCGTCATTTTGCCAGTGAACAAGAGCACCAAAGTGCTCGAAACGCGTATGGCGCATGGGAAAGCTTGCTGCGTGCTGTAAACGACGCTACCTGGTGCATGCTGCGTGTTAACTCCTTCGAGTGTGGCAATTCCGAGTGGGCAACCTTGTGGATTGATGTAAATGCGGCCAGCCCGGCCGCGGAACTGCCCCGCCGCTTCTTTGCGGATCCTGAGTGTTTGGAAAGAGGGACACTTGTCGGAACGGAGGGGGCCTCAGCAACAGGTATATATTGGCGTTGTTGACAGTGATGCAGACAGTGCTTCTCACCTAACCGGGACAATATTGAATAATGATGGAGTAAACAGTACACTTGTTCTGATGAGCCTTTCAAGTCTTGCGGCATATTATTGGGACTACTATAACCAGCATGCCAGCGTTACGCCCACTGGGGCGGGACTAAGTATTGAATAAAAAAGTTGCTCCGTGATACCTGTGTGCTCCGTCATTTTGCCAGTGAACAAGAGCACCAAAGTGCTCGAAACGCGTATGGCGCATGGGAAAGCTTGCTGCGTGCTGTAAACGACGCTACCTGGTGCATGCTGCGTGTTAACTCCTTCGAGTGTGGCAATTCCGAGTGGGCAACCTTGTGGATTGATGTAAATGCGGCCAGCCCGGCCGCGGAACTGCCCCGCCGCTTCTTTGCGGATCCTGAGTGTTTGGAAAGAGGGACACTTGTCGGAACGGAGGGGGCCTCAGCAACAGGTATATATTGGCGTTGTTGACAGTGATGCAGACAGTGCTTCTCACCTAACCGGGACAATATTGAATAATGATGGAGTAAACAGTACACTTGTTCTGATGAGCCTTTCAAGTCTTGCGGCATATTATTGGGACTACTATAACCAGCATGCCAGTGTTACGCCCACTGGGGCGGGACTAAGTATTGAATAAAAAAGTTGCTCCGTGATACCTGTGTGCTCCGTCATTTTGCCAGTGAACAAGAGCACCAAAGTGCTCGAAACGCGTATGGCGCATGGGAAAGCTTGCTGCGTGCTGTAAACGACGCTACCTGGTGCATGCTGCGTGTTAACTCCTTCGAGTGTGGCAATTCCGAGTGGGCAACCTTGTGGATTGATGTAAATGCGGCCAGCCCGGCCGCGGAACTGCCCCGCCGCTTCTTTGCGGATCCTGAGTGTTTGGAAAGAGGGACACTTGTCGGAACGGAGGGGGCCTCAGCAACAGGTATATATTGGCGTTGTTGACAGTGATGCAGACAGTGCTTCTCACCTAACCGGGACAATATTGAATAATGATGGAGTAAACAGTACACTTGTTCTGATGAGCCTTTCAAGTCTTGCGGCATATTATTGGGACTACTATAACCAGCATGCCAGCGTTACGCCCACTGGGGCGGGACTAAGTATTGAATAAAAAAGTTGCTCCGTGATACCTGTGTGCTCCGTCATTTTGCCAGTGAACAAGAGCACCAAAGTGCTCGAAACGCGTATGGCGCATGGGAAAGCTTGCTGCGTGCTGTAAACGACGCTACCTGGTGCATGCTGCGTGTTAACTCCTTCGAGTGTGGCAATTCCGAGTGGGCAACCTTGTGGATTGATGTAAATGCGGCCAGCCCGGCCGCGGAACTGCCCCGCCGCTTCTTTGCGGATCCTGAGTGTTTGGAAAGAGGGACACTTGTCGGAACGGAGGGGGCCTCAGCAACAGGTATATATTGGCGTTGTTGACAGTGATGCAGACAGTGCTTCTCACCTAACCGGGACAATATTGAATAATGATGGAGTAAACAGTACACTTGTTCTGATGAGCCTTTCAAGTCTTGCGGCATATTATTGGGACTACTATAACCAGCATGCCAGCGTTACGCCCACTGGGGCGGGACTAAGTATTGAATAAAAAAGTTGCTCCGTGAAATTTTCACAGGGTAATCATAGCCATCAATGAAGACAGCAGTCTCGGGGTGAGTTCCGTAAGTTTATTAGAAACGGACTCCGGCCTGAGTCTGTTTCAAATAAACTTACAGAAATTCACCCCCAAGAGTGCTGTCTTCACTGATGGGTACGATTACCCTGTGAAAATTGGAAGCTGACATACTCATGCGGCAGCACCCCCGCAATCATAGCACACACCCGCAAGTGCATCGTTTTGGTGACTTTGAATATGGAATATATATATATATATATATATATATATATATATATATATATATATATATATATATATATATAGATTGTGCAACACATTCAACTATGAAGTCGAAAAAATGGCCAGCACACTGGAATCAGTTATAAGTGTATTTAATGCAAACCCCCCTACACCCCTGACAGACGCGTTTCGCTAATCCAGCTTCGTCAGTGTAAGTTTGTTTGTGTAAAACAGCGCCATTTTAAACTTATCGGCCAAAGCTAGAATCATTGACATCGATGATGTTACATTTTGTCAACGTTACGGCCATCTTTAAACGTGCATCTCTCCTCTATTTACAGAGTAAAAACGTACGATCCGAATTGCAATTTAACAGTTTGTTTATTTTTCTGTTGGGTCTATCCTCACCTGTTCTGCCTGGATATTCCAAGGTTTTCCTGCTTCCTTTACAGGCTTTACAGCGTAGGCAGGGGTAAAACCTTTCAGGTTAGATCGTTTAGTGGGCTGTGGTTCTGGGGAGAAATGACTGCCCACAAGAGGATCTGAAAGTGACTGACAGCGCTGATATGTTATTAATGGCTGTTTAGTAAGATGCCTCTTCAAGGTGCTGTCAGTAGTCAGGATGTGCCAGTTTTTCTTAAAAGAGTGGACTAGGTCACCTGATTTGGTGTTGTATTTGGTGATCATTCTCACCTCCTCCTCCACCTTTGGAACAATTTTTGGCATCAGGAGATCCCTCCTGTTAACTATAGATGCCTTATTTAACGCTTGTTGCAGTATGTTTTTAGAGTAACCCCTACATCAGAACCTGTCATTAGCCTCATCTTTGGCCTGTTGAAAATCGGTTTCCACTGAGCAATTTCTTTTTAGGCATAATAATTCGCCATAGGGGATATTCTTTATCAGACTCTTAGGGTGATAGCTCGCCGCGTGCAAAACGGAGTTACCCGCCGTTGGTTTTCTATAGAGTCTTGTTTGGAGGGTATTGTTGTTTATATAAACCTCCAAATCTAAATAACAAATACTGGTCGAGCTTATTGTGCTTGTAATTTTCAGGTTCATAGTATTAATATTGAGCTTGGCGATGTAATCCTCAGCCGAGGTGCGATCTCCACGCCAAATAATAAAAAGGTCATCTATGTACCTAGTCCACATTAAAATGTTATCTGTCCATGCCTCATTACTTTCAGCCCAAGCCACGTGCTTCTCCCACCAGCCCACGAACAAGTTCGCGTAACTGGGGGAGAAGCACGAGCCCATAGATATCCCCCTGGTTTGTTTGTACATTTGATTTGAAAATAGAAAGATGTTATGATATAAACAAAAGCGTATCATGCTGAGTAACATGCTGTTGTGTGACCTGTATCTTTCTGTTTTTTTTTATCTAGAAACCACTTGATCGTCGTTAAGCCAGTCTCATGGGCTATACAGGTATATACATTTACCACATCCAATGTAATTAAAAGCATGTTTTCATCCCAGGTAATACTATCCATAATACGGAGAAAGTCCTGTGTATCTCTCACGTATGATGGTAAGTCCTTTACGATAGGGGCAAGATAGAAGTCTATGAAGCGGGTTGTATTCTCCAAAAGACTACCAATTGACGACACAATTGGGCGCCCTGGGGGTCTTTTGGCATGTTTGTGGATCTTGGGGAGATGGTAGAAAGTGGGTAGAATAGGTGAATCACAATGTAAAAATAAGAACTCTTCACCATTGAGCATGCCATCTTCCTTCCATTTGATCAACATTCCATGGAATTCCGTTATACTTTTTACATACTCTGTTCTTTGTATGGTGATATAGCACTCTTTATCTTTTAATTGTCTGAGGGCTTCCTGTTCGTAATGTTCCTTATTGAAAATCACGATGTTGCCCCCTTGTCTGAGGGCTTTATTTCAACGGTTTTATCCTCTTTTAAAGATCTTATCGCTTCCCACTCTTTTCTCGTAATGTTGGATGATTTCATATCCATTTTATCCCTTGATATTTTTTCCAAGTCCGCAAGTACCGCTTCATTGAAGACATCTATTGCATCATAAGGTGCCACAGGCAGTTTTCTTGATTTCTGTTACATATTGCTTGGGTCTCGTGTTTGTGGTGTAGATACATCTTCACCCTGTGTAGTTATCGATCCACTTTCTAAGATTTCTTGAGTTGGAGTCAGTAATAAATTCGCCAAAATGTTAGGGTGTTCTTCTATAATTTCTTCTACCTCATTATCAGTGTGCGTTCCCACCGCCACCTTTTTAGGATGAAGAAGAAAGATTTTTTTGACTTTCAGTTTTCTGATGTATCTAAACAGATAAATTCTCGTATCTACCAGATTAAATTCGCTTGCAGGACAGAAGCTTAGACCTTTTCTAAGGACTCTTAACTCATCGCCTGTCAGTTCTCTTTTTGACAGGTTGATGACATTATTTTCTTCTGCTGTTACTGCTTTTTCCTGCGATTTGAGGCACTTCGGGTCACCCTCGGTGAAGCAGTCATCTGCATGTCTCCTCTTACCCCTTTTGCCCCGCCTTGTCCTCCTTTTTGGCTTTGTTGTTGGGGGGGTGACTTCTTTGTTGTGGCCTCAGGCGCGTTTCCTTTATAATTTGGAATTCGTCCAAAAAAGGTGTTGCGCTTCTATTTTCCTTTGTTGCAGGAACTTTGGGCTGTTCACCATCGGACACTTCTGACTCCTCTGTGTCTGTGTTGTTAGTACTCAGCCCCTTGTGCAATTCGTTTTCTGGTGGCGTCAAACTTTCGAGCGAAAGTCAATATTCTTCCAGATAAATAGTCCTGCTCATCTCTTTGGAATTTTATTTGTTTCCGTTTGCGAATGCCCAATTCATAATCCTTGATTCTTTTGTTCATAGCGTTTCTCAAATCTTCGCTAGCTTTTGAGTCTGTTTCTTTTGAGATTAAGTCTTCCACAACAGCAATTTCTTTCATGCATTTTTCATGATCACTCCATGCATATTTAATTAACAGACGTACCATTCCTTTTGATGATTCGGCAGTGTACTCCGCCCAGTCCTTTACTAGAGCAGGGTCAGGAGTTTCATATGACGGGACCGTAAAAATTCGAAGCCCCCTAGGTACTCTGTCACATTCTATGTACCGCTGCAGAGAGGTGGCTTCCCACCATTTGCGGACCTCTCTCTCTGATAGTTTTTCTAATTTCAGAAAGAGTGTTTTTAAGTTGTTGCCAACTGTCGGTATTGTACAGTGGTGTCCGCTCTTGGTGGTCGATCTGTGGCAGACCGGAACATTGCATTTGCGGCAGACTCTCTCTCTCCCATTATGTCCTCAATACCCGACATCATTGTTCACTCTAGTATGCACTTGTACGTGATATTTATGCGGGGCGGTGATTTCTCGCTACGTTTGGGGGTTTGCACTTTAACTGCGGTTCCTTCGGGACAGAGGCTGAGCCCAGAATATCAAACACAATGCGGAAAACAGTTGACTCACCGCGCTCGGTGCAGGCGTTCGGTCACCGTCAGCCGACATCTTCTTCACACTCGCGCTCGTAACAACGGTAAGCTACTTGTTTCCTTGTTTGAGAAATCCTTTCAGAGTGCGTTATCTGCAGCTCTAGTATCCATATTGCTCAAAAAATGCCTTGGGGCTAACGGCCATATTGATTTGTAGCACCGGTTCCTTCACCGCCGTCGCTCCTCCAGCTTCCGGGTGCTTCCAAGCCAGCGCTGGTGAGGCGCTTAGAAACTGCAACACATTCAACTAAGAAGTCGAAAAAATGGCCTGCACACTGGAATCCGTTATAAGTGTATTTAATGCAAACCCCCCTACACCCCTGACAGACGCGTTTCGCTAATCCAGCTTTGTCAGTGTCAGTTTGTTTGTGTAAAACAGCGCCATTTTAAACTTATCGGCCAAAGCTAGAATCATTGACATCGATGATGTTACATTTTGTCAACGTTACGGCTATCTTTAAACGTGCATCTCTCCTCTATTTACAGAGTAAAAAGTACAAATTGGCGCAAAGAATAAAGTGCATAGTGCTCATTGAAAAACATTACATCAACAAACAATTCATAATGCAAGTACATACATTTCACTTTTGATGTTTTCAGAGATATTCATAACAATAATTATGGTCCTGATTTGACATTATATTGTCTCAGTTTGCTTTAGCTTTTATGGGTGTATCCCCCAATCAAAATTTCTTGTAATTCCCTAAGACCTTACATGTTATTGTTTTTTTATCTCTGTTGCTGTGTGGCCCTGTATGGGCAAGAGTATCCTATTTTGTTATTCAGTATATGGTAGTGTCGGGTGTGAGATATATGTAAAATGGCCGGAAGTTTCATTATTTTTCAGTTGTTATCTAGACATTACAGTTACAATTACAGTTAACTGTACACATGGTCCCATGTGTATGTTTAGAGATGGACCCACAATTCCTCATCGTTATTGAGGCCCCATGGTGTCCTGGTCTTGAGATCAATAATGTATCTTGATTCCAAGACCCTGAGTGCCTTTTCTCTGTCCCCCCCCCCACGTTCTAGACGGTTTACTTGGTCGATACAGTAGAAGCTTAAAAGATCTCTATTGCTTTGGTGGTATTTCGCAAAGTGTAGAGCAACCGGATAGGATTTATCTTTGTTGGCAATTGCTCGCATATGTTCGAGTATCCTAAGCTTTGTGGGGTTGATGGTGCTCCCTATGTATCTTCTTTTACACGGGCACTCCAGACAGTAAACGGTGTGATCCGAATTGCAATTTAACAGTTTGTTTATTTTTCTGTTGGGTCTATCCTCACCTGTTCTGCCCGGATATTCCAAGGTTTTCCTGCTTCCTTTACAGGCTTTACAGCGTAGGCAGGGGTAAAAACCTTTCAGGTAAGATCGTTTAGTGGGCTGTGGTTCAGGGGAGAAATGACTGCGCACAAGATGATCTGAAAGTGACTGACAGAGCCGATATGTTATTAATGGCTGTTTAGTAAGATGCCTCTTCAAGGTGCTGTCAGTAGTCAGGATGTGCCAGTTTTTCTTAAAAGAGTGGACTAGGTCACTTGATTTGGTGTTGAATTTGGTGCTCATTCTCACCTCCTCCTCCACCTTTGGAACAATTTTTGGCACCAGGAGATCCCTCCTGTTAACTGTAGATGCCTTATTTAACGCTTGTTGCAGTATGTTTTTAGAGTAACCCCTACATCGGAACCTGTCATTAGCCTCATCTTTGGCCTGTTGAAAATCGGTTTCCACTGAGCAATTTCTTTTTAGGCGTAATAATTCGCCATAGGGGACATTCTTTATCAGACTCTTAGGGTGATAGCTCGCCGCGTGCAAAACGGCGTTATCCGCCGTTCGTTTTCTATAGAGTCTTGTTTGGATGGTATTGTTGTTTATATAAACCTCCAAATCTAAATAACAAATACTGGTCACGCTTATTGTGCGTGTAAATTTCAGGTTCATAGTATTATTATTGAGCTTGGCGATGTAATCCTCAGCCGAGGTTCGATCTCCACGCCAAATAATAAAAAGGTCATCTATGTACCTAGTCCTCATTAAAATGTTATCTGTCCACGCCTCATTACTTTCAGCGCAAGCCACGTGCTTCTCCCACCAGCCCACGAACAAGTTCGCGTAACTGGGGGAGAAGCACGAGCCCATAGATATCCCCCTGGTTTGTTTGTACATTTGATTTGAAAATAGAAAGATGTTATGATATAAACAAAAGCGTATCATGCTGAGTAACATGCTGTTGTGTGACCTGTATCTTTCTGGTTTTTTATCTAGAAACCACTTGATCGTCATTAAGCCAGTCTCATGGGCTATACAGGTATATAAATTTACCACATCCAATGTAATTAAAAGCATGTTTTCATCCCAGGTAATACTATCCATAATACGGAGAAAGTCCTGTGTATCTCTCACATATGATGGTAAGTCCTTTACGATAGGGGCAATATAGGAGTCTATGAAGCGGGATGTATTCTCCAAAAGACTACCAATTGACGACACAATTGGGCGCCCTGAGGGTCTTTTGGCATGTTTGTGGATCTTGGGGAGATGGTAGAAAGTGGGTAGAATAGGTGAATCACAATGTAAAAATAAGAACTCTTCACCATTGAGCATGCCATCTTCCTTCCATTTGATCAACATTCCATGGAATTCTGTTATACTTTTTACATACTCTGTTCTTTGTATGGTGAAATAGCACTCTTTATCTTTTAATTGTCTGAGGGCTTCCTGTTCGTAATGTTCCTTATTGAAAATCACGATGTTGCCCCCCTTGTCTGAGGGCTTTATTTCAATGGTTTTATCCTCTTTTAAAGATCGTATTGCTTCCCACTCTTTTCTCGTAATGTTGGATGATTTCATATCCATTTTATCCCTTGATATTTTTTCCAAGTCCGCAAGTACCGCTTCATTGAAGACATCTATTGCATCATAAGGTGCCACAGGCAGTTTTCTTGATTTCTGTTTCATATTGCTTGGGTCTCGTGTTTGTGGTGTAGATACATCTTCACCCTGTGTATTTATCAATCCAATTTCTAAGAAAAAAAAATAAATACATATATATATATATATATATATATATATATATATATATATATATATATATATATATATATATATATATATATATATATATATATATATATATATATATATAATATATATATATAGATAGATAGATAGATAGATAGATAGATAGATAGATAGATAGATAGATAGATAGATAGATAGATAGATAGATAGATAGATATAAAGAGAGCGAGATAGATATATAGATGTAAAAAATAAAAGACATATAAAGTATAGAAGCAAACTTCTTTTTGGTGGTGGCGCAGGCAAGCAACGGGGATGTGTGTGGGTCTATGAGGAATCAGTAAGTAGATACTGTAGCCACCAGAAAAAGCATTACAGAAGGTAAGATACTTGTTCTTCTGATGGACACAACTACCTGTGGATTCCTCAACTTTTGAATAGAATCCCTAAGCAGTCCCACATTCGAAGGTGGGTGCCTGCCTGCCTAGATCAAAAAATCTTGCAAAACAGAACGAGCAAAATGACCATCCCTCCTCACTTCGAAGTCTAAGCAATAGTTCTTTGCAAAAGTGTGGAGGGAAGCCCAAGTAGCCACTTTACAATTGTCAACTACAGGGAAACCTCTAGTTAAAGCAGATGTAGGAGACTTAACTCCAGTGGAAGGAGCTCTAATACCTTATGGGGGTTCGTTCTGAGCCATGGCGTAGCAGATCTTAATGCAAAGGATGATTCATCGTGATAATGTTCTTTATGCACAGCTTTTCCTTTCATCTTGCCCACATAGCCAACAAATAGCTAATCATCCAGCCAGAAATCATGAGTTCCGTCCACATAAAAGCTAATGGCCTTTTTGGGGTCCAATTGATGAAGCCTTTACTTCTCTTTAGATGAATGAGGAGGAGGATAGAAAGCAAGAAGGGTGATGGGCTGGCCCAAGTGGAATGGAGTAACCACTTTTGACTAGGCCTCGGCGGTAAATTTCATTCCTTTCGCGGAATTTGCGCAAATTGAGTAATTTCGCATTCCGCAGAGAACGCACAATTGGCCAAAATTCTGCTTTACGCGTTTTGCAAACAGTAAAAAAGCATCGCGAACAAGCAATTCCGCGTGTTTGTGGAATTTCTGCGTGTTCGCGGAGATTTTTTACCGTTTCGCGGAGATTTGCGTAACGCGATTACGCAAATTCCGCCCACCCCTACTTTTGACAGGAAAGCAGCCCTGGTTCTCAAATCCAACATATCCACATAGAAAGTCGTGAAGTTGGGGCTTAACACTTAGGGCCTGCAATTCACTAACTCGTCTAACAGACGTCATAGCAACTACAAAAACTGTGCTAAAAGTAAGTAGTTTTAAAGGACAACTATGTGAAGGTTTGAATAGAGAACACATAAGATAAATGAAAACCAAATTAAGATCCCACTGAGGCATAATGAACGGAGTGGGAGGATATTTGTTATTAAATCCATTAACAAACTTTAACACTATAGGGGACTTAACCAGAGAAGGTTGATCAGGTAAACAAAAGTATGTTGAAAGGGCAGACAAATAGCACATAACTGTTTCAATTGCGCAGCCATGCTGCACCAAAGAAAAAGAAAAACGTAAAATAGCAAGACAAATGGGCCTTTAAGGGGGTCTATAGAATTCTACCCACCTCCACTTTACAAATGTAAGCCATTTGCCTGCATAAACTGAAATGGTGGAGTGTCTTCTGACTGATAAAATAACATCCTCCACATTAGAGGGGGAGAGAAAAATAACTAAAATATCTCCGTTTAATATCCAGGCACATAGGTGCAGGCTCTGGGGGTGGGGGTGTAGAACGTGCCCCTTCGACTGCGAGAGGATGTCTGACATGTGAGAGAGACGGAACACAGGGCAAAGGGAGAGGTGATGAATGTCTTTGTACCACACCCTTACTTGGCAGCCAGTCCAGGGCAATTAATATGTCTTGGGCCCGGTCTTGGTGAATCTTCCTTAGAACCAGAGGAATCAAGGATATGGGGCGAAATGCGTAAGACAGCTGGGAGCCTGAGTCCAAATGAAACATGTCTCCCAATACTCCCCGCATCGGATACTGGAGGCTGCAGAATGACCGGCAGTGCATGTTCTCCTGAGAGGCAAAAAGATCTATCTGAGGGGTACCACATAGCCAGAAAATATGAAGAACCACTTCCGGCTGGAGACACCACTCGTGATTGGCTGAAAAATGCTGACTGAGATTGTCCACACATACTTTTAGAACTTCGGCCAAGTGATTTGCTATGATACTAATCTGATGATCCTGAGCCCAGCACCAGAGTCATAGAGCTCCTCTGCAGAGAAGAAAATACCCTACTTCTCTTTGTTTATTTATGTACCACATTGCGGTAGTATTGTCTGTCAAGACCTGCACTGACTGGCCGCAAATGGAAGGGCAGAAGGCCTTAAGAGCCAGATGTATTGCCCGTAATTCCAACAGACTGATGTGAAACGATTGTTATTCTGAAGACCAAATTCCTTTGATCTCCAGATCCCCCAGATGAGCTCCCTACCCTAGAGTGGAGGCATCCATTATCCCTGTGGCCACTGGAGGAGGAGGGTGAAACGGCTTCCCTTGAGACAGATTGCCAGACACACCCCACAATAGTAGATCTGCTGCAGTGTCTCTGGAGATGCTGACCGATTCTTTGAGATCTACATTGTATTGAAACCTCTGTCTGTGGAAGCATCATTAGAGGGCCCTCATGTGCCAGCGCAAATGGGTGGCAAACAGAATGCAGGAGTCTATCAGACCTAGCAGGCTCAAGACCTTCAGGACTGGAACCATAGCTCCATTCTGAAACATCAGAATCATAGCCCGAATATCCAGAATCCTCTAAGGAGGAGGGAAGGCTCGATTCCACATAGTGGCCAGTACGCCCCCATAAACAGGTTGCGCTGTGAGGTCTCTAGGTGGGACATAAGGTCATACTGGTGCTCCCCACCTTCTGAGGTGAGCTGGGACCACTGCCATAACCTTCGTGAAGACTTGTGTCATGGAAGTAAGACCAAACAGGAGGAGTGCAAACTGGTAATGTTGAAATCCCACAGTGAAGCGTAAATGCTTCCTGTGTGACTGCAGAATGGGGATGTGAAAATACACATCCTGCAAATCGATCAAGACCATCCAGTCTTCCTTCTCCAGAGCAAGAAGCATCTGTGCTAGGGTCAGCATTTTGAACTTTTCCTGCTTGGGGAACTTGTTCAAAATCCTGAGGTCTGGGATCGGCCGCAAATGACCATCCTTTTTGGAAATCAGGAAGTACCAGGAATAGCATCCCTGACCCCATTTCTGCTCTGGAACCAACTCCACGGCACCCTTTTGAAGTAGGAATTGGATCTCCTGTTGAAGGAGCAGAATATGGTCTTCTGAACACAAATCTTGTTAGGGAGGAAACAGTGAGGGAAATTCTTGGAAGGGTAGGTCGTACTCCTTTTCTACAATATTTAACACCCACTGACCCAATATTATGGACCTCCACTGTGGTAGAGATTGGGACACCCCTCATCCCACCTGGAAAGCATGCGCCAAGATGGGAAAACTAGGGCTACTTTCCTGTGATGTTGGCAGAGGAGGAGGAGGAGGAAGAAGATGGCTGATGGGCGGCTCCTCTTTGTCTACCCCTGCCCCACCCCTATAACTCCTATAGAGGGGATTGGATTGCTGTTGTTGGTATTGCTACCTTCCTCTAAAGGAGAAGTTTCTGGCAAACCCATAGAAACTCCGAAACTGCTTGTAATCCTTGGGCTGCGATTGAAGGCCCAAAGATCTGGCAGTCACCTTTCTATCCTTAAATCTTTTCACGGTAGAAGCTGCTTTGGTGCCAAACAGTCTTGGCACATCTAAAGGCAAATCCATCAGGGTATCATGCACTATCCGCTGGGGATGTCTGAAAAGACCCAGGAGTTAACTTGGAAGAACAGGAAGCCTGTATCACCAAACTCTCAGGTGAAGGGTGAATGTATAAAAAGAGTGGATCTCCCTGAGCCGGCTTGTATCTCAACTCGATTGGTCAAGAGACTGTAGAGGACGACATAGGCTTCTGACAAATCTCTAGAATTTGTTCAGTTAATGTCTCATTTAAAGGCAGTAAATGCTCTGATGTGGAAGAAGTAAAATGCAGCACTTCTGTGAGTAAATTAGATTTAAGTTCAGTTGATGGAGAGGCAGTTACAACATGTCAGTCATCTTCCTAATCACTGAATGGTATGACATAACCTCTTGCATAGGAATGCCTTTTGGTGAAAACAATTCCCATTCCAGGGAAGTGTCTAAACCACATGCCACATCCAAACCCTCAGATTCTGGATCCAGTAACACAATTTCTCCTACTTCCAGTTCAGAATCTCTTACTTCAAAAAAGTTCTGCTCCTCCTCAAGAAGCCTCTGAGCTTCCCTTTGAGATCTATGCCTCGACTTCAATAACGGAGTCGGTGAAGCCAGCACCAGCATCAGTGACGTTGGTGAAGGAGCTGGTGACTTCGGTACCTGTGTTGGAGACTAATGGAACTAGAATTGAGAGATGCAGCACAGATCCAGGGAAACGCTGGAGAGGGTGCAACCTGCACCGGTGACCCCAACTAAACTTCTACTGGCGAATGAGTCTCCCTCCTTAGCGCCAGAGGAGGCCAGGATGCCTGTGCCATCGACATAAAAGGCAGGAACTGCACCAGAGGATACATGATATAATGAAGTGAAATGAAAGTTGACACTTAATTGACAATTCGCTTCAATTTGAAAAATAACATAATCTCCAAAACAATGATGATTACATCAAACACAATCAGTCAGCCTGTTCCTTATGGCAGCCCCAATGCATTTCGGGTTCGTGGAACCTTTCTTCAGGGGGACAGATTTGATGCAAACTAAGAAACAGTGATTGGCCACCTGCCGGAACACAAAGAGTAATACAAATTGTGAATTTCTGAGGAAAAATAAAAAATTGCAATGACTATGCAAAGTTACAATTGAAAATTAAAGATTACCATTGCATGTTTCTATCTGTACCAAGCAAGACCAGGGTGCCGTCACCAAGCCCGAAAAGCCAGGTGCAAAAGTGACCAACGTATTTTGAAAAACATGTGAATGTGAATGCAATATCATGAACCAACGCTTTTGCCAATCCCCGTGCCAAAGCATGTCATACCCGATTATTCACTGAGGTGTGATTCCAACGAATCCAATGCTCTCCACAAAATAAAACTGAATCATTTCATGCAAAAATGTGCAAAACATATCACCAGAAAAACAAGAATTGAAATTCATGAAACAGTGTATCAGATGATGTGGCGTACTTTCTTGTAACGACTTAGGCGTTTCGAAATCTGAGAAAAACTGAAAGTGAGAAGTGCTGCTATAAGTGCTCTTGCTATTAAATTGTCAAAAATTATGAATAATATGGTTACGTATGTGGCCAATACCTGTGAGCCAAAACTGTTGTGCAGCTCAGTTTCTGTGTTGAATACTCTGCCATTCCCCCATCTCACAACAAAGGTTCCACCCTAGATGCTATCATAACTAGCAACAATCTGGCCTCCCTCTCTTGTATACTTCCTGTCGATTGGTCTGATCACTACCTCATCCTCTTCAACGTGAACAGACCCTCTAATCGTCCCGCCCCCATCAACACCCTACCTAAGAAACCTACACGCAACCTTCACCTTATTCCTCCTGGTGAACTGGAATCCACAATTAAAACCCGCTTACTTCTCCCCCCTCCCTCTGACAGCCCCAATGACCTAACTAACCATTATAATAACTCTATTCTCGAAGCCCTTGATGTAATTGCTCCAATTAAACTCAAACAACAAAAAAACAACCCTCCCAAATCCTGGTTCAATTCTGAACTCAATAATAAAAGACGGTCCCTTAGACAATCTGAACGTGTTTGGAGAAATCATCCCACCGCTGACAATCTGGTCCTCCTCAGAACTGCTAGAGCCCAATACAAAAAACACATCTATAACGAAAAAGCCTCCTTTCTCCGGTCAAAACTTGACCAGGCTAGAAACAGACCTAGAGAACTCTTTAGCATCTTGAAAAACACCTCTGCCGACCCAAATGACCTTAACAACTTACGCCCTATCTCTAACCTTCCTTTCCTCTCTAAAGCCCTGGAAAAATGTGTCCTATCACAACTAGAGAACCATATCCTCGCCTTCAATCTCCTTGATGTTTTTCAATCTGGATTTAGAAAAGGCTGTAGTACAGAAACTGCAATGTTAAATATCACAGACGACCTTCATCGCTCCCTTGACAAAGGTGAATCCTCACTACTAATCCTCCTTGACCTATCGGCGGCATTTGATACTGTACATCATCCCACCCTTCTCAACACTCTCAAAGCTCGATTTGGCTTGGAAGGCATTGTACACAAATGGTTCTGCTCATTCCTTCAAAACAGATCTCAGCAAATCAAGCTTAGCCACTTCCTTTCTAAACCTCAACCTGTCTCCCTCGGTGTCCCTCAAAGATTTATCCTATCCCCAACCCTTTTAAATCTTTTCATTGAACCACTCACCCTCATTCTCAAACAAGCTAAAATAAGTTACCACCTCTACGCCGATGATACCCAACTATACTACAAGATCAAATCCCACAACGACATCCTTCACCTCAATGACACCCTGACTAGAGTACAAGCCTGGTTCCATCTCAACCATCTCAAACTGAACCCCCAAAAAACTGAAATCATTCTTTTCACCCCCAAAAACAATACCCTTCTCATCCAAATCTGGATCGACGATATCAAAGCTCTCAATTGCTCCCTCTCCACCTCAAATTCTGTTAAATCCCTAGGCATCAGCATCGACCAGAATCTCAATCTCATCCCCCACATTAAAAACGCCGCCAAAAGTGCTCTTTTCCCCCTTCACCACCTCAAGAAAATCAAACCTTTCATTCGAGCTGATGATTTCAAAATCGTTGTCCAATCGCTTGTCCTCTCCAGGATTGATATGGTAACGCCACGCTTTACGGCACTCCTAAAACCCATCATGCACCGATTAAATCTGTCCTCAATCTAGCTGCATGACTTATCTCTGACTGCAAAAGATTTGACCACATATCCCCCGTCCTCAAAAATCTTAATTGGCTCCCAATTGAAGGAAGATCTGCTTACAAAACCGCCTGTATCACCCACAAAGCTCTTCACCAAAACACCCCCTCCTACCTTGCAACCAAACTAAAAAAAAGCAGGTTGCTCCAGGTCCCTGAGAAGCACCAACTCCCTTCTCTTGATCCCTCCCAGACTAAAATGTCAAAAAACCCAATCCCGTGCATTCTCTGGTAATGCTCCTACCATTTGGAACTCTCTCCCCAAAGACCTTCGCTGCAACGCCTCTTACTCCCTTTTCAAAAGAGAACTCAAAGTACTTCTCCACAACAAATATTGGGGTATATAACAATACTGTCACCGAGCTTGTCCACTCTTCTCTCCTCTCGTATCCCCCCTTCCATGTCTGAATGCAACATTATATCCCTTATGAACTGTTTCGCCTTTTTGTAAGTTTACCTTCCTTTTATTCCCCCTTGTAAAATACATATTGCAATACTGTATCCCGTTGCTAAATCTGCACCTATTGTTATTCTATCTTATGTTGTCTACCTCTGTTGTAAAGCGCTCTGATACTCCAGGGTCCAGCAGCGCTATACAAAACCCTTGAAATAAAGAAATACATAAAAAATAAATAAATACGTGCTTCAATGTACGTCTCAACCAAAAAAAGAAATTTCTATTACCACACAATCAGTAAAAAGCGTTTCCCATACTCTATAACTCAGGTTCAAAGCTGCAACCCTCACCAGATGCACTACACCGCCTGAATAAAGCTGCAAATTCACTGCTGTGTTTATCTAAGTTGAAACAAAAGTCCACATTACTCGCTGCAGTGAACTTGCAGCTTTATTCAGGTGGTGTAGTGCACCTGGTAAGTGTTGCAGCTTTGAACCTGAGTTATAGAGTATCGGAAACGCTTTTCAGTGATTGTGTATTATTTTGTGGAGAGCATTGGATTCGTTGGAATCACACGTCAGTGAATAACATGCTGTGGCACGGGAATTGGCAAAAGCGTTAGTTCATGATATTGCATTCACATTCACATGTTTTCACAATATGTTGATCACTTTTGCACCTCACTTTTCGGGCTTGGTGACGGCACCCTGGTCTTGCTTGATACATATGGAAACATGCAATGGTAATCTTTAATTGTCAATTGTAACTTTACATAGTCATTGCAATTTTTTTTTTCATCAGAAATTCACAATTTGTATTACTCTTTGTGGTCCCAGCAGGTGGCCAATCACTGTTTCTTAGTTTGCATCAAATCTGTGCCCCTGAAGAAGGGTTCCACAACTCGAAATGCATTGGGGCTGGCATAAGGAACAGGCTCAAGGATTCTGTTTGATGTAATCATCACTGTTTTGGAGATTATCCCCCAGATTCATCATTGTCCCGATTTGCGAGTCCTTAATAGCGATTATTAAGGAATCGCTATTAAGGACTCGCAAATCGGGATTCATGTAGAAATTGCAAAATAAATTGCGATTCCTACAGCCTCCTTATTTGCGGTTAGCAAATTGCTAATCTCAAATAAGGAATAACTCCCCATTCATTCCTATGGGCCTAGGCCCATAGGAATGAATGGGGAGTCAATCCTTATTTGCGATTAGCAATTTGCTAATCGCAAATAAGAATGCGATGTCAAGGGTGCCAGGGGTGTCCAAAGGACACCCTGTAGCACCCCTGAAATGGAAATGTAGCCTGATGTTGCGCACACACATGTCCAAAGGACATGTGTGTGTGTAGCATACAACTTAGAAAAATGCACTAAAGTGCATTTTTCTAAGTTTTCGCTATTTACCGCGAAGTCAGACTTCGAGGTAAATAGCGTCCGGAAATTGCGAATTCGCAAATTTTAAAAGGTTCATGAATAGCATTTAAGGAATCTCAAATTGAGATTCCTTAAATGCGATCGCAATTTGAGAAATCGCAATTATTTGCGATTTTTCAAATTGCGAGTTCATGACCCATTGATGAATTCCAAATGCCATTTTTGCGGGCGCAAACGGCCAAACTTTGCGATTCGCACCGTTTGCGCTCTCAAAAATGCTTGATGAATCTACCTGTATATCATTGTTCAAATTGAAGCGAATTGTCAATTAAATGTCAACTTTCATTTCACTTCATGACATTTTGAATTGAAAAATACATGTGTATGTTAACTAGACTTGTGTCTTTGAGTTGTAAGTAAATTTGTTTTTTATTGATTATGTACTAGTTTTTGTTGAACCTTTTGGGGTCATTGCGTAGTGCATTTCAACACAGTGCGCAGGTTATTGCGTACTTAGCTCAGCAAAGTATCTTCATAGGGAAAGCGGCAGATCCCATCAATGAAGCAGCACACACGATTCATTGTAATAGTAGAGCACACACACCAGAAATTCACTAAAGAGGGTGTGCAGGTTGATACCATTCACTAGTACTCAATTTGAGCCACTGGTTGCCGGTGGCAGCAGCAGTATTTATTTTTGGGAACCAGCACTTATTTTTTAGCATCAGACGTTTAGCGAGTACAAGAGAAGAAACATGCAGATCTGTATTTGTATTATATCTGTAAACTTTTCAATAAAAAAATCTTGAAATTAAAAATTAAAAAAAAAGAAAGACAGAGGAAGAGAACAATGACAAAACTGTCACAAAGGGAGAAAGCAGGTACCTGCAAGAGCGGGAAAAAAGAGCAGGGAGTGTCTGGCAGCGGATTAAAGACTACCAGCCAACAATTAATTGCACCAGCCGCCGGCTTCTGAGCAGAGCTTCAGGCATCGGCACTCTTTCTTTCATGAACTAAGCACTGCTTGGTGGATGAATCACTATTTGAAGACCAATGCATGGTGAAGGTCAGAACAGAGGCGTTTTCTAAGTGCTCTGTAGATGCCTCTACTGTGAGATAGTGTACTTCTATTCGTCAAGATATAGCCCTTTTCTGAACCCTTGGGATGACTGAGTCCAGAGACGACATTGGATGGTGTACGTCAAGCCCCGTGAATGTCTCAGGACTGGAAAATCAAACTAAGGTAGAGCTCGGAATAGAGGTACATTGTGTGAACACTCATAATGACTCAATACTGGAATACCGGGTTATAATGCAAGTCAAAATAGAGAGGCAATGGGGCCCTGTACAGTGGATTTAGGGCCAGGTGTATGAAACCCTTTGGCTGGTACAAATCCTGTGATTCACAAAGACACAACAAGCAGGACTTAAAAAGCACAAAAGAGCTTTTCTTAATGTCCAAAAACCCTCTTACAATCAGATTTTGTGTCCAACTCATTTAAAGGCTTTTGCTATCCTTTCCGCATGCCAAATAGGAGTTGGCATGAATGGGTCATATAAATAGTTTGTGATTCCAACCACGATCATAAAGCACTGATGGGTTACCAACCCAAGTTGGAGAGATAAATGATCAGCAAGAGGGAAGGTGTCCACTGGCCCGGTGCTTAATTTGTGCCAGTGTTTCCAGTGCTCAGGACTGGCACTTATTTCACATGGTCGATCCTGTGAACCTTTTCTCCCTGGGGCAGTGGGCCCAATAATTATTTAAAATAAATGCACTCGTCCTTCAGGTGGCTGCTTGGCAGATCTTCACAGGCTAGCCTACCCTCGTTCAGGCATGATCAATGTGCTTCACCGCGTTAAGGATGTAAGGGAAGCTTACCAACATCATTTAGTAGTTTTACTCAATCCGATTGGATAATTGAGGCTGAGCTGAGCAAGGCAGTCTGAGAAAGAACAAGATGCAGTTTTCAGTAAGTTACAACACGTGAAGAGCAAATTAAAAGTGCACATGTACCTTTTGCTAGTCTCGCTGCCTAGATCTGAAACTGGCACCCTAGTTTGTGTACTCGTAGTCCACCACCACTTAACTGCCAGCACTCTAACTTCAGAGTTGCTACAGCATGAGTCTTGCAAAGGCAACATTAGGGGGTGCAGCCGAGCTACTGGCACGGCATGTTAAGATGAGTAGTGGACGCCCTACTCAAAAAACCTAAGGCAGACCCAAGAGACCTCAAGAACTTCTGGCCCATCTCTCTGCTCCCCTTCCCGGCCAAGGTCATTGAGAAAACCGTCAACAGACAGCTAACCCGATACAGAATCCTGGACCCCTCCCAGTCAGGGTTCCGCAGCAACCGCAGAACTGAGACTGCCTTCATCGCCGCCACCGACGACATCAGGACCCTGCTGGACAACGGTGAGACCGCAGCACTCATCCTCCTAGACCTCTCTGCCGCCTTCGACACCGTCTGCCACCGCACAATACGCGCACACCTCCACGCCGCAGGGATCCGAGACAAGGCTCTGGAATGGACCACCTCCTTCCTCTCCGGCAGAACCCAGAGCGTCCGCCTCCCAACATTCCATTCTGAGATCATCTGCGGCGTACCCCAGGGATCCTCCCTCAGCCCGACACTGTTCAACATTTACATGGCCCCGCTCGCACACCTCAACATAATCTCCTATGCCGACGAAACTCAGCTGATTCTCTCACTCACCAAGGACCCCATCACCGCCAAAGTCAACCTCCACGAAGGAATGAAGGCCGTCGCCGACTGGATGAAGACCAGCCGTCTGAAGCTGAACTCGGACAAGCCGGAGGTTCTCATCCTCGGCTCCAACCCTTCAGCCTGGGACGACTCCTTGTGGCCGACGGCACTGGGGGAAGCCCCGACACCCACTGACCACGCACGCAACCTGGGAATCATCCTCGACTCAACGCTCTCAATGACCAAGCAAGTCAACGCAGTCTCCTCCTCCTGCTTCAACACCCTCCGCATGCTCCGCAAGACCTACAGATGGATCCCGACAGATACAAGAGAGACAGTCACCCAGGCCCTCGTCAGCAGCAGACTCGACTACGGAAATGCCCTCTACGCAGGAGCCCCGACCAAGCTCATCAAACGACTACAACGCATCCAAAACACCTCGGCATGACTGATTCTCGACGTGCCATGCCACTGCCACATCAACCCCCCTCCTGAGAAACCCGCACTGGCTCCCCATCAAGAAGAGGATATCCTTCAAGCTCCTCACCCACGCACACAAGGCACTCTATAAGACTGGCCCAGCCTACCTCAACAGACGGCTCTCCTTCTACATTCCCAACCGCCAGCTACGCTCTGCCGACCTCTCACTCGCCACCGTCCCATGCATCCGAAGAACAACCAACGGTGGGAGATCCTTCTCCCACCTCGCCGCCAAGACATGGAACACCCTCCCACTGAGCCTAGGGCAGACCCATGACCTGCTGACCTTCATGAGGATACTCAAGACCTCGCTGTTCGATCAGTAGCGCCCCCCCCCAGCGCCTTGAGACCCTCGCTGGTATGTAGTGCACTTTACAAATGATTGATTGACGCCTGCCTGGCCTGCACAGATTACTTAATTACCCCTCACGGAGCAGGTAAACGTAAGAAATTAACCACTGGTGGTGCTGGGCCCTGCTGCTTCTAGTCGTGAGCAGCGTCGGGTTGATGACGCGGGCACTCGGGCAATGCCCGAGGGGCTGGTATCCGAATTACAGCTGTGGGCTGCTTTTTTGAGCAGCCTGGGGAGCCGATTTGGGGGTTTCTATGTTGTTCGACGCCGCCAGCCGCCCAGTTGGTGCCTGAGTGGCCTTTCTGGAGGTAGATGGGCGTCCATTTCCTCCCTTTTATCAACGGCAGAGGTGTCACTCCCTTTCTCTCGCTAGGACGGCCCATTAATATGCGGGAGCAGGGGGCCTGAGCAAAAATGGCCTCACTTGTTTTCAGGTGTGTTTCACCAGTGTAAACTAATCCGTGCATTTTTATTAAACACCCCGCCCTTTTTTAAAATAACATTTTGCCAAAGCAGTGTTTTGCGGAAAGGTACTATGCAAATGTAGGCCACTTTTTTTTGCGTGCCGGGCCGATTTTTAATCCCAATCCAACCCTGGGACCCGTGAGTGTGCTGAAGATACATCGTATCAGCTCAGGTTCGGCTTCCTGGGCTCAGCACACTGTAAATCCCAGGCCTCCGGCAAATATGGATGTTCCATCTAATAACTATGGCTGAATTCTACAGTACGAAACTGGAGAATCTGGGCTTATTCCCGGCCTCCCTGCTAGATCAAATTGTGTGGTCATAGGCAAAGAAGGAAACCACTGTTGGCAATGGGGCTTGCTGCTTCTTGTCAGGTGTGTGCTTGTGGTAGCGGCGGTTGAGCCACTGAAAGTTCGAGGTCCACGGGAGAAGGCAATGTGGCCTTGGGACTCCAGTTGCTGACCATCAGACACAGGGAAGGAGGTTTGAATCCCTGGGCTCAGCAGCCCCCTATGAATCAGAGCAAATCTGGATGTGACTGGGAAAACAAAGTGTGATGAAGTCTGTATTTTGTGAAATTCTTGTATGTCTGTCCTCCGTCACGGTTCGCACCATGTGAAACTGCAAAAAATAAAATGTGGATTCTGCCTGCCAGCCCTTGACTAATCTCATGCTCCATAAATGAAGGACGAGTGTTAACCTTTGATGTCATTATGGGTGAATTGCCCAGTGTGAAAGTGTACAATCCGAAGTTAACAACGGCACGGGCAAGACGGGACCACGCAGTGTCTCTCATCTGAGCAAGATTTCATCACCACGATCGTCTGATGGCAGGCCAACAAGAAACATTACAAATCTCCCTCAAATGTTTATGAAGGGAATATCATGAGCTCCATATAGTTTTTCAGCATTTCCTCGTGGGCTTCTGATTTCTAAACAAGCTGTCCCTCTTAGTCCTCGTAGATGCAAACAGGACGATTAACAGTACTCAAAACCACAAGACAGATCCCAGTGCTAAGTGTTAGCACTCAGCATTTTATCAGACAGATTGAGACGCGAAATTTCAGTGACACAATCAATGGTTTAGCATAACTAGCTACAGATTTTAATCCGTTTCAGGATTTATCCTCTGCCAACCATTAGATACGGCGCAACATTATTTCGAATTCATTTGAGTCATTAATCCTCAATTGAAAATACAGAACTCCTGATGAAGGCAACTCGCCGAAACGCGTTGGGGCATTGGTTTTGTATTTGGCAATGATAGTCAATTGTTGATACATGTACTGGAATATATATCAGAAGTTACTGTGATTGTTTATATATATATGTGCAGAATTCTATGAATTATTGTAAAAAAAAAAGTAGAATTTTAAGAATTATTGTTAAAAAAAGTATATAAATTGTACAAAAAGAAAATAACTACACAATATTTATGAAAAAAAGACAATTAAAAATAAGTTTTATAAATTCATATATGATGGTGCTAGTCAATCTAATCTTTAACAATGTGTGATGATATTTAGATAATATACACATAACCCGGTGTACATGTTAGATTTTTAAAAAGTACAATCCGAAGTTAATCCTGGCTTCCATGCTTGTCCAAATTGTGTGATCCTTAGCAAATAAGTTATGTCACCGACCACATTCAAACACGTAAATTCACGATGAGCCCTTCACAAAAACCTCTCTTGTCATTGATTTATTGTCCCTTAATGTTGCTCCATCAATAACAATTATGTAGACCACATTCGAAGGTACACAACACTGGAGCCAATAGTGGGAGTAGGTGGAGCCAATGGAACATGTGGGTGAAGCAGCCGAAGGAAGTGGATGGTGACCTCCTGAGAAACATTTTGGTCTCCTGCAGTTATTATTGTACAGTTTACGCGCTGTTTTGGATCCTCCTCCTTAGTGAATCATGTCAGCGGCCCTAGGAGGAGCCAGCAGTGATCTACTGCCTATCTTCCCAGATGGGAAATATTGGGGCATATTACCAAGGGCCATTATCGCCACATTAGCGGGACTTTTTCCCACTAATGCGGCAATAATTGTATCGCCCTATTACCTGGCTGTCGCTAACACCCGTTAGCGACAGCTAGTAGGAGATAGCGGGCATTTAGGTGCCCACTTTGCATGTCAGCGATAATTATCGCTAATGACATGCAAAGTGGGCGTGCCAAGATGTTAGAGACTGGAAACAGTCGCTAACATCTCTTTCTCCTATTACCAACTTTTGGAAATAATCGCGCTAAGCGCGATTATCTCAAAAAGCTAACGCCTGCCCAGAGCTGTTCTCAGCCATGTAATCCAATGGTAGGTGGATTACATGGCTAAGAGCATTTGCTCGGTAATGCATGAATATCGCTGACTTTACAGCGATATTCATGCATTTCGGCCGATTTTTATCGCTTACGAGATAAACCTTGATAATAGCAAGGCTCCTAAGCGATAAAAATCGGCGGAGCTCGGCGATATTAATGTTGCCGCTAAACCAACATAGCGATAATTATCGCTAGTTGTTGGTAATATGCCTTATTATTTTTAATGCAGCAGCTGTGTATTTAATGGACACAAGCTGGTTTCTGTTCATGTTTCGGACAGCAAATTAAGGAACAGAAGCCTGCTGTCTCTTACAGGCCACCATCCCTGCATTGGCAGCCGTTCCCAAGAGGTCACAAATTGTGACCTGCTCAATAAATATTCATCAGGCAACCACCTGCGTATTAGTACATAGGGGGCACCAGAAGCCGCATTCCCATTCACAAACAAGTTGTTGTACAAATTGCAGAACTCTGATTTGCAAATAGGTATGCTATACTGGGCATTTAGTTTCTAAAGCGAAACCTGTAACTATATATGGCTATGCACGTGTTAAAATCTGTCTTAACGTCTAATATTCTTCCCTTTTAAAATACACAATAAAAACACATTTACTTTTGGTTATATTGCAAATAAATAGTTTACAACCCAACATAGCCCTGCATTTAATTATGTTGTGCCTTATAAGTACACATTTAAGTCACCAGCAGCCCCACTACAACACCTGCTTCATCCACTAACCTTCCCTCCAAGACTAATCCCACCACTTGTGAAATTTTTCTTTTTAATTGGGTACACCACCCCCAATATATTTGGCTAAGATATCCCCCTGATTCTTTAACATATGAAAAAACAACTAGTATTTATTTATGAACTGACACCAGGGGCCACATTTCACAATAAGCAAATTTTCATTGTTTACACTGGGTGCACCTTTAAAAAGGTTCGACCGACATAAACAATGAAGACGTGCTCTATTACGATGAATGCGCTGCCCCAGGGCAGGTGCGAACTCTCACTTTCCCAGGGCAGCACATCCAGGTGAAAAAAACAGAACTGCTGCTTTACAGTCGCTCCTTGATTTCAGAGTGCAGGAGAGTGAAGTCAGTGGCTGCACCCGCCTGCAAAGGGATGTCTGGGGGGTCCATGGGACCCCCTTTGTCCCCTACAGAGGGCAGCCATCAGGGAACGACCTGACAGTATGCCATCTTTTAGGTAGCGCACTGTCAGCGCGCCTCCTGAGGGCTTCTTTGCCTCTGGGCCCGCCTCTGTAATAGGGTGTGGGCGCAGAGGCAAAGGGATTCCCTCATTTTCATGGGGCACACCCCCATGCAAATGAAAGAACACCCCCTGCAGATAGTGCTGGCACTTTATGTGTGTCAGCACTATCGGTATTACAGAAGGGGCCGCACAAGCATCTGCGGCCACTTCTGTAATACCAAAGTGCCGATAGTGCTGACACACATAAAGTGCCAGCACTATCTGCAGGGGGTGTTCTTTCATTTGCATGGGGGTGTGCCCCATAAAAATGAGGGAATCCCTTTGCCTCTGCGCCCACACCCTATTACAGAGGCGGGCCCAGAGGCAAAGGGATTCCCTCATTTTCATGGGGCACACCCCCATGCAAACGAAAGAACACCCCCTGCAGATAGTGCTGGCACTTTATGTGTGTCAGCACTATCGGCACTATCGGTATTACAGAAGGGGCCGCACAAGCATCTGCGGCCACTTCTGTAATACCAAAGTGCCCCGGGGGTGTGCAAAGCGGGCGCAAATGCCCATTGCGCCATCAGGGCACTTTCTTTAATACAGCTCCAGGTTGCCGACCCCTTGTTCTTGCATCATGTTACCTAGGTTCTCTCTGACTGATGGGACTCTCTGGGAGGTCCAGAATGACTAGTAAGCTATCTCAGAGGATGAGCTGTAGCATTCACATGTGCAACCTGAGGCTCCTAAGTCCAAATTTCAGCCTTCAACACTTGTAAATTTGACCAAAAGGTATTCAGTTGAATAAATGTCACACTATTCACTTATTATGCTATGAAATCGGGGGTGAGCTCACCTGGGCAGGAACTTATTTTATTTATTTACCGGAAACAATCCCTCTCGCTATATTGGAGAAATTTTCATAAGAAAGTGGCAGGAACCTGAGCAATGATCTTTCCAGAGCCAGAGCCGAGTTGGGTGCCAGGTTAACCGGTGGGGCCGGTCCGGATTCAGGGCGAGAGTCACTGTCAAGGGGGATGTCCAGATCTTTAAGAATCAGGTCGATTTTTTCTTTAAAGAATATGGCAAGATTGTCACAAAGATCTTGAGACGGGACAATCACATTCTTGCACGCGTCCGGATTAGTAACGCTATTTAAGATGTTAAAGATACTCCTGGTGTTATTGGAGGTATTACAGATCAAAGAGGAGTAATAATCAGCTTTAGATCTTTTAATGAGATTTTTATAGGCAAGAATCTTAGTTTTCCATATTTCTTTAGAGGATTCATTGTAATCGCGTCTCCATTTCCTCTCTGCTTATTTACAGTCCAGTTTTACAGTTTTGAGATCGTCGTTGAACCAAGGAGCAGAGTCTCTAACTCTAAAGATGCGATTTTTTAGAGGAGCACGTGAGTCAACGACCGATGAAATACTGGTGTAAAAGGAATTATAGTTTTCATCCACACCTTTGTTTACATCAAAAAGCGACTCCAGGAGGAACAGTTCGCCAGAAGAGTGTAGTCGTGAGAGCGCTTTCCAATCTCTACATTTAATTTCTCTAGTTGGGGCCGGTGCCTTATGTGAGTCCAATTTCTTATATAAAAAGAATTTAACTAAGGAGTGGTCTGTCCAGACCATTGGCATGGTGTCTCCCATGACCACCAAATCTGGACCCGCAAAGACCATATCCAGAAGGTGGCCAGCTTTGTGGGTAGCTGTGGAAACCAGTTGGGAGAGACCGCAGCTGTCACAGGCTTGAAGAAGGTTTTCAAGAGCTGAGTCAAGTGTACCATTACGCCAAAGATTAAAGTCCCCAATGATAAGTAACTTTTGATGGGATACGGCGATATTGGTCAGGGTGGTTATAAACGCTTGTTGCTGTAACAGGTTGAATGAACCTGGAGGGCGGTAGCAGACTAAGCCAGTGACAGTTGTCCCAGGGCGAGTCAAAATAGAGACCCCCAACATCTCAGTACCCAGGGTTGGGTCTAAGTTAAGGACCTTAATGTTGCAGGAGGATCTAAAGATCACTCCCACACCCCCGCCTTTGCCAGTGGACCTAGGAGAGTGGAGAAATTTAAACCCGTCAGGGCAGGCAAAGCCAGGCTCGATCAAGCAATCTGGCCGGGTCCAAGTTTCTGTCATGAACAGAATGTCAAGTTCATAAGATTCCACTAAAAGCTGGATCTCCGTGCAGTGTTTAGGCAGGGACCTAACGTTTAGTAGACCACAGTTCAAAAAGTTGTCACATATTACATCAGCTCGGGGAAAAGACATAAGAGCTAGGGAAATAATTCCTTTGTCCGCGTGTAGCTGACCCAGTTGAATGAGCTGCTCTCTAGAGTAGGGAGGCCCGGGAGGGAGACGCTCCTGAAGCGTGGGGTCAAGTCCGGCAGCGTGGATGGCCCATGGCGCTACCTCGGCGCGGACGAGCGCAGACGAGCTTGCCTTAAGCGCGCCTTCGGCGCGCAAACGGCGCGCCCGCTGCGCTCGTCCGCTGCGCTTCCGGAAAAGGCACATGTTAAGTAGGGTGTGAGAAGTATAAAGGGGGCGAGGCCTAAGTGTTGGTGGGCGTGGCCTCAGCGAGCCGAGGGTGGCGGCAACCCAAACAGATGACCCGCGGCAGCGTTAGATTCTGCAGCGCGGTGGTGCCAGGGGGTAAAGTGCAAGTAAGTAGTATTAAAATCACAAGAACACTTTTAAATACAGTTTTAAAAAGATTAGCAGCAAAAACAAATCTCCCGGCTTCCGCCTCAGGAGGTGTGGAGTTCTAGGGTCGCGCTTGTGAGTCAGCGCGCTCTAAATACCCGGATGTCAAAGGGGGCGTGGCCTAAGTGTTGGTGGGCGTGGCCTCAGCGAGCCGAGGGTGGCGGCAACCCAAACAGATGACCCGCGGCAGCGTTAGATTCTGCAGCGCGGTGGTGCCAGGGGGTAAAGTGCAAGTAAGTAGTATTAAAATCACAAGAACACTTTTAAATACAGTTTTAAAAAGATTAGCAGCAAAAACAAATCTCCCGGCTTCCGCCTCAGGAGGTGTGGAGTTCTAGGGTCGCGCTTGTGAGTCAGCGCGCTCTAAATACCCGGATGTCAAAGGGGGCGTGACCTAAGTGTTGGTGGGCGTGGCCTCAGCGAGCCGAGGGTGGCGGCAACCCAAACAGATGACCCGCGGCTGCGTTAGATTCTGCAGCGCGGTGGTGGCAGGGGGTAAAGTGCAAGTAAGTAGTATTAAAATCACAAGAACACTTTTAAATACAGTTTTAAAAAGAATAGTAGCAAAAACAAATCTCCCGGCTTCAGCCTCAGGAGGTGTGGAGTTCTAGGGTCGCGCTTGTGAGTCAGCGCGCTCTAAATACCCTGATGTCAAAGGGGGCGTGGCCTAAGTGTTGGTGGGCGTGGCCTCAGCGAGCCGAGGGTGGCGGCAACCCAAACAGATGACCCGCGGCAGCGTTAGATTCTGCAGCGCGGTGGTGCCAGGGGGTAAAGTGCAAGTAAGTAGTATTAAAAGCACAAGAACACTTTTAAATACAGTTTTAAAAAGATTAGCAGCAAAAACAAATCTCCCGGCTTCCGCCTCAGGAGGTGTGGAGTTCTAGGGTTGCGCTTGTGAGTCAGCGCGCTCGAAATACCCGGATGTCAAAGGGGGCGTGGCCTAAGTGTTGGTGGGCATGGCCTCAGCGAGCCGAGGGTGGCGGCAACCCAAACAGATGACCCGTGGCAGCGTTAGATTCTGCAGCGCGGTGGTGCCAGGGGGTAAAGTGCAAGTAAGTAGTATTAAAATCACAAGAACACTTTTAAATACAGTTTTAAAAAGATTAGCACTTACTTCAGCTGTACGTTGAAGGAGGAATGAGCCTGGATGTATCCGGTTCGGGGGAGCAGCTCCATGTGGTGTTTGAGCTCTTTGCAGACATCAAACTTCAGGCGCAGTGCGGTACTAGCCCTGCAGACAAACTGGAGAAAATAACTTTACTTACATATAATTAGCCTATCCTGTTTTAGGTTTAATCCTATAATAACTGATAAAACCCAACCCAAAGGGAAATAGCCCTCACTGGTGTAAACATATAAACACTGAAAAAACACCTGCAGAACCACAAAGTGAATGCCATTCAAAGAAAATAAAAGGAGAGTGAAAGAGTAATTTTTATTTCTTCCTGAAGGGGCCAACACAATGTAACTTTGTTATAGAAGGTAGCAGCAAGAAAGACTGGGCTAACATTATTCTGTTTGAGTTTTGCTTTTTAGAGAGGTCACATTTGCATTTGTCAGTTTTGTGGTCTTTGGTCTAAAGCTGCAGGGTTTCGATGCATGTTTAGGTAACATTTGATTATTTTATAAACTGTAGAGAATCAGGAAATATCTAAATCATATTTAATATTTTGGCTACGTTTGATTCTTTCACTAATAGGTAAAATGTCTGGTTTCATGAGAATATTCCCAATATATACTATTGCATTTACCCACAGACAGGGAATGGTTGCAACCCTTTGATACATCAGCCCCCTTTTCTAGAGTCAGTATTGATTGTAGGTGAATTACCAAACACCCTAGGCTTTAAACATTCAATGAAAAGTGCAGTGACAGGTATAGGTGAAAAGAGGGCTGTCATCAAGCATATTGGGTAGTGTTGAAAACATGGCACGAGACGTTTAGAAAACATGAACACAGTGTCACTTGGAATGCTGCTGCAAAAAGTTCTTACAAAATTCAACAAAGATTGGAGTGATATTGTTTGTATTTGGAGTGATTCAGCTATGTATATGAAAAATTTGTGTGATGACCTGTCAAAACCTATACCTGAGCGGAAGTGCTTCCCTGTAAGAGATCCTTGCCACTTCCTATATTGTATGCTGAAAGCATAGTTACAATCTTCAGAGTTAATCAAGAATGCTATCAACTTTGTAGTTAATTCTGGTGCACTGTTTTGTTATGCACGGGAACTAAAATGCAAGTATTTCTAATTTTTTGCTTTGTGTGGCATTAAAGAAAGATTCATCCCAACTGTGTCATTTACCCAGTGCTTCTCAGTCCTAGAGGCCGTGAATGCTATTTTATCCGAATGGCGACCGCTTACAGAATTTTTGCTTAGTGATGATGCCAAAGGCAAGAAATGTGAAGATCGTCAGTCGCATATTGCTAGTGATGTGAAAAAAAAGTACACTGCATTCTTAAATTTTTACAGGAAAACATGACTGCTGTAGTGGACATAATAAAAAAAACAGAGTCTGAAAATACCCTTGTCTACCAAGTGTTCAGCGTAATACGTGTAGATGTGAAACATATCCTTGACAGTAGGCTGGGTGACAATTTTTGTGACTTTGGCAGTGCAACATGTTCCATATTAGAATATTTGCCACTTGGTAGGCAAAGAAAAGTTGAGGAGCAATTCAGGAAATGTATATTTACAATGCATGAGAAATGGCTTGCAATGATGCATAGAAATACCCCTTCACCAACCATGGCATTTGAAGTCAATGAAGCCTCACTGTGGTACTCTACACAAGTTCTAGATCTCTTCTGCGAAGTAGAATTTTCTCTAGATTTTGAAAAGTACTGCTTCATTTTTTACCTCTTCAATAACTCCGAGTGCATATGCGCCCAGTTCAATGCATTTGTTACAGAATCAGTCCCAGAGAATCACAATCTTCAGGTTTACCAGTATTGGCATGGAAAGCTATGAAGGTGGCCAGAGTTAAGAAATTGTGTACTGGCTGTTTTAGCATTGCCTGCCTCAAGTGCCAATTTTGAGAGGGACTTTTCACAGATAAAAGTTTACCTGGGAAGGAAACAGTGATCGTGCATGACCAAAGACTCACTGAAGAAGTTTTGTATGGTGCAGTACAGTAAGTTTGATTTGCAAAACTGTATTTGGACCTCATATACACTGTAAGTAAACGCACTATATGCCATGCACTATCAGTGCTGAAAGCAAGCCATAATAAAAGCAAAACATTCCTTTAACACTGAAAAAAACTCTTTCTGTTGTTTTTAATGACGAGGAAATGTGTAATCACTGATAACCACAGTTGTTTTAAGGTATTGAAATCACTGAAAAAACCCACCAGAATTTACCAAAATTAGAATCTGAAAACAGGAAAGCCTACATATAATACTATATCTCGAGTATTGGATTTCCTTCATATACACAACCCATAAGATCTCTTCTCATTGTCAGAAGGATACATTCTGAATTTGAAAAAAACAATGTTACAGAGCCCTCAACGAGAGCAGGAGAGACATTGTAAAGGTCATGAACATCAGTAAGATTCTATAATGGAGAAGTAAAGATTAGTGCTGCTGTGTTGTGTCTCTGCTATTTGTCAGCCATTGTAGGGCCTTCTGTAGCCCGGGAGTTACTTTACAAGTGGTTCCAGGGTTTCCATTCCAGCCAGCAGTTTGAATAGGCTTGTGAAGATGCACAATCATCAGAGTGTATGAGTAGATTACTATGGTAGTGGAATGCGTCATCTCTGAAGGGTGAGTGAGTGGTCTTAGTGTTTGGACGGCATTTCTTATGCCCTCTCCAGGCCAGTAGGCATGTGCATGGCTTAGCAGAGAGGGGGCAGTGTGTGTATCTTTCTCTGTCTGTATTCATAGCCTTAACATGTTTTGTTGTAGGATGCTCAATGGTGTGTCCTTCTGAAGAGGCTGGTCTGAGCGCACTTCCACCCAAGTATATGGCATATCTGGGCCGTTTGTAACAAAGACTGTCAATTATGAGATTTTTTCTTTTTAATAATATTCAAAATAATTTCTCCTTCAAAGCTCCTGTGAGCTTGGCTCGAGCCAGATGTCCATTTGTGGGCTGCCCAGGGTCCTCTAGGGGCAAAGCTTTTCTGTGGTCTCTGCCTCCCTTTCCTCAAGAACACTTTCATAATATTCTTCAAGCACACTGGGTGCCGCAGAGTAGGAGCTAGACAGTGCCACAGGACATCTGCCTTTAGATTATGGGGTACTTAAAAAGCAAAAAGCTTGCAGCGTTAGACAGACCCTGGGGACACCCAGAAATGCTGGCTTCTTGCAACCGTCAGAAGCCCTTGTCTAACACAGGCGGAAGCAATTCATGGCCTTTCCAGTGTTGCGGCGCTATAAAATTTGTCGATTCACAAGCAAATTTATTTTACATTTCAAAGCTCCCAGGTGCCACTCATTCACCAGGATGAGAGAAAGAGAGATGAGAGAGGAACAGAGAAGTTTAAAACAGGTGGAGCAGAAAGAGAAACAGAGATATGGACAGAGTTAAAGAAAGAAATGAGAGGGAGAACGACCAGAAAAGAGAGAGAGAGATCCAGAGTGGCAGAGTAATACTGAGGGAATGTGGGTTGGGTGGGGATGAGAAAATGATTACAAGAGAGGGAGAGAGAGAGAGAGAGAGGGGGAAGTGAAGACCTGAACAGAGAGAGAGAGTGAAAGTGAATAAATGAGAGACAGAATGAGAGACTGGGTGAGAGGGGATGAGTGAAAGTGAATAAAAGTAAGAGAGCGGGAGAGGGGAAGTGAGTAAGAGTGATTGTTAGTGCGAGTGAGTGAAAAAGGGAGGAAGAGTGAATGAAAGTAAGGGAGAAAGGATAAGTAATAGAGGAGAGAATGAGAGTGAGCGAAAGTGAAGGAGAGAGAGAGGGAGTGGTGGAGTGAGACATTGAGACAGAGTGAGTGTGAGTGAAAGTAAGTTAAAGTGAGGAAAAGGGTGAGAGGGGGTAAGTGACCAAAGAGTGTGTGGATGAACATGCGGCTAAGGGAGGAAGTAAGACAGGTTGAGTGAGTGAGTGTGTGTACGACTGTCTGTCTATCTGTCTGTGTGTCTTTGTCTGTGAACAGAAGTCAATATACTGTAATGATAGCAGTAATACATCCTAGAAAACAATTGCTGGTTCAGTTCATAATTGGGCTAGACCTCCCACTCAGCTCTGGCTCGGCCCGTGAGTTCTATGGCTTGCCCATAGTTACATGTGGTGATACACTATCCTCTTCACTGTGGAGTTCATTCATTCTATTGTGCCTGTGAGTGTAGCATTGCAGGTAGCAACGTTATGCTTAGATTTACTAAACAGTTTTGTTCTCTTGGATATTAGCAAATGACTATTTCACATTTAGTGATTTGAGAGATCGCTCTTCTAAACAGTATGAATTAGGGATGGAAGAAAGTGTTTTTTGAAAAGCTCAAATAACCACTGGGAGGAAAGAAGAGTGGTGTCTAAAGCACTTTATTCTTACGAGATGTAGTGAATCATTTAGAAGAACCAAGGCCTGTAACCGGATAATCAGTCTGGTCAATGTTATTACAATGAGATGGTCACGTTTCATCCATGATGCTTCATGTCAGAAGGTGAGCTGTATGCATTGGTTCAGAGAGCGTGTTCATTTAGAAAGGACTACTATGCACCTCTGGAGGTGGAGGCTTTTTTTTTTTTTTTTTTTTTTTTTTACAGAGGGATAGGTCTTTTAAGATCTGTCTAAAGTATCCTTTATGACTCGAATGGTGAAAAAGAATACCAGGATGGAATTCCCTGGCAGCAAGATTAACTCTCACAGTAGAATACAGTAAGGCAGACAGCACTGGGTAAACAAATATAAGGACAAACAGTATCTTGCACTCATATCTTGAGATGCATGCTCTTTTTTCCCTGAGCTTGAAGGAAAAAAAGAGGACCACGAGGAAGAACATGTTGTCTCTGTCAGAATGTTTATATAGGTGGCCGG
Organism: Lissotriton helveticus; assembly: GCF_964261635.1. NCBI lineage: Eukaryota > Metazoa > Chordata > Amphibia > Caudata > Salamandridae > Lissotriton > Lissotriton helveticus. The sequence continues at coordinate 939,464,718 of NC_136070.1, forward strand.
CAGATTAAAATTCCAGCACTGCAGATACTCGGGCTGGAAGGCTGTAATGGAGAATGCTGTCCAATCTGCTGGTCAGGAGATGGGGTTTGTATGGCAATCTTTGGTATTGCCTCACTGACAAAAGAGGATAGAGTGGAAATCACAACTGGCAATGAGGGGCTGGAGTGGCAGGAATAGTCTTTATACTGTATTTCTTGAGCTTCACAGTAACCTTTGGCAGAATGGTGGGGGGCACCGAGAGCTGAGATCCAGATGAATGGATGGACATTCTCTGCATTCTTGGTGTTTTTTTTGCTTTGGCAAGAAGGTCAATTTAAGGTGTGCACTACTGCTCCATGAATTCTGAGAGCGCTTTATCATGGATTAGCCAATTGTGATTCTTACACCTTCCTACTCAGTCAATTTGGACATATCCTTTCTCATCTTTCGTACAAAGCAGATCCACTGCTGTGGCCTGGCAGCCCCAGGGTGAATTCTGGATGGTCTACATCTCATTCCTCCATACCTATTGAGAAGGTATTGCTTTATTTGTTGTAAATGAGGCAAGAAAGGGACTGTAAAGTAGACGGACCACCCTCAAAATCGGCAAGTTAATGCGGTATGATAAGCGCTACGAGGCCTCAGGGCAGAAGGCGCGCTGTAGAAAAATCGAATTTCATTTAATTTCATTAATTTCATGACTACTCTCCCCGTGACAAAGTTCCTGGAATCTTTAAGTGAGGCCTGGAGAGGATCATTCCATCAAGAATGCCTTATTTTATGAATGACTGGGAAGGAACTGCTTATGGAACATTATTCCATTGAGCACATCTTTTCATTTCTCTCTGTAGAGCTGTGTATCAGTTTCAACTTCTCTTCTGGGCCAAAGGCATCCTTGATCTATAAGACATTCTTGTAGAGATCTCCGATGAAGTGCTATGTAAATGCAGAAGGTCACTGCTACCAGAATATAAGCATGGCTGTAGGGGGAGGATTGGCTAGGAGGGAAATACACTCTCACAGATAAAATATAGCCTCACTCCCAAAATAAACACTTGTGCATTCCTAGATTCAAAATGAGCTGACAAACACTGGATTTTGTGGAGTCTGGGTGTTGAGTTGCTGCAGTTGAATTCCAAACACTAAGGGAGTTTTGCACTGGTGCATACCTCTAACAGAACCTTTTGATAAGTATGCCTTCAGAAGCCAATCAATCAAGTATAGAAGTACAAAGAATTCTATTTTGCCAAAGTGAGCCACTGTTGCACCTATGCATTCGAAGCCGACATGGAGAGCTGCCATTAGGCCGAATGGTAAGACCTTCTATTGTAATGATGGTTGTTCCCGACAAATGACGGGGGCTTTCTGTGTTTCACTGAAACTGTGATGTCAAAATATGCATTTTGAAGGTCTGACATTCAGTCTTCTTAATGTAGATGCACAGAGATTTGAAGTAAAGCCGATAGTCTGATGTTCTCTCTGTTCATCCATTTGGTTTTTTTTGTTCTAGATCTAGGATGCGTTGGAATTCGTTTAGAACTTTCTCTGTTTGAAAAAAAGTAGGTCCACATCTTTTTGTCCAATTGAAATCTATGGGATTTTTATTCTATGCTTTCATTAAAGACGATATAAACACCTAAAGCATATGAACAGTCTAGTGCTTTTGAGCCTTGATATGTGCAATACTCCAACGCTGTTTTTGGTGAAGTTCTATTATGCTGGAAAGTTGCTCTGATACTCCGACTAACTGGGTGTTTAACGGTGGTGAGAGGGGAAGGAGCGGGGTTACTGTGCATTGTTCAAGCCGCACTTTTTCTGGTTGCCAGTAAAAGGAGGCTTCAGGGTGCCATGACTTAATAGGTACCAGGTCTTCTGTGGATTTCCTACTAGTAGTTGGGTTAAACACACTCACCTAATGCACATTTTACTAGAGCTCCCTTTATACTTTGATCTTGTAAATCCTTTTTTCTAGCACACTAGTAAGGGTGTCGGATTCCACCTTTTACTTGTAGGTTCATCATCCCCATGGGCCCCGAATTAGGCTGTACCAGAGAGTGGTAAAAACCAGAACCTATTCCTGACGTTTTGGTTTGAGACCAGTGTATTAACAACAGGATACCTGTCTCATGCAGTTATAATGGTAGTATTTATGGGCAGACTAGTCTGCTGCCTGTGCCGAAGTACTTGTTTTTGCTCTCAGCGTGGCCTCAGATTAGCGATCGATTACCAACACAGTGATATGTCAGACCAGCCCATCTGTGAAGGGGCACTTGTTGCCCATTTAAAAATGTGAGGACTGGAGCAGGGAGGGTTAGCCCCAACACGCAGGCTATGGGAGTTGTGCGATACCATGCAGCTAAAGTATAGACTTTAGAGAGAATTTTAGGATTTTAACTGGATGAATACCACCAGTGGCAGGTCGATGCTGGCTATTGTGTTTCACCTCCCACTGCACAAATGGAGACTTGGGCAATGAGATTTGTCACTCATGAACTGAAAACAACTTGACTGAGTTGGCAAGAAAGGGAGCTGAACACCCAGGGGTTGTAAAGGAGAGGATGCGAAGGGGGAATAATTCACTGTAGACATATACCTGAACCTTTGCATGCTTGTTTCTAGCCAGAACTTCAACATTAAAAAAAATAGAAACAGGCCACGATTTGGGTCTTGTCCACTGGCAGAGCAGTACAGTTTTATGTATTTAAAGGAGCTAGTGAGTGAGGCTACAGAAGCTCTCAAAGCCGAAGCAGATCTCATCAAACAAAGGAATATTCTGGAATACGCCTATTGTGGGTGTTGTCGGATAATTTTTAATTTCTCTATGCAGGATGGCTTCTTTAAATACAATATGCTGCTGGACATGGTTGTTGTAAGTACGTTGTGAATAGCTAAACACGTTTGCCATCATTATATCGGTAGGGTCTTAATTCTGAGTGGTAATGCTTGAGCCAGATTTACTAATTCCAGGGGAATGTGGGTTGTCACCCTATAGGCACGTGCGGAATGAAGAATAATGTGGGGGATAATGTGGAATTCGGTTTTACGGCACAATATCATCATGTTTGTTCCTCAAGTTTGGGCTGGTTTCCGGCCACATTCTGCATACCCTTATGTTTTTAGAAGCTAATGCAATACCTAAGGGAACAAGAGAGACACTTGAGTCAAACACCCTGGAATATTCTCCCAAATATCCACAATTCCCTGGGAAGCAGGAATAGCCTTCATGCGGGTCATGTCCAACTGCACCACTGAAGGTCAACCTCTGCATTGGTTTCACGTGAGTCTTTTGGACATTGATGGTAAAGCCCAAGTCATGGAGAAGAGTCACTGTGTGCCACAATCGTTCTTCACCAGCCAGTTGCTCAAGTATAAAAATAAATGGACTGCTGACCACCTGCTGCCACAATGGATATAACTTTCGCAAAGACACAAGGCACAAGACCACAAACTGGTAGTACTGGGATGCCACAGTTAACCACAGGTAACACATATATTAGCAGGGGCACTAGGAAGACGAGAGTAGGTGTCCTGGAGGTTCACAGACATCAACCAATCCCCAGAGTTCAGGCCGCAAAACACATTACTTGTAGTGGTCCATTCTGGCTGTCTAAATCCATCTCAGAATATTACCAATCTTTTGAACTTTCTTGTGAAGTGATTATTGTCTAAGACGACCTTTGACTGGGATGGACATACAACCCTTGGACAAAAGCATAAGAGAATAGAGGAAAATGCTTGGAAAGGCTACAAAAAGAAAATGCTTCAGCATTAACAATTTAGAAAATGTTTATCACCAATCTGAGTACAGCCACCTCTCATTCTCATGCCTATCAGTCTTAATCTCTCTTATTGTAATTCCGTGTTTGGCTGATTCCTCTTTTTATAGATCACAACCTCTCCTCTTTAAAACCCTATCCGTGTAATCCAAGATTGCCTAATCCACACCAGCCTATCTATCTCACCAACCATTCACCTGAAACCACCTACTCCTCACTAATGATCACACCTAAATTGTATTATTAGAATCTATCACAAAGAAACTGGAGTATATGCATGTCATTTTTTTGTTGAGTGCACATGACAAAATACAATAATTAACAATAACCACTGGATTAACCACTAACTTTGGGCTCCGTAATAGAGTGCTACTTGCCGTACAGCGCTTTAGCGCCTGGTCAGGGGAAAAAAGTGATATATAAATGTAATTACAATTTCCCACTTTAAAGGCCAGCAAGGCTTGGCTCAGAGACAGCATTTTGAATGGTGAATGAACAAGTTCAGTAGGCAGCGATCCAGGACACGTCTCAGAATGCTATGCTTCTTAGTGGACCAAGAAGTAAAAAGACTAATATCCTGTGTCATTTTCTTCCAGAAGCACTATTTCTATGGCCATTTGCTTCAGCAGGACAAGGACCTCTGCCTCCAGAATCAAGGTCTGAGCTGAAGAGCACAACCTGGTGAAAGAAGGATGGACCGGAGGAAAGGGACAGAAAGGGTATGCGGATCAACTGGCCGACTCCGCAGTCCAGCAAGATCAACTCTCTCTTGGGAGAAAAGTTGTCATATGAGTGAGGGAGCCAGAGAGGGTTTGAGGCAGCAGATTTGGCAGAGGACAGAGGGGATTGGTGTTTACCGTTCTTTCTCTGACTGCAAATTGAGAGGATTGTGTAAAGCAAACTGTGGCAATCCTGCTAGTGTGAAAGGTAAGAGTGTAGGATGTTGTTTCTAACACAGAACACATTTTGTATACCTATTAATGAACTGTATAAATATTTCAAAATAAATAAGCAGTTAGGAACACACAAATGAGGTGCTTTTTTGTAATTTTGAAATGTGATGGAAACGGATTTTAATAGGATCATAAACAAATCAAGAAACTTCAGTTGGTGACAAACGACACATTTTGACTGCAACCCAATTTCCACAGATTTTTGTTTGTGTGCTCGATAGTTTTATCAGTAGAACTACATGTCTGTGCAAATGTAGTGTTCCTTTCAATGGAAAATGTACTGTCTGTAAATGACATTGAGCTACTACACCATGCTTTAAAATACATTTGTGACAGTGTGCTCCAAAATGCACCACTTGCTACATACCCCATCCTTACCACTCTCCTATCTCCTACTGGATGCGTGTAGCTCGTTGGAGACACTAGTCCTTTGTGTGATGCTTGGATTTGTCCGAATCCTTATCAGTATAGTGATGTAACATTGATGGCAGCACACCCACTCTGAAAATTGCTCCAGCACCGCTGCTCACAGGCGAAGTCAGGTTCGGCAAGCAGGGCCATAGGCCTTCTGTATTTGATGCACTTTATCATAAAATAGATATCATCAAACCGCATATTGACCATAGTGGCCCGAATTTCTACTGAAAAGCTGGTACAAGACATCCAAGAATGCTGGCATAATATGACAGTGGTGCCTATGGCCCGGGTTTTTGTATCTGCAGAACTCAAGCAGCACTTCAGAATCAGCTTTGAGGCATCAAAGCCATCATTGACCAATTTGGAAAAGGGTGTCTGCACATGTTCCCTTAGACTTGTAACTACCAGTTTAGCCAATTCCCACAGGACATGGATGTAGCACACCAGGAGGCAAGTGGCATTCACTATATGAAAAGAGAAACTGCCTGATACCCAAAACTTTATTCCCATGACATCCAGTTTATTAGAATCCCTGTATGGAAGTGCTTCAGGAAAGATATTGGGGTTCAATTTAGAAGACAAAACTTGAACCACCAAACTCTCAGGCAACAGATGCGAGGACAAGAATTTTGAGCCACCCACAGCTGGTCTATAGAATCCAGAATTTTGACTGTGATCTGCTGGGCTTGGAGAAGGGAATCGGCCCAATGAAACAAGACAGGGGCCTGCATATCCTAATCAATTGGGGAATTAAATAAGTTGATTGTAGGATCTCAGTCAAAGAGTTAAATGTAGGCATCTCTTAGGGAAAATGCAAACCTGTGTCTCTTCAGATTAATGCACTACTGTGGCAAAGCAACGTACTTCATCTGTTGGTGCCCGAAAGGTAAGGGATGTTCCCTTTATAAGAGGTCTACAAGAGTCCACAAGCATTTGGTAAATCATTTTCTGTGCACCCATGTTAGAACTGGGGGTCTCTATTCGGCTGAGGTAGGTACCTTAGTCCAAATAGGGACCCTTGCTTCTAGTCAGGGAAAGGAGGGACACACTCTTAGATAACCCCTGCTCACCCTCCGGAAGCTTGGAACGGGCAGCCAGGCTTATCTCCAAGGCAATGTGTAAAGTATGTTCAACCACACTCCCAGTAACACAGTGATAACACCACAAATGGACACCACACTGATTTTGGAAAATAGCGGTATCATTATCAAGAAGAAATACGATGAGACCAAGACGATAAAAATATCCAGCATTTGCGTATTCGTAATATTTCACTGGGCCGGTTATTAGGCCAACAATCACTTGTAGGTTCTGGCAGTATTAATGAGCAGTGAACAATGATCTAATGCAGTCCTAATGCAATGCTATGCAGTTCATAATGCAGTTCATAATGTAGAAATAAGACAGTCCTTAATGCAAGTACTAATGTAGTTCGTAAAGCAAGTAATAATGCTGTTCGAAATGTAAGTACCAATGCGGATCGTAGAAGCACGTAATATTGCAGTTTGTAATGCAAGTACTAAATGCGGATCGTAAAGCAAGTAATAATGCAGTTCGTAATGCAAGTACTAATGCGGATCGTAAAAGCAAGTAATAATGCAGTTCGGCACCAATCACGGTGCTAGTGAAGGTCTCTATGCCACTTTCGGCTGACTCGCAGTCAGCAACTGCCAAAATATGCCCCAAATATGGTTATGAGGGAAACAAAGTGCAGCTCGACAATTCGCCCCCGGTACTGCCACTCCTCGGCGAGTATGGGCCGCGATACTGACTTAAGCGGAGGCTCGCGCTGCAAAGATGGGAAAGGCCGAGAGCGTTCTCTCATAGCATGCACTCCATCCCAGGCGGCGACACACGCACACACGCTGAGCGTTACCTGGGGGGTATGCGGTTTCTCTCTCCACTCCACGCGGCTTGGGCGTCACGCTGTGCGGCTTCAGGCTGGTGGCTGGTGCTCCTCACAGTGAGAGTCGGGCTACCAGGTGATGGCCTCGCAGCTGATCGGCTCCCGGCGCAACTCCATTGATCTTGGGCAAAGGACCTCGGACCCACGATGGTGAAGGTTCACAGGTCTCTCCTTGGAAAAGGCAGGCTCGTCCGGCGGAGGTAATTCCTAACGGCTCCCCCTTGGCACGAAGGTCCGGGCCGATGGCGATAACGATAACAGCATTTCTGGCCACGCTGTTGATCGAAGCAGGGCGCAATACTGCTCTGGCTCACGCTCACAGGGCAATTCTCACGAAGGTCTCAGGCTGCAAAAAGCACACGCACACAGCGTCGCTGAGACACACTTGGAAACTTTGATGTTCCTGAGTTTCCACAACAGGGCTCTTGGAGACAAGTTACTTCAGGACACAGCAAAGTCTTTTCAAGCAGGGGGACACAGCACACAGCAAAGTCCCTAGTCCTCTCCTTAGTCAGATCGGCAAACTAGTGCCAGCCCCAGAACACACAGCAAGGTCAATCCTTCTCTTCAATCAATCAATCAATCAGGGCATTTGTATAGCGCGCTACTCACCCGGAAGGTCTCAAGGCGCTTGGGGGAGGGGGGTCCGCTACTGCTCCAACAGCCAGGTCTTGAGTTGCTTCCTGAAGGCGCGGTGGTCTTGGGTCAGGCGGAGGTGGATGGGGAGGGAGTTCCACGTCTTGGCTGCCAGGTAGGAGAAGGATCTTCCTCCCATGGTGGCTCTTCGGATGCGGGGAACGGCAGCGAGGGCGTGGCTGGTGGAACGTAGTTGGCGGGCAGGAACGTAGAAGGTCAGGCGGTCGTTGAGGTATCTGGGGCCTTGGTTGTGGAGAGCTTTGTGTGCGTGGGTGAGGAGTCGGAACGTGATTCTCTTGCTGACGGGGAGCCAGTGCAGGTCTTTCAGGTGTCTGGAGATGTGGCTGTGTCGGGGGATGTCCAGGATGAGTCGTGGTGAGGCGATCTGAATGCGCTGGAGCCTTTTCTGAAGTTTGGTAGTGGTTCCGGCGTAGAGGGTGTTACTGTAGTCCAGACGGCTGGTGACGAGGGCCTGGGTGACCGTCTTCCTGGTTTCGGTGGGGATCCACCGGAAGATCTTCCGTAGCATGCGAAGGATGTTGAAGGATGACGAGGAGACGGCGTTGACTTGTCTGGTCATCGAGAGGGAGGAGTCGAGGATGAAGCACAGGTTGCGTGCGTGGTCCGACGGTTTGGGTGCGCAGCCAAGGGCAGGGGGCCACCAGGAGTCGTCCCAGGTGGAGGGTGATGATCCCAGGATGAGAACATCCCTCTTGTCTGAATTCAGTTTCAGGCGGCTGTTCGTCATCCACTCGGCTACGTCTTTCATCCCTTCGTGTAGGCTGGTTCTGGCGGTGGCGGGGTCGTTGGTGAGGGAGAGGATCAGCTGAGTGTCGTCGGCGTAGGAGATGATGTTGAGGTTGTGTTGGCGTGCGATGGCCGCGAGGGGGCTCATGTAGACGTTGAAGAGGGTGGGGCTGAGCGATGATCCTTGGGGTACGCCGCAGATGACTTTGGTGGCCTCGGATCTGAACGGGGGGAGGCGGACTCTCTGTGTTCTTCCGGCGAGGAAGGAGATGATCCACTCCAGTGCCTTCTCCTGGATTCCGATGTCGAAGAGGCGCTGCACTAGGGTGCGGTGGCAGACAGTGTCGAACGCTGCGGAGAGGTCCAGGAGGATGAGTGCAGCTGTTTCCCCGTTGTCGAGCAGGGCTCGGATGTCGTCTGTGGCTGCGATGAGGGCGGTCTCGGTGCTGTGGTTGGCTCTGAAACCGGACTGCGAGTGGTCAAGGGAACCATTCGTCTCGAGGAAGGCGGCCAGCTGTCTGTTGACGGTCTTCTCGATGACTTTGGCAGGAAAAGGAAGGAGCGAGATGGGACGGTAATTTGTGAGGTCGGTGGGGTCCGCTGATGGTTTCTTCAGTAGGGCACTGAGTTCGGCGTGCTTCCAGGTCTCTGGGAAGGTGGCGGTGTTGAAGGAGGTGTTGCTGATGTCCTGGAGATGGGGTGCGATGATGGCGTCGGCCTTGTTGAAGACGTGGTGAGGGCAGGGGTCGGCTGGTGATCCAGAGTGGATGGAGTTCATTGTGCGGATGGTGTCTTCGGTGTTGATCGGGGTCCAGGCGTGGAGGGTGGTGGTGGGGGGGCATTGGTGTGGTCGTCGGATGCGTCGGCTGTGCGTTGAAACTGTTGTGTATGTCTGCGATCTTGCTGTGGAAGAACGAGGCGAGTGAGTCGCAGAGGTCTTGTGAGGGAGTGATGTCGTTGTTTCCGGCGCTTGGGTTGGAGAGCTCTTTGACGATGTTGAAGAGTTCCTTGCTGTTGTGGGCGTTGTTGTCTAGTCGTTCCTTGAAAGCGGTTTTATTGGTGGTGTGAATCAGCCGGTGGTGTTTTCGAGTGGCGATCTTGAGGGTGGTCATGTTGTCTGTAGTCGGGTTTCTGCGCCAGGCTTTCTCGAGGGCCCGGCAGTTCTTCTTGGAGCTCTTGAGTTCGTCGGTGAACCAGGGTGCTCTCTTGTTGCCGGGTCTGACGTGGGGGGTCTTCAGTGGAGCGAGGTCGTCTGCGCAGTTGCTGATCCACCTTGTGAGGTTGTTGGCGGCTTGGTTGGGGTTCGTATATCTGGCGGGAGGGTGCTGGCTCAGGGATGTGGTGAGCTGGTCGGATGTGATCTTGTTCCAGCTTCTGCGGGGAACCTGTTGCGGGTGGTGGTGGAGCGTGGTCCTTCTGAAGCTGAAGTCTCTTCAGTCTCTTCATCTGCTCTTCTTTGGCAGAGGTTCCTCTTGATCACGAAGTAGTTTCAATCCTTTTTCAGGCTTGAGTTCAGGCTTGAATTCAGGTGTTTCAACTCTCACATTTATGCCCCTAAATGCCTTTGAAGTATTTGTGTTCAGGGGGCTCGGAGCCTGGTCCAAGCCAGTTCTGGGTGTCTTCCTGCCAGTGCACACCTTCTTCCTTTGATAGTGAGGGTCTGGGCCTCAGACACTCCGCAGGAGGTGGAGCCTTTCTTTTGTGGCAGCAGCACAGCCCTCTTCACATCAAAGGGGCAACTACTCCCACCACACCAAAGGCAGGCCAGCTTGTTGCTGTCTCACCTACTCCTCCCTGGTGTCAGGACACCTCCCCAGACCCGGTCACATCCAAACCCAGACAGTCAATACACAACCAGGCAGAGGCACGCAGGATGGTCAGGACAAGTAACCAGCCACTTCTAAAAAAATAGTTTCTAAACACACAATTTAAAAACCATCATCACAAAAAGACGTGCTATTAAATTCTGCGTTCAGGCACACTAAACTCCATCCCTCCATATGATGCCTATGGGAAGATATGCTGGAAACATGTGACACAGCATTCCCCATTCGGTCCTATGGGCAAGATGGCCTTGCAATAGTGAAAAACGAATTTGGCAGTGTTTCACTGTCAGGATATGACACACACCTCAGTATATGTCCTACCTTTCACATACACTGCACCCTGCCCAGGGGGGTACCTTGAGCCTACTATAGAGGTGTCTGATGTGCATGAAAAGGGAAGGGTAAGGCCCGGCAAGTGGGTACACTTGTCAGGACAACAAGGCAGTTAACAAACTGCGCGCAGGCACTGCAGTGGCAGGTCTGAGATCTCTTTTTAGGGCTACTTGTGTGGGTGGCACAGTTGGTGCTGCAGGCCCACTAGTAGCATGCACATTACCAGCCCTGGCACACATAGTGCACTTTACTAGGGAATTTACTAGTAAGACAAACATACCAATTATGAACAACTAATTACCATAACACTTTATACAGGGAGCACTTACACTTTGACACTGATCAGCAGTGGCAAAGTGCCCAAAGCATCTAAGTCGGCAACACAATGTCAGAAAAAGGTCTAGGAGGAAAACAATAAGTTTAAGGAACTTTAGCCACAAAGGGCATAGTCCAAGAACCCATAATCATTATTGGGCATGAAATGGTACTGGAGCGTAATAACTTCTCCATCTGGGAAATTTCTGGGGCCTAGAAAGAGATTGATCTTGATGGGAAGTCCTGAGCTTCTTTTGCACCACTCTGACAATATCAGCCACCTTTATTGGGGGCATAAGTTGGAATGAGCTACCGTCTCCTTAAGGAAGGCAAACAATCTCCTTTCTTTTAGAAAGGAGCTGAAAACTTGGCTCTTCTCGGCTTGATTTTCGTTCGGCCTCCGCGAACAGCCGTGTGGTGTTCTCCCCTGCAGTTCTCTTTGCCAAAGCGCCGGGACACCCTTCGGGGTAGCCGTGCGCTATAAAAGAGACTTAAACATAACATAAGTAAAGACTGAAAATTCAGCACCCTGACCATCATGGATGATGCAGAATGGACTGTGGCTGATGCTGTGGTCCACAACACCTCTTTTTAGGTGCTTGAGCTGGAGCCTGTGGAGGTGTGGGATCAGAAGGCATGGGGTCCAAGCTACCATAGTCACCAAACCAGAAGGATAAGTTCCATCGTTGGAGAGAGGACCAGACGTAACTGAAGCCAACCTAAAGATGTCAAACAAGGCCTGACCTAAGACCTTGGCCTGCGAGGGTCAGCAGACGGAGTCTGAAATTATAGCTGAATTATTCTGTAACTTAAGAATTGGCTCTGATGAAGAGACAGGTGTCAGTGAGAGGCACAGTGATTCTATACGCTCCCAGGAACAGGACCATTTCCTCAAGGAAAGGGATTTCTCTTTCCTAAAGAGCATTTGAAGAAGATCTTTTAGGTGATCAGTGCCTCACAGGAGACTTGCATGTGGGAGAAGGGGTACACTTTGTGTGGCCTTCTGGGCTTTGGCCATGAATATTATTACCCCACTCTCCTTGAGGTCCTTCCTGAGATACCGACGGCAAGATGGCGGTTTGACTCGAACCGTAGCAGCAGCAGCTTCCCTGAGCTCCGATTGTTGTACGGAACACGCAGGGTTTTCCGGCCGTGAATACAGGCTGCATCTCTATCAAAACGGCCTAAATCTATCAAACATGCATTAGTATGTATTTTGCTCAGTCTTTCACCCCATTTTCACCGCAGCAAGTGGATCGAGTTCAAGCTAAATCTCAAAAGAATGGCATGTGACCCCTTTAAGGATTTACCGACTTGTCTCTTCTGTGCTGCAGAGACACAGCAGCGATCGCTGTACGCCTGCCTCAATCACTCCGTTCTGAGCGCTCTCTGCATTGCCCTGACAGGCTCAGCCAGGGTCCAGCGCGCCCCTTACTCATTCGGGCGGGACGTGTGTCTGCATCCACAGGACTCCATTTCCTCCTACGACCCAGACTCGGTGACTTGCGGGAAGGCACGGCAATCTTTGACCTCCGCTCCTAATTCCCGACCTGAGACTGCCAGCATGCCTCCGAAGACGGCCTCGGCGGTCTCCTCGGCTGCCGCTCGCGCAAAGCTTGCAAAAGCTGCTCGAATTGCCAGGGAAGAAGCGGAGCGGATTTTGAAAGATGGAACCGGACTCGACAGGGCTTCCATCTCGATAGAAAGGCGCAGGGGAAAAGTTAAGAAACCACCACTAACAGAGGGCTCACCAAGACAGGAGGCCCTTGCTGCCAGAAGGAAACTGACCCCTCAAGCTCAGCCCTCGCCAGGTGGCTCTGTGATAGACATGTTAAGGCGCAAACAGGGTGCCCTCAATAGGAACCAATCTGTTACCCCGACTCTTACCGAGCTTTCAAATAATAGTGGGCTTACTATTTCATCACCACACCTGATGCTACAAACTGTGAGTACCTTGAGCACTGTGAGTACTGGGTCTTTGACACTGACTAGTGATGTTATTGCTGCAAATGATTCTGGGGATCCGCCTAGCCCTACTCAAAATTCAGAGGTGAATGAACAGAATGAAGTGGGAGTTGAAGGACTCTGTATGTCTTTCTCAGGTGAAAGTGCAAATATACTGGGGGTTAAACACTGAGATGATTTAGAAGCTCTAACTGTGGGTCAAGGCTTGACCAATTTGGGTGCCACAAATTTCTCTTTGTCGGAGCCAGCTTCAGATAATCTTATGACGAACTTTGAGCCATCTACTCCCAGCTTGGTAAACACAGCCTTAGAACCCTCCGTATCCTCTTTACCCCCTGCTAACTCTGTATCCGACCTACCATCATCTATAATACAGGAAGTATGCATCACTGTAGACGGAGACAAAGAACCCTCTGAATTTTACTCATTCTCCGATGAAGCAGGGATAGAGCTAGAAACGGATGAACCCGAGACCGAATCAGACCCAGAGCTCTCATCTGATTTAGAGGAGCAACAGGACTCTGAATATATATGTACCTCCTCCGAAACTTAAATGAAGATCACGCAAAAACCAACACCATTCGTACCAAACCCACCGCAAGCTCTAGACCGGTGCACAGTGCTATCGATGGGGATTATCTCCCTTCGAAACTATCTCTTTCCTCTACACATGAGCCCGACCATCCCAACTCTAGCGAGTTTTCTTCAGCAGCTGTAGAAACCATCTTGCAAGCTATTGCAGCTCATAGGGAAGAGACTACGCTAGAAAGTAAAAAATCCAGAGCTGCACTACGAAAAGTTCAAACGGTAGTCAGAAAGCTCACCAAGACCTGCACTACTTTTGCGGAGAGAGTGACTGAGATCGAGTCAAGAGTGCTCCACAATGAGAATGAGGTGTTGGCCAACACTGAGAAAATTAAATTGCAAGATGCTGAATTAACAGACATGCAATGGAAGCTCGAGGACTTCGAGAATAGGCAACGTCGCAGTAACTTGCGTTTTTTGGGAATTCCAGAAAAAATTGAGGGAGAGAACATTCGCTCATTTGTAGTACAAATACTTAGAGACTCATTGCCTGAATTAAAGGACTGGAATTTAGATCTGGAAATACAACGAGCACATCGAGTTCCTTTTAAACCACCTACTAAGCCCGGTGTATACCCACGTGCCATCCTAGTATATTTTGGAAACTTTTTGCTACGCCAGATAGTTGCAGAGAAAGCCAGACCCGATCATAAATTAAAGTTCAAAGACTGTTCTTTTTTCACAAGACCTGACTTCTGTCATGCAACTGTTGAACAGCGATGGCGCCTACGTTCACTGATCAAGCCGTTTCAGGATAAAGGAGCTCAAGCCTACTTGAATAATCCTGCCAAACTCAAAGTTGTACGAGCTGGCCAGACTTCCTTTTTTACTTCAGAGATTAAAGCTAAAGCTTATCTAGATGAGATACAGTAATTTGATTAATGATTCTTAAACCCTAGTGCTGGATTTTTTTTTTTTTCTTGTTGTTATCTTTTCATGTTGCACTAGGCCGGATTTGTTTGGCGACCCTGTGGTGATTTTATATATTAGATTCACTCTACAAGCTTAAGTTGGTAGCTCAGGTACTGCTCTGCTTTTCATCACCCAGACTCTGGTAGAGTCTGAATGCCTTGTGTTTTGGGGGGGTTTGGGGGGGGGAGAGTTCAGCAAGGGTGGTTGGGAAGGGGGGGGGGGGGGGGGGTTGCAGAGGGGGTGTGCATCAAAAAATAAAAAATAAACCAAACCAGATAAAAGGACACACAGCTTATATCGATTACTACAAAATAAATCTAAAGCAAAAGGAGACCTCATTTTATACTGTGTATTTACAAACATGCTTAAGAGTCATATGTCAGCAAACATTTAGCTTTGATAATGGGTAAGTTAACGATTCAAACACTGAATGGAGGGGGGTTATTGACTACTAACAAACGACAGCTCCTGGCCGAATTAGTCCGCTTAAATCCTGCTGATATTTTATGTCTCCAGGAGACACATATACCCTGGGAGAAAAGATCCTTACTTAAATTAAGGGGATATAACTTATTAACTAGCTCATCACAAACTTCAAACATTAGGGGTGTAGCGATTATGGCAAAAACTCATCTAGGGACCGCTGTTCGGCAATTGTCAGACCCGCACGGCAGATGGGCGGTGGTCAAACTTGCTCTGGGAATCATAATTTGTACCATTTACGGATCTAACCAAGATGAGCCAGCTATTTTTGAATTTTTAGAAACAGAGCTCCCTACTTGGCAGGGTCCACTTATCATCTGCGGCGATTTTAACATCTCTCTTAAAGTCCATTCTAATGTATTACCACTTCAACAGAAATATGTAGGTCGCAAACCCAAGGTTTTCAAAGCACTTCTTAGATTGTCCAATAGTTTAGGATTAGTTGATTTTTGGAACTACTCAAATAAAGACGATCCGGGATATACTTATTTCTCAAACCCTCATCAGAAACATGTTAGGATTGATTATTTTTTTGTATCACACGAATTCCTAGCACATTCTTCAATTAGCAAACAGCCAAAGATTATCTCGGACCATAATCCTCTTGTCTTTTTAACAAAAATACCCGACCTTAACAGTCAACCAAAGTCCTGGACTTTTGATCGTAAATTACTGGCGAATATCCAATATATCGCTCATATAAAACACTGGACAACACAATTCTTTGAGGCCAATCGCTTCAGTGCTTCACGGAATACAGTTTGGGATTGTTTTAAAGCTTCTCTCAGAGGTGAAACTATTAGCTTTCAAAATCACGCTAGGAAACAGCAATTTAATGATTTCAATTTAAAGATGCAAGCTCTAATGACAGCTGAGCACATATTTTACAAATATCTAGAGGCTGTGATGCAAATCACGAGATGCATCAGGTCATAGTCCTAAAAACCGACCTCAATTATAATCTTAGTCAGAATGCGGCCCAAACTTACAGAGCTCATAGAAAGGAAGTATATGAGAGTGGTGAAACAGTTGGGAGACAATTAGCATTACGCACACGTCAGAAGACCTCCAATAACAACATCACCGCTATTCAAGATAGTGGACAGGTCTATACCCAAACCGAAGATATTGCTAAACAATTTCAACAATATTACCAGAAATTATATTCTGAGGATACTGTGTATACCGAACAGGACTCTGCTATTTTCCTATATAACTTGCTTAATTCTCCTGAAAATGAAACACGTCTTGATGACGCCTCCCGCAGGGATCTAGAAAAAGAAATCACCTTAGAAGAAGTACTTACTGCTTTATCAATCATGTCCACCGGAAAGGCGGCTGGCCCTGATAAAATTCCAATTGACTTATATAAAATATTGATTCATCAGTTAGGGCCGCTTCTCCACGATTTATTCTTAGGTATTCAATACAACGGGATACCTCCTGAATCCTGGAATGAAGCATTTATTGTTGTCTTCCCAAAGAAAGGTAAACCCCCGGAACTGGTTACCTCTTATCGTCCAATATCATTAATCAATTCGGACTCTAAATTATACGCCAAGGTATTGGCTACTCGGTTGAGCAGGGTCGTTGATGATCTGGTCTCCCCGTGGCAGCATGGTTTCATCCCAGGGAAAGGGACTACCAACCATATTAATAGAGTTATCACTTTGTTTGACTCCATGTCTGCCACGGGTGGCCGGATGTCGATGATCCTGCTCGACGCAGAAAAAGCCTTTGACCGTGTCTCTTGGTCTTTCTTATGGGCGGTTATGTCGCACCTCAATTTCGGCCCCAAATTTATAAACTCTATCAAGACAATGTATCATTCACCCAAAGCTAAGATTCAGGTACCAGGTTCCGTCTCTGGGCATATCACTATATCCAGGGGCACTAGACAGGGGTGTCCTTGTTCCCCCCTATTATTTGCGTTATACATAAACCCTTTAATTTTAAAACTCCTCGAGACTCATTTAATTAAACCAGTTGTCTGTGGTCAATACCAAACAAAAGTTTTAGCCTACGCGGACGATATAGCCGTTCTCACTCCTGATCCTTCAGAGGCAATTACTACTATTGAAAATTTGACTACTGAATACGGTAAATTTTCAGGGTATTCACTTAATAAGGGGAAAACTTTAATTGTCTCTACCAACAATATAGTCTGTTTGGACTCTAGGGTCGTGAATAAAGCTACATACTTGGGAATTCTGATTACTCCAGATATTAAAAAAATAATCAATTTAAACTTTGACCCACTTTTTGATAGAATTAAAAAAGATCTTGATCGAGTGAACTGCCTGTATCTTACAATTTTAGGCAGAGCTAATTTTTTAAAAATGAATGTCTTACCTAGGTTTCTTTATTTGTTCCGTGCCATTCCATTAGCTATTGAGGATAGGATTTTAAAATTGTTAAACTCACTTATGTCTAAATTCATCTGGCAAAATGGCAAGATTAGGAGGTCACACAAATTGTTGTCTTTACCTTTACACAGAGGAGGACTAGCTATTCCTAACACTACCCTTTATCATTGGGCTGCTTTTACACAGATCTTCGCTCCCCTGATCAATCCTAAATGCCTAATTGACAACAACGTTTTCACTACAATCCCATCTATTTATGAGCTTATCATGGGGAGTAATGCTGCAGGGTTGTTCCTGCGGTACACCGACTCCGCTTACTATAGAAATTATCGCTGCTTTACAACCATAACCGATGCTCTTAAAGTCTGGAAAAAGATTCTCAGACACATGCATATTAGTAATATCACCAGATATACACCCTTGTGGCATTCGGCTCTCACTTCCAATAGCGGTTTTGATTCCACAGCAAGAAAATGGAAACTCCTGGGTATTCAAACAGTTCATGATTTTCTGTTTAAAGGATATGAAACTACCTTTCTGGACCTAAAATTAAAATATAATCTGCCAAA
Organism: Lissotriton helveticus; assembly: GCF_964261635.1. NCBI lineage: Eukaryota > Metazoa > Chordata > Amphibia > Caudata > Salamandridae > Lissotriton > Lissotriton helveticus. The sequence goes on from NC_136070.1 coordinate 939,482,486, forward strand.
CGGAGATTTCCTCAAGTACGCTCAGCTGTTTGCTAAGCTTAAAGCCAATATTTCAACTGTGGACTTAGCAAACAATGAGCTATTCGACCTAGTGAGCAGATCTAACATAAGAATTGGCACCCTGTATGATACCTTTATGCTCAAAACCCCGGATGACCTCGAGAAAATCGAAGCTAATTGGGCAGCGAAGCTCGAGAATCCCGATGTCGACTTGTATAAATGTATTGAACTTTCTAATTGTCTTCTTATGTCTAGCAACCTTAAAGCCCAGTCTTATAAAACCTTGTTTAATTTGTATTACACCCCGGCTAAACTATACATGTGGGGGAAAAGAGAAAATGACCTCTGTCCTAGATGTGCAGGTGGATCTGCAGATAGTATACATATGTTCAGAAGCTGTTGTAAGCTCGATTTAGTAAAAAGTATGATTTCAGACTATTGGTTGACAATATTTGGCCACAGACTGCCTGAATCTGATTGTTTATATTTAATGGGCTACGACGGGTCCCTTAATTTCTCTAGGAGTGAGAAAAGGCTTGTCTTTATTGGTACGGCTATATTAAGAATAATTATATCCGCCTGCTGGAAAGATACTGCTCCTCCTAGCTTCCAAATGTGGCTAGCTCGTCTCCTAGCTGTATGTAATTATGAGACATCGATCTATGCTACTAGGGGATTGAAAGCTAGGAAATTCGGCGCGGATATTTGGAGCCCTGTATTACGCTGGAGGGAAGGTATCAATTCAACTTTTAGTGGTAGCCATTAATGTTCCTTTTCCCTTTTGACTTTTTAGTTTCTTATGTCATGCCATACCGATACTGGTTACCTATGTCTATTTCTACTTTATTTTTTCTTCTTTCTTTTTGTGGTTTGTTGGCTGAAAAATCATGTACTGTTCTTTATTGTATTTTTCATGAAATGTTGTGTATCTAGTTTCTGGTTCTGGTTTAAATAAATAAAATAAAAAAAGAGGTCCTTCGTGTGCATCAGGGAATATAAATCTCAGAACGCAGTATCACAATCAAATGTAAGACGTCACTTGTGGCATTTATGACAGGGCTTAGATTCCAAAACCTTTGGAGGAGACATTTGACATAATCGCTGTTGAAGCTGAGAAAAACCTGGTTGGTGAAGCACTAAGAGAGAACTCTGCACCACATCAAGGAGGTGTACAAAAAGAGGAACTGATATCAGTGCACTGGGGTGTCACATCCAGTGGGTGAAGTCAAGGCTGAAGCCCCATGGCTCCATGTGGCACTGCTGGAGAACTACTGCTACCTGACGTTTTTCCAGACCTGCCTGGAGAATATTCTAAAGGTAAGGAATCTGCACAAAGATGTATCCATCCGAATTTCTGAAATTACTGAGGGGTGAGTAGTATTCATATTGAAAGCTGCTCTTTTTGGTGAAAATAGGTGAGTCTGTGAACATCTGAGTGAGATATGAATGCCAGTTTCCTTAATGCTACTGTTTATGCAGCGTCCCACATTATGCATAAGCTGGGGAAGAAAACTAGTTACTTACCTGTAACTACAGTTATCCACTATTGGTATCTTTCATAGATTCACATGCCTGAATCATTCCCTGTCGCCGAGGCGGGAGTCCCAAGGTAAATAAAAAAGCAGTGCCAAAGTACATGAAAGTAGTAGGCCCAAAGAAAAAGGCCTGAGGCCTAGATCCTAGTAGCCTATCTACATCTTTATGCTAAAAAGGCCAAAGTCTTTGTCCCAACCAATCAGCTGTCAGCACCCTCTAGAACACTCTCTGCAGAGCCAGTTCCCCTCAGATTTTCGTTAGCACAAGTGGGAAATAAGTATCCCAAAATAGAGAACTGACTCTCCGGGGAGGAGGGTGGGTGCATGTGAATCTATGAAAGATACCAATACTGGATAACTGTAGTTACAGGTAAGTAACTTGTTTTCTTATCCAGTATTGGGGTATCATCCATAGATTCACATGCCTGAATCAGAGTAGCAAGCAGTATGCCAAGTAATAGTCGGTTGCGGATGGTGGGAGCCTTGTACTGATAAACTACCAGTTGCATCCATATTAATAATCAACAAGTGTAAGATAACTCAACTTTCCACATGTAAAACATGATCAGAAATGTGAAAAAAACAAAAAAAACATTCATAGAACAATAAAGCCATGGATATCTAAACGTCAAGTACATCCATTGTTTAAAATCGAAATCATTTACATCAAAATACATATATATATATAAATATATATAACAGCGGCCGAATCTTGTTTGCAATCATCTGTACAGAGATTTCTTGGCAGGGGATACTCCATGAAACTATTGGAGCAGGCCCTTGTTAAAGTGAATTCTCTTGACAGAAACACTTTGCTGGCAACTAAATCCGTTAATCCAGTCCAACAGACGGTTTGCTCTGTGAGACTAATTACCACCTTTAGTTCACAGGAGAGAGCAATCCGACGGATCATTTGTTCAGAATGGCCAATTGTCCTTACTGACAATATCTTGAGTCCTATTCTTCCGAGTTTGCCATCTATTACATTTGGAAGAGCTCCCTCAATGCGCGATGCCCTAGATAGACCAATGCCGGAAGTTTTGCCTAAAAAAATCTCTGTTTCACAAGACTGTTTTTTTTAAATGCACTTCGTGTCGCGCTTGCACTTTTGCTTGCAATTCAACGTATTATAGATCAGCTTTTAGCGACACTAAAATTCGGATAAAAGAACATCTAACCTGCAGGTCAGAATTCGCTGTTTACAAACTTAAAACTTAAATGTACCTGCAATTTGGAATATATTGGGAGCACTAAGCTCCCTGTGCATAAACGTATTTTACAGCACATACGGGCAATTGTGAACAGCAATAGTGATTATCCTGTCGCAAGACACTTTAAGGCTGTTCATAATAACCAGTTAAAAGATCTAGAATACACAGTCTTATGCTCAGTTCCTGTTCCCGGCCGGGGCGGTGATCGTGAGCGTCTGTTAAGACAAAAGGAATCTCATCTTATCCTTTTACTCGATACCAGAGCTCCTAATGGTTTAAACCTTACAGAAGATTTACATGTCTTTTTATAATTCATCTAAGACTGTAATCTAAAGAAACTACAATATAATCTGTGTTATGACTACTTCTTAATAACTGCAATTAGACGTTCTTCTATGAATTGACAACTGTTAAATTATTTAACCTTATGACGTCATTTGCTGTGATGTTACATTGGGTTTATGAATCTACTTTCGTTTGATAAGTACAATGGTTTAGTATATTCAATTGCATTCTCTCTTTACGGTGTTCAATATTTTTAAATATCAAATGTAAATCTATTAGTTAACAACATGATGGTTTTGTTTTTCTGAGATGCCCTGCTGCTATTTTTTAAGATATTGTTTTTAATCACACTGGGTTTATTTATGATTTAGCACGTTTAAATCATGTCTTTTTCACACCTGTATATTTTTTTGTTTAATTTTAGGCCATACTGTTGCAACATGCTTTTCTACTGCCTAACTACGACATCTACTCTAAAGAAAAACACCCTCTGGACTATATTGTTTTTGAATAATAATGTTACTCATTGACGATGAATATTTCTAAATGATGATAAGATTTGATCATTTGTTGCACCTTGACTACGACACTTGTCGTTCATTTTTTGCTCTCAAATTAGTCATGAATTCTTGAATCGAAACATTGTATAATACATTTTTTTGTGCCCTATTTACTTAGGATGGACGATTCCACCTGTGGATAAAACTCAGACACTTGTCATTTTTTTGTCCATTCTTTTGCACTTGATCTTATAATGTATTTTGATTTAGGCACTTGCCTAGTATATCTTTTCATCTTTTCATCAATAGATGCCATGTTAGAGCGAGAATGAAGCACAAAAATCTCATTCTATGTAAAATCCTCTTTTCTGTATATATTACACATATTTGACTCAAATGTACATTATTGTTCAATATTTAGCAAACATTTGTTTCGTAATTTTTAGTCCACTTGGTGTATTATTTATAGGCATTGTAATATTGTGACTCATACAATATGGCGCTCACTATAGTCTTTTCTTTATTTTCATTCTTTCACTTTTTTTGACTAAATCAAATCACCTGTGTATTCAATATAAATTGGGGTTATTTTCTGGGGCGCGTCATGTGAACAAGCTCCGTCTAGGAGTGAAACGCGTCATGGACGACACCATGTCTTTTTATTTCATCTGTGTGAAATAAATATTCACTTTCAATGGATAACATCGTTGCTGCCTTCTTTTGCTTAAATTAAAGAAAACGTTGCGTTAAGAGGTCCTTACCTGATTTTTTTTCATCGTGGATTGTTGAAACAGGAACATTGTTATATATATATATATATATATATATATATATATATATTACCTACTGGCGGTCGCCAGTAGGTATATATAGTTAGGATTTTTTCCCTATGGGATTTTTGAAAATTCTATGTCTAATAACTTTGGCGTTTGTGGACGGAATTGGCTGAAATTTTCTGGAAAATGGAACATTTTGTTTCTGAGCAGCCACTGGAAATTTGGGGGGAGTTGGTCCAGGGGGGGCCGAGAAAAAAGGGGGGTCCCAAAACGTGTTTTTAACATTGAGTTTTCCATAGGGCGGTTAGCCTCACTTTTAGCCCGAACGGCTGAATGGATTTGCACGAAACTTGGCAAAATTGTAGGGACTGGTAGCCCGATGTGCCTTTTGTAGGTCTCAATATATGTGCTGCAGTGGATTTTGAGAAAATAACGTTCAAAAAAAGATATATATCTGTAAGCGCGGACCAGGCAGCGCCCCGGTACGCGTACTTGACGCGTAACGGAACTTCGCGTAGCGAAGTTGATTGGCTCTCCGGTGTCTGTCAACATTCTAAACAGTCCGGAGCGGCCGCCATCTTGTCTCTCGGTAGGATCGAGAGACAAGAGGAGGTCAAAAGCGAAGGGGCAAATGACCTTAAGGGGGCATAGTAGATACTCCCTGACCCCCTAGGTTTGATGTGGAGGCTTTAAAGGGGCCCCGCTAAGCAAAAAAAAAAAAAAACATTTTTTTGTTTTTTTTCGTGGTTAGCGCCCGGTACGCGAACCGGGAAGCGTACTGGGGAGCGTATCACAATAAAAAATGAATGATAGACTTTTCAAATGCTGTATGTTAATTGATTGTTGGTTTTGTTGATTATTATTTTTTTTTTTAAACTTTTTTTATTGTGTTTCATAATTTATTAAACTTTCTAACATTTCATTGTCAGAAATTTCATAATCATGGAATATAGATTGTAGTCTCTGAGGTTGTAAAATGTCCTCATTTGCAAGGAGGTTATCTACTGCTTGCACACATTGCAGTAGTTCTTGGTCCCATGTTTCATCCATAAATTCAATCTCATTTGGATCAATGATTTCTGTGTTGGACTCTGGAAGGACAATTTCAAATGAAATGTTTTGTTCACTTTCCATTTTTCCTGAAATTTGCATAAAAAAAATATATATTAGTAGAGGTAGGGCACTGTTGGGATTAATTTTAGATAGGCAGTTTTTATCAGAGAATTTATCTTTGGGCAGTGTATAGTATCAGAGTGGAAGTAGGAATATAAAAAAGTGTATCTAAATTTATAAGTACTACAGAGGGATAGTATATAACTAACAGAAAAAGTTTGCCATATTAACTTAAAGTGCACAATATACTTCAGTTTTAAAAATAACAACTTACCTTTAAAAAGAAGTTGAAGTTATTAATGAAAATCCAAATGAAATGTACACCAGGAAGTAGTAGTCAAAATGGCTGTGTTTCCTTCTCTTCCTTTATATATATTCGGGTACATAACCAATCAAATGTCAGGTAAAAAAAGTAGAAAATGAAAGTAACATTTTAATTGGTTGTCAATTCCAACACTTCAGATGTGTTTTGTGAAGTAATTTACCTCACGGTATTTAGAGAGGACTACAGGCTAAATGGCTAAATGGAATTCCAATCAAATTTGTGAAAATGGTAGGGATTGGTATGTAGTATGAGCTATTCTATATTTGGTGAAATTGTCTCCAGTGGCTTTTCTGTGAACTACTTTCCCACCTTTTTTGATGGTGCGCTTCCCAGGAAGCGACCCGGTACGCGAACCGGTGAGCGCCCTGGTACGCGAACCTTAAGCGTAACGGGAGTCCACCATTTTGTGTTTCGGTCGAATTATGATACAAGATGGAGGGCAAATAATGTTCAGAATGGGTAGAAGGGGGCACGGTAGACTTATCTTGACCCCCTAGGTTTTGTGAGGGTGGCTGAGGAGGCCCATATGTGCGGAAAAAAAAACATTTTTTTTAAAAATTTCGCGAGGTTAGCTCCCGGTACGCGTACCGGGTAGCGCACCAGGGAGCGTATTTTGTTGAAAATTAGTGAAAATAGTTAGAGTAAAAAAATAATTGTGAGTGATTAGATGTAGGGTAGCTCTGAGAAGAGCTTTTGGGTTTATGGTACATTTAGGTACTTATAAGTAGGTACCAATGCACATTTTTAAATTCAGAGTGAAAACTCTGTTGCCCTCATCTGAGAAGTGAACTCCATCTCCTCTGTAGATATCTTGCATGTAGTAACGCAAGTTATTGTTGTACAGGGAGCCCATTCCATGGTCTCTCATGTAAGCTGAAACAGATTTGTTTACATGCTTCCTCGACTTCTCAATTTGTGGACAAAATTGGTTTGACCACCTCCATTTCTGTCTTTGGCATATATTTGAATATACCAAGGCAGTCTGAGGAAAAAGTGCCATTAATTGCTCAAAGGTGTCCTTTAAAAGCATTTCCAGACCTACACCAGTCAAAGTGCCCAAGTCATTACCTCCACAGTGCACAATTAACAGGTCAGGTTTTGGCAAATGCATAAAGGTTTTCACCAATGGTATCAATTGGTGACATTTTAATCCTCTCTGGCCAAACCACTTAATTTCCACATCTTGTAAATTGAGGTTAGGTAAATTCCTGCTTTCAACGTACCTTTGAGCCCAGTGAATATAACTATGACCAACAATCCAGACAGAAAACATGGTGAGAGAAGGTTCTCCTGCAGTCAGATGAAGTGTGGCAATGAAATGGCAGTTGAAAAAATGTGAGTTTGAAATGAAAAAAACTGTGGAGTTTCTGTGTTCATGAAGTAGTAACAGTGATTGGTGGATTTTGATTGATGAAAACAGAAAGTTAGGGTGTAGAGATGTGTTCTTTGAAAGATGTATTTTGAGTGGTCAATAAAAAATCATTAAATGAAAGAAAGCACTGGATATGCAGGTGCACTGAGAGTTCAGAGTTCAATTGCAACATTGTTGTGTGAATTTGCAAACACCAGAGTTTCTCCAAGAGGTGGTTGCTATGGAAAATAGGCAGAAAGGGCAGAGGGGGAAGGGTTTTCATTTGAAAAAAAGTGAGGGAAGAGTTTTGATTGGGTGACATGAGAAATATGTGTGAAGAATTACACCATTTCTGTGCTTTTGATAGCTGCAGACTCTGGAGTGCATACCTTTTGCTCTGCTGAAGACAAATTGGTGTGTTTCTGAGACTGTTTTCAAACTCAAAGTATTTGCTAAGGTGAGAAAATATTTCTTTACTTTAGATAGAGAATAGTGTGCTTTAAGGAGAAAATTATGATTTATGTGGCGCAATTTGCTAGTAAATATGCTCTCACATGTGCATGGAAATTTTTGATTTTGAATGTTTTTGTTATATAGCCATGTTAAAAGTGACGCAACCATGCTGGAAAGCCAATCAAAAAATGCTTTCATGTGTTTTAATGACATTTTAAGTCATTTTCTGATGTGTAGTGTTTAGAAATTATGATTTGAAAATCGTTTTTGTGGAAAAGGAATTGTTTTTAAATTCATGACAAGGATATAATGGTGTATGGTTATTTATAAGGCAATTGACTGTCCTTGATGTTATTTTTCTCATTTTAGTGTAAGACCTTTCTCTGTGGCGCAAATTGCTTGTAAATATGCTCTTACATGTGCATGAAAATTTTAATTATCAATGTTTGTGTTACATAGCCATGATAAAAGTGAACCAACCATGCAGGAAAGCCAATAAAAAAACGCTTTCATGTGTTTCAATGACATTTTAAGTCATTTTCTCATGTGCAGTTTTTTGAAATTATGATCTGAAAATCGTTTTTGGGAAAAAGGAATTGTTTTTAAATTCATGAGAAGGACATAATGGTGTATGGTTCTTTATAAGGCAATTGACTGTCCCTGATGTTATTTTTCCCATTTTAATGTCAGACCTTTCTTTGTGGCGCAAATTGCTTGTAAATATGCTCCCACCTGTACATTGAAAATTTTGATTTTGAATGTTTATGTTACATAGCCATGTTAAAAGTGACCCTACCATGCAGGAAAGCCAATCAAAATACGCTTTTATGTGTCTTAAGGACAATTTAAGTAATTTTCCCATGTGTAGTGTTTTGAAGTTATGATTTGAAAATCGTTTTTGAGGTAAAGGAATGTTGTTAAAATTTATGTTCGCCATATGCCCCCAAATTTCTTTCTCAGGGTTGCAGCAGGGTGTTCTTGAGACACCCCTGCACTTTTGGAATAAATTCCTAATTTGTGATGAGCTAATTGTTAATCGCAAATTGCACCTTCATTTATATGAGCCTCCTAGCCCATGGAAATGAATGGGTAATTTGCAATTAGCAATTTTCTCATCGCAAATTTGGAATGGTAAAGAATCGCTATTTATTCCTTAAAATTCGCTTTTTTGGAAATGCAAAATAGTTATATGATACATATGGCGGTTGATGTCTAACAAGATAAGAAGCTTATGGATACATTTATGATGACTGGTGCAATGAAGTAGAAATCACTTACTTCATTGGTAGGCCTTTACAATAAATTATCTCCTCTGTATTCTTCATCAAGCATAACTTTAATCTGCAATCCTGAGTAGGCCTCACCTTAAACAAACCTCTGGATAGGCCACATCTTATTGTCATCCTGATTTAATCATTTATAATTCTAGGGACAGATTTATGATAGGTGTATACCTCTTTTGTGCCACTTAGAAAACATTGTCCATGGGGAAATGACTTAAAATGTCATTAAGACACATGAATGTTTTTTTTTTAAACGTTTGCAATTTTTTTGGGTCACTTTCAACATGGCTATGTGTCTGAAACAGTCAAAATCTAAATTTGCAATGCACTGGTGGGAGCATATTTACAAGGAATGTGCTTCATGGGGAAAGGTCTTATAATGTAATATGGGAAAAATGACATTAGAGATACTGAAATGCCTTATAGAGAAGCATACACCATTATGTCCTTGTCATAAATTTGCAAACCATTACTTTTCCCCAAAAACGATTTTCAAATTATATTTAGAAAACAGTGCACATGTGGAAATTACTTAAAATGTCAATAATTCAAAATTTGTGATTCCTTAAATGCAATGTATAAAAAAAAAATATGTAAAAAATGATATTAAGGATTTGGAAACTACCACCAAATTGTAGTTTGTGGTAATTTGCGAATTCTTTTCAAAAAGCATTTTTTTTAAAAAAAAAAAAAAGGTCCCATATGACGCCCATACATGCCATTAGGGCATGTAGGTGTGCCATGTGCTCCCAAATTTCTTTTTCAGGGGTGCAGCAGGGTGTTCTTGAGATACCCCTGCACGCTTGAAAAAATCCTATTTTGTGATGAGCTAATTGCTAATCACAACTTGCAACATTAATTCCTATGAGCCTCCTAGCCTATGGAAATGAATGGGTAATTTGCAATTAGCAATTTGCTCATTGCAAATTAGGAATAGTAAAGAATCGCTATTTATTCCTTAAAATTTGCTATTTATAATATGTAAAATATTTTGATGATACATATGGCAGTTCATCTGTAACAAGATAAGAAGCTTAGGGATAGATTTATGATGAGTGGCGCATCCCCAGGGATGTGACAGTCATCCTGCGCCACTGTTCCGCCACCCATGGTGTGCTGCATTTACAATGCGGCGCAGCATGGGGCAAAAAAGGCACAGATGCGTGACGCATCTGTGCTGTAAAGGTGGCGCATTGCTGGAGTTGTATCGTAAGTGCGATGCAGCTCCAGCAAGGATCAGGGGTGCCCCATCTATACAATGCTGCGTCAAGACCTATGCCAGCTTCAAGCAGGCGCAGGGTTTTGAAGCAGCTTTCTCCTATCTGATTGTAAATGCGGCACACCATGGGTGGTAAAGCAGTGGTGCACATTAACTGGTGCATGCCTGGGGATGTGCCATTTAATATAAATCTGCACTTTAACATTTGAGTATGTGCAGGGGACACAGAGTCGTTGAGGCTTATCCAAGGTTAAGAACAGATGAGTCCTGTTCAGTGAAAAATTAGACATAGGCTTCACCTGCTCAGCATCGCTGGACATGGCTAAATAATAGCTGCAAAATGTTACTCTTGTTAAATAATTTTACTATTATAATCTGTGAGATTTGTCTCTTACTCTGCAACATCTCATTGTTGTTGTCTTTCTTTAAAGATAAAGACAACCTCAACATGAGCGACAATCTGCAATCAGTTGATTTTGACCTCATCATTGAACTTGTAATTGAAACATCAGTGGATGTTGATCCATTGGATGATTTAAATCCTGAGGATGAAGAAGAGCGTGATGAGGATGCAGATTTGTCCGAATTATATGATATAGGATGGGAAGCTGACCTGCTTGAGCCTTTGGAATTATAAACATTTATTTTTAAAATTTATAATCAATAAAAAGTAAAAAGGTAAACCGTTTAATTTAAAAATAAAGACACCTTCAAAAACAGGTTATGTGTAGTGTCTTCAATAAAATATTAAAATATGCTCATAAAATTAGATCAGATTCACATATAAAATAGCATAGGTAACATAAATATAAATCTCATTTCTTTTCTGCTATTTCTGTATTGTAAATTTGCAAGGACTAAAAAATCTTCTATTTAAAATGTCAAGTAGTGTGTTATGTTTTTGATCACTATTACTGATTTACTGTTTGATAATAATGTTTAATAACATTTTTATTATATTTTTCCTCAGATTCAACTATGCCTACAAAAATAAGAGAGATGAAGGCTGCAAAACGTCAAAGACAGCAGGAGAAAAAAAAAATGCAGCAGTCCTCTAACAAAAAGATTTCTCAAGCGATGAAGAAAGCACCGGGTAAGAGCTCTAAATATTTCATAAAAAATATTTCTAATAAAAAAAATATTAGTACAGAAAATGTTTCAATCCATAACAACACAAGTAAATCAAATGGAAAGAAAAGGACAAATGAAAATGTTACTGCTAGAGCAAGAGATAAATCTGTGCATGATAGTAGAAGGAAACAACAGTTTACGGAGATTCGTAAACGAATGTTCCGTAACAGGATAATTGGCAATTTGTTAAAAAATATTAAGAAAGGTCAACAGAAATTAGTTTTTTATAGGAGAAAAAAAAAAGTTGAGAAAGTTATTGATCAGGCTTTTGAAATTAAACGTAAGTTATTTATTTTGATAATCAATAGAATTAGGAAGCTAAACAAGGCAATTTTTGATTTCAAAAGAAATAGTAGATGGAAGAGAATAGTTAATCGTAGTAATTTTTGTGAAGTTTTTTCTGGAGAATGGATACATAGTTCAAGCTGTGAGGCATTTTTTAATGAAGAGAGTTATTTCCAGGATAATGATTTGGTGCATGCAGTTGACATCAGTGGTCGTGCTTATGAAGTGAAAGATGGTTGTCCAGTTGAAAAAGAAAAACTTGTGACAACAGAGGCAGAAGAGTTGTTAGGTAATGAGGTTTTAGGAAGACGTGCTAAGGGTCCTGTGTACACCTGGAAGTGTAGTAGTATTTGCAGTGTGCGACAGGATTCCATCAATTTGCTTTGTGATTTTGTACGGTCATTTAACAAGAAAAGTTTGAAGCAGAAAATGAGGTTGTTGCAAGAATTAGATCCTTGCAGAGTGAGAGAAGTGACAGGTTTGCATGGTCATTCACTGGCTTGTCTTTCCAGGAGAGTATGCCAGAGTGTTTTTCATCATTTCAGGATGCTAGCAGTGCATCATAACAAAGTGAGGAAGTTAGTTAGACTGTTGTATTATGCTAAGAGTCCAGCAATTATGCTGAAACAATTATGCGCTGCTCTTTTGCATGGTTCTGAAATAGATGTGAGGAATATATGTGAAGAAATTGAGTTTTGTTACTTTGGAAGTAAAGAGGAGAATGTTGAAATTGAGCAAGAAATAGAGGGTCATTTGGAAGATACTGTACATGTTTCCAGTACAGATAATTTCCAGAGGGAAATTGCGACGTTTGACATGAAATCAAGTGAGAGGCCTAATTTCACTTGTGTGTGTTGTCGACGCACTTATTATAAGAATCAGACTAAGTTAGTGGATTTATATGCAAAAAGTGAAAGGGAAAATAATAGTGAATGGAAGGATTTTGCAACATACTTGATGGTAGAAAATTGTTTTGATTTGGGATTGGATCAACGTGTGTGTACTTATTGTTGTAACAAATTAAAACAAAACCAGATGCCTGCTAGAGCAGTTCATAATAATCTGGAATTGGTTGAGATTCCTTCTGAATTGAAGGATTTAAATACTTATGAATCTATTTTGATTCAAAGTATCCATCCCTTTCAGGCTATTGTAAGAATGGAGCCAAAGACAGGGAAATTGCCTCCATCAGATTTACAGAGAGGATTAAAGGGAAGAGTTGTTTATTTGCCTCTAGATTTGAAGAAAAACATTAACACAATTGGAGTAGAAAAAGTGGAAGAGGAACCTCTGGTTATCTTAGTTAATGGGGTTCCGACAAAGAATAAGAAAATATGGCAAGATTTAGTAGATGTTAGGAAAGTTAAAAAGGCAACATTGTATTTGAAAAAAAATAATAAATACTATAAGAATGTATATGTTGCAGAAGAGGAAGTAAGTGAGGAAGAGGATAGCGATTTGTGTGCTGGTCAAATTGAGAAAGTAGAACCCTCTACTAGTGAGGAAATATATGAACATTATAGTGTTCATCCTTTGCATTCAAAGGAAGTCATGGGGAATGCTATTGAGTTGTTTCAAATGAAACAAGCCAAAGGGAGTCCCATTAGTGTTTGGGAGGAAAGTTTGGAAGCTCGGTGTTTCCCACAGCTTTTTCCAACAGGTCAGGGAGGAAGATATGATGAGCGACCTCATCAAATTCCTGCTTCTGAATACCGGACTTTGCGATTGTATGCAGGAGATGCTAGGTTTCGACAATGCATTCCTTATTTGTTTCATCTCCTGTTTGAAAGCGATCTGTCTGGACTGTCATATGCAGTGAACCACATCTTGAAAAGTGGTATACACATGCAAAACATCTCGGCAAGTGATTTTATGGATAAAGTGAATGTCCAAGATAGTATTTTGGATTCTCACCTGATTAATCTCATGGCGTGTCAGCGTGGTACTAATGAGTACTGGTACCGTCGTCATGGTGATTTAAAATGTATGCTGAGGAACTTAGGTACTCCCACATGGTTCCTCACTCTGAGCTGTGCCGAGTATGGCTGGGAAGACTTACTTGAATTTCTACGAGAGGCAAATGCTAACGTAGAAAACATCGAATTCAAGACACCCGGAGAACTGTGCTCTTTGGATCCAGTCAATGTATGTAGGTACTTCAATCATAGATTTGAAGCTATGATGTCTTTCATCATGAATAAGAAGAATCCACCTCTTGGAGAGGTGTTGGATTTCTTCTGGAGAAAGGAGTACCAAGCAAGAGGTGCTCCTCATATACATATGTTGCTGTGGATCAAGGATGCACCTAAATTTGGAACGGATCCAGATGACTCAGTGATGAGTTTCATCCAACAGTATTCTACGTGTGCTGTTCCAAACGCAAAGGAGAAGAAAAGCCTAAGAGAAAAAGTTCTGCGTTTCCAAAGCCATCGATGTGGAAAGTACTGCCGTCGTAAATTCCGAAACAAGGACAAGTTCTACACTAAATGTCGTTTCGGCTTTCCACGACCGGTGATTTCTAAAGGAAGAGTAAACAGTTTGATGTCTTCGCTGCGACACAATGTCATGAAGAAATCACCTAAAAACACTTACAATTTGAAGAGGAACGAAGAGTCCAAGTACATCAACGACTACAACCCGGTGATTTTGTCCATGTGGAATGCTAACATGGATATACAGTTTGTGGCTGATAACTGTATGGCTGTGGCTCGGTATGTGACGTCTTACATCACCAAAAAAGAGAAGACAGAATTGAAGGATATGTGGGAGGACATTTCCCATGAAAAGAGCCTCAGCAAGAAGTTGTACAGTTTCAGTCTGAAGATGTTGTCGCATCGAGAAATCGGAGCGTACGAATGTTCTGACCGGTTGTCTTCAGCAAGTCTCTATGCCAAGTCCAGGAGTATCGTTTGGGCGAGTCTTGGTCTTGCTGCAACGCGTAATCGAGTTCTCAAACCTGTGCGGGAAATTGAGTATTTGGCGGAAAAGGAGCCAAACAGTACCGACATTTTGAAGACAAACATGTTGGATACATATTATCCAAATCGAAGCAGTCACCTAGAGAATGTTTGTCTGTATGAGGTTCTGCAAAATTACATGTTCAAGAGGAACATCAAAGAAGATACTGAGAAAGGAGTGTATGCTGTAATAGGAAGTGAGGGATGTCTGGTGAAGCAAAGAAAATGCCACTTGATAAACCATCGAAAATTGAGTGGCGAATCTCCTGAAAAAAAGGAGTTTTTCTATTTAGCACTTTTGCAACTTTTCAAGCCTTGGCGTGCAGAAGAGGAACTGCTTGGAGATTTCCTCTGTTATGAAGACTCTTTCAATGCCGCCAAGGAGACCATAGAATGTCCTGCTTTTCCCAAATATGTAGAAATGTTGAATGCGGAAATTGAGCAGGAAGCAACGATTGCAGCCGAGATTGCCAGAGACAGTTCTCAGGACAGTCAGAGTTCTGCTTCATTGAGTCAGGATCCACTAGGAGGACCTCTTATTGAAAATGAAGCTGCCACTGCTATGAATGAGGTGGAAAGAGCCATGGCACATGCTCAAGAGGATGCGGTTAACTTAGAAGAGTTGGAAAGGCAACTCAACGTTGAGCAGAGGAAAATATATGACGAAGTTACCATGCAAATTGATCATGGATTAAGTCATGATAAGAAAGAGTGCTCATGTACGTCGTTGAAGCCTGTCCGACTGTACGTGAGTGGAGAAGCGGGAACTGGAAAAAGTTTCCTCATTAAAGCAATTTCATGCTATTTGCAGGAAAGGACAGAGTCATCGCTGTCTTGTGTTGTCACTGCTCCAACTGGACTGGCAGCACATAATATTAAAGGGATTACTTTACATCGTTTACTGATGCTGCCAGTGGAGCATGACAACAAATTAGAATATCACAAGCTATCTGGAGATGCTTGTTTTGAAGTTTCAAGAATCTTGAGGAAAATGAAACTTCTTATCATTGACGAAGTAAGCATGGTTTCCAATGTCATGCTTGCCTTTGTGCATTTGAGGATGCAAGAAGTTCTCAAAACAGAGTATGATGTGTTATTTGGTGGCAAACACATCATTGTTTTCGGAGATCTTCTGCAGCTGACACCAGTGAAAGGGCAACCTGTGTTCAAAATGCTCACGCATGAAGATACCAGGAAGTGTCTAGGCAGCATTGGCAACGTCAATATATGGTTAAACTTCAATTATGCTGAACTGCATGAAAATATGCGTCAGGCAAAGGATGAAGTTTACAAGACTATTCTACAAGATGTTAGAATTGGAAAAGTGACCGAGCATGGGAAAGAAGCTTTACATGCACGATTACTGTCAAATTTATATCCAGAACAAGATGTTGTGCCTGAGAATATTTTTCAGAAAATTACTGATAAGAAATCTGGAATATGTTTGATGCCAACTCTTGCAGAATGTGCCAAATTTAACAACAAAATGTTGCATTTAGAAAAGCAAGAGATTGTGAAAGTGGAAGCTATTGATAGAGTAGAGCATATGGGATCAACAATTATTTTGTCTGAGAATCTGAAATCAAAATTGGATTCATTAGAGAAGACTATATCTAAAACTGCAGGTTTTGAAAAGACTCTGAATGTGTGCTTGAACTGCCGTATAATTTTAAGAAGGAATTTACATGTTGAAAGAGGTCTGGTAAATGGATCAATGGGTAATGTTGTTGATTTTGTGAAATACAGAAATAGAGATGGAATTGAATTTTTAAAAATTAAATTTGATGGCATTGAGGAAGTACAGCTAATTGCTCGTTGTTCTGCTAGATTTTTGCTTGTAAAAGACTTATATGTTCGCCGTAAGCAGTTCCCTGTTTGCTTGGCATATGCGGTGACAATTCATAAATCGCAAGGTTTAAGTGTAGACACTGCATTGGTGAATATTGGCAGTTCTGTGTTCAAGGAGGGTATGGCATATGTGGCATTGTCACGAGTTAGAACTTTATCGGGATTGTACTTGATTGAGTGTGATGTCAGAAACATTTGTGCAGATCTAGATTGTGTTAAGGAATACAATAGGTTAAGAAGAGAGTATGCGCCACATTTGCCTCAGTTTCCTTTGTTTGAGAAACGTCTGGTAGGCCGGAAACGAAGAAATGAGAACAATACTGGGGAGGTTGTAGCAAAAAGACAAAAAGTGAATGAACCTAAAATTACAAGCAGAAACAAAGAGGATTCTGTTGAAGATGTTGTTGGTTTTCAGTTTGAAAACAGTTCTGGTGTCAACTGCTATGCTAATGTAGTAATGAATGTTTTGTTTTCTCTAAAAAATGTAAAAGAAGAGATTGTGGTCAATTCTGATCAAAGATTTTGCAGTTTGTTGAATTCTGTGTTAGAGAAATGTAGCACAGATAGAACAAAAATAGAAAGTGTGTCTGAAATTCGAAACCTGTTAGACAGATGTTCAGGGCAAACACAATTCTCTCAAAATATTCAGCAAGATTGTCAGGAGTTTTTAATGTATATGCTTGATGTATTACATGCTGAAGGTGTAGATGTAGATCAGCTGTTTGGGCTTTCTTATCAATGGCAGCATGACTGCGAGAACTGTATGGTATCAAGTACTACTAGTGTAGACTCAGAAAGATTTATATATTTAACTTTGCCAGACAGTAAATCAGTCTCCTTTAATAAGCTAGTAAAAGCTGCTAATCACAGCATGGAGTGTAGCCAATGTAAATCTGAAATGATGTCCACATTATTTATACGAACATATGGCCAGTACGTCATTTTAATGTTCCAACGATGTAGGCCTGATGGAACAAAATTGACAACTTTAATAAAAAAAATTGTAGCTTCGCAGTTGTCAATATCAGGAAGGACTTTTGTAACTACAGCAATTATATATCATGACGGCCCTTCAATATCATCAGGACATTACACAGCTTATTTAAAGTCTAGAAATGGCTGGTCATTCTGCAATGATTCTGTTTTAATTTTCAAAAAAAAATTGCCGTATGACCTTAAAAACTCTTACCTGGTGTTTTTAAAACCAAAATTTTAGGAAAATAATCTCGGGATATGATCTGTGGAATTTCAAGAAGTTCTAATGGCTCCTACACAATTTGGCCTTGAGGATAAGTGTAGTTCAGAGACATAACTTCTAATCAAAGGATTGGACATCATGGAGATGTATGTGCACTTTAAATGAGTTCAGAAAAACTGTTTCTTTTCATAAGCTAATTGAAGCAGCCAATCAAAACATGGAGTAGAGGGAATGTAAGTCTGCAATGCTGTCTACTGTTTTACATTGCTTTGTGATTAAAAGTGATGTAGAGAATTAAATAATTGTAGTACTCATAGAGGTAGTGTAAGTCTGCTTCATATTAAGCAGTATCAGTGTCATAGGAAATGTAGAACATGACTGACCAAGAAGGGGAAGATATTACTATTCCAGGATTGTGAAAATGATCTTCAACATTTTAATTCTGAAAGTTGCGGAAATGCCAAATGATGGGATTGGCTTACAAGAAATCCAAGAGTTATAAATATCTCTGACTAGATTTGGCCTTGTGGAAAATAGTGGTAGAGAGCAAGAAGTCATTTATTGCATGTAACGTGTTTTTAAAAACGATGGAGGTTTTCTTTCAGAAAGTGGCGGGCTGAAAGTAATAACAGCACAAAAGAGTGTAAGCTGTTCATAGGACATCCTTGGACGTCATGGAAAGTAAGTTAACTTTAAGGAGTTCTGAATTTTATTTTCTGATGTTGTATGGGTTTTTTAAACACAATCATTTTGATTGTGTTTTTTTTTCCCCGCTGTTACATGATGAATACCTTCAAGTCACTGTTTTTAGTGAATTTTGATACATTCTGAGAACAGCAAAAATAAACCATTTAACATGTATAATTAATTCTGTACTGTTTGCATTTATGATGTATATGTAGAACTGTGTAGGAGGCATGGAGAAGGTGAGTTTTCTGTAAGTGTTAAATTTATTGTATGCAGTGCTGCACTTCTACGTATTCTTTCATATGCTGGACTACATCTGCACAATGAGATACCTAAGCAAAGGAAACACAAGTGATGTGATTGTGAAATGAGCAAAATAAATTGCACATATTTCAATTACATCACCTGAGTTTCCTATCATTACGAATCACATTGTGCAGATCAAGTTTAGGTCTGTCCAGGGAAACATAGGAGGTTTCTACTTTGTTGAAGAGTGCAGTGGACATGACTCACTTCATTAGTAGACTTTCACAGATATTATCTCCTCTGTACACTTCAACAAGTGTAAATCTCATCTTGAACTCTGAGTAGGCCTCACCTCAAACAAATCTCTGGATAGGAGACATGTTATTGGCATACTGAAGCGACACTTTTCTGAAACAAGAGCAATGCAAAAGATGCACCATGTTTTAAGATAGGCCTCACTTCATCTGCATCAAGATACTGTTAGTTTAAAATGTATATCTTTAGCATTGTGTAGAGGACCTGGAGAAGCAGAAGCTTCTGTCAGTGTCAAAGTTGTTGAAAAACTATTTGTCCTTCAATATTTTCCCTTGTCTTTTGTAATTTTTAAATACATATTTTAATTTTTTTCAAATGTTGGTTCTCTCTTTCACAGATTGAAAGTATAGAAATAAAATGTGATTAATTTAACGGCAATTACAAGGTAAATAGTTGTACTCTTTTCGTTACATTTCTATCACATTCACCTACTATTAGATCCACTGCTTCACTTCTTTAATCCTCAGTTTCCTGCCTTTGCTACTTTCCTCATTCCTTTCTCTATTACCTATTTACTCAACTCCTTCCACTCTTTTTCTCAGTCCCTCTGTTCTCATAGTTCCTCAGTCTTGTTCACTCACTCCATCTCTATTACTCTTAGTGTCTGTGAATTACTTTCCCAACTTTTTTTTTTTTGGGACCGCTTCCTGGGAAGTTGCCCGGTTCGCAAACCAGCAGCGTTATGGCAGTCCACCATTTTGTGTTTCGTTCGAATCAAGATACAAGATGGAGGGCAAATAATGTTCAGAATAGGTAGAAGGGGGCACGGTAGATGTATCTTGACCCCCTTGGTTTTCTGAGGGTGGCTGAGGAGGACCATAGTTCTTCACTCTTGTTCACTCTCTCTGTTTCTATTAATGTCACTGTTTATGACTGATCAAAAAAATGTTTTTTAAAAAAGAACAGTAACTATAAGGGAAGGAAATAGACAGTTATGTTAAAAGAAAGACAGCTATAGGGAGTAAACTAACGATACTGTTACCTACAATCCACTGCTGTTGATGTTACTGACCATGTCATGAATGATGTAATATGTGAAATCATCAACAGTGGATTGTAGGTAACAGTATCCTTAGTTTACTCCCTAGAGCTGTCTTTCTTTTAACATAACTGTGTATTTCCTTCCCTTATAGTTACTGTTCTTTTTTAAAAAATATTTTTTTGGTTAGCTTCCGGTACGCCTACCGGGTAGCGCTCCGGGAGCGAACTAAGAGAAATACAGGTTGGCAGAGTTCCAAATATTCTACCAATTTTTTTATAATGGGGAGTTAGTTCTGAAAAGAACTTTTTTTTAATGTTTTTGTTGTTTTATATTTTTTTTAGTATTTTTTGAACATTTTTTTACTTTTTTTGTATTTTCTGAACGTTTTTAAAAATTTTTTGTTTTTTTTGGGGGGGGGGAAACAAAAACGATCCATTATAAAGGGCTCAACAGGAGCAAAAAAAAAAAAGAATTTATTTTTTGGTGCGTCTTGTGCAAACATTAATATGATTTTGAATTGCTCGCAAAATCAAAGTGATGCTACTTTCTCTGTAGCAGATGAAAGCGCCACATTCCACGCACACTTGTTTTACGTGCCCAAACAACATTTGGATGTTTGCAATCACCTCCCTCGCCTCTGGTCCCGACACCTCTGGAACCACCGATCTTCTTGCCATTTGGAGGGGATTTTGTTGTTGGTCACGTAGCTGGGCAGCACTATAGTTATTTGGGTGCCACCTACTCATATGCCGATGCATAGTATGATTGCCATAACTATATTTTTTATCAGTGCCCCTTGACAATCTGTCACCGCATATGCGGCAAAACACGTAACGAGCATTCACTTTCTTTTGCCCCTCAGGAATTCTGTAGAATTGCCAGATATAATTCTCCTGTCGATTGTACCTCCTGGGCTCCTCTGGCAAAAACTCATGCTCTTCCTCCTCTTCCTCCTCTTCCTGTTCTTCCTCTTCTTGCAGAATTACTTCTGCAGGTGGTCCTCTCTTTCTTGGATTTGGTGGAGGTGGTGGGCTAGCACCAGCTGAAGCTACTAATGAAGCCATCACAAAGTCTCAATAAAGGGTCTTTCTCTCACCAAGATGAAAGTCAGAGTGATGAAAGAAGGAGGGGTTTTCATCATTTGGGAAAAACAAAAGTTCTAAACCAATGAAAAGTGTCCATTTTAGATCACATGACCTTGTATTACATCATTAGGAAACCAAAAGTGAAATGAACCAATGAAAAGTGTTATTATCGAGTCACATGACCTGCTATGTTTACATTACGCGGTCGGCGCCGCGCCGCGGATCGCTTCCGGTTCGCGTACCGCTGCGCTTCCGGGTACGCGAACGTAGCACGTAATATGACGTATTACGCGAGAACGCGAAACGTCATGCTGACGCGAAGCGTCGCGATGTTGTTTTGTAACGCGAGAGGTGCGCTAAAGGAACGTTTACCAGTTCGCGTACCGGGTCGCGCCTCCGGATTGAGCTAACGGGAAGCTAACCGGTACGCGTACTGGGAGCGAAACAAAAAAAAATGCAAAAAAAATTGTATAAAAAACATGTAAAAAATATTTTTCTTTTTAAAGAATAATACATTGTAAAGGTTTTGATATTAGCTATTAAAAAACCAATGAAATTCACTGAAAAAACCATAGGTTATAGACCATATATAGTTAGGAATTAGCATTTACAAAACCTTAAAAATTCACTGAAAAAACCATAGGTTATAGACCATATATAGTTAGGGATTAGCATTTAAAAAACCTTATTTTACTCACACAAAACCATTGAAATTCCATATATAGTTAGTTGTACTAACTATATATCACGCACCCGCAATCCACTGCTGATGATGTCACATATTACATCATTCATGACATGGTCAGTGACATCACTGATGACATCACTGATGACATCTCAAATGACATCACTGATGACATCACTGATGACATCTCAAATGACATCACTGATGACATCACTGATGACATCTCAAATGACATTACTGATGACATCACTGTTGTGATAATACGATGAACCTCTTCAGACTCTAATATAACCTTAGATACACTCAGTGTAAACACAGACTCACAGATTGTCACTCATCCATGAAGTTACACACACACCTAGACAGTCATGCAAACAATCAATCACACCTCCATTTCCTTAACTATACAGTTAAACACACCTTACTTACTTATTCAAACAAATACTAAAACATATTTACTCACTTATACAATCCTGGATACAAGTTCACAATGATCCATACAGCCACTCACACATTCACTGGCTCTTATGCACAGTTATTTATATATGTCAACTCTCACATGTACTGTATTTTACATATGTACTTAATTTGACATGTAGCACTGAGATATCTATTCACTCACCAATACAGTCATGCACACAGTCAACCGCCCATACAGCTGTTTCCAACATGCACTTTTGAACCCATACATCTATGCACAGAGTCATACACTTCCCAGCCACCCACACACACACTCAGTCTCCCATACAAATGCTTGGGCAACCAATCAATAACCCATATAGTTACTCATATAGCTACTGATCAACACATGCAGCAGTTTACAGAACAACAGACATAATGATGCACAAATTAAGACAGTTTAGTCACTAACCCATGCACTCAGTGAGACACATTTAATCATTCACTCATACATTCAGTCATGCACCTACTAAATCCTTCGTCCAGACACTTATACATCGACTCATTCATAAATATGTAAGACATATTTTAACTTTACAGAAAAATACAGTCACTGGATTTTGTCATCAGTGATGTCATCAGTGATGTCATTTGAGATGTCATCAGTGATGTCATCAGTGATGTCACTGACCATGTCATGAATGATGTAATATGTGACATCATCAGCAGTGGATTGCGGGTGCGTGATATATAGTTAGTACAACTAACTATATATGGAATTTCAATGGTTTTGTGTGAGTAAAATAAGGTTTTTTAAATGCTAATCCCTAACTATATATGGTCTATAACCTATGGTTTTTTCAGTGAATATATATATATATCCAACAAGAGCAGGTTGGCCCCAAGAGAAGCGAAGCCACATGAAGTCACTCGGCACTCAAATTTGGATCCATTTCATTGCTAGCAGACAGCTCACAAATGCAGTCTTTAACGTTAATATCTGCCTGACGCCTTTCAGGAATCTCATCCTTTCCTCAGAGGCAATCATTCAGAAAGGGTTTGGGAGCAGTTTTTATTAAGTACTTTCATTAAGATTTCTAACACCTGCCTCAGTGGGCGTGTCCATTCACAAAGCTTTCAGGGCTTTGTAGTGCTCATACCTTCTTACCCCAGTGGGGCAGCTTCCAGTCCCTTCAATTTGAACATGTTTAAAATTCCAAGTGGGAAAGCACTGCACAGGGTGCTGCCTGCCCTGTTTTCCAGCAATGACAATGTGCCACGAGACAGCGCCATCCTGCACTGGCGCTGTGCTCCTTCATCCCATAACTGCAGGCAACCTCTTAGAGCCTGCAAGGACCCGCTTCCAAGCAGTGGGCAACTCTCCACGGCTGGGCCCCAGCCGTAATTAAATCCAACAAGAGCAGGTTGGCCCCAAAAGAAGCAAAGCCACATGAAGTCACTCGGCACTCAAATTTGGATCCATTTCATTGCTAGCAGACAGCTCACAACTGCAGTCTTTAACGTTAATATCTGCCTGACACATTTCAGGAATCTCATCCTTTCCTCAGAGGCAATCATTCAGAAAGGGTAGGCAGCACCATGTGCAGTGCTTTCCCACTTGGAATTTTAAACATGTTCAAATTGAAGGGACTGGAAGCTGCCCCACTGGGGGAAGAAGGTATGAGCACTACAAAGCCCAGAAAGCTTTGTGAATGGACACGCCCACTGAGGCAGGTGTTAGAAATCTTAACGAAAGTGCGTAATAAAAACTGCTCCCAAACCCTTTCTGAATGATTGCCTCTGAGGAAAGGATGAGATTCCTGAAACGTGTCAGGCAGATATTAACGTTAAAGACTGCATTTGTGAGCTGTCTGCTAGCAATGAAATGGATCCAAATTTGAGTGTCGAGTGACTTCATGTGGCTTCGCTTTGGGGCCAACCTGCTCTTGTTGGATTTAATTACGGCTGGGGCCCAGCCGTGGAGAGTTGCCCACTGCTTGGAAGCGGGTCCTTGCAGGCTCTAAGAGGTTGCCTGCAGTTATGGGATGAAGGAGCGCAGCGCCAGTGCAGGATGGCGCTGTCTCGTGGCACATTGTCATTGCTGGAAAACAGGGCAGGCAGCACCCTGTGCAGTGCTTTCCCACTTGGAATTTTAAACATGTGCAAATTGAAGGGACTGGAAGCTGCCCCACTGGGGTAAGAAGGTATGAGCACTACAAAGCCCAGAACGCTTTGTGAATGGACACGCCCACTGAGGCAGGTGTTGGAAATCTTAACGAAAGTGCGTAATAAAAACTGCTCCCAAACCCTTTCTGAATGATTGCCTCTGAGGAAAGGATGAGATTCCTGAAACGCGTCAGGCAGATATTAACGTTAAAGACTGCAGTTGTGAGCTGTCTGCTAGCAATGAAATGGATCCAAATTTGAGTGCCGAGTGACTTCATGTGGCTTCGCTTCTTTTGGGGCCAACATGCTCTTGTTGGATATATATATATATGTATATATATATATATATATATATATATTACCTACTGGCGGTCGCCAGTAGGTATATATAGTTAGGATTTTTTCTCTATGGGTTTTTTAAAAATTCTATGTCTAATAACTTTGGCGTTTGTGGACGGAATTGGCTGAAATTTTCAGGAAAATGGCACATTTTGTTTCTGAGCAGCCCCTGAAAATTGGGGGGGGGGGGTTCGTCCAGGGGGGGTCGAGAAAAAAGGGGGGTCCCAAAACGTGTTTTTAACATTGAGTTTTCCATAGGGCGGTTGGCCTCACTTTTAGCCCGAACGGCTGAATGGATTTGCACGAAACTTGGCAAAATTGTAGGGACTGGTAGCCCGATGTGCCTTTTGTAGGTCTCAATATATGTGCTCCAGTGGATTTTGAGAAATTAACGTTTAAAAAAAGATATATATCTGTAACAGCGGACCGGGCAGCGCTCCAGTTCGCGTACTTTTCGCGCAACGGAGCTTTGTGAAGCGAAGCTGATTGGTTCTCCGGCGTCTGTCAACATTCCAAACAGTCCGTAGCGGCCGCCATCTTGTCTCTCGGTAGGATCGAGAGACAAGAGGAGGCGAAAGGGAAGGGGCAAATGACGATAAGGGGGTATAGTAGATCCTCCCTGACCTCTTAGGTTTGATGTACCATTTTGCCAAGTTTGGTGTAATTCCGTTCAGCCATTCAGGCTGTAGACGTATCTAAATGTCAATAATCGAACGGCTGAATGGATTTGCACGAAACTTGGCAAAATATTAGGGACTGGTAGCCCGATGTGCCTTTGCTAGGTCTCAATATATGTGCTCCAGTGGATTTTGAGAAATTAACGTTCAAAAAAAGATATATATCTGTAACAGCGCTCCGCTTCGCGTACTTTTCGCATTACGGAGCTTTGCGAAGCTGATTGGTTCTCCGGCGTCTGTCAACATTCCAAACAGTCCGTAGCGGCCGCCATCTTGTCTCTCGGTAGGATCGAGAGACAAGAGGAGGCCAAAGCGAAGGGGGAAATGACCATAAGGGGGCATAGTAGATCCTTCCTGACCTCTTAGGTTTGATGTACCATTTTGCCAAGTTTGGTGTAATTCCGTTCAGCCATTCAGGCTGTAGACGTATGTAAATGTCCTATGGAAAATTGCATGGGGAAAACACATTTGAAAGTGTTGAAATTTAGAACCAATTAAAATGTTACTTTGGTTTTGTATTTGTGTGTGATGAAAGTTAATTGGTTATGTATATATGTCAAATGAGAGGAAACCACAGCCATTTTGTGATACTACTGTCTGAGGTACATTTGTGAGGAATTTTTGGTGGTGAATTTCTGGTGTTTGATTTACACAGTACTAACACTTCTCCTACTTTTAAAAAGGTGAGTTGTTAATTTGTAAGGGGAACTATGTTGTACACTTGAAGATAATTTGAAAAATGTTTTCTGTTATTTATTTGCAGTCCTTTCTGTTATACTAAATACTTGATAAAGTTAGTTTTATATTATGTATTACTAAAAACGATAAATGAAAGTGATTATTTTTTTCTGCAATTTACAGCAAGCAATTTCAAAATAAAATGGCTCACAATGAAGAGACCGTGGCAATTTCTTTTGAATTGTCCACTACATTGATTGAAATTGAGAGCACCAATAATGAAATATTGTCACATGGAGGAGATGACTTGTATGATTCCATTAGATTGATTGAAATGGACAGCACCAATAATGAAATATTGTCACAAGGAGGAGATGACTTGAATGATTCTGTGGAAAAGTAAATTTTGCCATGTTCTGTGTCCCTACGCTTCATCCATCATATGTTATGTGTGCATGACCAATATGCATATGTTATTCCCCATGTCTGATTAATGACGCAATTACAGTTGTGTCCACCTCTGGTATGTCAGTTTCCAGTCCTCGTGAATACTACGAATATCAGGCCTATGTAAAGTTATATTGCCACGTTTCTCAGTGTGCACGTTATTTCATTATAAAGTCCCCGTTTCTAGGCCTCAAAAGGGCCCGGACCACAGATTCAGCTCCTGTCTCCTGAAAGCCTCGCTGAGGAGCGATACAGCCCCCACCTGTATCCTCGACCCTTCACTTACTTCCTGCCTCGCAGTGCCCGGTGCAGCTTGGCTCTGCCTCTGAGTCTGCCAAAAGTATGTTATGATTCCAGCTATCAGTTCAGTCCTTCTTCTCTGCATTCCTAAGCTACTGAACTGCATCAATAGTTTCCGTCATTGTCTAGCCTATTCGGCTCCACGTTAGAGAAATACTGTATTAATGGTCATTTAATATTCTTCATCACGCACTACATGTAGAATAATGTATGGTCCAGTCTTAGAATCAAGTTAGCTTTTCCCCTCATGACTTCTAGTTTATATCAACATGTTCCCTAAACATCAGATACCAGATAGGGTTCAGGCACATGTCGCTCCGACCCTCCAGACTCTAGTCTCTGCTCCTAGCACAGAGTTCGTAGCCCCCAGCTTCTCCTAGTAACACGTCATTGCCAGTTTTCGCGCACCACCAGGTTAGAGGTCCCGGCTCCTTAGGTAGCCCCCTCCTATGTTTCCGCCCATTCATGACATATTCTGTTACGTTTGCATCACATGTCTATGTATACTCCCAGTTACACCTACTTTTACTGTTATCTCTCGCGACTGCTACGCGTCACGCCTTCTGCTCCACCCACTGTTACGCCTACTGCAATGTAATGCTATGTGTTTGCGCTATGTATATAAGTTGATGTATTGTTATTAAAAAGCTAGCGCGCTCATCCCAGATCTAGCCCCGGCAGCTGCTGGGCCCCAGTTGTCCTGCTGGGTCATCCTATGCAGGTTGTCCTGATCCTGTCCTTATGCTGTAATAAACCTGCAGAAACTCCTACTACCTCGAATCTTGACTCTTATTTTATTGAGCTATCTGTTATTCATTCATTCATTCAAAAATAGATCCGGTATTATTTATTTATATACCACATAATGGCGCCCGAATAGGGACTTGCCCTTTCCCCACGCGTCGGTGAAGCCACGCCGACCCCCTGACCCTCTGCAGCCGTGACGGAACCATACCGGCCACGTGCAGATATTTCTGCTTCAAGTATCCCTCAGGCCCACGGAGGAGACGGAGGAGGCGGTCCAGCATCCGAACGAGACGGTGGAGGAACGCGGCGAGTCCCGACCAGAGCCCAAGCCGAGAGTCCAAGGTCCGAGGTATCCGGAGGCCCACCCGTAACTGAAGTCCGAAGTCCGAAGTTCGTCGTCGTAGCAGTCCAGTCCCGTCCGAGGCCTTCCGTTCCGTGCTGCCCGGTGAGTACCATTGCTGGGGTAGTATCTAGACAGGACCAATCTAAATTGACTCCTGGTCCGTGGGTTGGTGGTGCCCAGACTCACAAACGAAGTGTTCACCTAGGTGGATACGGGTCTTGATGCGTCCCTTTATGGGACCGGTATGTTCCGTACTGTTACAGCAGTGCATCCAGTAATTCTAGTCTGTTCCGTTCTCGAGACATTCTGTTCTGTTCTATTCTCAGTATTCCAGGTAATATTCTGTTCGAACTGTCATTTATAATGTTGTTCAATGTATTTCCAATGTCGTGGTATGCCTGAATTGTTTTCCCAATTGTTATTGTTTTTCGTGTATTGTATTGTGTTCCGATTCAAGTTTACAATGCCGCTCTTTTCCAAGTTACGTCAGTTAAAAACTAGAAAGGGTTTATTAGAAGAAGCAGTTCCTGTCCCGCCTAGGGACAGTCCAGGTCACTTTATGTATCAGAAACATGGCATAAGCGCCATAATGTATCTAGATTTATGGGTAGAGTATACCAAACAGTTAGAAGAAAAGTATAGATGGCCCGTATCGGGTACATGGGATGCCGAATGTATCATGCGAGTAGAAGAAGCATTATGGAAAAAGAAAGCCAGACAGTCACAGAAAGATGCCATCGAGTTATGGCGTAAGGAAGCGCATAAAAGAACGGAAAAGGAAGTCAGAAAGTCGGAGTTAAGTAGAGAATCCCAAGAACGAGTCCAAGAAAGAGAATTAATCGAGATAGGTGAACGAGTCAAAGCCGAACAGTCAGACAGACAGAGGCATGCCCTTATTAAGGGTATGTATCCTCTGCTTGCCGAAGGCTTGCCAAAAGCAACCCCAGAGGCATCCAGTAATTTCCCGCCACCATTAGTTCCGACTAAGCTACGTCACAAACAGACCGCAGCTGATATTTTTATTTCGTCCTATTTGGACGACACAGTCCCAGAATATGCAAATCCTGTTCGCGCTCCGCCAGTCCCTGTAAATCAGGCACTTCCCGCTCTTCCAGACACCGGAGTACCTGCTACGGTACCCCCGGTCCAGCCAGCGTTTCAACTTCCCGCTCCGCCACGAAGAATGTCAGTCGACGATTCTAGTCTAGGGGCCGCAGGAGGAGGTCCTCCTCAAACCCCGCCGCCACACAAGCGTTTAACATTACTCGAATTACATGCTCAAGCGTTACAGCGTACGCCTAAACATCAGTCTGTTACAGAAATCAGGCAAACCCTTAACGAATGTGTCTATGATCCAGTTCCAGGCGAATATAATATGGTTTTATATTCCTTACGTGTAAGGAGAGTGACCGAGTATCTAGTCACCTTGCCGAATATGAAAGAAGATCTAGACAGAATATATCGTTTCATCCGTACAGGGGATGATCCAGAAAGTATTGGCGAGATTATGTCTCAAAGGAAAGCCGAGATCCAGCTCATGATATTAAAGTTCCTGATCAATTGTCTAATAAGAGAACAAGATTACCCGTCTAAAGATCCCGCCGAAATGAGAATCCTGACAAGGTGGAGTGATAATATAGCCGAGGGTAAGCACAAGACCGTCGGTGCCATGGAGAGTATGTACAAGAAAATTCGTAAAGAAATAATAAGGTTACACGACCAGCGTAAAGCAGCACAAGTAAGCGAGAAAGAAAGTATCTCTGATCCTGAAGAGGAAGAGAACGAGAATCCCGCCAGAATAGCGTATGTAGGAAAATCTAGATTTCCAGATCGCCATTTACGCCTAGAACGCAAGTCTATTTTCCATCATCAAGCGCCAGAACAAGGTTCTCTAGAACAAGTATTCCAAGCTACCGATCACATTCTGAAATCACGAGTCGGTTACAGTGAATTAAGTACTATGCACGAACAAGAACTAGCCCGATCAGCAGTCCGATGGATTACTGATTCTACCACTTTTCCAGACGAAATAGTGGCACAAATGTTTCTGAAATTGCCCCCAGCCGAGCAACGACTGGTGGGTACGTATATGATCCAGCACCTCATTACTCTGTATGAGGGTCAACATTCTGATCCAGGTCCGTTACACGATATCCTGAACGAGTTACTCCAGTATAAATGGAGAGGTCTAGGTACCGATTTAATTAGTGTCATTCTAGAACAGCGCCACAAATATAGAACGTTTCTGAACCCGCATTTTGTTCATGTCTCACCCCCAGAAAGTAAATCATTTTACATAGACAGACAGAATCCGTTACGAGAAGTCCACCCAGTCCAAGGGGCGGGTGGCGTAATGCAACGAGTGTTTGTATACACTCCGATTTCAAAGATGGAACTTCTTGAAATGAAGAAATTAATTCCCTGTCATGACAAAGATCCAGCAGGGTTCCATAGAGAATTAAAAGACATGCTCCGTATGGGAGAATACACTTACCCAGATATCATTAAAATGTTAAAGGTTCTGTTACCCGCAGGGGTATATGAAAAGTTAAAAGAAAAAGAATGGGAGGTGGGAGAGAAAAAGATAGATTGGGCAGCTCTAGAAGCTGAAGACAAGGCACGAGTACCAGGTACCGGTCTTGGAGATAAATGTAAATAATTACCAGAATTATTGATTCAAGTTTTACCCAGATTATTGACAACGAGAAAAGAAGACTGGGATGCAATCTCAGCCTGTAAACAGAAACAAGATGAAGATATTAGTGATTTTTATTCTAGATTTGAAAAATGTTTCAGTATCAACAGTGGTCTCAAGACAAGTAGTGAGTCATACCCTCATCTTTTCGTTACTAAATTAGTCGAGAATTCAAGCCCACAAATTAAAAACCGAGTTTTGAAAGTCGAAAGCACCTGGCAAGCAAATACTCCGTCCCAGATGCTCCAGATGCTCCAGTATCACCAGAATAGAATCAGGGAAGAGCAAGAACACGAGAGAAAACGTATGAAAGACACGAAAATGAAGGTGCTAGTTGCACAATCTGTTCCCCAAGACAGTCAGAAGAGGGGTCTAAATCAAGCCAATCAAGCCAGTCATCCTGCAGCTCCCGTTAAAGGGAACTGCAATTATTGTAAACAGCCAGGTCATTTTATAAACGAGTGTGCAGTTCTGAAACATAATATAGCTACTGGTAAGACTAAAGAAAGACCACGTCCGCCTAGACAAGAACAAGTTTCACAGACTTCCCAGCCACAGAATGCACAACAGACAGTTCCCGCACCGCAGCCTATCGCTGCAACACAGCACGTTACATCGCAGATGTACCAGTATGCACAGTCCGAGTATCCAGAGTACCAGCAGTATTCATGAAACAGCCTAGAGAGGGAGGTAGGCTTGCCTCTCATCGAGATACCTGTAGATCAAGAAGGTCCCTATGTTCACAGTCAAGTATTAGGGAAAGATAGAAAGTTTTTGATCGATACAGGGGCAAGTAGGACCACAATTAGTCACGCCGAAGTTCCAGGGGCTCCGCTCTCAGGCTCAAGAAATGTTTCCCTTGGATTTTCAGGAAAGCCAATAGTTAATGAGATATCTAAGCCAGTTACTCTAGAAGTAGGTCCATTGTCCCGTACTACTGATCTGTTACTTACTAAGTCATGTCCAGAAAACCTATTAGGCATTAAAACACTGAAAGAGTTAGGTGCAGTCATATGCTGTTCCCCAGAGGGAATACGTCTGTTCCTACGTGACTTTAAGGGTCACTATGTATTACGAGATTTTGATTCAAGATTGTCTAATGTTCCACAGCATTTATGGGCGCAAGGTCCAACTGATGTAGGTTACATGCAAATCACACCCCATCGTGTGACTCTCAAACCAGGTGTAGTGTTACCCCGAATCAGACAGTACAGATTGCCATCTGAGGCTGTAGCAGCCTTATCCAAAATTATTGACGAGCTCATGGCTCAAGGAGTAGTTGTAGAAACTGACTCCAATGTATGCAATTCTCCGATCATTCCAGTCATGAAACGTACTGATCCAAATGCACCCCCAGTATATCGATTAGTGATTGATTTACGAGAGCTTAATAAATGTATTATTCCGCAGTACCCAGTTGTCCCAGATATCTCTTCCCTGTTAACAGCCATTGATTCCGAAGCCACGTTCTTCACTGTCATAGACCTCAAGAATGCATTTTTTAGTGTTCCAATTCATCCAGACAGCCAGTTTCTTTTCGGATTTTGTTTAAACGGAAGGAGCTATATGTTCACACGCGCTCCTCAAGGTTTCACAGAAAGTCCTAGTATTTACAGTCAAGCACTCAAGAGACAACTAGACAACATTCACATGCCAACTGACACTGCCCTGCTCCAGTATGTCGATGATCTACTGATCACAGCCCGTTTTGAACGTGACTGCGAGCGAGCATCCCTTACAGTCTTGTATTTTCTAGCCGAGATGGGGCACAAGGTGTCACCTTCGAAGCTTCAATTCTGTGTCCAGCAAGTGGTATACTTAGGACACTTACTGTCCAAGAGGGGTAGGCAGTTGACACCAGACCGTATCCAGTTGATAGCGAGTCTTCCCCAGCCCAGAACCCAGAAGGAGGTACGTGCCTTTATCGGCCTTACTTCTTATTGTAGACAATGGATTCCCCAGTATGCATTTCTAGCCAAGCCACTGATACAGTTAACGACACAGGAGGCAGCCGTATCGACTGTCCTCCCTTGGACATCTGACCATACACTTAGTTTCAATGAGTTAAAGAAAGCCCTATGTCAAGCTCCAGTTCTAGCTACACCGAACTACAGTAAGCCTTTTACACTTTTCGTTACTGAACGTGAAGGTACAGCATTATCTGTTCTCACACAAGATCAAGCAGGACAATACAAGCCCTGTGCTTATTTTTCGAGCACATTAGATCCAGTCGCCCAGGCGTTGCCTGCGTGCCTCAAGTCAGTTGCAGCCACAGCACTAGCTATCAGACAAAGTGATTCCATAGTTTTAGGGCACTCCCTGACAGTACAAGTCCCACATTCCGTGGAAGTTCTTTTAAACCGAACACAAACACAGCACTTGACAATTGCACGTTTAACAGGTTATGAATTGACACTGTTCCAGCCACACATAGAAATCAGACGCTGCAACGTCCTGAATCCTGCTACACTGTTACCATCAGTTAATTCAAATCCAGACCCACATGATTGTGTGGAAGTAGTTAACATTACGACAAAGCCAAGACAAGACCTGACAGACATTCCGTTACCAGATCCTGACCTGACACTTTATGTGGATGGTTCATGTATGAGAACTAGTACAGGAGAACTAGTCGCCGCGTATGCAGTGACTACTGACACCGAAGTTATTGAAACACACCGTATTGATACCCTGTCCGCTCAAGCAGCAGAGCTAGTCGCTCTGACACAAGCCTGTATACATGCCAAGAACCTGAAAGTTAATGTTTACACAGACTCACGTTACGCATTCGGAGTTGTACACGACTTCGGAGTGCTCTGGCAGGAGAGAGGTTTCATGACTTCTCATGGAACCAAGATTCAGCATGGTCTCCTTATTCAAGCCCTGTTAGATGCCATACATTTACCGACATCCATTGCTATCATGAAATGCAAAGCACATACGAAAGTTACTGACATTATTTCCCAAGGTAACGATCTAGCAGACCGCACAGCCAAGCTTACAGCACAGACTCCAGACACTCCAGTTAACATGACACATACTCCAGATCCGATTACATGCATGACAGTTAAGGACCCTACACAAGACGTCATAGATATCCAGTTACATGCTACCCCCGATGAAATCAAGAAATGGTCTGAACAAGGAGGGGTCCAGACAGATCAAGGATGGTTAACGAAGGGTAGAGCCACATGGTTTCTCCCCGACTCTATGGTTCAAGTCATTATTAATACCGCACATAGTCCAGCACATTTAGGAGAAAAAGCTATGTTAGACAGTATTCAGAACATTTGGTTCAACAAGCATTTACGAGCTGCAGCCAAGCAGAAAGTCCGTACCTGTATGATATGTTGTCAGTTTAATCCAGGTAAAAGTGTCCCGGTGGAACAAGGTGGTTTCCAGCCCCCTGACCACCCTTTTGAGGTCCTCCA
Organism: Lissotriton helveticus; assembly: GCF_964261635.1. NCBI lineage: Eukaryota > Metazoa > Chordata > Amphibia > Caudata > Salamandridae > Lissotriton > Lissotriton helveticus. Next base: position 939,516,178 of record NC_136070.1, read on the forward strand.
GATGGATTATATTCAGATGGAGCGATGTCGAGGTTTCAAGTATGTCCTTGTAGTTGTATGCGCTTTGTCCAGGTGGACAGAAGCATATCCAGTCCCAGATTACACAGCCGCGACCACTGCCAAGCAGTTGGTTCGTGAATTCTTCCCTAGATACGGACTCCCTAGAGTCGTATATTCTGATAATGGCCAGCCATTCTCCTCAGAGTTAATGAAGCACGTTTCCCTGTTGTTAGGGTACCAGTGGAAGTTTCATTGTGTACGCCATCCTGAAGCAGCCGGTCTGGTCGAGAGACATAATCAGACCCTGAAAATCCGTATTGCCAAAGTTTGTAAAGAAAAAGGTGTGGACTGGCTAGTAGCTCTGCCAGTCGCCCTGTTTTATATGCGCATGGTCGCACATTCCAGATCAGGTCTGTCCCCGTATGAGGTCGTATTCGGCCGCCCCCCTAACATGTGGGGTACTCCTAGACCCCGAAGTATTACCGATGTTTCATGTAATATGCTGACAGATTACCTAGCTTCCTTGATGTCTGCCCTCAACTCATGTCGTTCACAGGTTGCTGCCGCATTTCCAGACAATACCGAGGTGGCACCGCACGAGATCGTTCCAGGCTCCTTGGTGATGATCAGAAATTTTGACAGATCAAGTCCGCTGGAACCACGTTGGAAGGAGCCACGTCAGGTCCTCTTGACCACCCGTACTGCCGTCAAGTTGGAAGGCAGAAAAGGATGGATCCACCTTTCTCATATTAAACTTTTCAAAGGATTGAAATCCGTTTCTAAAAACATTTCCCAGGATTCGAAAGATTGCCAAAACATTGTTTTAAAGGACTGTCCCGTAAAAGACATTATTACAACCCCTCCCTTGTTAGAGAAAACTCCGCAGCAGGAGTATAAGTTAAAGCTCAGGTCTAGTAAAATAAGTCAGTCAGTTTGATTGTATAAGTCCTCCCCTAGGTGAAACGGTTAGACTGTTTCTGACATGTATAAAATAGACCCCCATAGTGAGAGAGTCAGTCGAAGTTCAATTCAATGTATCGTTTTTCTGAGTTTCATATTATTCATCAGCATTTTGATTTCCTGCACCAGCTATGCGTTCTATCTGTATTTTCCAGTTCCTCATGTAAATATGTCTGCTAATGCTACAGTAGAACACACGTTTAGTGATCTGCCTCCTCACGAATATTCTTACCGCCTCGCTATGCGCAACAACACATTTATCCGTATGTTACATTATTCACACCAGACCAGCAATGCCACTAATTGTTGGGTGTGTGGTCGACTCCCCCCTTTCCAGACACCGAAGGGAGTTCTGCCACTGTTTCCTTATCCATTCTCACATAATGGTTCGTGTGGAGCATGGTCCACGTTAACGTCATCCTCAACAGATATGTCTTTTCTTAACAGTACATGTTTTCCAGACAAGCAAGGTTTCCCCCACAGAACAGGTTTAGATCTAGAAAATGAAGTATATAATTTAGGTAATTATTCGTCGAGTTTTATGGTCCTGAATGTTCAGTCTGATACTACTCCAGACTTACCTGCTATTTCAGTACTACCTGTCAAAGGCGAATTATGTGTCCGTAGTTATGGTTCCGTACACGTAGGACATAGTGATTGTACTACTGTTGTCCAGTATAGTGACAGTGGGAAATCTGTTTTCAAAGCTTCACGTCATTCTTATTTTATTTGTGGTCAAACTGCATATGTCCGTCTGCCCCTCGATTGGGAGGGAACCTGTTACATTGCTTTCCTACTGCCACCTGTTTTCCTAGCCCCATCTGATTATCACAGAAACACACATCTAGTACACATTAGACATAGAAGGGAGTCCCCAATTGTCGATTATACTGAAACTACTCTAGAACAGTATACAGATTTCAATAAAGGTTTCTTCTTCTTTGTAGGACCTGTCCAGAATAGTAAACTGATCCGTAGGTTAACAAGAACCCTTGAAGCTGTAGTAAATGAGACTGCCTCTGCTCTAGGTAACCTAACCGAAGAACAATCTGCTATGAGATTTGTCGTTTTGCAAAATCGTCTCGTCCTTGACGTCATACTGGCCGATAGGGGCGGGGCCTGTAGAGTCATCGGATCTAGTTGCTGCATTTTCATTCCAAATAACGCGCCGTCTGTTTATTCAGCTATAACCAGACTCCATAAAATTGCCCATCTGTTACACCAAGATCCAGGCACCTGGACATGGTCCGGTTGGTTCTGAAATATAATTTCCGCCTGGGGATGGAAAGTCCTGTCCTTTCTAGGTATTGCAGTAGCGATCATATTCAGCTGCTGCCTCTGTATACAATGTGGCCCTGCGATTTGCAGCATGTGTGCTACCTCTTGTATTCCTAGTCCTAAGCCCCGTTCTAAATCCCGTTCCAAGACAATTCGAGACGAGCAAATGGTACTGTATGAAATGATAGATGGTATCATGAATATTGATGTTTCCTGATGGAAACGTAGTGACAAGGAGGGAATGTGGAAAAGTAAATTTTGCCATGTTCTGTGTCCCTACGCTTCATCCATCATATGTTATGTGTGCATGACCAATATGCATATGTTATTCCCCATGTCTGATTAATGACGCAATTACAGTTGTGTCCACCTCTGGTATGTCAGTTTCCAGTCCTCGTGAATACTACGAATATCAGGCCTATGTAAAGTTATATTGCCACGTTTCTCAGTGTGCACGTTATTTCATTATAAAGTCCCCGTTTCTAGGCCTCAAAAGGGCCCGGACCACAGATTCAGCTCCTGTCTCCTGAAAGCCTCGCTGAGGAGCGATACAGCCCCCACCTGTATCCTCGACCCTTCACTTACTTCCTGCCTCGCAGTGCCCGGTGCAGCTTGGCTCTGCCTCTGAGTCTGCCAAAAGTATGTTATGATTCCAGCTATCAGTTCAGTCCTTCTTCTCTGCATTCCTAAGCTACTGAACTGCATCAATAGTTTCCGTCATTGTCTAGCCTATTCGGCTCCACGTTAGAGAAATACTGTATTAATGGTCATTTAATATTCTTCATCACGCACTACATGTAGAATAATGTATGGTCCAGTCTTAGAATCAAGTTAGCTTTTCCCCTCATGACTTCTAGTTTATATCAACATGTTCCCTAAACATCAGATACCAGATAGGGTTCAGGCACATGTCGCTCCGACCCTCCAGACTCTAGTCTCTGCTCCTAGCACAGAGTTCGTAGCCCCCAGCTTCTCCTAGTAACACGTCATTGCCAGTTTTCGCGCACCACCAGGTTAGAGGTCCCGGCTCCTTAGGTAGCCCCCTCCTATGTTTCCGCCCATTCATGACATATTCTGTTACGTTTGCATCACATGTCTATGTATACTCCCAGTTACACCTACTTTTACTGTTATCTCTCGCGACTGCTACGCGTCACGCCTTCTGCTCCACCCACTGTTACGCCTACTGCAATGTAATGCTATGTGTTTGCGCTATGTATATAAGTTGATGTATTGTTATTAAAAAGCTAGCGCGCTCATCCCAGATCTAGCCCCGGCAGCTGCTGGGCCCCAGTTGTCCTGCTGGGTCATCCTATGCAGGTTGTCCTGATCCTGTCCTTATGCTGTAATAAACCTGCAGAAACTCCTACTACCTCGAATCTTGACTCTTATTTTATTGAGCTATCTGTTATTCATTCATTCATTCAAAAATAGATCCGGTATTATTTATTTATATACCACAATTCCACTACATTCATTGAAATTGAGAGCACCAATAATGAAATATTGTCACAAGGAGGAGATGACTTGTATGATTCCATTAGATTGATTGAAATGGACAGCACCAATAATGAAATATTGTCACAAGGAGGAGATGACTTGAATGATTCCACTACATTGATTGTAATTGAGAGCACCAATAATGAAATATTGTCACGAGGAGATGACTTAAATGATTCCACTACATTGATTGAAATTGAGAGCACCAATAATGAAATATTGTCACAAGGAGGAGATGACTTGAATGATTCCACTACATTGATTGAAATTGACAGCACCAATAATGAAATATTGTCACAAGGAGGAGATGACTTGAATGATTTTTTTGATCAATCTGTTGATGGCGAATTTATCGAATGTTTGGAGACCATAGAGTTACAAGAATCATCATTGCAGACTTTTCATGAGGAAATTGCTGATGAGGACATGTTACTAGTTCTTTCAAATTTAGAAAATTCTGAAGAATAAATTTATATTTAGAAATCAAAAATTGTTTGAGACATTATTCATTTTTATTTTTAATTTATGAGGTTGTAGCGAAGTGATTGTAGTATAAAATGAGACTTATAGTATAGAGTGCAACATTTTTATGTTACATGGTAAGTTTACTCATATTTACTTCCCTTCTGCCACTATATTATCTCCAATGTGTATTTGACATCTCTTCTTCATCTCCGGACTCCTTTCTCTCACTGTGTGTCTCCGATGCATCTTATCGCTGCTATTTTGTGTAATTACAGAAGAGAGTAAAATAAAATAGTTCGGAACGTGAAAAGGGGGCAAAGTAGAGTACCCCTCACCCCGTAGGCCTTTTCAGGCGGTCCCAAAAGGATCAGTTTCTGCTTTCCTGAGAGATTATGGTATGAGTTCCATATACCACAATAATTTGCATTACAACATGCAAGATATCTATCTCCTATTACCAACTTTTGGAGATATTCGCGCTAAGCGCGAATATCTCAAAAAAGTTATACCTGCCCTGAGCAGTTCTTAGCCATGTTATCCAATGGGAGGTGGATAACATGGCTAAGAGCATTAGCTCGGTAATGCATGAATATCGCTGACTTTTTAGCGATATTCATGCATTGCGGCCGTTTTTTATCGCATTTGCGATAAACCTTGATAATAGCAAGGTTTATCTTCGATAATTTCTGACGATGCTTAGCGGTAAAAAATTCGTTGGTAAGCATCGTTAGCGATAAATATCGCTTAACTTTGGTAATATGCACCAACGTCTGTTAACGTTCGATTCGAAGGAAATGAGGAAGTGTTGAAAAACATTGTTTGCGCCATCTTGCCTTTTTTGAAATGCCACACTTTTGTCGTGCACGGCAGCCATTTTAGATGCCTTGACCAGACCCACTCTCTGCACGCTGTCGATTCGTAGCATGGCTCCCCACCCTCGCAAGCATCTTCCCCAGGCACTGGTCACCCCCGCTCTCTGTCTTATGCATGGGCAATAAACCTCCCCCCATCTGCGCTGCTCTTCCCTGAGAATCACACTCTGTGCCCGCCCGACACCTCCCTTTCGCCCTATTCACTACCGCACCCTCTGACACTCCTCTTCCTCTGTGTCCGATTGTCCAGGCTATCAGCTAGCCCTGCAGATGTAGTTTATGGCTCCAGCTGTAAAGATTCACCCCTCTTCAAAGGAGTTATAGTAGATCAAGGCCCACACCCGATGAGATCCGTCACACCACACGTGTTCCTACTATCTGAAAACCATCCTGTATTGTGATTGGGGAGGGGACCGAGCCTGAAGCGGAAGATTCTAGGAATGACTCTTTGTACATCAAAGTTTTTACAATTATGTGTCACATTAAAAATATATAGCACTCCAACAAAGTAGTAGGAATATAAAACTTTAATAACATATAAATATATACAACAAAACAAAAACAGTAAAAACATTTAAACAACGAAGAGACCGTGGCAATTTCTTTTGAATTCCTGATGAGGACATGTTACTAGTTCTTTCAAATTATGAAAATTCAGAAGATGTTGCCTGGGGGTGGGTCGTCAGTAGCAGTCTGTTGTGCGAATAGTTCCAAGGCAGCAGAACGCGCTGAAATCTAGATGGCACGAAAGTGATGTCTAGTAAGTTGCCGCCCAGCAAATAACGGCGTGGGGCGCCGCGGGGGTGAGTGAGTCCAGTAGGCACCACAGCTATTCTTACCGGCATTGCAGAATTACTGCTGGGGACAATGCCTGTGCTGTAGCAGGGTCACAGCAGAAACAAAAAGGATTCTGTTGAAGATGTTGTTGGTTTTCAATTTGAAAACAGTTCTGGTGTCAACTGCTATGCTAATGTAGTGGTTAATGGGTTGTTTTCTCTAGAAAATGTAAAAGAGGGGGAGGCAGTCCAAAGTTCCGTTAAAAGGGCAAAGGAAAGGATCGGTGGTTTGAACTATCAGTCAAAAAGGGGAAGGGGTGCAACAATTTTTCCTACCGGGTCACACTGTGCTTTCACCGGAACTGAGGTCTGCAGGATTCTAGTAATTCAAAGTGAGGCTGGCGCCAGCATGGGAGCGCCGACGTCCCGCGGATACAGTTTCATCACTCCACGGGCGATTATGGCAGTCATTCCCCATCGGGGGTGTCTGCGGGGGTCGGAGACTCCCGCGGCTCCTGTAGAATCTTCAAGGTCGTGGAGGACTACGGTGGTGGAGTCAACCAGTGACCGGGCCATTTCTTTATGCTGGGCCCGCTCTTGCCAGGTCGACCGCCATTTTGAGAGTTCGGTAGCTACTGGCGATCGCGGGGTCAAATGAGCGGACGGGCTCCACCCTGCCGGGCGAGACGTTGCAGCATCGCCACAGTGGAAGAACCCTTTTCCGGGCGCTTGGAGCGCCGAGGGTGCAGGTGGGAAGCCTCCACTGGGGAGGCGGGAGAGGCCTGTTCGCATCGTCTCTCCCTCCCAGTGCACCCCACGGCGTCTCGCTTGAGATTTGTTATGGCCGGACCAGGCGATGAGGACGAGGGGGGGGGTCGGAGGCATGTGCAAGACATCCCCCCCCAGTGTTGTCGCAGCCATTATTCAAGAGAGAAGAAGTGTCCCGTCCGTCTTCGGGCCGGGCTTCCGGTGGATGTCGGCCGGACGCCCCTGGCTCTGGCCCCATGAACGGGTTTCTTGGTTTATCGGCTGCAGCCGGATCTCGTCGGCCTCGGCCCCCCGACCGTTGGTGGCCGGACCGGAAGAGCATGTGGCGGGACTACCTGCAACTCTCAAGGGCCACCGCGGCCGGACTGGGAGAGAGAGGGGAGGGTCGAGGAGACATTCCCCCCCCCCTGAAACTCTTCAGCGTTGTAAAGGCAATCCCCTGGCCGGGTCCCGCTGGCCTCGGCCTCTCCTCCGGCTACACCCTACGTTAGGATCTCCTGGCCGAGGCGTGGCAGCAGGATCCGCCTTATATGGGCTGCTCCCGGCTGGGCGTAGCCGCAACCCTGCCCCACCTTGGAAGTTTCCAGAGTGGGGGCGGATGTTCTACTGACTTGCATTTTCCCTAGTCTATCGATTTTTTTGGCGTGGCAGGCGGTGGGACAGCGAGGGGTGATTTGGTTTCTCTTACTGTTTTTCTGGTCTCTCACCACTGGCATATTTCTAACGTTTTCTTGTTTCTAGGACATTAATAGGTTTTATCATTACGTTATGTTATCGTTTCTTTGTTCGTTGTTTAATAAAAGTTTATGTTCATCAGTGGCCTACTGATTTTCGTTTTCCTATTCTTTTCTTTCCAGGTTGTTTCATGCTAAAGTTCCTGTTAACAGGAAACAGTGATCACTTCGTTATTATTGCATATGTCCTTTTCACTAGGGGTGCTCTCTGGTCGGGCCAGATGACGTATCTCTAGTAAATGGTCCGGGTGAAACAGGTGCATCAATCAGTGGGGAGTAGATAGGCATGACAGATTACAACGGGGGAGAAAGGTCCGCATTACGTACCCTTTCACTATTTGCAAAGATTTTCCTACGTATATTTGCAAACAGGGAATACCTCCAAAAAGAACCAATTCCCAAACAGTCAATGTTTGGGGAAACAATCAATCAATGAGGAACGAAATAGGCACGACGTGTTAAAGGTTTGCGTTACCTACCCTTCACTATCTGCAAAGGGAGAGAGAATATTCCTATTCTTCCTCGTTTGCAGGCAGAGAAGATTCTTAAGAGAACCAACTTCGAACAATTCAATGCTCGATTCAAACAATCAAGAAGGGGTACTGTGAACACAAATGAACGCCGCTTATGTACATACACATTGGTATTATCAAGAGGTTGTTCCTAATGTTTCTATTTTAGGGAGGTCAAAAAGAGATCCCATTAGTGGCCTACTGATTTTGCTCGATTCCTTTTCTTTTTTTACACAATTTTTCGCTATCTGCAAAGACTAAACAGAGTATTGCGACTCTGTGCTTGTTTGTAAATAGAGAATGAACCAAAGAGAACAATCAATCAAATGGAGAGAGAAGCAGGCACGACGGATTACAACGGGGGCAAAGGCCTGCGTTAACTACCCTTCACTATCTGCAAAGAGAGAGTACTCCTAATAGAAATGAGGGGTGGGGGGCAGCATTCAAAGCAGATCAGTGTGCATAAACACGAAAATGTTTTTACTTACCACGTACTTGACATTCGACAGCTTATGATATTTGCTATTAAAAAACCATTGAAATTCACTGAAAAAACCATAGGTTATAGACCATATATAGTTAGGAATTAGCATTTAAAAAACCTTATTTTACTCACACAAAACCATTGAAATTCCATATATAGTTAGTTGCACTAACTATATATCGCGCACCCGCAATCCACTGCTGATCATGTCACATATTACATCATTCATGACATGGTCAGTGACATCACTGATGACATCACTGATGACATCACTGATGACATCATCCAGTGACTGTGTGTTTCTGTAAAGTTTAAATATGTTAGATATATTGAAGAATGAGTGGATGTATAAGTGTCTCGATGAAGGATTTAGTAGGTGCGTGACTGACTGTATGAGTGAGTGAATAAATGTGTCGTACTAAATGCATGGGTTAGTGACTAAACTGCCTGAATGTTTGCTTCAGTATGTCTGTTGTGATGTAAACTGCTGCATGTGTGGATCATTAGCTATACGAGAGGCTACATATGTTATTGATTGGTTGCCCAAGTATTTGTATGGGAGATTGAGTTTGTGTGGGGGTGGCTGGGAGGTGTGTGACTCTGTGCATAGATGTGTGAGCAGTTGATTCAGTAGGTGTATGAGTTCAAGAGTGCATGTGGAAACAGCTACATGGGCGGTTGACTGTGTGCATGAGTGTATTGATGAGTGAATGGATATGTCAATGCTACATGTCATAGTAAGTACATATGTAAAACACAGTACATGTGAGAGTTGGCATATATAAATAACTGTGCATGAGAGCCACTGAATGTGTGAGTGGCTGTATGGATCATTGTGAACTTGTATCAGGGATTGTATAAGAGAGTAAATATGTGTTAGTATATGTTTGAATAAGTAAGGTGTGTATAACTGTATAGTTGAGGAAATAGAGGTGTGATTGATTCTTTGCATGACTGACTAGGTGTGTGAGTAACTCCATGGATGAGTAACAGTGTGTGAGTGTCTGTATACACTGAGTGTATCTAAGGTTTTATTAGAGTCTGAAGAGGTTTATCGTATTAGCACAAGAATGATGTCAAATGAGATGTCATCAGTGATGTCATCAGTGATGTCATGTGAGATGTCATCAGTGATGTCATCAGTGATGTCACTGACCATGTCATGAATGATGTAATATGTGACATGATCAGCAGTGGATTGCGGGTGCGCGATATATAGTTAGTGCAACTAACTATATATGGAATTTCAATGGTTTTGTGTGAGTAAAATAAGGTTTTTTAAATGCTAATTCCTAATTATATATGGTCTATAACATATGGTTTTTTCAGTGAATATATATATATATATATATATATATATATATATATATATATATGTGTATATATATATATATATGTATATATATATATATATATATATATATATATATATATATATATATATATATATATATATATATACTAGCAGCCCGTCCCAACGTTGTCCGGGGATGAAATGTAGTGTGTGGAATGTTTGTAATATTAAAATCTAAATTATTGTAACATTGCACGGTATACAACATTTTTGGTTTCATTTGAATGTGGACGTAGAATAAATTGATTTAGCACATTGCCGGACCTAGAGAGTGCGACATATAACTGTCCATGATGAGGAAAGGTTAATCCGCGTGAAGCCTGCCCCTGTGACAACGCCGAGGCTGACAATGTGGCGGCGAGTGAAATTGAGTAATGTAGCGTGATTGGGCGCTTGTGAAAGCCGTGCCCTTTTCTTGAAGCCTGCCCCCTGTGAGAACGCAGAGGCTGACAATGTTCTGGCGAGTGAATTGAGTAATGTAGCGTGATTGGGCGCTTGTGAAAGCCGCGCCCCTTTCTTGAAGCCTGCCCCCTGTGAGAACCGAAGCTGACAATGTTCCGGCGAGTGAATTGAGTAATGTAGCGTGATTGGGCGCTTGTGAAAGCCGCGTCCCTTACTTGAAGCCTGCCCCCTGTGAGAACCAAGGCTGACAATGTTCCGGCGAGTGAATTGAGTAATGTAGCGTGATTGGGCGCTTGTGAAAGCCATGCCCCTTTCTTGAAGCCTGCCCCCCGTGAGAACGCCGAGGTTGACAATGTGCCGGTGAGTGAATTGAGTAATGTAGCGTGTTTGGGCGCTTGTGAAAGCCGCGCCCCGAAAGCCACGCCCCTTTCTTGAAGCCTGCCCCCTGTGAGAACGCCGAGGCTGACAATGTGCCGGCGAGTGAAATTGAGTAATGTAGCGTGATTGGGCGCTTGTAAAAGCCACGCCCCTTTCTTGAAGCCTGCCCCCTGTGAGAACGCCGAGGCTGACAATCTTCCGGCGAGTGAATTGAGTCATGTAGCGTGATTGGGCGCTTGTGAAAGCCGCGCCCCTTTCTTGAAGCCTGCCCCCTGTGACAACCGAGGCTGACAATGTTCAGGCGAGTGAATTGAGTAATGTAGCGTGATTGGGCGCTTGTGAAAGCCACGCCCCTTTCTTGAAGTCTGACCCTTGTGAGAACCGAGGCTGACAATGTTCCGGCGAGTGAATTGAGTAATGTAGCGTGATTGGGCACTTGTGAAAGCCGTGCCCCTTTCTTGAAGCCTGCCCCCTGTGAGAACGCCGAGGCTGACAATGTGCCGGCGAGTGAATTGAGTAATGTAGCGTGTTTGGGTGCTTGTGAAAGCCGCGCCCCGAAAGCCGCGCCCCTTTCTTGAAGCCTGCCCCCTGTGAGAACGCCAAGCCTGACAATGTGCCGGCGTGTGATTGTTTGCTTCTGAAAGCCGCGCCCCTTTGTTTATGCCTGCCCCCCACGCTACTTTGACACGCCCATCGCTGACAGCAGAATGCCAACACCCACAAGGGACTACTTTACCCCTAAGGTTGTTTGACCTTTGTTATGTATAAGGTGGACAGATGTATAGCCTATGTCCATCTACTGCAACTCCCCTTTACAATGCTGTATTGGGTGTTGTGATTGGTGCTGTATAATAGTAGTGTATGTATATATATATATATATATATATATATATATATATATATATATATATATATATATATATATATATATATATATATATATATATATCTTCAACGAAGAACGGACACAGCCAGCTCCAATTCGCAGTCAGAGCGTCCGAAGCACCACAGCACAAACAGGGTCCAACACTCGTTTTTCAGGTAGGTTTTTTTTATTATTCTTTCAACACCATCGTGCAGACAAAAGAGGACGGTCGACGCGTTTCGGCGGTTGCCTTCGACTGGACCATATATATATATATATCTTTGCAAATATAAAGAGTAAAAGAACACAGGTTACCGGAAGTTGTTCTTAAGGAAAAAGGTGTTGTAAGACAGCCTGACTAACTGCCGTATCCTCTTGACTTGTGGATTGAAGGCAGTAATGTCTTGTGAACGTGTGGACATTCTTTCATGTCGCAGCACAGCAGATATTTTCTAGCTCACTCCCGCAAACAACGCTGTAGACGCTGCCCCAGCTCTTGTGGAGTGAGCCTTGACTTTCCTCAGTAATGGCCTGTTCGATTTGATATGGCAGAAATGGATTGCGGAGGCTATCCATCTACAAATTATGGCCTTTGTGACTGCTGTACCCAGCGTAGTTTGACCGTAAGCCACAAATAGTTGATCAGATTTTCTGAAGGATTTTTTGTCCTTTGTAGATAGAATTTTAAACATCTTTTGATGTCCAGAGAATGTAATGTTCTTTCCGCCAGTGTAGTAGGATTTGGAAAGAAAGTTTGCAACTTCACTGGTTCATTTAAGTGGAACTGTGATTGTACCTTAGGTATAAATGTAGGATTAGTTCAAAGAGTGACATAATCCTTAGAGAAATGCAGGAATGGCTCCTTAATAGTGAACGCCTGAATTTCACTTACTCTTCTGGCAGACGTTAGACCTAGAAGTAAGGCGACCTTCCATGTGAGAAATTTGTGGTCGGCTTTGTGGATGGGCTCGAATGGACATTTTATCAGCTGTGTGACGACTGTATTGAGTTCCCATTCCGGTGGAGGATGCCTAACCGGAGGGAAAGTATGGAAAAGACCTCTCATGAACTGCTTGATTAAAGAGGATGAACATAGTGAGGGAATCCTAGCAACTGAATCTGGATAGAGCAGCTAGATGGACTTTTACTGAGGAAAAAGAGTCCAGAGCGAGCCAGATGCAGCAGATAAGGAAGAATTTGTTCTGCAGGAGCTTCTATCGGGTTTACACTGTTAGATTCACACCAACACCAAAACCTCTTCCATTTAAGACGATAAGGGATTGCTTAATCTACAGGAACCGAGTCACGAGCGGTGTGAATGAAACGCTGCAAACGACGAACTGCATGATTTGCACATTGGTCAGAGGACCATTACTTTTAACTATTAATTTACTCTGTCATATTTTAAATGATGTACTATTTAAAAATCGTTCACTTTTAAAAACGACTTACAGTTTTTAAATTGCATACTGTGTTGCCCAATTCCGCTGCTATCCACTGTCCTGCCCGCCGGCTCCCCGGTCCACCACGGGTTTTCACGCTTGAGTGGAGGGAGTGAAGGCGGGGCAGCGACATTCTTCCGGGGTAGAGGTCGGGGGGCGGGGACTCCACTCTAAACAGTAGATAAGCGGGCCGGACACAAACAATGTTGGATTGCTTAATCTACAGGAACCGAGTCACGAGCGGTGTGAATGAAACGCTGCAAACGACGAACTGCATGATTTGCACATTGGTCAGAGGACCATTACTTTTAACTGTTATTTTACTCTGTCATATTTTAAATGATGTACTATTTAAAAATCGTTCACTTTTAAAAACGACTTACAGTTTTTAAATTGCATACTGTGATGCCCAATTCCGCCGCTATCCACTGTCCTGCCCGCCGGCTCCCCGGTCCACCACGGGTTTTCCCGCTTGAGTAGAGGGAGTGAAGGCGGGGCAGCGACATTCTTCCGGGGTAGAGGTCGGGGGGCAGGGATTCCACTCTAAACAGTAGATAAGCGGGCCGGACACAAACACTGTTGGATTGCTTAATCTACAGGAACCGAGTCACGAGCGGTGTGAATGAAACGCTGCAAACGACGAACTGCATGATTTGCAAATTGGTCAGAGGACCATTACTTTTAACTGTTATTTTACTCTGTCATATTTTAAATGATGTACTATTTAAAAATCGTTCACTTTTAAAAACGACTTACAGTTTTTAAATTGCATACTGTGTTGCCCAATTCCGCCGCTATCCACTGTCCTGCCCGCCGGCTCCCCGGTCCACCACGGGTTTTCCCGCTTGAGTAGAGGGAGTGAAGGGGGCAGCGACATTCTTCCGGGGTAGAGGTCGGGGGGCGGGGATTCCACTCTAAACAGTAGATAAGCGGGCCGGACACAAACACTGTTGGATTGCTCAATCTACAGGAACCGATTCACGAGCGGTGTGAATGAAACGCTGCAAACGACGAACTGCATGATTTGCACATTGGTCAGAGGACCATTACTTTTAACTGTTATTTTACTCTGTCATATTTTAAATGATGTACTATTTAAAAATCGTTCACTTTTAAAAACGACTTACAGTTTTTAAATTGCATACTGTGTTGCCCAATTCCGCCGCTATCCACTGTCCTGCCCGCCGGCTCCCCGGTCCACCACGGGTTTTCCCGCTTGAGTGGAGGGAGTGAAGGCAGGGCAGCGACATTCTTCCAGGGTAGAGGTCAGGGGCGGGGACTCCACTCTGATCTACTACTTAAGCAGACCATGTGCTCAACGCGCAGCGGACGCGCTCAGCGGGCGCGCCGGCGGCGCGCCAAAGGCAAGCCCGTCTGCTCCCGTCCGCGCCCGCCCGGGACCAGGGGCTACTACCCCTGCCCAAATTATAAAACCTTTAACCTACTCCCAAAAAGATTTGTATAATTTAAGGCCCAAAATTCGTCAACAATGTGAAACTCTGAATCCAGAGTTTCTCAGGTCACAAAGCCCTAAATGCGCCTTCGCCCCAACCCATGCTCTGAAAGGAATAACCGGTGAAAATGGTTGGAACAGGAAGGAAAATATTGCAGACTTTAATAGCAATGTACCCAGATACTTCACTTTCTGTAGTACAAACTGCAGATCTCTTCCAAAACATAAGAAGGATATTTTTAATTTACTAATGGATCTGCAACCTGACGCTATGTTCTTAACTGAAACTTGGCTCAACGCCAGTTCAGGCCCGGACATCGCAACTGCTTTACCACCTAGTTATGCCATGGTTAGGAAAGACAGGTCGAGCCACACAGGGGGAGGTATCGGAATTATTTTCAATAAAAATAAACTTTTGTGTAAATGGGAAGACCTAACGATGCCCAACTGTGAAGCAGGCCTTTTTAAAATCTCGCTCACACCTCAAACTACTGTCACAGGAATGCTCATATATCGCCCTCCTGGGGCAGCAGGAGAATGGGCAGCGATGCTTCCAGAGTTTATCACCCCTCTTCTGTTAGAAACATCTTGGTTCTCAATTATAGGAGATCTTAACTTGCATTTTGACGATCAGAAAAATGCTACGGTAGTTAACCTCCTAGCTGACCTTGAGTCTCTTAATGTTCATCTTCACAACACAGGCCCTACCCATATAGCAGGCCACCAACTAGACCCTATTTTGGCTAACTTTGAAAACCTTACATGTAAACCGGCACTCCCTTTAGTATGGTCTGACCATTACCTTACGGAATTTGAAATCAGATTACCTAATAACACAGTCTTACGTAAATCTGAAAACAGTCACTTT
This sequence comes from Lissotriton helveticus, assembly GCF_964261635.1. Lineage (NCBI taxonomy): Eukaryota > Metazoa > Chordata > Amphibia > Caudata > Salamandridae > Lissotriton > Lissotriton helveticus. The sequence goes on from NC_136070.1 coordinate 939,531,289, forward strand.
AGGAACTGGAAAAATCTGAATATAGAAAAATTGAATACACAGCTAAATAATTCTAGACCAGACATAAATCTAGATAATCTCAGCATTGGGGACCAACATAAAATTACCAATTGGCTGACAAAAGCGGGTGAGACAACTAATCCGCTAAAAAAGAAAAAAAATAATAAAACGTACGTCCCCTGGTTCTCAGAAGAACTAAAAACAGAAAAGAGCAAATGCAAGAAGTTGGAAAGGAAATGGAGGAAGGACTACGATACTGACTCAAAAAAGACCTACAAAAAGGCGTTAAATGCATACCATCTATCATGTAAAATAACTAAAGGAGAGTATATTAAAATCACCATTCTAGTGGCACAAAATGACTCTAGAACACTATTCAAAGTGTTAAAAGACTTAGCGGGAGCCTCTACGCACCCAGAACCCCCTACGCTGTCCTCAACTCAATGCGATGGCCTGGAGATGTATTTCAATGAAAAAATAGCCAAAATCTACTCTGCTCTTGGTGCAGAAGATACCAACATCGTACCCTCTCTGATAAATCCTAAACAAAATGAGCTTGAGGAGCCGACTGCGATCCAGGAGAGAACCCTGACAACCTGGCAGCCTCTAGACCAACCCACGTTTTTAGAAACTCTCAACAGTATTAAATCAGGATCCCCTAAAGACCCAATGCCTGCGGTATCTTGAAACAACTCGACCCTGACACTCTTAATATCATCAGAAACGTATTGAACGCATCAATAAGAGAAGCTGTAATACCAACCAAATGGAAGCATGCCATGGTAGTACCACTTTTGAAAAAAACCAACAGTGACCCGGAAATCTTCTCCAATTACAGACCGGTTTCTATACTCCCGATATTTTCAAAAATTTTGGAAAAACATATTAACCGATAACTAGCAGAATTCATTAACTCCAACAATCTTCTTCATCCCTCACAATCTGGCTTCAGAGCAGGGCACTCAACAGAATCCACTTTATTAGGAGTAACAGAAACGATTCGTCAACAGCTTGACATGGGTGGGACGGTGGCACTCATTCTTTTAGATTTGAGTGCCGCCTTTGACACCATATCCCACAAGATGCTACTTGAAACCTTAGAGGGAATTGGGGTCAGAGGACTAGCTTTGGACTGGCTTGAGAATTTCTTAACAGAACGTTCTTATCAGGTATTTTCCAAAAACAACACCTCCAAAACCTTGCCCTCCCCACATGGAGTTCCACAGGGGTCTATCCTTAGCCCACTCCTATTCAATATTTACATCACCCCACTAGCGAGTATCGCAGAGAAATTTGGCCTCACCATTTTTTCATATGCAGATGATACTCAATTAGTATTTTCCTTATCAACTACCGACAATAGCAACACCTCCTCCCTACGTTTAGGGCTTCAGAATATAGCTAAGTGGATGCACTCCAAGATGTTAAAACTAAATGGTGACAAAACGGAACTATTAATCTTAGGAGAGCACAAAGAGTTGTGGGGACAAACACACTGGCCAACAGAAATGGGTCCCCCCACCAATAGCAGTTCCCTCAGCTAGGAACTTAGGAATACTGCTTGACAATAAATTGACTATGCGGGATCATGTAGCTAAAACAGTTTCAGTCTGCTTCGCCATCTTAAAATGGCTAAGAAAAATCCTATGGCAACTTCCTGTATGCGCACAAAGAACGGTAGCGCAGGCCCTGATTGGGTCAAGGATGGATTATGGTAACATTCTCCTCCTTGGCTCCAACAAAGAAATCCTACGACGTCTACAGGCCATCCAAAATGCGACAGCAAGGATACTGTTGAATCTACCAAGGAGGGCGCATGTCTCTGAACATCTTCGCAAACTCAAACCAAGTTCAAAGCATTATGCTAGATGTTTAAGATAAACACTGGAGAAGCACCAGTGTATCTATGTAAACTAGTCCAAAGATACATCCCTACCCGTAATCTCAGATCAACCCACTTAGCGAAATTCGTGATTCCGAGAGTTAAACGAGCACGAATGGGCGGACGCTCCTTCGGATATCTGGCACCAACTCTATGGAACTCTATTCCACTAGGATTACAACTGGAACCTAACTTCAGGACCTTTCGTAAAAATATCAAGACATGGCTATTCGACCAAGATTAAGACCCTGTTTCATTCCACTCGGTACTGATTAACTTCCAAGGCGCCGGGAAACCCTCTGGGTAGCTGTTGCGCCATACAAATGGATTAATAAAATAAAAATAAATAAAATAAATAAATAAGTCTTAAGTGTGCTTTGGGCTCGTGATTTTGCTAAAATGTCACAGCAGTCCTGAGGAATATGAAGATCTTTAAATTCTAAGAAGTCAGAAGCCATGCATGTAAATTTAGAGAGCGAGGGTCTGGGTGAAGTATTTGCCCTTTGTTCCACTACAGCATTGTTAGAGTTGGAAGAAGACGGATCGGCCGGTCTTGGGATAGCAAAACAAGTTCTTGGAACCAGTACGCATCACCAAGGGAGCTGCAGGTTGGTACTCACCAGTTTGCCCACATTATCATCGGTGACTTTCATGACCATAAAGGAAGACACGCATTGGAAATGCAATCAGGCTCGCATTTGTTTGTGTTGAAGCTATAGGCATTGTAAATGGCACTGTATTTTACTTCTGTGTATGTATGTGGTGTGTAGTGGAACTATGTGGGTTGGATTGGATTAGTTTGTTGTGTAATTGTGTGGCGTATAGAAGTCTGGTGTGGAGTGGATTTGTGTAGTGGCATTATGTGGCATGGTGTGCTGTGGAAATATATGGTTAGCAATTTTGTGGCATTCAGTGTAGTGGCATTATGTGTAGTGGGATTGTGTGGAGTAGTAACTTGTACAGTTCAATTATGTAGTGTGCAGTAGAATTTTGCGGCACAATGTAGAATTGTGTGGTATGGATTGGATGTATGTGGTGTTGTGTCATTGTGTTGTATTATGTGGTTTGGTGTTAAATTATGTGGTGTGGGTTGGAAATGTGTGTAGCTGAATTTTGTGGCATAGACCTTTGTGTATAGCTTTGCATTTGTGGTGACGGAAAATAGGCAGGAAATAAGCATCAGATCTACGAGTTTCAAAAGGAAAGAGTTGGAGCTATTACCATTGTAAATTTAAATGTCTCTTTCCTATGTGTTATGGATTGGAGTGGATGTATTTGGTGTGTACCAATTATGTGGGTTGGATTGGACAATTGTGGGATTGTGTGGTGTGAAACCGTATGGTGCGGAGTTGTGTAGGGGAATTATGAGGTATTGTGTGCAGTTGTATTGTTTGGATCGTAGTTATGTATTTTTGAGTGTATTGGAATTATGTGGTGTGAGACTGTGTGTAATGGAGTGTACGTATGTGGAATGGTATTTTGTGTTCTGGAGCATTATGTTGTGGAGTTTAAAGATGACATTGTGTACAAATGAATGACTCTGGCCTGTTGTAACACTTGTTTGTTATACCTTTTTTTTGTTATGCACAGACATAAATAATAGGAGGGTGGAGATTGAGAAATAGTACCTGAATTACAACACGAGCAGCAGACGGACACTAGGAGAGAATCAACAGATGACAGATTCTGAGGGAGCACTGAGGTGGTGCTGAGTAATGCTGAAGTGGTGCTGAGGTGGTGGTGTGCTGGTACATATATGATGCTCATGTGATGCTGAATGAAACTCAGGTAGTGCTAAGTGATGCTGAGGTCATTGTGAGCTGGTGTGGAGGTGATACTGAATGTTCCTGAGGAGGCGCTGAGTGATGCTGAGGTTGTGCTGAGTGACGCTGTGGCACTGAGTCATGCTGAGGTGGTGGTGCAGCGCTGGTGCTGAGGTGGTGCTGTGTTGAGGTGATGCTCTGCAGAGGTGGTGCTGAGTTGCTGCTTAGGTGGTGGTGGTGCACTGATGCAGAAATGGTGCTGTGCATGTTGTGCTGTGCTGGTGCCTAGGTGGTGCTGCGCTGATGCTGAGTTGGTGGTGAACTGATGAGGAGGTGATGCAGAGGTGATGATGAGGTGGTGCTGAATTATGCTGAGGTGATGCTGACTGAGGCTGAGGTGGTGGTGCTGAGCTGGTTCTCAGGTGGTGCTGGGTGATGAATTGGTGCTGTACTGAGGTAATGCTACGATGATGTTGAAGTGGCGCTGAGTTGCTGCTAAGGTGGGGCTGCTTTGGTGCTGAACTCGTGGTGATGCATTGATGCGGAGGTAGTGCTGTGCTAATGCTGAGGTGGTGCTGCACTGGTGGTGAGGTGGTGCTGAGTCATGCTGAGGTGGTGCTGCTACTGCTACACTGGTGCTGAGCTGATGCTCCGATGAGGCTGAGTGATGCTGATGTGGTGTTGTGCTGAAGTGCTGGTGCACTGATGTGGATATAGTGCTATGCAAATATAGAGGTGGTGCTGTGCTAATGCTGAGTTGGTGGTGTACTGATTAGGAGGTGGTGCTGAGTGATATTGAGGTGGTGCTGAGATATATTGAGATGGTGCTGAGTGATATTGAGGTGGTGCTGATTGATGCTGTGGTGGCGCTGAGTGATGATGAGTGGTGTTGAGTTATGAGGAGGTGGTGGTGCTGCACTGGTTCTGAGGAGGTGCCGAGTGATGCTGAGTTAGTGCCACGCTGGTGTTGAAGTGGTGCTGCAGGGGTCCTGGGTTGCTGCTGAGGTGGTGCTGAGCTGGTAGTGGGACACTGATGCAGAGATTGTGCTGTGCTAACGCTGAGATGGTGCTAATGTTGATGTGGTGCTGCACTGGTGCTAAGTTGGTGGTGCCCTGAGGAGGTAGTGTTGTGTTGATGCTGAGATGGTGTTGCACTGATGAGGAGGTAGTGCTGTGCTGATGCTGAGCTGGTGGTGTCCAGGTGGTGCTGTGCTAATGAGGAGATGGTGCTGTGCTGGTGCTGCACTGATGCCGAGTTGGTGTTGCACTGGTGGTGGCTCACTGACGTGGAGGTGGTGCTGTGTTGATGCTGATGCAGATGTACTGTGCTGATGCTGAGGTGGTGCTGAGTGATGCTGAGGTGGTGCTGCACTGTTTCTGAGGTGGTGCTGAGCTGGTGATCAGGTGGTGCTGAGTGGTGTTGAGTAGGTGCTGTGCTGAGGTGGTGGTGCGCTGAAGCTGGGGTGGGGCTCCATTGGTGGTGGTGCACTGAGGCTGAGATAGTGCTGTGCAGTGCTGATGTTAAGGTGATGCTGCGCTAATGCTGAGTTGGTGCTGTGCTGGTGGTGCACTGATGAGGAGGTGGTGCTGTGTTGATGCTGAGACGGTGCTCAGGTGATGTTGATTTAAGGCTGAGTGATGTGAATTTCCTCACCACCATCCTTTAACAGTGTCCCTTAAGGCACACAAATTACACAGAGACAATCAATCATAAGTGGATAAATTAGTGTATAGGAAATGGTACATATTACAGAGGACTACAGGGAGTAGGAGTCACAAGTGAGGCATATTGGTAGGAGGCATTGCTAAAGAGTGCTTGGGCCCCAGAAGCACAAACTCAGAATTGAAAACAGAGCTCCATAGTTGGGGGTTCTCTTAAATAAAAAGAATCAATTTCCATCCAGATGAACCCTTTTTGCAACTTTAATATCTCCTCTAATCTTTACTTTACAGTGCATGCAGTTCTTTGATGACAGTTCTAAATTCACTGTTCTGTTAGGATTTTAATGTATACGCTGTAAGTAACAGTAGAGCAGTAACCCATTGACCTAGTTACATTTTATGCACTTTGTCATCTGTGTTAGACCTGGCATCATTGGCGTAGGTCTCCCTTCCATTTTTGTTACTGTTGCCTCATGTGTTTGCCAATCACTGTCAATCAATGCCACAGTGCAAGTCCTCCCTGTATAAAGTGTATATGTTGATTGGTTTCCATGATTGACTTATTTGGTTTACTGTCAGACCCCAGTAAAGTGCACCAGGAGTGCCCAGGGCTTGTAAATCCATATGCTGCTAGTGGGCCTGCAGCACTGGTTGTGCCACCCACAGAAGCAGCCCTGTAAAATGTGTCTAAGGTCTGCCATTGCAGAACCTGCGTGCAGTCTGGTACTGTCATGCTGACTGGGCAAGTGCACCCACTTGCCAGTCCCTAAACCTTCCCTTAACATCATATTAGTCACCCCTATGGTAGGCCCAAGGGCAGGGTGCATTGTAAGCATAAGGTAGGACAAGCCGTGATGTGTGTGGCATGTCCTAATAGTGAATTACAGCCATTTTTGTTTTTCACTATTGTAAGGCTACCTGTTCTCATAGACCAGAATGGGCTGTTGGAATTGTTACATTCTACATTCCTAACAGACTCAGGGAACATGGTAGAAATTCGAGTTTAGTATGCCTGAACTCAGAATAATAAAATACATCTTTTACTAAGGTTTATTTTAATGTTGTGTGTTTGCAAATACCACTTTTAGAAAGTTGGTATTTGCTTGCCTAACCATTTCAGCCCGCCTCTGCTCTGATGTGTATCTGCTGTCTGGTTTCTATGTGTGACAGGGCTGGGGAATCCCAGGAGACAGGCTGGGGCTGCCAGGTTGTGAATAGGAAGATGACAGCCAAATGGGTGGGAGGAGTGCACCTAGGTTCTGAATAGGGCTGTGCTCTGCCACCACAATGCTGGCTCCACCCCCTGTGGAGAGTCTGAGGTCTCCGCCCTGCACTTTGTAAAGAGAGAGGGAAGACTGTCAACAGAGTACTCCTGGACTGTACTTGTCACCACAATGCTGGCTCCACCTCCTGTGGAGCGTCTGATGTCTCTGCCCTGCACACTGAAAGCAGAAGCCTGCATCCTATCAAGAAAGTGCTCAGAAACTGGACTGAACTAGGCAAAGGCCCCCTGGCCTGAAAGAACAAAAGAAATGCAGTATAAATATAGGAGCCCTGCTCCTAAGAAATCAGATCCTGTTTGACCACGAAGAACCTCTGCCCGACGAGAAGGACCTGGAAGAAGCTGTGAGGAGGAGTACTGTCCCTGACCTGGGGGACTGGCCTGCAGTGGGTGCCTTGCTGAGAAAGGAGAGAAAAAGGACTGAAAGAGACTTTTGCTACTTGTGCTTCAAACAATCTCCAAGGGCTTGTGGGTGAGCTTGCCCCCTGAACGGAGTCCCAGGATTATTGGACTCCTCCTGCCTTTGCTGACAAACCTGTTGAACTTTGCCTTCCTTGTCGCTGGAGCCGTGATCCCCTGTGCGCCTCGTCCCCTCCTTTACCGTGACGCATGTGCCTGGCCGCCCCCGCACCGTGTGAGCCCGCTCGGCTTCGAGCCGTTCCTTGCACCGTCCCGTTGGGCCGCCCGCACTCTGCCTCACTCTTCCCCCCTGTTTGAACCGCACTGCTCGTCTCGCCTCCCCCCACCGCTGGAATCCGAACGGAGCGCCTCACGAAGCCAAGGACGACCCGTATGCACGAAGCGTACCAGCCGCCTCGCATCACACTCGTGATCACCGGGGCCGCGCTGCACTAGGAGAGCCCGGCCGTACGCCTCGTACTGGCTGCCTCGTGCCGCGCCTGCCCTCATTGAATCAACAGCTACGAACCAAAGGTACGGCTCGAACGCCATGAACGCCAGAGGCAACCCGCATCGCCCGCCCCGCTCCTCGAGGCCCCCCTGCTCTACGCCTCACACCGAGACGCCTACCAGAGCCCAGGCCCACCTCACAGAGGAGCTGCCAGCATCTCTGTGTTGCCTGCACGTCCCGGACGCCGCATTCGAGCCGGACTCCCCATCGCCAAAAAGGTACTGTCACTCAACGCGTACCACAGTGTGTGTGCCACGGACCACTGAGTCCGCAACGCTGGTTTAATACCTTTTTGACATTGTTGATCAACGGTGAGAGTCGGACAAGAGTGCGCAACGGGCACAGGAACCGAGAATTACGCATTTTTAACAGACTCCTCATTTTATTGCTAAATAGTATTGTGTCCTCATTCTACAAACGTTATTTGAGTCTTGTGCTAAGCCTTATATAAAGATACTTATTTTTTTATACAAAACTAGACTGTCCATTTGTGGTGTGTCATTGAATTACTGTATGTGGTCATAAATGCTTAACCCATAACGCTCTGAAGTTTAGCCTTGTCTGCTCGCGCCACGCACCCTCGAGGGTGAGCAGGGGATATTTTAAAGAGTAAGTCCCTTGCCCTGACTAGAGTAGAGGGTCCCTGCTTGTCACAAGTACTTACATGTGCCAACCAGAGATCCCCAAATCTAACAATCTGCATGGTACACTTTCTTCGCAGCTGGCATATTAGCCCTCTGGCTACCTTGCAATAAGTTTAAGCTTCTCCCACTAGACAACTCTGATCTCTCCAGAAAGAACATCAATCACTGGAGTTATCTTGACATTTTGTATTGTCTCGAAATTGCAGGAGGCCAGGAATGTGTGGAGTGCTTTTAAAAATAAAATAAACTCAGAAACATTGCCCCTCTGAAGTCAGTATCCAGTGCAATGGGTTGCACAGCCCTTGTGCTATCCCTGCGTTCTTGTTCTGCTTTTATTTAATGTAATACATTCAAATGCACATTTAAAGGGGACATTTTTCCAGAAGGAAACATTTTGGCCTCCGCGCAAAACCGATGAGGAGAAACTTCCAACAGCATACATATTTAAGGATCATGTCAAGCTGTGTTTAAGTTTTGGTTGAACTTTTTACATGATTTAGAGTGGCAGTAGCCAGAAAGCGTGGCTGGCTGCTGCTGGCTTCAGATAGAAAGGACAAGATGTGAATGCTGCAATAAAATGTAAGCAGTTACTTGTGAGCACCCACAGTGTAACAAGACGTTAAAAACATAATAAAATACTCAACCCCATGAGCAGATCAACAGTACAAAGTGTAATGATTTTGTACTAAGTCCCTGCTCCTTGGAGGAAAAAGGAGGGACAAAGAGACAGGACTGGCCACTAGTAAGCAAGGTTTTTTAAAGGACATTGAAACAAACAAATAAGAAGCAAAGAATGGCATTTGGCCCACAGAGATATATGTATACGGGATTGTTGATTGTAACGTGGAAAATTCTACGATTATCCCAAATGTTACTAAACGTATGAATAGGTGTAAATGGTCGATTATCTTCTGGAATATTGCCGGACTCATAACAAAACTAGATAATACACACTGGACTAAACTGACTGATGAATACGATATTATATGCTTACAGGAAACATGGGCGACGGAAGTATTTAATTTGAATGGTTTTAAAACTATATTTACTCCAGCAATAGGCTCAACACATGGCAGAGCCAAAGGTGGGCTCTGCACTTATGTTTCGTATAATTTTAAATGTAAGAGTATGGAGAATTTTCATAACAATTGTTTTTACCATATAGTTGGTTTACACATGAGTAAAAGATTCTGTTGGTTGATCATAAACCTATAAAATAATGTCCCATCTGCAGATAACTAAATCTGAAGGGAAGATACCATACTTCTACATCTTAACCAAAACCCATAAAAACAAGTTACCCCCACCAGGACGGAACAGGGGCAGGAGAAGAGGCGGCAATCAGGTTCATTGGGCCTCGAACGAGGCAGTGGGAGACAATACCCGCAGCAAAACAACAGAGCAACGGGCGGGCCCGAGCAACCTGAGAGCCTAATCACTAATCTCTCAATGGTGGCCCTTAATCCTGATGAAACTGCAGTTTTGGAGAAAGGATTGGGGTTCATTCCCACAGCGCGACTGGATCGCTTCAAATTACATTGCGAGCTGTCCAAATTTTTTCGCAAATTGCGCTTAAAAAACTTTTTGGAAAACAGAACTGAAGAGGAATCGCAGTTCGCCAAAGACGATACTGGGTTCCGTTTAAAATCTACTTTCACTCCCCCCTCTCACACTGTGCCACCAGAACTGATCGCCTTTGAGCAAGCAGTATTCAATGAAGTTGAGCAGTTACAAGAACCAGCTCCTTTCAAAAATATGAAAGCCGGAGGAGGAGCTTAGCGCGCACCCAAGATGGTCGCATGAGCTTAGGGCTCCCGGACCTTCGCCACCTCCACCGACTATCCTGAACTTTATCCTGACTTGGACGACGGGTTATTACTGGCACGGCCCTGCTGATCGTTTATCCGTTTTCGGACTTTGATTTGGACATCGGGAGCTGGAGATATGGCCTTTTGAACTTTTTCGCCTGCTCCATGGTGCTGCCCCCGGGCTTGTCTCTCTGCCAGCCGGGCGGTAATTGAACAACAACGGATCACGCGAGCCTCTTTTGCCCGGCTGTCTCCTTTCAGTTTCGTTTCAGGCGCCTAGTCCTACTTGACTTTGTTTCCATCGCCCTGGCCTGCTGCTTTTTACCTCACCGCTGTTCACCGACCGGTGCCTCGGCCCACTGTCACTTATCACTTGGTGACTGGTTTGCCTCTTCATTTCTATATTGGTGCGGGCGTATCGATTTTAGTCATTTTTACGAGGTCTAGGACTACCCTTCGGGGCGCAAGAACTAAGATGGCCGCCAAGCCTGAGGGAGAGAAACGCAAGACCAGACCGGCAACGAGAGGGGGCTCCGTGCAATCAAATGTCATGGACAGATACACCCTCGTCAAGGGCTCTCCGGGTGGACTAGCTAAATCCCCGGCCACGGTGGGGGAAGACTCCCCGCTGGATGAAGAGCTGTCGTTGAGGGACGTCATGGGCGCCATTGCCGGGATGAAGGCCACACTGGGTCAACAGTATGAGGCCCTGGCCCACAAGTTGGATACGGTTGCGGTCGATGTTACCTTGATCAGGGCCGACCTTGCGAAAACTAATGAGAAGGTCAAATCCCTCGATCTAAAGACATCAAGTCTTGTTACTGACGTCTCCGATTTACAGGCAGAGGTTGGTAACTTGTGAGCCGCCCGTGACTATCTCACTCGCCGCCTGGACGACTTTGAGGGCCGTGCACGACGAAACAACGTCCGTCTGGTTGGTGTCCTGGAAACTTCAGAGGCTTCCTCGGTGGACCTGCTGGTGGAGGATTTGGTCCTGAATCATCTTGCACCCAAGGGCCTCAGCAAGTTTTTTGCTGTTGAACGTGCCCACAGGATCCCGGGTGGTCCGCCTAAGCTGGGCGCCGCTCCGCGACCCATCATTGCTCGGATTTTTAATTTTCAGGACAGGGACGCAATCCTGCAAGCGTCGCGCCTATCAGGTCCTACGGCTTATGAGAACACTGCAGTCAGCTTCTACCCGGACTTTACCCAGCAGGTTCAGAAACAGCGACTAGGATTCCAGGGGGTGAAAAAGAGACTGAGGACTAGAGACATGAAATACGCCATGCTTTTCCCGGCCCGGCTACGTGTGGTGTACAACGAGCGAACTTTTTTCTTTGATCATCCAGGGGCGGCAAGTGACTGGCTGGACTCATTGCCCCCTGGCCCGGATCGTTCTGAACACTCTGGACACTCCGGTGGTGCGGAGGGAGGCCCGGTGGAGCAGGAATAAGGGGCTGAATCGGCTCCCGGTCCATCGTCTTGACTTTTGGCTGTGGTTTGGTGCTATGCCACTATTGCTTGCTACCATGCTGTCTTCTTGGGGTGTGGGCGGGGGGATGGGCGAGTCTCCCTCCTCTGGGGTTCTAGAATAGTTGTATGTTAGGGCGACAGGCACACTGCAAGTTGGGGTGGCTTTTGAGTCTTACGCAGGGGTGCGGGTGGGGGGTATGATGTATGGGGTTGATTGGGGGGTTGGGGGGTTGCAGTTTTTGTTTCATTGTTTTCTTCAAGGCATATTGTTGATGATCTCCTGTCGTATAGTGTCGTACAAGGTGTGGGGTGGGGACGGGGTTGACCTTTGGGATGGGGGTTAGGGGACTTGAGGTACTGTGTTGGAACGTGAACGGGTTGGGAGATAGGATTAAACGGGGCGTGGTGTTGCAGCTCTTGAGACGGTTGTCCCCTGATGTGGTCCTGCTTCAGGAGACGCATTTGCTTGGCAATACGTGCCACGCAATGAATAGGCGTGGCTATCGTCTCATCGCGCACTCGGGTTTCACTTCTGGCTCCAGGGGGGTGGGCATTCTGGTTCGGAACTCCCTCCCTCTTGCTGTTGATGACGTCATCCTTGATGACAGGGGACGCTACGCTGCCATTGTGGGGCGCTGGGAGGGAGGGTTGTCACTTTGCTCTCTGTCTACGTGCCCCCGGGTCTCCAGACTGCCACTTATGCTGATCTGGGACGAGTGATTTTGGGATTCCCTGAGGGTCTGCTTGTAGTGGGTGGGGATTTTAACTCTGTAGTGTCGGGTATGTGTGATCGCTACCCTCCCCCCCCCGAGACATTGCGAAGTCACAGTCCTGGTTGGGGGATTTCCTGGAGGCTTTGGGGCTCACCGACTGCTGGCGCCTGCTTCATCCTGGGAAATTGCAGTATACCTTTCACTCTGGTGCCCATGGCACAGTCTTTCGTGATTAGATTATGTACTTATGCCCTCCTCCCAGGCCTCCTCCATACGGGAGGTGAAACATCTTGCTAGGGGTATCTCGGATCATTCCCCGCTGTGGTTGGTCGTGGACGCTCATTTGGGGTCGGAGGGCAGGGTGGCCCCGATTCACTCCTGGTATCTCCGAGACCCCAAGGTTCGGGCGGAACTAATTAAAGCGATTGACCACTACTTTGCCGAAAATGTGGGTTCTGTGTCCTCCTCTGTCACGTTGTGGGAAGCGTACAAGACTGTTATTCGGGGCCAGGCTCTCTCCATGATTGGCAATGTCAAGAGAAGTAGGCGGGAGGAGGTTGTTCGGTTGGAAAATGACATCACCGTTCTTGAGGGGGAGTTGGAAACCGAGGTCACCCCGGAGAGGCTGTACCTTTTGGGTCTGAAACAACTTGAGTATAGAGCGCTGGTGACTGATGCTGCAAGGGAGATGAGCAGGGAGCAACAGGGACGACTGTATGATGTGGGGGATAAGGCGGGGAAATTGCTTGCCTGGCTGGATAAGAGGGAACGTGCGAGTCGGGTTGTCCCTGTGATTGTTGATGTGAATGACGTGCGTATCACCGACCCTGCTGATATTGTTGCATGTTTCGCTGACCACTTTCCGGAAGTGTATTCCCCCGTTTCTGATAGGCCGGAACAGGACTCCCACTTGCTCCTGCGGGATATTTCGCTGCCACGTTTGTCTGACCCTGACAGGGACCTTCTAGAGGCTCCGCCTACAGTTGATGAGGTTGCTACGGCTATTCGCTCGGTTCGCTCGGGGAAGGCTTCGGGTCCTAATGGGCTCCCGGTGGATCTTTACAAGCTCCGTCCGGATGTGATAGCACCATATTTGCGATCGATGTTCTTGGAATCATTGGAGGCAGGCTCCCTCCCTCCCGACCAAAGACTGGCTTCCATAGTGGTGATCCACAAGGATGGCAAGCCGCGTGACCGCTGCGCCTCCTTTAGGCCCATATCATTGATTAATGCCGAACCGAAGATTCTGGCCAAAGTACTTGCCACTCGCTTGGTCACGGTTATAGGCGATCTGGTTCACCCGGATCAGTCCGGATTCATACCCCATCGTAACACAGCACTTAATCTTCGGCGCCTGCATCGAGTCCTCGCGCGAGTGGCGACTCTGCGTGAACCTGCCATCTTGGCGTCATTGGACGCCACCATGGCGTTCGATACGTTGGAATGGCCTTATTTATGGGCGGTTCTCTCTAAATTTGGCTTCGGCCCCTCCTTTATTGCCTGGGTGCAATTGCTTTACACCGACCCCTTAGCCCAGGTGGTGGTCAACGGTCGTGTCTCGGCCTCCTTTGCTCTTGGTAGGGGAACGCGCCAGGGCTGTCCTTTGTCCCCTCTCTTGTTCGCCCTTGCTTTGGAGCCGTTTGCGGCATGGCTGAGATGGGAACCGTCCTTGAAGGGCATTAGATGGACTCCGGAGTTTGAGGACCGAATATCCTTATATGCAGACGATATACTCCTATATCTTACGTCGCCTCAGAAATCGTTGATCGTCCTCTTTGACGTTTTAACTTCTTTCCGTAAAAACTCTGGTTTGGTCATCAACTGGTCGAAGTCTTGCATCTATGTTTTATGCGGCGGGGCCCCCCTCCTGCCTCGGGGATGTCCTATTTCGGTGGTGCGGGAGGGATTCAGGTACTTGGGGATTTTTATCACCTTGGACCCTGTGCTCCGTTATGAACGCAATTTGTTGCCCCCTCTCCAGCGCCTCCGTGCTGATGTGACAGCATGGGGCAGGCTCCCTCTCCCTCCTTTGGGACGGGCGGCGTTATTTAAGATGATGTCGCTCCCTCGGTTCCTTTATGCGTTGCAGAATACACTTGATGTAGTGCCCGCCCGGTACTTCCGGGAGATTGAAAGTCTACAGAGGCAATTGGTGTGGGGGGGCCGTTCTCGTATTGCTCTTGCGAAGCTGACGCTCCCGTGGTACGACGGGGGTATCGCGCTCCCGGACATCCGTCGCTACTATTGGGCCTCCCAGCTGGGGGCCATCAACCATTGCACTTACGGTCCTTTACCGAGCCCGGCGTTTGAGATGGATAGATGGCTGTTGCCTGGTGGCAACTACAACAGGGCTCTGTATGAGAAATCTGTTGGCGGATCTCTCACGGGCCCCACTAGGACAGCGGTGGCATCGCGCTACAGCGGCCCTGGGCTGGGCTGATAAGCCGACCCGTGCTACCCCGCTTTATGCATCGGAAAAACTTGGCTCCCTCTGGAAGTCGAAGGGTTTCGATTAGTGGGATGTGATCGGTATCAGCAGGGTGAATGATGTGTGGATCAAGGGTAGAGTCAAGACGTTTGAGGAGCTGAAAGTTGAGTATGACTTGAATGATAGAGAATCCTTTCGTTACGTGCAAATCCGGCACGCGGTTTTGTCTGTGTTTCCCCTGGGCTCGGATATTCCGGAGGCGTCCCCGCTTGAAGATCGGGTGCTCGACGGGCATGTCCCTGACAGCACGATCTCACTCATATACAAGAAGTTGATCAATGCCAGATCCGACTTACTGAGTAACCTTCGGGAGGTGTGGACTAGTGACAGTCTGGAACTCGACGATGAGGATTGGCAGGCGGCGATTTCCTCCCCGAAGGGGGTGGCTATCCCGGCGCGCCTCCGGTTTGTCCAGCTCAAAATTCTTCATAGGGTCTACGTGACTGGTCCTCGTCTGGTGCGAATGGGGTTCTCTGTGGATGGGCTGTGCAGGCTTGGTTGTGGTCTGGTGGGTACGTTCTTCCATATTATTTGGGAATGCCCTGCGGTTATGAGCTATTGGACTCGTGTGCATGAAGTGATGAGTGAGGTCACGGGTGTGCAATCAATGCCAGAGGCGAGGCGGTGTCTGTTGAATGTCTGGGAGCCGAATGATTAGGGCCTGGCGCAGCTTCGATGGGTGACCTTGGGTAATATGATTGCTAAGAGAGACATTGCTCAGTTGTGGGGTGCCCAGAGGCCACCGACAGTTCTGGTGTGGCAACAGAACATGGACTGGTGCATGTATAGGGAAAAGACTGTGTATGTTTCCCGCGGCACGCCCCGCAAATGGGGGAAAATTTGGAATTAATGGAACGAATACCGTGGTGGCGTCTGTACTCCCCCCCCTCGGGAATGGATACTGACCTGTCATCCCCCCAACCTGATGTTTCCTCCACGGGAATTTAGCTACCTTGCTTGCTCCTGGACTCTTCCCCCTTCCCCAGTCTCATCACCTACTTCTGGCATTTGATTTGAATATGTATCCCCCCCCCCCAGCACCGACATGACGTACTTGTACCGTATTGCCTTGTTTTCTGTTTTTTCTTTTCTGTTTATTTGTTGTTTGCATTTAATAAAAAGATTTAAAAAAAATATATATATGAAAGCCAGTGAATATCAGGGCTTACAAACGCTACAACAAAATTCTAAAATTGTAATAAAACCCGCGGACAAGGTGGGAGGCATAGTGATACTTGATGCTGTGGCATATGATGCTGAGTGCAGACGAATCCTGAGTGATAGAACCAACTATATACTCTTAGATGTAGATCCAACAGAGGCCCTTCGGGACGAGATTATTGAATTAGTGTCTGAAGCGGAACACTGTGATTTTATCTCTAAACATGAGGCCAATTTCCTCACTAAATCTGAAGGGAAGATACCATACTTCTACATCTTACCCAAAACCCATAAAAACAAGTTAACCCCACCAGGACGCCCTATCATCTCAGGGATCGGTTCTTTGTTGGAGCATTTATCCCAATATTGTGACTTCTTTTTAAAACCACTCATTCAGCAGACCAGTACCTACCTAAAGGACACAAAAAGTTTACTAGCAATGCTCAATGAAATAATTCTGCCTGAAGGACCTGTATTTTTGGTATCACTAGACATAGAAAGCCTCTATACGTGCATCCCACAGGATGACACTATCAGGGTAATCACGGATACATTGAACAGTTCAGAATGGATTTATAAAACCCCACCCTCATTTGTGGTGGACTGTGCCACCCTAGCCCTGAAGAGAAACATCTTTCAGTATCAAAGTGATCTTTTCCTTAAAGCCACCGGAACCTCGATGGGCAGCACCTTTGCCCCTAGTGTGGCGGGGCTCTATGTTTTTAATTTTGAGAGCAAACACATTTTTCCTACTTCGAATCTCTTCACACTCACTGTGGCGTTTTGGCGCCGTTACATTGACGACGTGTTGGTTATTTGGAGTGGTTCAGAATTGCGACTCCAAGAGTTTTTAGCCTGGATTAATACATGTAATGTACATCTCAAATTCACTCACAATTACAATCAAAGTGAAATGTTTTTTTTAGATGTTACAATTACAAGAACAGGCAATCGGTTACAAACTAAGAGTTATCAGAAACCGACATCGAAAAATAATCTCTTACACTATACCAGCTTCCATCCCCGCCCACTTAGAGAAAATCTCCCGTACGGACAGTACTTACGTCTAAGACGTAACTGCAGTGAGATAAGAGATTTTAAAGATCAATCAGTGGAGCTGACAAATAAGCTAAAAATACGGGGATACCCTGAGAAAATCCTGAACAAGAGTTGTAAACGGGCAAGAAACCAACAGAGGGAGGCCCTAATAGAAGAGAATCCAAAGATCCCTGATAACAACCTTCCTCTCACATGTGTCACAACTTACAACTGTTTGTCAAACACAGTCAGTCGGTGCATAAACAGACATTGGACTATCCTTACAAGTAATAACCACAATTGGAACAAACCTCTCTTCTCCTATCGGAGAGCGAGAAGTTTAAGAGATTCTTTGGTACATACACGACCAACAATAATATCAGGACCGATGGAAAATTCTGTGCTAAACGCGTAGGGGCTCCCGCCTGTACTGGGCCACCACCCCTGTGGTGGATGTAGCGTATGTCACCTTATGTCTTCAACCAAAACTTGGAGTTTGGAACCAGGTAAAACCTGACATTTACGACAACATACTAACTGTAATTCCCTTAACGTAGTCTACTTAATTACCTGTCCCTGTGGACTACGTTACATAGGAATGACGACAAGACGTATTAAGTTAAGGATCTGTGAACATCGCAGTAATGTAAGATGTAATAAGAACACTACAAAACGTACTGCTCATTTCATTCAAGTAAATCATACTCCAAATGACATCAGATGGACAGTAGTTGAGCAAGTACACACTAGCGCAAGAATGCAGGAATCACTATTCGAAAAAGAACAGCGGAAGGTGTACCGTCTCTCGACTCACCTACGAGGTTTAAATGATAGTATCCCGTGGGGAACTGTAATGCATCGATAATCAGTTCTACCAAAAGGAGCATGTTTTTCCACCAGACTGGTTATGAATAAAAGACCGCTCAGTACATGATTGTTCACTTTGATCGCTAACCAAGGGCTCTGGTTACTAAGGTTCATTCTGGTTTGAGTTATTCATTCTAAAAAGGTTGTTCCAAATAACAATAATAATCAAGCTATATTGAAATACGTTCTCTATATATAGTTTGTACATTGCATCTATAAAATATATAAACAAACAATGTTCACTTGCTCGAGATTAATAAAGTTATTTCACAATCTCAATATCACCACTGGCCCTTTAAATCTTCCAGCAACAGTCACCGTATCTGACGTTGACAACACGTGATATAGGAAGTAATGTGGGATTCGCCCACACAATCACGTGACTTACGTGATGCTTTATCTCTCTAACAGCATAACGTACTCGCTATTATTCGGGCGGTGGATGTGAACCACGTAGGTCACAATGCGGAGAGTCATCGGGAATAAGGTAGGTGAGAGTCGACTGCATTTGTCAAACGCCACACAAGCTTTTTGTAAAATGGAGTAGTGTGCAGTGACGACTTTCCCTCCGTTTGTTTACCAGTATTCTCCGATGTGAAGAAACCCCTGCCACCGGTCCCATGAAGTGAGGCAAAATCTGCTTTCACGTAAATACATACTTCTTTCCATTGTATAGATAGTGTCATTAGGTCTACGTATTTGGGTGTTTTTAAGTAAAAGTATACGACTTGGTGTTGACGAGCCGTTTTTTTAAAAAAGTTGACTGCACAATTTTTCTTGAAAGTCGTGGTAATCATAATTTAGAGGTGGGTCTTATTGAGTTGTAAGATGCCATTCGACCCATTTTGGGCTTACGGGGTTTGGACTGAAGGGCAGAATGGGTCATTGCTTTCATCCCCGTCCAAGTGAATTCTATATAAATACATAATTTTTTCACAAATGTTCACATATTCAGAGGGTGAATAAATATCTGGACATATAAGAGGGTTATATATGTGGAGTGCACATTTATCCGGGTTAATACCAAAAAATTCTGGTATTTAAAAGACTGCACACATTGTTTTCTAAATATGTTTGCTTGTATGTCTTTCTTTCTTTTACCCACAGATTTAGACACCTGGAAATACCAGGGTGATCCGGTATTAATAACCGTGAGTCTCATATTTTTCCTGTTACAACACTGAGGTTAGGGTGCGCCTTAGCGTGCGCACACCGCCCAGTGTGTGTACCACCTTTGTTTGGTCCTGAAGAAAGCTCGGCCAAAGTGGCCGTAATGAGCAGAAACATGTCGTCCATTTGACGCATTTAATGGGACAATTTGACTCAAATTCATAGTCAAGCTTGTCCATTAAACACTTTTAATGCGTGCCTACACTAACCTTTATTAAAGTTTGGTTTTGGTTAGAGTTCGCACTCTTTTAATTTTTATCACAACCACGTTTTGCACTGTTTTTATTCAAATGAACCAGCTCCACTGCAGTTGCAGGTGTAGTAGCACACCGGGTAGGCATTTGGCCCGCCCTGTGAAAAAAAAACAATGATGAAGCATGTCACCCAATCGACGGGTGAGTGAGGGTTCTATAAAAAAACTTTGTTTATTTTCACGTTGTACTTCACATTTCTTATTTCCCTTTATTTTTTATTAAAAATCAGTCACTTCTTTGTTGTTAGATATATTCTAATTGGGGTAGAGGAGTGTCCCTTGAGCCCTTCTCTCCTGTTGTTTATGTCCATCTGCAGATACGCCAGCAGCCTTAAAATCCCTGAGATCTGAACTTAACAGTTTATCTTGTAATGAAAGTAAAGAGTATGCTGTTATATGGGGGGAGATTTTAATTGTGCCCTATGTAATAGAGGAGAAAAGGGGAATTGTGGCCTAATGATGGACAAGGAGTCCATATTGACACATTATGAACACACAATAACAGGCGATGCTCTGAATGAAATCTTGTTTATTAATGATTTAGGTTTCGCCAATACAATGTGCCACCCGGAGGTACCCTTTTCTTCCACTTTTATGGGAAGAGGGGCATTCTCTACCATAGATTACATTTTGATCTCCACATATTATGGTGATAGTATTTTCAATTATAGCACACTGGAGACCCCCTTAAGTGATCACTTCCCTATTAGGGTTGAAATTTTAGATCCATGTTCTGTCCCTATCGCTGACAATATATCCAGGTCTTCAGTGAGAGATATTGCTATCTCGAGACAGAATGGATATGCCCTGAAATGGACAAAAATAATACCAGAAGAGTTTTTGTGCAAATTAATTAAGGCCTGTAAAACATGCTTCAGTGTTTGCCTGGATAGGGAAGCGGATAACGCTGAGACGATTAATAATTTTAGGCAAATAACAACGCATATAAAGAACAGCCTATGGGTAGAATTAAAGAACCCAAAAAACAAAAGTACGAGCTGGTTTGATACAGCTTGTACTAAGGCGTATACTAAACTTAAACGGGCACTGAGCAGTCGTGTTAGGGACAAGACTCAGATTCGGGAATTACGTAAAGTGTATAAGACCGCGCAAAAAAGCAGGAGGGATATGCTGAAGCGGGAAGCTTGGGAGAAGATAATGGAAGCTACCCAAAGGTGAGACATGAAGCCTTCTGGAAAGCAGTAAATGCACCTTATTTTAAGGATAACTCCAATGTACGGATGAAGATCGCCATCACTGAAGATGATTGGGTGAGCCATTTTGAAAATCTTTATAGTGACTCGTTGCCTATGATGGAAACACAGAGGGAGCCGATTGGGGAGGATATGACCACTTCGCCAGAGGGTAAAATAGACCTCAACTTCACCTTAGAAGAGGTTATTAAGGGCATTAGTTCAAGCCAGGGAGGTAAGGCAGCAGGCCCGGATGGCGTTCCGGTGGACATCTTTAAAAGTAATATGATCCTATGGGCGCCATTACTCACAAGAATTTTTAATGCTGCCAGCTCTGTGGGTTTGGTTCATACCTGGTATGAGTCAATTATAGTCCCCATTTTTAAAAAGGGTGACAGGACTAGTTGTGTGTGCTACCGTCCCATATCCCTGCTCGATTCGACTGTTAAAATTATTGCCAGACTTATTATAAATAGGCTACATAAGGTTATTAGCGACCTACAATATGGCTTTAGAGAAGGAGTCGGGACAATAGATCAATGTCTCAATTTATATATCCTCTTAGAAAAATATACCAAGGCCAAGGGAGGTAGGATGTTTCTAACCTTTGTGGATCTGACATCCCCCTTTGACTGTGTTACCCACAGTAAATTGTGGTTAATTTTAACGCGTTTGGGTGTTGAGGATAATATTATTTTATTCCTTAGAGATTTGTATAATGGTGCCAGGGCCACGATTAGATTTGGTAAAAAAGGGGAATGCACTAGAATGTTTAACATTGCGAGGGGAGTAAGGCAAGGATGCGTCCTTGCCCCATTTTTATTCACCATTTATATTAATGATTTGGAGAAAACCTTGCTGCAAGACTGCCGAGATATACCAATGGCATCTAATCGTCAAATTCCAGCTCTAATTTATGCAGACGATGCTGTCTTGATGGCAAGGACTCCTGTCGCCATGCAAACTATGATTTTATCATTCACTACTTTCATGACTAATTTGGGCCTGAGGGTAAATTGTGCAAAAACCTTTTGTATGAACTGTGGTAAGGGAGCAAATTATAAAAAGAGAACAATGTATATTGACTCCAAACCATTAGATCATACTCACACGTTCCCCTATCTGGGTGTACTGTTTGATCATACTGGTCAGTGGGGTAACGCAGTCAAAAGTAGACAATTGTTATTTATCAAGTCAATCATGGCCTTAAAATTATTTAGTAAAAAGATGGGGAAGAAACCAGTTAAGGACCTTCTATACATTTACAAAGCAAGTTGTGTGGCGGTCGCCACTTATGGAGCTGGAATCTGGGGTGTTGCGAATGTTACAATTTTACAGACAATTGAAAACAGCTTCCTGAGGTACCTCTTATCTTTACCTGAGAGTATGTCCATCAACAATTGCCACACTGAGCTGGGCCTTCCCTATTTGGAAGATATTATTAAGGTACAGCCGGTTCTTTTGTGGCATAGGGTATGGACTACAGATGAATGTCATTTTAATCGTTTCATCTTAGGGGATGTTCTGAAACTGGAATGTGCCCATAGGGTGAAGTGGTTGAGCTATATGAAGACATTTCTCTGTAATATCGATGATCTTGATTATTTTGAGGATCCCCTGTTGAAGACCCAGATTCCTAGAAAAGTGTTGAAAAAATTATGCATTACTTACCTAGAGAACCGCAGGGAAAAAAACGAGTTTAAGAAAAAACCGGTGATCTCTCACCAACTTATATTAACCCCGCAGGTTATCCAACCTTATTTAACCTTGCAGATGAAAGATCAAGAAAGATTTTAATTGACTTGTTTTAGATTTGGGATTTTATTTAGGTTATTACGTTTTCCTGTTACTAATGACTGGTCAAGCGGCATTATTAAATGTCCTTGTGACGATTTGTCCACCCAATCTGATATCCATATTTTATTTTTTGTAAATTTTATTCAACTCCAAGGAAAAGGTGGATTATGCCCATATTAAGATATTTGAATTTAAGACAATGTGGACCTGCCTTTTTAGCAATCCAGAAGCTTGATGATATATTTTCTGTGGCATTTGTCTCTGCTTTTCTTAAAAATGTTTTTTATTCACGGAAATCTATAATTATTTAATTCGTCATAAGTATTGTTCTTATATTTAACTGTAGGTTCTTAACTCCTTTTGATCGTGCAAGTTTGTATTTTGTACTTTTATGGTTATTCATGTGATATAACCAAAAAAATGTATTTTTGAATTTGAATTTGAATTTGAGAAGGAGGGAGAGGGAAAGGGAGAGAAGAGGGAGGGGATGGGAGCGAGGAAGCGAGAGGAAAAGGGAGAGAAGGAAGGGAAGGGAGAGGGCGAGTTGGAGGGTGATGCGAGGGAAAGGGAGAGAGGATGGGATAGGGAGAGGGAGCGAGGATGGGAGAGGGGAAGGTAGAGAAGGAAGGGAGAGGGGAAGGGAGAGAGGAAAGGGAAAGAAAATGGTGAGGGTGAGGGGAAGGATAAGGGTGAAGAGATGGGAAAGAATAGAGGAAGGGAAGTGAGAGGGAAAGGGGATGGGAGGAGAGGAGAGTGAAAGGGGAAGGGAGAGGGCGAGGGAGAAAGGAAGAGGGAGTGGGTGAGAGAAAGGGAGAGGGTGAGAGTGGGGGAAGGAAGAAGGAGGGAAAGGAAGAGGGAAAGGGTGAGGGAGCGGGGAAGGGCAGGGAAGGGAAGGGAGAAAGGAGGGGAGAGGGGAAGGGAGGGGGATAGGTGAAGGGTGAAGAGAGGGGAGTTGAGAGAGGAAGGGAGAGGGTGAGGGGAAGGGAAAGGGGAAAGGAGAGGTAGAGGGTGAGGGAAAAGGGAGAGGGTGAGTGGGGAAAGGGAAAAGGGGGAAAGGAAGAGGGAAAGGGTGAGGGAGCGGGGAAGGGATGGGAAGGGAGAAAGGAAGGGAGAGGGGAAGGGAGGGAGATAGAAGAAAGGTGAAGAGAGGGGAGTCGAGAGAGGAAGGGAGAGGTTGAGGGGAAGGGAAAGGGGAAGGGAGAGGTAGAGGGATTGGAGAGGGGAAGGAAGATGGGAAGTGAGAGAGGAAGGGAGGGGAAGGGGAACGAGAGAGGGAGAGGGGAACCAGAGGGGGAGAGAGAGGTGGAGTGAGAGAGAAGAGAGAGGGAAAGGTAGAGGGGAAAGGCAGAGGGGGAGGGGAGGGGCAGGAACAGGGGAGGGGTGGTAGAGGTGGAGAGGGAAGGTGGGAGGGAGGGGGAGAGGGGAAGTGAAAGGAGAGGGGAGGGGTGAGAGAGAGTGAGAGGGAAAGGGAGAGGAGGAGGAGGAGGGGAGGGAGATGGGAGGAGGTAGAGGGAAGGGGAGAGGGTTAGGGAAAGGGAGAGAATGAGGGAAAGGGTGAGAGGGTGAGAGGAAGGGCAAGGTAGAGGGGAAGGGTGTGAGTGAGAGGGAAAGGGAGGGGAGGGGAGAATGGAAAGGGGAAGGGAAGGGAAGGAAGAGTGAGGGGAAGGGAGAGAGGGAGAGGGGAAGAGAAAGGGAAAGAAAGGGGTGAGGGAGAGGGGCAAGGAGAGGGGAAGGGCCAAGGGGGAAAGGGGGAGAGGGGGAGGGAAAAGGGAAGAGGGAGAGGCTGAGGGAATGGGAGAGGGTGAGAAAAAAAGGAAAAGGCGAGGGGAAGGGAGGTGCTGATGGAAAGGGAGAAGACGGGACTGGAAGAGGGAAAGGTGAGGGAGCTGGGAAGGGAGAAAGGAAGGGAGAGGGGAAGGGAGGGGCAATAGTAGAAGGGTAAAGAGAGGGGAAGTGAGAGAGGAAGGGAGAGGGTGAGGGGAAGAGAGAGGTAGAGGGGATAGGAGAGGGGAATAGAGTTGGGAAGGGAGAGGGGAAGGTAGAGGGAAAGGGGAAATGGAGAAGGGAAAGGGAGAGAGGATGGGAGAGGGGAAGGGAGAGAAGAAATAGAAAGAAAATAGTGAGGGGAAGAAAGAGGGTGAGTGGAAGGATGAGGGTGAAGAGAGGGGAAAGAAGAGGGGAAGGGAAGGGAAGTGAGAGGGAAAGGGAATGTGAGGAGAGTGAGAGGGGAAGGGAGAGGGCAAAGAAGAAGGGAAGAGGGTGAGGTAAAGAGAGAGAGTGAGGGTGGGGAAGGGAGAAGAAGGGAGAGGAAAAGGGAAAGGGTGAGTGTTAGAAATGGGATCACTGGCTGGTCAGGGCTTGCGCCAAAGTCAGTCAGAGACCACCACTTCCACGTCAGGGCAAGGGAGTTACACACCAAGATAACCCCTGCTCACCCCTTTGGTAACGTGACTCGAGCAGTAAGGCTAAACTCGGAGGCAATGTGAGTTAAGCGTTTGCGCATGCACCCAGCAACAACACCCAAGGCCCACCACAAAGGAAACTCCACACAAGGTTATGTATAAAAATAGCCTTTGTATTACCAAAACACATTAGATAAGAAAACACACACATTACAATGTGCCAACAGGCACGGGCAGAATTTACAGGGAATATGTACAAGACAGGGCCACCTGGACCACTGTCAGGAATATGCACTTTTAGATTTAGTACTTGGTAGAATTAGCACTTGTAGGAATAGTAATTAGCACATAGAACACTTGTAGAACCAAATAGAAAATGTAGCACAAAGTATAACATAAAGCACACAACCAGTATCCACTGGTAACCGGTAAGTACCACCTACGCAACCCTGACCACCTTAGGAAAATATTACGCAGGGAACCAGGACCTCACTAGCAACACCTGTACTGGGAGAAAAACAACCACCTAAGTATCACCATACATTTAGGGGTATAAGCATAGGAACATTACACATGATGCATAAACATTCAGAGGTGTAGGGAAGGAAAACACATGATGCATAAACAACACATTCAGAGGTGTAGGAACAAGGCACATGACGCATAAAAACATTCAGAGGTGCAGGAAAGAACAATTGCACATAAATCACATTAACCACAACCTGTGGCAGTCCCTAGGCCAACTGGCCTCTGTAGGGCTAGGACGCCCTGGGTCCCAAAGTCAGGGGGGCCTAAATGGAGCAGCTGCCCACTAAGTGCTGGGCAGCTGTGGAAACAAGGGGGCTCTGAAATAAACAACTGTGCCTCCAAAACGAGGTGTGCGCCACGCGGGCCCTGAAGAAAGGCTGCTTCGTGGGAGTCCCTCGTGGACTCTTATCACAAGATCCCCGGGGTTGGAGTCCCCTCTCTGGAGACTCGTAATCACTGAATGTCCCCAGAGCCTTGTAGGCTCTAAAACAAATATGTGCCACACATTGGAGTCCCTCCACGGGGGACACGAAGCACCAAAATGCCCCCCAGCCTCGTAGGCTCTAAGAAAGAATGCGGCCGCAATATGGGAGCCCTGCTCGGGGACTCGATTACCAAGGAATGCCCAAAATGCCCCCGGAGCCCTCGTGGGCTCGAAAGAAAATGGCGGGGTAAACAACGGTGGAGCCTCTCGGCCCGGGCTGTCAGCAATGCCCCAGCTACTCGTGGAGCGGCCCGCTGCCAACCGGGGCCGCTCTATGTCGAAAGCAAACTGCCCCAGAGTTGTAAAACCGGAGCAACACTCACCGGCTGCTTAGGGACGCTGTACGGGAGCTCCCGCTCCTCGGGGCTCCTGTTTTGTCCTGGTGCTCGGGCAGCTCTCTGCTGGCGGCGGGGACGGAGGCGACGACGGCTGGGGCGGCAGCTTCTCCTTGGAACCTCCAAGGCTCCCTCCCACTCCTGCCTCAATAAGCAGGCGGTCTGGGGCTCTCCCTCATTCTCGGGAGCCCGACCAGGATGCGGCAGACTTCTTCCGGCAGCAGCAGCGCGGGGTGGGCTCCCGTCCGCTTCCTGTTTACTTTCAGGGGCAGCCAATGGCAGCGTGGCGATTCTTTCTTCGGGGCCGCCAATGGCAGCGCGGCCCTGGGGGTATGGAGGCAGGATCAGCGCCTCACAAGAGATCCCGGGGCCGGCCGCGGTAATTCCAGCACAACATGAGGGGTGGGCACCCTCGAAGTCAATAATACAGCAAGGTGGGCACTCGCTTGGGGAGCACAAAAACGGCACCAGGTCCCTGGCAGGATGGGCACCTGCCAGGGATACAAAACCGGCCAGTCAATTGCCCCCAGACGCTGAAGGGAGAAATAAAGCGTTCCCAGCGCTAGGCAGGGAATCACAGCGCTCCCCAGCGCTGAAGGACAAGAGAAAGCGCTCTCAATCGCTATAAGTAAAATAACGCGCTCCCAGGCGCTATCAGCAAGGTAGAGCTCCAGGAAAGTTCTTTAGGTAGGCAGGGGAGGCAAGGCTGGGCCCAGAGCCAGCTACACAGGGTTCTCCTAGACAGGGAGGCAATCCCCAGTGGCGGTCTTCCTGGCACCCAGCAGCAACAACCCCCCTCAGCAAAAGGATCCTGGAAGAGAACAAATTGCAAGGGGACACAGACCCTTTTTATACATCAAATCCCTTTGTCTCAGGGTGCAGGGTGGGGGAGAAACCAGTCGCAGCTAGTTTTGGAGTACTTTGTTTTCCCCAGCCACCCTTTCCATTCACCAGGCAGGCTAGGGTCATCAGTCGCACCACAGGGGGCGGAGCCAGCATTGTGTGGGGAAAGCCCAGCCCTATTCAGGTCCCAGGTGCACCACTCCCTCACATCAGCATGCTAATCTCTCCATTCACCACAGGGGCAGACCCCTCCAGACTCCTGGAGCCAGGCTCACCAGCCAGCTCCAGCCAATCACGCGCCAGCACACTCACTGCACACGCACACCCATGTCTAGAAGTGGCACTTCCACACTAGACACATACACGCCGCATACATCATTGCGCAGCATTCAATCACACGAGTCCACACATACCAGACTCGAGCCTGCACACCCCACGCATCAGGAACTACCAGGGACACATACATTCCCCATGCATTCCTATGGGAGGGCAGGCCTATCTCACCACATGCACTCTCCACTGGGACACAGTGAAAGTGCGCAGAAACCAAAACTCACCATCACCAGGTCACCATTAAAAGCAAAAAGTTTAGGGGTGAACCTGCCAGAAGGGCCAAGTCCAACAGTGAGGGAGTGGGAAGTGAGAAAGGAAGGGAGAGGGGAAGGTAAGGGGATAGGAGAATTGTAAAAAGAGGGGAAGCGAGAGAGGAAGGGAGAGGGTGAGGGGAATGGAAAGGGGAAGGGAGGGGCAATAGGAGAAGGGTGAAGAGAGGGGAAGTGAGAGAGGTAGGGAGAGGGTGAGGGGAAGAGAGAGGCAGAGGGGAATGGAGTTGAGAAGGGAGAGGTCCACAGTCTACGCCAGTACAATAATGGACGTAGGGTGGCCACATTTTTAATAGAATTCCTACCAAGGTCCCACAACAGTGGTGTTAGTGGAGTACTTTGTGGGACGCAAGTAACTTTCCGCAAAAATTCATTTTCTACTAATGTCAAAGACTTTAGGTTCTCGAACCACCATAATTCCGATCCATAGAGGGCCGAACTTAGTACCATCATTCCGTAGATCTCTAAAAGTGGGCTAATAGGTTTAGTTGTAGAACTTTTAAACTTTTTCAAGAGTAGTCCTGACAGCTGCTGTTGCTTTAGTGCAGCCAGTCCAAGTTGGCTGTTCCAACGCATATCCCTCTGCAGGGTAACCCCCAGATAAGAGAAGGCGTCAACCTGTTCTAGTGGGCAGTTATTCATATGGATATTTCCTCTAAAGGGCTTAAAAAAACTTGGAAGGCTTATGTTCGTTTAGAGTCATAGACTTTGTTTTGGCAGTATTTATTTCTAGCCCACGCAGCAGGCAAAAGTCTTCGAACCGCCGGAGGACCCGCTGAAGACCGCTCGGTGTTTTTAGAGATTATCAAGGTATCGTCCACAAACATGAGGATTGGGACTCGGCTACCTGCCATCACAGGGGCATCGGTTGGGACCAGGGAGAGGTAGTCTGCCACCCCGTTCACGAAGAGAGAGAACAGGGTAGGCGCCATAACGCAACCCTGACGCACTCCCCGCTCAACGGGGAAGGCTTCCGTGACCTCCCCCTTTCGACCCCACCGAACCCGAGTGAAATTATCCTCATGTAAGCGCACAACCAAGGTCAACAGCTCTGGTGCCAACCCTAGCTCCTCCAGGACTCGCCATAATTTGCAGCGTGGCACTAAATCAAATGCTGCCCTCAAATCGACGAACACAGCATATAATACCCCTTTCCCCAGAACAACCGTACGCCAATAGAGAATAATGAAACGATAGACTTGGTCAATCGTGCTTGTCTTAGGGCGAAAGCCTGCCTGGTATGGGCTCAAGATTTTCATGTCATCCATCCAAGTCTGTATTTTTCCCAAGACCAATCGACCCATTATTTTCTGAATGGAGTCGATTAGGCTGATAGGCCTATAATTGTCTGCAAGAGACTTATCCCCTTTTTTATATACGGGCACAATTCCGGCTCCCTTCCAGGAGTAAGGAACAGCCATCCCTTGAGCTATGGCATTTGCTAAACAAACGATATATAATCGCCAACTTTGTTTATCATTCAGAAACAAGTCAGCACGGACGCGGGGCTCGTCCCTTTGTTACTAACTCTAGTGCCCAATCGACCTCCCCTAAACTAAAAGCGGCATCTTGATAAAATGTAAAGAACGGATCGCCATCATCTCTATTGGAAACGTCTCCGTTGTAAGCATATTGTGGCTTGAAATAATCGATCCATGCACTTTGGGCAACATTATTCTGTGGGCAATCCGAACACCCACCCCTGTCCCATTTAAATATGTCCCAGAATGATTTTGAGTTTTTGGCCACACAAGCCTCCTTCAATTCCTGCCATTTACTCTCCTCCCACACCTTTTTTGCACCAATCTGCGATTTCCTGTAGCTAACTCATGCAACCTTCACTTTGGTGGGATCCCTTGTTTTTAGTGCTAGACCCAACTCAGCCCGTGCTTTCTTACAGGCATCGTTATACCAGCTCTCGGGTTTTCTCCTTGCTTTTTTTTTATCCGAGCTTGGTTTACAGAAATATGTTTTTAATTTGGCGAAAAGATTGGTGTGGGCTTCCATGATGGAAGAGTTCGTTGCCCCATTTCTTGCACCTGCCCCCATGATTTCCAGTACTTTACTTACATGGGACTTGATAGCGGTCGAGGATTCTAGGTACTCAGCAACTTTACGCCATTTAAGGTGACGCTCATCGTTTGCTAAAGTAATTTCTGGGCCAGACGCTCCCTGGACCGGTACATCCACACCATCAAGTCCCAATCTAAACAATGAGGTCAGGGGGTTATGATCGCTCTCAATACGGGTCTTGATGTCCATATCCACCAAGGAATGCCACATTTTTAGGTAGACCAACAAATAATCTATACGGCTGGACCTGATGCTGTTGTCATATGTTTTGTTACCCATCCTATCTGATGGTGTTCGGCCATTTGCAGCCCTTAGCTGGTTCCCCATGCAAAGCCCCTTTAATTGCGTTGCGGCTTCTGTCCATCTATTTATGGGTTTCAGCTCAAGTTGAGGGACCCCCCATCATGAGTCTTCCTCCTCTGATAGGCTCAAATCATCAGCCCCTAGAGGCTCAAAGGTTGTATTAAAATCTCCCCCAATCAAGGGCAATACATTATGTGGCAAATTCTCAATTAGGACTTCTAAGGCAGTTATTACTTCAGACTTTTTCCCTCCTGGAAACCCCCTAGCATAAACATTGAAAATATCTATATCTACGCTTGAGGGAAAACTAAGGCACACTGATAAAATATCACAGCTTGGGACAGGAAGGAACCGAATGTTACAGTTTAGGTTCTGCCTGACCCAAATCACCAGGCCTCCTACGGGACGACCCTTTTGCTTTTTCACAGCTGGAACATGAAAATTTAGATAGCCTAATCTAAATACCGGATCCACTGCCCAAGTATCTTGAAAGAGACAGCTGTCATATTTATCAATAAAATCTGCCCAGTCTGGCGAAGTGATTTTAGGCCCCAAACCCGCCAGATTCCATGATAATAATGATGTCAGACAGCATATGTCAGGAGATCTGCCCGCCTCCCCCCCCTCCATATACAGCTCAGAGGATAGGGAAGGAATGTTGCTTCTTTGTACACAGAAGGGCAGTACCTCACTACCCCTCTGTGTAAAAGCTGCACTCTCTTCATTTGGCTTATTTCGCAGCTACGTTGTCCCTAGAGAGGGGTACTCCAGTAACCCCCAGACAGCTTTCAAATGTTGGCTGTCAGTCACAGTCTTCTAGCCCAGGTAAGGCATCAAACCTATTGTTTAGCCTTATACTCCCTGGGAAGCCCCTAACCGACGTCCCCCAATAGGAAATGGTACCCTTTGAGAAAACGGTACTGCTGCATTGAAGTAAAACAGTGGAAGAGATTGAATTTGGGACGAAGAGTCTTTTTCGGGCCAATTGCAAATGTATTCAACTGCCCTCCTGTCCCTTAAATGTATAACCATGCAATCCCACACAACAGACTTTGGCCCCTTATCCACCCAGTCCACTCTTCTAGCAAATAGAATTTCTGCACATACATGGTTTGGCAGTGGTCGATTAGCATTGAGCCAAAAGATACACTTGTTCTTAAGCTCCATGTACGTTTCTCTTATACCCTGGTTCAGTGGAGGAACCCCTGCCAGGACCACCACATAAGGCGCTGATTCCGGAGGGAGTTCTATTTTTGGTAGACTAATGTCAGATGGACCAGGAGGGGATTTAGTCAGGACGTGCTGGTAAGTTCCAGGTCTATTAACTTCTGCGTGCTTAGTCCTATCTCTTTCAACTATTTGATTGGCACCTGCAGTATCAGTGGTAGGGAGAGCAGTACATTGGGCTAGAGACTCAGCAGGAACAATGATGTTACTACCTGTGGGAGGAATAGTAGGATCAGGTATTGCTACACTCGGCCCTAACACATCTGCCTGCACACAATTTTGCCCACTACCCCGATTACCCACCCTCAGCTGGGCCGAGGCAAACGAAAGTTCAAGCCATACTAGTCTACTTTCGATAGAGTCCAATCTGTCATATATTGGAAGACATATCTTCTTAAAAGTACATTCCAGTCTTTTCCAAAATAACGGACACATCTCAGGCAGACCTTCCTCCCAGGCACTTGTTGAAAAGTTGTCACCCTCATTGACTAATTGTACTCTGGGGGGACTGTGACTAGGTGTTGGAGTCTGGCCAGATTCTCATTGGACAATGCCTCTTTCCTAATTTTTGCTTTATTCCCTTTTGCTTGCGCTTGCGCCCCAGTGCGCTTCCTTTTGGATGTCATACCCAGCGATTGCTGCAATGTCCCCACTTTAATATTACTGGCTGACCGAGTCTTGATGTTAGGTGAGGGCAGACTCCTCGCTGCGATGGTTAAGGATGCTGGTTGACTCACTTCCTTCAAAGTAACATGTGACACTGCCGGGGGTCCCAGGGATTCCGCCGGTTGGAGTATCGGATTTCTCTCCTCTCCCCCCAAGGCGGGCAATATATCATGAGTTTCAGGATGGTGCACATCAGGTGACCGGGCCTTAGCCAGACTTCCCATAGAGGATCTCTTGTCAAAAGCGATATCAAGAGAAAGTCTCTTTTCCGTTAATTCAATGTCGCGGGCTAGGGCTATAGACACTCTTACGAGGAAGTTATCCAGAGTGCCCATTAATGACCCTCCAGTAGATTTTCTAACAGACCCGCCTGGAGCTGGTGGACTAGACATAATATCACGGGAATGAGGCAGGCTACTCGGTTCCATTATTGAATAAATCCCTTTCAATACCCCCTGACATGAGAGATACAATTACTCACTAACCTCAGGTGTCGTAGTTGTTGGAGGGGTGGCCAGTCCCATCCTTGACCGTGCTAGAACGGGCTAAAACAGGCCCGCCCTTGGCCCGGGCTTCGCCCGCGCGCGTCCCGCGGGCCGGGAGTAAGCTGCTGATTAAATACGCCTATGGGTGGGCGTGGCGATGTAGCCGGTCGTGGCCCCGCTGTCTTCTGGGGAGCGTGGTTCTCCCAAGTTCGTATGCCCCTCTGCTGCCTCAGAGCGCTGAAAATGCCACCAATCTTCCGAGCGTGTGCCCCTCTAGTGCCTCACAGCACTGATACTGCCACCAGGATTTCGAGCATTTCCCGCGGAGCAGGAAACGCGAGAAGTATTTCTGCACCTGTGGGTGGGTGGGCGTGGTGGTGTAGCCGGTCGTGGCCCCGCTCTCTTCTGGGGAGCGTGGTTCTCCCAAGTTCGTATGCCCCTCTGCTGCCTCAGAGAGCTGAAAATGCCACCAATCTTCAGAGCGTGTGCCCCTCTAGTGCCTCACAGCGCTGATACTGCCACCAGGATTTCGAACGTTTCCCGCGGAGCGGGAAACGCGAGAAGTATTTCTGCACCTGTGGGTGGGTGGGCATGGCGGTGTAGCCGGTCATGGCCCCGCTGTCTTCTGGGGAGCGTGGGTCTCCCAAGTTCGTATGCCCCTCTGCTGCCTCAGAGCGCTGAAAATGCCACCAATCTTCCGAGAGTGTGCCCCTCTAGTGCCTCACAGCGCTGATACTGCCACCAGGATTTCGAGCGTTTCCCCACAACAGGTACCCCGCAGGCCTTGAGCAAGATCCCTGTGAGTATGATGACCCAGGGACACATCTCCCGGGTAAGCGCTTTTCTCCCTACAGGTTTCCTAACCACCAGTGGTCCCCCATTTTTCATTCCAGGGTCAAATCCCTTGCCGAATCACTCCAGGAATGAACAACAAGGGTTTGGCTTAAGCGCAGTAAGGCTGCGCCACTATAATGTTCAACAAAACAGAGTGCCAATACTGCTCAATATTTTCACTGGTTTAGCAGAGCAACGAACAGACAGCTGATCTGCATGGACCACTCTTTCAGTCCAGATTTAATCTCAAAACGTTTTTTAATATTTAAATTTCCATAAATTTTATTTTTCATTTTTCACAAAAATCATAAAGGTTTGACAATTATTTCTAGTCAAACAGAACCAAAATATTCAAAAAAAGGGGGGGAACTCCTATTCATAAAATCTAAGTGTGTGTGTGTACAAGAGTAGTGAAAATAACGTTTTTGTACAAAAAAAGTCAAACATTCGTTTTATGACAATCTCAACAACCTCTGGCATACTGTGTCACATTCAAAACAGCCATACTTCATATATATAGAAAAGAAATAAGATACAGAAAAAGATAAAAAGAAGATGCTGTGTATAAATGTCCCTACTCTGTTATCTCTATTTTTATGAGGTGGGGCACCTATCACAGACTGATTTTTGTATATATATATATTTAATTTTCAAAACATTAGGCCATCATACATTTCTTTATAATCAAAATAGCTTGCAAGTGATTAGCCTAGAATAAGAAAAAAGAGAGGTCGACGCGTTTCGAATCACATATAATGGTGGGATTCTCATCAGGACCACACGAAGACTCAATCTGGAAGACAAAAATGTCCAAACTTACTGTCAAAAATAACACTAAGCGACCTTCAACTTAACATTCAGTCTCTGACAACACTCACTCGTTACCTGTAAGACTTGAGATGTCTTTTCTTCAGTAGAATTCTGTGGAGTTTAATTAGGAAACACTATAAGATCAAATACACGGCAGCCTATTTTTGTGAAGCATGGCAGGAATTCTTGGTACTCACTTGATGTTGTGAAAACGTGATCGTAGACTTATTCCAATTGCGATGCATTCATGTTTAAAGGACCCACTGAAAAAGTTGTATATGTATACATGATCCAAGGCATTCAGATGATAAGCTTTCTTGTTCAAGCTTAAATGATTTAAAAAAAATATATTGTACCTTAGTTCTGTGTGCTTTGTACGTCGTTAGTCTTCATTCTGAAACTGGTAAAAGAATGATGCCATCAAATGAAGAACGTGAGTCAGAATTAATAATTATTGAAGACTTTGATTACAGGATCTCACTGTGGGTTTTAAACAATGCTACGTGCACGGGCTTTGCTTGGCAATCTACCTACCGCACAGCAGGAGGGTGCTTGGCTACCAGTCTTCAAAAGAGTAAAATCTAAGAAAAAACAAACGGAGATGAACTCCTTCCTCATACTGGTTTTACAGAAGACTTGTAGCCAAGCAACCCTCTTGGTGTGCGGTAGGTAGATTGCAGACACCGAAAAATGAGTAAGGACTAATAAAAACTAACCGAGAGTTGCTCCTTCCTCATAGAGTTTTTACAGACAATTCAATTCAAATAACTTTATTTCGGTTCCACAAAGGAATCATAAAAGTATACATCAAGATAAAAAAAGACACAAATTATTAAAAAAGCCACAATACATTTTACATATTTCTGGTTTTCAATATTAGAATCTTGGCATAAGAAACTGGGTCAAATTTATCATTTAGACCAACATAGAAACATTTTATGGGATTTTCAACCCACAGCATGTTTTAGTATCGATTTCTAATAACAAGAGCTGATCTAATGAAATTAAGTACGGCATTACAGATGTTAGGGGTTGACAGAGATAGTAGATATTCATAACCTTCTTTATAATAACGTGAACCGAAGGATAATAGTAATGGTCTAATAAAAGTGTTTCTTGGGACCTTATACAGAGCACAAAAAAGAAGAAGGTGCAGAGTATTTTGCGAAACCTTATCATTACAGGGGCAAAATGGTAGTTTCTCGCACCACCCCCCTTGCTTTGGAAATGCAAAAAGGAAGTGTAAAGTGCTAATGCGAAACCTTGTCAAGTAAAAACGCCATTGCGTATTGGTGATATATGAAAGATAGAAAGGTCGCAACAATTTGCCCCTGACACACAGTGTATGTTCACTGTTCCTTAAGGTACCCAAATTAGAACCATAAGCACTTTTAATAGTTAGCTTTGCATCCTTACTGATCATGTCAGGGTTTTCGAACATATCACCTAACCCAATCTTATAAAGGGTATCCCTAACATATCGAAGCCATGGAATCGTTTTATAAAGGTCGAGTTTGAGGCAATCTCTTAAGATATTTTTTGTTAGTTTCAATTCCTCAGATTGCCAAACTTTAGACCAAAGAAGTAATGGAGCTACATGTATGGTATCACTCACGCACTCCATACCAACCTCCCCATGACAAAAACTGTTCGCCGTACCCAATGGAACAGATAGGAGACGTTTTATAAATTTGTTCTCCATAATCTGCAACTTTTCACAATTTTGTGACCCCCAAACTCCAGCACCAAAAGTAATAACAGAAACACACTTAGCTTTATACAGGGATATTATTTCTGCTATTCGCCGTTGTCCTAATTTTCTGGCAAAACGAAAAAGAGCTTCAATTGATTGAGTAAGTTTTTGGGCCCAAGCTAATATCAGAGGTTCCCAGTTCAACTTTTTATTAAAAAGGTTGCCCAAGTAATTAAAGTTATCAACATTCACTATAATTGAATCCTTCACCATATACCTGCGGATTTTTACGCTTTTCGGACCGCAAGTCATGGTAAATGATTTAGTGAAATTGACCCTAAGATCTAAATTTCCCATAAATAGATCAAAAGCATTCAAGCAAATCTGCATGCTATTGGATGTAAGGGTCATAAGAACAGTATCATCTGCATATGACAACATTGGAATTCTTTTGCCATTGATCTGTGGAAAATCAGCACCAGATTCTAACAAAAAAAATTCTAATCCATTAGTATAAACCAGAAATAAGAAAGGAGCTAAAATACATCCCTGACGGACACCTTCAGTAGATAATATGGGTCTAGTCTTCTCCCCACCCGGGCCATATCTAATTCTCACTACTGTGGCGGCATGGAGCCTTCGAAGTAAGGTAACCAAAGGCTCCTCAAACCCCATAGACTCCATCATCCGCCATAGCTTACCCCTGCATACAGTGTCAAATGCACTGGACAAGTCCATGAATGCCAGGTGAATGGAACTATTCCTGGCACCCATGTACTTGCCCATAATTAATGCTAAATTTAGGCACTGCTCAGTGGTTCCTTTCCCTCTTCTAAATCCATATTGGGAGTCCACAATAACCCCCACTGACTCCGCCCATGTTTCCAAGCGAGCCAATATCACCCTACCCATTAACTTACAAGAGGCATCTATTAGTGATATTGGCCTGTAACAACATGGGTCAGACTTATCACCCTTCTTAAAAATGGGTACCACCACTGCCTCTTTCCAAGAAATCGGAATGGGCCCCAACGTTATTGCCTTGAAAACATTCAGGAGTAGTGGGGACCAAACCTTCAGATTAAGTTTAAATAGATCCAAGGGTACTGCATCAGGACCTGGGGCCTTTAAAGCAGCCCCCTTAGTCAGGGCTGTCTTTACCTCTGAAAGCGTTAATGAATCACTAAGTAATTTCGCTGACACCATATTTAAATTGCCTTCTCCCATGGTAGCAGTCAGGGGTAGCTCATTTGGATTAAAGATTTTGCTATAATGGGCTACCCAGGAGTCTTCAGGTATGTGCATTCGAATGGTATTCTCTTCTCCTGTTTTTAAAAAAGGCCTATTTATA
This sequence comes from Lissotriton helveticus, assembly GCF_964261635.1. Classification (NCBI taxonomy): domain Eukaryota; kingdom Metazoa; phylum Chordata; class Amphibia; order Caudata; family Salamandridae; genus Lissotriton; species Lissotriton helveticus. The sequence continues at coordinate 939,568,029 of NC_136070.1, forward strand.
ACCTGCCAAAACAGCCTATTATCTCTTAGTTCAGCCGCTTTTTCCAGATCTTCCCATGCCTTAGTCCGTAAATCATTTTTCCTCTTCCTAACGGCATCTCCATACTTTTCCCTGGCTGATCTAACCAATTCCTTGTCACGTGGAACTTGGCGTAGAGCTTTCGATAGTCGAGTTTGGGCAGAAGAGCATTCCTCATCAAACCATTTAGGCCCCCTATCAGGTTTCCTCCCCCCTAATTTAACAAGCTGTGAAGCAATGTTTCCCAGTAACAGTTCGAAATTCTTAATTGTATAGTCTGGGTCAGATATAGGCGTCAGACAAGTTTCTATCTTATCCTTATTTTCCTTAAAGATATGCTCCTCCAATTGCCTCACATCTACTTTATCCCACCTTAGGGTAACACCTTGATTGTGACTGTATTTTATAGGTTGTTCCACAGTCCGGGTCTTCTCAAAAACCAGGCTAAAACTCAGGATAAGGGGGTTATGGTCACTAACCGGGTTCGCCTCAATTCTAAAGTCTTTTAGGAAATGGGAAAAACCTTCAGAAACCATGGCAAAGTCGATTGTGCTCGCTCTGCCCCTATACCCTGGAAAGTGGGTATATTCGATGCACCACAGAAACTAGGCATATCCAGGATACATAGGTCATTATTCAAAACAATACTGTTCAAAGCCTCCCCCTGTTTTGAGTGAATAAAATGGGCCATTGGTTGGTCAGTTAAATCCATCACACCACATACTCTAGACCCACTAAATTTACATAATACACAATTAAAATCGCCTAACCATATAATAAAAAGAGGGAAAACCCTATTTGTAACTTTCACAATTTCCTCCTGTAACTTTCAATAACTACAGTAACATGGGGATCAAAAATATTATAATACCAATTTATAAGAAGAAGGGTTACTGGAAATAAATCCTTAATCAAAAGTAATTGGTACCAGGGAGATTCCACCACTCGTGCCACATGTATTGAGTTGTACTTTACGGAGATAGCTGTCGCAAGTCCACCCTTTGCTCTCCCCGCTTGCGAGGGCTCTGCAAAAACATTAAACATTTGAAAATCATCCAAGCTATGATCCACAGTACTCCATGTCTCCTGGAGGCAGACAATATCAAAGGATTCAATACAATCTAGCCAGACAGGATCCTCTAGTCTCCTCCCAAGGCCAGCTATATTCCAAGAAATTAAACGAAAACAGCTGTCCTCTACCCGATTGCTCTCTTTACCCTGTAGTGATTTCTCTTTAGGGTGAACCAAGTCACACTCACCTATTCTTGTATCTCTACTGTTGTTTGCTACATCAGCATAGGGCGAGTTTATTTCTTTAGATTTACAGAGTTTTTCACCAAACCGCTGATCTAAGACAAAATTAAGGTTTTCTTTACCCATAGATCCCAGAATTCCCTCATTTACATGGGTGACATCATCTTTCTCTCCGCCATAGGCTACAAAGTTAGTATGTTGCTCATAAAGTTTTTGAGATATATTACTAGCCCAAGGACCATCTACATTATTAATATTATTAGTTCTTGTCTCCAAATCGTCCCACTGATTGAATTCATAATGGGACGCCGTGACAAGCATAGCCCTTTCGAAAGGAGACGAAAATGTTGACAACTCATCCCAGACCACTTTTTCTTGTGTCAGAGTTGAACTGAGTCAGTCGTTTACATCCATAGCAGTCAAAGGATGGAACATGTTAAATAAGGGAATATTCCAAAATTCCTTTGGATCTGTAGGAGGATAATTATTATCGTTCAAGATGGGATACCTAATTGGGTAGTTGGGTGAAAAGAAAGGGTTAACATTTCTATTAAAATGAGTAGGGATGGCGGAGTTCGTGAATTGTCTCCGACAATGAGGGACTTCCAAACCGTGCCTCCTCAAAGGTTTATTAGAGGGGAACATCATTGTTTCCGGGTAGAAGTATGTCAGGTTTCGAGATGATACACCTCCATTACTTCTACCCGGAAACCAGTCACTAATATAGGTGACCACCCTGTGGTCCCGAAAATTTATAATAACCAAGTCACCTTCTATATCTTTAGGGCGTAAACCCACCCAGTGACACCTTCTCACTGAGACGATGTCACCATTCAGGTGTAAAGGTAGTCGTCTATTTATACATAGCCAATGAATGACCTTATTTTTTAGGCTAATGTTTGATTCCACATTTCCATCTGGAACGACAGGGACACCTGTTAAAATGATGACAAAATTAGACGACTCCGGGGGCAAGTCTACTATATTTTTAAAATTGGATTTTCCTCTATTCAAACTACTTGTTTGAGTGGGAGGTAATCTACTGGTATGAGGAGGTTTTGGAGCCACTGGATGAACCCTTTCTCTACCTATGTTTTTTTTTGCTGTAGTATCAGATATGCCTACCGGTTTGATGGAATATCTATCAGCAGGCATATTATTAGAACTTACAGTAGGTGTCTGTTGCCTACGTTGGTTATTTGTAGGTTGTTTAATTGTAGGTCGAGTCTCAGTTGGAATAGATGGGGCAATTAAACTGGGGTTCTCTGGCGAGATAAGCTCCGGAAGAAGCCGATCCAATTTTTCATCCAGCCTTTTGAGCCTCTCAGTGAGTGGAAGAATGAGTGACTTTAAAAGACTTTCAACTGCCTCGAGGAGCCCTTCGTTAAGAAGCGGTTTATCATCTGTGACCGGATTCCCCTCTTTCCCCACTACGTCTATTAAAATTTGTTTAGATACAGCTACATGTGGCGCCTTCCACGGATTGCCAACCCCATTTTTTTGGCCACCCTTCCTCCTTCTTTTCCTAACTGGAGAGCATACAGGTCCTCTGTTCCCTTTACTTGTTTGATTGTCACGTGGTCTGCTAATTTTAGCAGTCGATTGAGATCCAAGCAACGTGACTACCTCAGTTTGAATCTTCAGAGCTGGGGGTAGAATGTTACTAATAGAATAGGGAACAGGATCTAAGGATAAGGGGGTATTGAGATCAATAAGATTATTGGATGCGGCCGTGGGCGAGTTACTCTCACCTTCCACAGCTACATCCAAATCATCTAATGGTGGCGGGCTATCTTGGAAGATTAGAGGAATATTTTCAGTATTAAACAATTCCGCATCCGCCTCAAGATACGTACTATCATGCATCGATGAGCTCATAGCTAGCTTCTCATGGTTGGGAAGTGGCTGTCTCTTAAGGAGCTCAATGGAGAAGCGACGCTCGGCCCTCCTCTCTGCTAGAGCTAACTCTCTATCAATGTCTTTAGTGGCTCTAGAAAAATATTTATCGAGGGGGCCGAGTATAGATACGCCAACACAGTTAGGAAGAGAGTTAGGGGTAGGACTAGCCATCCCTAAGGGGGTAAAAGAAGTAAAAAACCTAATTAAAACAGTCAATAAAACAATGAATTGTATTTTACCATAAAAAGCTAACAAGGGGGTTCAGAGTTAGGAGAAAATATAGGCCCATATGAAGATAAAACCAGCACCAAACTCATCAGAGGGGTGGCCCAGCCCAGCCACCTTCGGCCACTGATGGCCAAAGACGGTCCCGCCCTTGTCCCGGGCTTCTCCTGGGACGCTCCTGCGCGCTCCCGCGCCGCGGGAAGATCACTTGTATTAATACGTGGGCTGTTAGAGCGGAGGTGGGGCGTGGCGAGCAGGGAGAGCGGCCAGGTGACGGGAGGCGCGGGTTACCGGGCTTCTGGGATTCGAAGTCCGGTCCCAAACGCTCGCAGCCCTGCGTGCACACCAATTACCCCCAAACACAGTCCAAGGCTCCCAAATGGCAGGAGAGGCGCTGCGAGACCCGCGGAGCGGGTACCGCCAGTTATAGCAGGAGAAAAGGCTAGGTAAGCCTACAGCAGCCACCAAACAGTCAAAGAAATGTCCCAGCGCAATCTGTGCTCAGAGTCCTTTTCAGAGCGGAGGTGGGGCGTGGCGAGCAGGGAGAGCGGCCAGGTGACGGGAGGCGCGGGTTACCGGGCTTCTGGGTTTCGAAGTCCGGTCCCAAATGCTCGCAGCCCTGCGTACCCACCAATTACCCCGAAACACAGTCCAAGGCTCCCAAATGGCAGGAGAGGCGCTGCGGGACCCGCGGAGCGGGTACCGCGAGTTATAGCAGGAGAAAAGGCTAGGTAAGCCTACAGCAGCCACCAAACAGTCAAAGAAATGTCCCAGCGCAATCTGTGCTCAGAGTCCTTTTCAGAGCGGAGGTGGGGCGTGGCGAGCAGGGAGAGCGGCTAGGTGACGGGAGGCGCGGGTTACCGGGCTTCTGGGATTCGAAGTCCGGTCCCAAACGCTCGCAGCCCTGCGTGCACACCAATTACCCCCAAACACAGTCCAAGGCTCCCAAATGGCAGGAGAGGCGCTGCGGGACCCGCGGAGCGGGTACCGCGAGTTATAGCAGGAGAAAAGGCTAGGTAAGCCTACAGCAGCCACCAAACAGTCAAAGACGATTTGTAGCCAAGCAAAGCCCGTGTACGTAGCATTGTTTAAAAATCACAGTGAGATCCTGTAATCAAAGTCTTCAATAATTATTAATTCTGACTCACGTTCTTCATTTGATGGCATCATTCTTTTACCAGTTTCAGAATGAAGACTAACGACGTACAAAGCACACAGAACTAAGGTACAATATCTTTTTTTTAAATCATTTAAGCTTGAACAAGAAAGCTTATCATCTGAATGCCTTGGATCATGTATACATATACAACTTTTTCAGTGGGTCCTTTAAACATGAATGCATCGCAATTGGAATAAGTCTACGATCACGTTTTCGCAACATCAAGTGAGTACCAAGAATTCCTGCCATGCTTCACAAAAATAGGCTGCTGTGTATTCGATCTTATAGTGTTTCCTAATTAAACTCCACAGAATTCTACTGAAGAAAAGACATCTCAAGTCTTACAGGTAACGAGTGAGTGTTGTCAGAGACTGAATGTTAAGTTGAACGTCGCTTAGTGTTATTTTTGACAGTAAGTTTGGACATTTTTGTCTTCCAGATTGAGTCTTCGTGTGGTCCTGATGAGAATCCCACCATTATATGGGATTCGAAACGCGTCAACCTCTCCTTTTTCTTATTCTAGGCTAATCACTTGCAAGCTATTTTGATTATAAAGAAATGTATGATGGCCTAATGTTTTTTTTAAATCAAATATATATATATATATATATATATATATAAAAAAATCAGTCTGTGATAGGTGCCCCACCTCATAAAAATAGAGATAACAGAGTAGGGACATTTATACACAGCATCTTCCTTTTATCTTTTTCTGTATCTTATTTCTTTTCTATATGTATGAAGTATGGCTGTTTTGAATGTGACACAGTATGTATGCCAGAGGTTGTTGAGATTGTCACTAAACGAATGTCTGACTTTTTTGTACAAAAACTTTATTTTCACTACTCTTGTACACACGCGCACTTAGATTTTATGAATAGGAGTTTCCCCCCCTTTTTTTTAATATTTTGGTTCTGTTTGACTAGAAATAATTGTCAAACCTTTATGATTTTTGTGAAAAGTAAAAAATAAAATGTATAGAAATTTAAATATTAAAAAAAGTTTTGAGATTAAATCTGGACTGAAAGAGTGGTCCATGCAGATCAGCTGTCTGTTCTTTGCTTTGCTAAACCAGTGAAAATATTGAATCACTCCAGGAAGCATCGGCTGCAAATCGCCAGCGTGAGAACATAGTCCTTACGCTCCCCTCACATAGTGTGTGTGTGCTACTCGTTTCCTAGCCTCACCACGCCAATGATATTATTCGATAATCACTTTTAGCAGTACCACCAGTACTGTTACACTTTCGCCGTTTTTAGTCTCCCCATGAAGCACTTAATTATCGGCAATATTGTGATCTGTGTGACCCCAAGCCACATGCTAAATGACTCTCTCTCTATATGTCTTGTCTTCGTCATACATGTTGTATGCCCAGGTATGCTTGAGGGAATCCCCCTCTCACACCTAGAGCACCTTAGTGAGTGTGACACATAGTCTGAAAAACACTCACTTTAATGTTTTTAATCTGCACCAGCACTTTTTACGGTCCTGAGGAAAGCCAGCATTATTAAAGGCACTGGCTGAAACATGTCGACCAACACCGGATGTAGGAGGTCTTAATTTTACCACCATAACATCCACTTGCGTTGTTTTTAACCGCTGACGGAGGCCCAGGTATTAAAATTTAATTTAACCTCGGGTACTGGGACCACCGCCAAGCCATTTTAATTTCAGTTCACAATTCACCACACTGCACTCTCAGTAAAATACATGCTCCGCTGTTATCAGGCGTTGAAGCCGACCCGGGACACATTAGGTGTCACTGGGTGGGCCCGATGATGAAGCATGCCACCAACTAGGTTGGTGGGTGAGGGCTTCATGAAGACACCTAACAGGTGCCTGCTGACAATACAGTTCAGAGTCCTATAATAGGTCACATCTAGCTAGTTCTCTTTGATGACATATAAATCCTTGGGGATACGGACTAGCTATCTAGTCCTCTCTCTCTCTTGATACGCCCACAGGTGTTCCATTCACAGGATTCTGCAGCTGGTGCTAGCGCGGACCTAGTGACATCACATTGGAGGGCCTGGCCTGTCACAGGTGTTCCACTCGTGTTCCCAGCCGTGTTCCCAGCCGTCTTGAGTCACGGTGGGCATGTGCACACCAAGTCACGCCCGTAAATGGAATGTCCCAGCACTGCAGCAGAATTCGCGCCGCAGTGAAGAGGAAAACAAGGCTGCTGTGGCTTTTTTTGTCCTGCTCCGCACTGTGAGAAAGTGCCATCTTTCTTGCATTGGTATGCCCCAACTTTTTTTCTGAACTGCTGATGTGCTTTGACTGAGTGTGCCCTGGGCTCCTGCCAACCAGGTACCCAGGGCCTGTGTTCCTTTCCTAAAACGGTGTTGAAACTAAAACCCAATTGGCATCTCTGGCCACCTGTCAGTACCCTAGGTACCCAGGGCATGGTGGCCAGAGAAGACCCCTAACCGCTGCAGCACTTATTGTGCCACCCTTGGAGGCCCTGTACCCTGACACCAACACACTGCCTTTGCAGGCTGAGTGTCTAGGTACAGGACTAAACAAAGAGTCGACATGGCACACATCCCTGTGTGCCATGCCCACAAACCCACTGCCCTGGCATACCTCAGTCACCCCTCTAGCTGGGTGCCCTATGCCAGTGGTGTGGGCACAGGTGCATGAGCCCTGTGCCCCTACAGTACCCAGGGCCATTCCTGGGCACTGTAAGTGCAGTGATGTCATTAAGAGTATATGGTGCTGGGAGGTCGTCATTATGAACTCCACAGCACCATAATGGCTACACTGAAGACTGACAAGTTTGGTATCAAACTTCTCAGCACATTAAACCCACACTGATGACAGTGTGGGATTTAATGTAAAATGCACCCCAGAGTGCATTTTAGGGATGCCCCCTGAAACCTAACCTACAATCCACTTCTGGACTGAGTGGCTGCCCAGGCTGCCACACAGCAGACATGCTGCTGGACCCCTGGGTGGAGAGCCCCTCGCTCTCCTGGGCCTGCAACAATGCACATCCTGGGCGGGGTGCTAGGTCTTCTCCCCAGGATGGGCAGGGGGAAGCATCAAAGGCATGCCGCCTTTGTGAGCTTCTCCAGGCCACTTGCTGTACTTAGCAACTGGCCCCCACCAGTTCTAACCCCCCCTCTGGCGGGAAGAATGGCGGGAAACCCTACATCAGGAAGGGGGGTGGTGCCAGCCTGTGCCAACCCCACCCCTCAGGTGGGAGAGGCGAGGTGAAGCACGACCCCGGGCTCCGGCCATCTTGAAGATGGGGAGCCCTGCCCAATCACAGCTAGGCTCCTATCCCCTTCCAACAGGAGAGGAGCGGGCTAGGGGGTGTACCCACCCCAGGACAGGGACCTATTGGTCCCTGCCCTTGCCCTACCTGTAACGCCCCATAACTTAGTATTTAGGGGCACCCTGAACCTTCCTTCCTCGGATCCTGATAAGAAAAAGAAGAAAGAAGATCAAGAAGAAGAAGACCCACCGTGCAGCTGCCCACAACAGGACAACACCAACTGACTTGGCCCCAGCCCTACCGGCCTGTCGATCCTGGAACCTGCTCCTGCTTAATCCCGGCGACTCCTGCAGACAGCAACCTTGGGACCCCCGGAGGACCTGCCTGCCTTGACCCTCTTAAAGACTAGAACTCCCATGAGCAGAGGCTCTACTTCAACAACCAACCCCGTGGTGCCAGCCAGGAAGCTCAATACCTACCCACTCCGCAACCGCCGAGCCCGGCTAATGCCCGAGCGATCCAAGACCACGAGGACGCCCCCCCCGGCAACTAGGATCCGAAGTCCAGTGCCAAAAAGACCCTTCTCGACGAACTAGACGATGCCTGCAGCCTCAGAACCAGGGACCCCTCCAACCGCGACCAGCTGAGGATAAGATTTCCCGACGCCCAAAGACACCCCTGCACCCGGCGCCCTGCGGCTCCCGGTGCCTTCCTTTAGGGTACCTACCTCTTCTCCAGGATCCCAACTTACCTCTCGAAGTGGTGGTCGCACCTGAAGATTCACCGTCCCCGAGTCTGCAGCCTTTGTTCCCTTTTTACCTTTCCCATTGAATAACATTAAGCGCCCGACGGCTCAAAAGCACCCTGCACCCAGCCGCCCAAATGCCTTTGGCAGTGCATACTTTGCCCTATCCTACTTCCCGATTTGCCCTGTGCAACTGACCGGGAGCCCAGCTCGCACAGCCGCGTTGCCTGCTAGCCAGCAGCCACCAACCGAAGGCCCCCTGCCCCTCATTGGTTAACATTGGGCCTAACTACCTCTGTACCCGGCTGCCCCTGTGCCGCTGAGGGTGAACCAACTGTACCTACCTAACCCTGGGGGACCCATGAGTCTAGGCCCAGACCTTAACTTCACCAGTCGGGTACTCACCTGGAAACCGGTAACTCACTTACCTGCCATTGGATAACATTGACTGATTTGACTCGAAAAAATCTTCTAAGTGTGAAGTTTTGAAAACTTATAATATTCCTATAAAATCAGCCGAATCCCGAATTCCGAAGTCCTCACCTGTGATCAGGAGGGAAGCCAGTACTGTATCTTGTATCCCAGTACTGAACCGCAAAAGTAATCCTAACCGGGTTTAGTAGTAACCTGAATTTTCTCCAAAGGAATCCATTGTCTGATTTTCTGTGAAATTTCTTCTGTCTACTTTTGAAAACTTGAAATATTCTTTAAAAATCGTACTAACTACTGAAACATAATTACTTACCTGTCTTAAGTAGAGATCCCAGTGCTGGACCTAAGAGCCCAGTACTGCATTACAAAAGTAACGAGAACCTACTTTACCTGTAACCTGAATTTTCTCCCACTAGATAACATTGCCAGATTTTCACTGAAAAAATTCTAAGTGTGAACTTTTAAAATACCTTTTTATTCCTTACAAATCATTGCAATAACCAAAACGTTTTTACTAAACTGTTTCCAGCTTAGACCCCAGGACTGAATTTAGGATCCAGTCCTGGACTTACAAAAGTAATCTACAACGTAATCACCTGTAATTGTGTAGAAAAACCCATTGAGCTCAATGCTAAATTGTGTTTAGAATTGTGTTGCCTATTGCAACCACTGTACCTATTGTGTTTACTAAGTCATTGCCTTTCTGTAAAGCAATAACCTGAGATCACTCATCACTAAGAAAAGTATATTGTTTTATACCTGTTGGTTCTAAAAATAAAACAACAATATCTTTTGATAAAAAAACAATTGGCCTGGAGTTCAGTCCTTGAGTGTGTAAAACCTTTTGTGGACTGAGTGTGTACAACAAATGCTTTACACTGTCCTCTGGTACTGCCTTACTGCTCGACCAAGCTACCACTTTTGAGAGTAAGGTCAGCCCCGACTTTAACCTCTGTTATACCTCTGGGGTTGGTGGACTCTATACACACTGTACCTTACTTTGGTCCAGTATATATAGAGACACTTTCTCACACGCACTCTTAGTAAAAGCTTACCTGTTTTACCACCATCTGCAAGGGTATTTGTAGTACCGTCTATGATCCTGAGCAGACTTGTGTCTAATATAATGCTCTTTTGTTAGGCGCCCAGAATTCCTAGTCAAACGACTGTATTGAGTACAAGTGAAGGCCACTAAGCTCCCTCAGAATGTACCAAGGCACTGTTCATCTTCTCGAGCTCTGGCAGAGCTGCATTGGCTTCCAATGAAATAAATGATTGCGCTCAAATCATTACGTATTGTTTTTAGAACAATTCACTAAATTGACCTGTTTTTCTGCAAAGGAAGTGTAAAAGTTATATACCTCTGATAGATCATCGCTCCTCAACCTCAAACCTTCTATGCATTCCTAAATTTGAGAAGGGTAGCCAGGGTGGCCAAGATTTCTCAGTGAGGTCCACGCAACTCTGGAACAATATTTCTTCTTCTCTAAGAGTTTGCCAAGACCTGCTTCAGTTTAGGAAAACACTTAAAACTTGTTTTTTCCTTGTATAAATACTAAGAAAGTCCTAGGAGGCTAGCGCCAGGATATCTTTCAAATCGCAGTTGCACTTTATAAATCCTTGTAATAACAATATTAATAAAAACATTCTGGGGTCAGAGTACAGGTGGACAGACAGACTGAGCAACAATCTAATAACATCAGTGTCTTATCATTTAAGAAATCAGGCTTTTCGGAGCATGGACACACCGGTGACCAAGATGGCCTCATGACACTGGGGCTTTGCCAGACAGGGCTCCAATCCTTTGTCGGATGGGACCTTTGTGCACCGGAAACTAGCCCTGAGGTGTTGGGGCTTGTCCTGTACTGCTTGGTGGATGCTGTGACCAAAGCAGGCTACTCCCTGTGGCCGCAGTGCTTTGATGGAGAAATACGCGCTCAGCAACCGCTACGTGCTTCGGAGGGCATGTGGTGATAGAGTTCATGGGTGATCCTGAGGCATGGGGCAGCCAGTGCCTTGAGCATGATCCAGACTATCCCTGCTGCATCGAAGGCAGCAGGATGCCATGTTAATCCCACCCTGACTTGTCTGTGTCACAACTGTGGCTTAGACTACTGGGACTGGTGTGGGAGGCCGAGACCGGCACCACCCAGGATCGCCGACCCCGACAGCACTGATACTGTGGTAGGCCACTGGGGGGGAAATCTTGTGGGTCTATGCTACCGAGGTTGAGGGTCACATTCTGGCCCCTACTGACCACCATACACCTGATGGGACTGTACCCCTGATACTGACTGCCTCGTTGACTGAACCGCCCTGAAAACCCCCTCTGGCACCTCCCAACAGCATGCACCCTGCTCCGCCATATGCCCTCAGGAAGAAATAATGATTGCTGTGCCGTTCCTTTGCCGCCTGTGCTGTATTTGTAATGGTACATTCCCTACTTTGCTGCTTCTTACTCTCCTGGCATGGGGACTCAGGAACCTGCGCATCGACTGCTATCTGTGCACATGCTTCCCACTTGGTGATATTCTGAGGGCCCACCCATAAACATCGGCTCTAGATGTTACCAGTGGCTACCAACGGCAGTGGGGCGGACTGCGACGTGACAGCAACCACTAATGCAATGGTACTGGGCAACCCAAAACAACGCAAGCTGCCTTTTGAGAAATTAAAAGCTACTGGCAGAGCAGAGAAGGCTTTAGGCATGGAGGGCGATGCTAAGAAGGGCCCTACGGTTGAACAACTAACTGAATTAAATACCATCATGGCCAAACACAAGACAGGCTTTCAAGCCATAGATGCATGCTTTGATATTATCTGCAGCTGCCCAGACCGCATGGGCGAATTCCCGGACAGACAAGATACGCTAATTGTGGGGGCACAGGAACAGATATTCGGACTAGAGGACACCTCCACTGCAGTTGTGAAGAGACTGGAAAAGCAGGAGGCATGCCTGACAACAATGGCCATTACAAATGAAGACCTGGAGGCCAGGGGGCTCCAAAATAACATCTGCATTTTGGGAGTCGCAGAAACATTGAACACAGGGCGATTGGACCTATTGGTTGAGCGACTACTCTCTGGCCTACTGGGGGGCAGAACTTTACGCATACAGTTGTTGTGGAATGTGCGCACAAGTCTCTGGGCCCCCATCTGGTGCCAGGTGACCAGCGAGGACTAATAGTTGCCTGACTCCTCAATTACAGAGACTGCAAAGTCACATTTCGAAGAGCGAGATACCTGGACCCACTCCAGTACCAAGGGGACACTATTTCGCTTTTTGCGGAATTCATTATGGGGGTTGAGGAGGCCTGCCGCAGATTCAGTGAAGCCAAAGCTGTGTTGCCCAAACTGGGACTGAGATACCGAATGCTATACCCTGCCCGATTTCAGGTTGATTTCAATGGAAAAACCTGTTACTTTGACGCCCCAGCAGACGTGATGGCATTCTGTAAACAACGAACCAGCGTCCATGGGTCCCAGAGGCGCTCAATGCCCGAACACACTGCACCTGACTCACAGATCCCTGCCAGCATGGAACTCTTCCCGCCCGGTTGAGAATCACCATCGAGCTGCTTTCTGGCTTCATGATATGCAGTCTACTGGAACTGCCCTGGCCCTTTATTATTGCTCCTACTGTGTGGCAAACCGCTAATACTCCAGCTCAGCTGACTGCTTGGACCCATCTGTGAGAAGTTAGCCTGGTCTATGATGTCCACTAGTTCTAGTGGGCACCTTGTACCAGACCTAATCGACCCTTATTGATGGTGGTTGTAAAGTCAACCTTATAGAAAGCTATCCTAGTGGTAGCATGAACCAGCAGTCTTCAGGCTAAGACTTCAGTAGGCGAGTTAAGCAAGTTGTTTTACCATATATAATCCCTTGAATGCCAAATGAAAGGACACCACACAAGATATATATCAAATATATATGTATTTAATCTAAACACAACCCCTCTGCACTCTTTATGATTATGAGGTCAGAGGTAAAAATACAATACCAGTCACACAGTTAATACACAATAAGTTGCACAGTATACGTTATGCCCTAGGGGCCTCACTAACCATATACTAAGAAAGTGGTATAAGTACCACGTGAGAGTTAGAAAGCAGGCCTGGGGCCTGTAGAATCGCTGGAGCTACACTGAACAACCAAAGGTTAGGAACTAGGGGCTAGATGTAGGTAAATGATATTTACCGATTCATAAATACCGAATTTTACCGATTCAGCATTTATGAATCGGTAAATATTAAGGGGGGAGATGTAGGTATTTCCAGATGTGGAAATACTGAATCGTTAAAATTCGGTATTTATTTCCTATTGATTCCTATGGGCTGTGAAGCCCATAGGAATCAATGGGAAATACCGATTCGGTAATTACCAAATCGGTAAATACTGATTCCAGCAAGGGTGCAGGGGGTGTCACTTTGACACCCTCTGGCACCCCAAAAATAGGCATGTGCGCCATGTGGCACACAGACATGCCCTAAGGGCATGTCTGTGTGTCACATGGCACAGGTGTGCATGCACACATGTGCATGCACACCTGGATTCGGTATTTTACCACCCAATTGGATTGGGTGGTAAAATACCGATTCTTAAAGCCCTGTGGCACTCTGACATGTGCCAGCTCCATCTGCATTTACAGAATCGGTATTTTACCGAGTCTGTATTTACCGATTCGGTAATTTTACCCCTACATCTGAAAACCCTAATACCGGTCGGAAACGGCCAAAATCGTCCGCTTCCGACTGGTATTAGGGCTCCTACATCTGGCCCTAGGAGACCCACGGGAGCCGCGTGCAGTGTCTAAACACAGGTGCGGGTTCCCATTGACTTTCTATGCAGTTCGTAAAAGTTACAAAGTTACAGATTAAGGACACTTCCGGATGGACTAGGATGGAACCCTTTTAGTATTAGACCCTAGGAGGGCCAATACCCTTGAGACTACCAGAGTACTCGTGTTACCTCACCCACGGAAGCCAGGTGCATAGGTGTCTTTTGATGTCGGGTTTCGTCGTCGTTTTCTATGGAGAGCTGCAAAGAAGTGCTGCAGGCGACCAAAGGTAAAGTGTCCGGGTGGATCCAAGGGTGGATCACAGATGTAAAGACCCTGAAAGCAGAGGGGACAGAGTCTGGGTCACTAGCCAATGACCAGGAAGGAACCAGGAAGGAACCAGGCGACGTTGGGTGCTTTAAGGTGAAGAAGGTGAGTTTGTCTCTTCAGCCACGAGGTCCAGGAGGCATCGACGATGACCAGGATCTGGATTCGAGCTGTCCCACAATAGATCTAGATGACTGCAGTGTCGGTATCCAGATTGGACCCAACAAGCCTTCGTAACCGCAACCCACGCAGGACGTCAAGCTTGGCTCTGTTGCAGACCAGCAAGGTCTATGGCACTTCTCCTTTTTAGGGAAGCTGGAGCAACCCTGGAGCAACCAGGATCGCAAGTTAGATTCAAGATGGCGTCTTCAGGGAACTCACTAGCCAACGGGCGAGGAACCGGGAAGATGTGTCAAGCACAAATGTAAAGGCGGGGCCCACGGGACACTTGCGGAGTGTGGGAGCCTGAGCTTCGGTTCAAATGATGCTCGGGGCTGGGGCTTCTCGTTTCCCAATGCACAACTTACTGAGGTTTCAGGAAAGGAGTGCAGGTAGCAAAATGCAGGATGTCCAAGATGTCTTGTCCCACATCTCTCGTGTCCGCCACGGGTCTCAGCTTTGCTGTGGATGTGGGTTAGGGTCAGAAAAGTCTGGAAGTCCAGTTCTTGAGTCACAGAGTCTTCGGGTTCCGGCGGTAGCCTTGAAGCTGCAGACCGGCAAAGTTGCTGTTGGTGCCTGTTTGAACCGTCCTCCGTCTTCTAGTCAGAATAGAATGTCGAAGGTCCAAGATTTCTGTATCAAAGTTTCATTCCAGGATAATCTAAAATCCTGGGGACACAGCTCCTATACTTATACTAAGGATGGGGGCTGGATTACCTGACTAGGTCCCTCCTATGGGTGGACCTGAGAAGGGGGTGGTTACACCCCTTTCCCTTTGTCCAGTTTCGCACCAGAGCTGGGACTGGAGTGCCCCAGCAACTGGTTTGAACCGGGCTATGCATGGAGCACCTTCTGTGCCCCAGGCAGTGCCTAGATGCATTCACTGAATGCAGCCCCCCCTGCCTCAATATACCAAACCCCTGTCTGGGGAGGTGCTGGCACCTCCCTGGACAGGAACCCTATTGTCCAGGCCGCCCTTGCTGGAGTTTCCCCCAGCAACAGGAGGTCAGACTCGTGTCTGTGGCAGCAGCATCCATTTTGTGATGCTGAGGCTCTGTTTAACTTTAACCGGGTAAAGCAGTAACATACAGGTCTTTTCCCTCTAGAAGGGTGGAATGCTAATCCCGCCGCCAGAATTGGCGGGGGGGGGGTAGTATTCCAAAGTGTTTGACACCTTACACGACATGTTTCGATAAAGCCAAACCAAAGTTAGCATTAACCGCGAGGATTATAATGCACTTAAGAGTATATGGTATGGCTATATCATAAAACAGCTATAAGGACATGGTTCCGAAAGCTGCAGAGAGGCTCATCTCATGCTAGGGCACCCTCTCACATAAAGCCAAGCACTCTGCCTCCAGGATTGTCGAGGCCTACCATAGGAGTGGCTTATAGGTGTATATGTGTCTATATGTAAAGGTAGATATAGGTATACTATATCTAAGTAAGGGGTGATTACACCACCTTACCCAGGCTGTGTGAACAGACCTGTGGTGTCAGTTTGGAAGGCAAACCAGGGGTGGCAAAATACATGCTGCTGCCCCTGGTAGGCCTAGGGTGCACCTATGCTCTGGGTACCTATGGTACACTATACAGGGGCTCACAAGGGTGACCCAGTAACCAATCTGGTATGTACCTAAAGTACATGGAGTCCATTTTATAGAGAAAGCAGATAGTCTGGGGACCTGAATAGCAGGGTCCCAGGCCAACTAATTCGAAAACCAGCAAAACACCTGGAAAAAAGTTGGGGTAACCATATAGTCAGATTCCACCTTCCTACACCATCCTTAACCCCAATATTGTGCTGAACATTTCCACACATTGAGCAACCCATCGATATGTTACTACTCCCCAATGGTTTTATACCACAACACAATGGGGGGCAAATGTTTTGCAATTCTTTGGCATTAATGGAGTTCACTTGGCAATTTTTCACCAGACAAAGGGAGCAGATATATCTTAGGGGCAGGTCACCTAGTGGGATATGGAGTACTGTTGGTTAATGTATCTGCCCCAAACACTGACATCACAGAATATTTTTCTAAACAATCCAGGCCCCAAAAGACTGCATAGGAGCAGATGACATTATTATGGAGGAGATTTTAATATGCTTCTAGACCCTCTGCTGGACATCACAGCGCAGACCATGGTTGCAAAACCCCGCTCATATTGCAAGCTGTGAGACATATGCGACACGTATTTTCTTATAGACCCCTGGCACCTGAAACATCCTGCCACCACCGCCTATACATTTAATCCGGCACCACATGATATCTGGACGCAAATAGATTATTGGCTCCTTTCGACCACACTCGCACATTGGCTCAGCACCATTACAAATATTCCTTGCAGGCTTTCCGACCATTCACCTGTGGCAATGACACGTTGTGTTCCTAGTGCAGGGAGTGCCAAGCACCAATGGCGATTCCCCAGCATGGCACTTCGTACTGAACTCCGCTCAGCCATTATCGAATATTTTGAACTTAACAAGGGCTTGTTACATCCCAAACCACTTTGTGGGAGGCCTTTAAACCATATACCAGGGGCATATGTATCTCCAAACATGCCAGCTATTGCTAGACCTGTGCAGAACACTGCCCGTTTTGATATAGAACCGGCGTAGTTAGACGAGACACATGTCCAACAGCCCACTACAGCCCACTCGCATCGATACGCCATATTGCTGACAGAATTTAGAGAGACTGTGGAAAGGCAGGTCCATTACCTCGGGAAATATGCCGGGCCGCTGTTATGGGCAGGGGGAGAGGCCAGGACGTATGCTGGCTAGACTTCTGCAACCATATTATACACCAGCCCCCCCACCCCCCCTTTTATGTAGAAAAGGTGTAGTAAGCTGGCACTGTATATACTAATACCAAAGTGAGGTATAATGTGCACAGAGTCCAGTGTAACCCAAAAGGTAGGCAGAAGTAAAGTAGATAGCACCTCACTCTATTTGTGGTAGAGTGTTCGAGCAGTAAGGTTTTATCTGAGGACAGTGTTAAGCATTTGCTGTAGACACTCAGTCAGCAAATGAATTCACACACTCAACTGAACTTCAGACCAATTGTTTTTGTATAAAACTATTCTTTTAGTTAATTAATTTTCTAGAACCAAGCAAGCCTGGTACAGTTAACCAATAAATACTTCACAGTAGTAATGCAGTTGTAACACAGTTTGGATTGCAATTGTATATGCACTTTGATTACAGTGTTGTTACTGAAAATGCAGTGCTTTGGAAATACAGTACATATACTTTGTATAGGCTTTTTAGTAAAATGTAGATTACTTTGCAGATTTTCTTACACAGTACAGTATACCTAAACACTGCAATGGGACATTTCCTATAAACAGGTGAGTAAAAGCGTTTTGTTATTTAGTACAATTTTAAAAGGATTTCTTAGGTTTTCCAACTCCACACTTAAATACGTTTCATAGAAAAACAGTCCATGTTATCCTGTGGAGGAATATAGTGTTATCATTTAGCAGGTAAGTACTTTGTTGTGAGAATTGGTATTCTGGGGTTAGACTCAGGGGCCGGCCAGGGTCAAGAATGCACTCTTGTTACACCCTCAGCGGCACTAGGGCGGCCGGGTGCAGAGTACTGATGCCCAGTGTTATACAATTTATTTTATTTATTTTTATTTATATAGTTTTATATAGCGCGAACGTGACCCACAGGGGTATAAGAGTGCATTACAATAAAAGAACATAAATGGTTGAGGTGGTATACACACATTCAAATTTGTCAATTTGTACAATAGCAATATAAAATATATACATAATAAACATAGAGGACCGAGATTCTGCAGGACGTTGTACGATAGACAGTTAATGAACATTAGGAGATTGTGCTAGCAAACATACATATTATAACTTCTAACGATTCAACGTTGATATATAAAATGTATAGATGACCAGGCAGACCCACAGCCAGCTAAGCATTAGACAACATACAATTATAGAGCAGAAAGGGCTGTGATATAAGTATTTCATACGGTAGACTATACCAATCCATCTGAGATAGGTAGTGGTGATACTCTAAAACTTAGGAGATGAATCTATTCATTAGAAGTTTTTTTTCCTTCCATTTTGAATGCAGTAAAGAAAGTGATTCCACGCACTAGTGGAGGTAAAAAGTTCCAAATCTTTGGTGCAATCCCTGAGAAAGCTCTACAGCCTGTTCTCTTATGGAAGGATTGAGGTTTTAGAAGGAAAGTGCTCGCACTTCGTAGTTGTCTGCATCCTCCAGACTTTTCAAGCTTTAGCAACAAGTAACTGGGTGTATTATTGTGAATTGCTTTGTGCGTCATGCACGCCACTTAAAGGTGTATTCTTGCCTCGTAAGGCAACCAATTCAGTGCTTTGTAGGGTGGTGAGATGTGACTGTTTCTTTTGGTTCCAGATACCAGGCTAGCCACAGCATTCACTGCTGCTCTCAGCGGGGCCAACTGGGAGCGCTTTATTTTTAAGGCCGGTGCCCACCCGACATGGAAATCACCGCCGCTGCCCGAGACGAAGCCTCGAAGGGGCCGCGCTAGGATTGGCCCGCGGTTGGGGGCTCGTCCCGGTGGGCCGCGCTGCCACTGGCTGTCCGGTCCGGGATTGTGTGATGATGTTTCCCCGGGCCGCGCTGTGATTGGCTGCCGGCCCGAGGAAGGAGGAAGAATGATGGCGGCCGATCGCGGGGCTCCTCTGTGCTGAGTGAGCCCCGGAGGAACGGAGTTGTGGCTGAGAGCCCCGGGTCCCAGGAGGGGGCCCGGGTGAAGCGGGAGAAGCCTTGCAGCCTGTGTCTGGCGGAGGGGGGCAGGAGGCACAATGCCGGTGCCTGCCCCTCCGCGCTGCTCTTCAGAAGCGATGCCCGAAGTCCCGGTGAGTGTGCAGTGAAGGAGGGGAGGGGCGCCGGGACACGTTGTCGGTGTCCGCCCCCCTCCCCCGGTAGCGCGAGCTCGCGCTCATGGTCGGGGTGAAGCCACGAGGGCTTCAAGGGCGGCCCCGGTTGGCAGTGGGTCGCCCCAACGTGCATAGAGCCCTGAGAGGCTCCCGGCCCCATTTTTGTGTTTAGAGCCACGGAGGCTCTAGGGGGCCATATTTGATTTACGAGCCCAGCGAGGCTCGAGGGCTATTTTGTTTAGAGCCTGTTTGGCTCCAGCGTTTGGCCATTTTTAGTTAGAGGGGGCGTCGGGGCACATTGCCGGTGTCCGCCCCCTCCTGCCTGCGAGGAATGTCTTATTAGAGCCTGTGTGGCTCCCACAGTGGGTGCAGTTTGCGCCCAAGGGTCAGTGAGGACCCTGTTGCAGTTTCTTTGATTCCCAGCTGCCCAGCAATTAGTGGGCAGCTGCACCGTTTAGGTTTTGTGAGTGTTCCCAGGTGCCCAGCAAGTAGTGGGCACCTGCATCGTTCAGGCCCCCCTGACATTGAGACTCAGGGCGTCTGAGCCCCAAAAAGGCCAGTTGGCCTAGGGACTGCCACAGGTGGTGGCTTATGTAGGGTTTGCACAATTGTATGGTTATTGGCACCTCTGAATGTGATTTCTTGCATCATGTGTTATTCCTGCACCTCTGAATGTTTTTAGACATCATGTGACTTTTGCGCTACTGTATTGTTATGGTACCTCTGAATGTATTTTTATGGCATCATGTGCTTTATTCTTAACACCGCTGAATATGTAAGTTTATACATTAGGTGGTTTTCTTTTACTACTCCTCTGAATGTGTTTTGTGCATCATGCGTAATGTGTTCTTTCCTAGACTCCTAAATGCTGGGTGATACTTAGGTGGTTGTTCTTTTTAGTACAGGTGGTCCTAGTGAGGTCCTGGTCCCCTGCGTGACATTCTCCTAAGGTGTTTAGGGTTGCGTAGGTGGTACCTACCTGTCCCCAGTAGTTACTGGATGCGATTTACAACTGTTATTCTTTTTGCTATACTTATTCTAAGTTCTATAAGTGCTATTTCTATATCTACAATGTGTTGATTCTGACAGTGGCCCATGTGGTCCTGTCCTGTACATAATCCCATGTGAATATTGCCGGTGCCAGTTGGCACAATGTATATGTGTGATTCTATCTGATATGTTTTGACAATACAAAAGTTATTTTAATATAACCTTGTGTGGAGTTCCTTTTGTGGTGTGCCTAGGATGTTGTTGCTGTTGTGTGCTGGCGCAAATGCTTTACACATTGCCTCCGAGTTTAGCCTCACTGCTCGTGCCAAGCTACCAAGGGGGTGAGCAGGGGTTATCTTGGCGTGTGTCTTCCTTGCCCTGACTAGAATGGTGGTTTCTGCCTGGCTTTGGCGTCAGCCTTAGCCTACCAGAAATAGCCAGTTCTAACATTGTTGGTCAGCGGTACAGATTTGGACTTGTGTTTGCGCAGTGCCACAGCGACAACTGGCTACATTACAAAAACTCTGCATTTTTCAGATAGTCACATGTTTGGGATTATTGTTTTTGATTTTGTTTTTCCTCAAGAGTGTCATTTTCAGATGGTGTTCCTGCACTTTATGTTTAGTGGCAGATGAGAGAAAATGACAGGGCGGGGCGCCAGTAGAGAGGGGAGGTTCCCATAGATTAGGAATCCCTTGCTGGGTCCAGTGTCCAATTCCTGTTCCTGTCCCTGTGTGGGTAGATGGAAGAGAGGGAGTGTGGAGGAGAAATTGCTTGCTTGGGAGGGTGGTTATCCCCTGAGTGAAGTGTGTGTGTCTGGATTCCCCAGTATGGTAGGATCCAGTGGTGGCAGCTTAAATGTGTCCAGTGCGTGAAGTCCCATTCCCAGTTCCCAGAGTATGGTGCCTGGTGCTCAGTAAGAGGGTGACAGGTTGAAAGGTCGGAGGCAGTGAGGAACTGTCTCACCAGTCTGGAGGGGGTGTGCGTGGATGAGTGCTGTGTTGAACTGGAGGAGTTGGTGTGAGTTTTTTTTAAGGAGCTTGCACGTGAGGTGTACCTCTGGTGGTGTGCAGGAGGTCCTGCAGAGGCACTGGACAAGAAGGTGGATGTCTGGCTGTGTGCTAGATGTCTTGCAGAGGCATTAGGGAGTGATTCTAAAAGTAGTGGCTTGTGTATCTGATGTTCCTGTGTAGGTGAAGAGGTTCATGTGTAGCCCAGCTAGGTCCCATTAGGATGGTAGGGGTGTAGGGGCTCACGCCCTGTCTCAGTGGAGGCGGAGTGAGTGTGGGGCGGTGTGTCCCACGTTGGCCCGAAACCCTATCTCAGGGCCTGGAGGGTTCCCTAAGGGAGCGCCAGGTCAGGGGCCTAGGCTGTACTTACAAGTCATTTGAAGAGGATCTTCCTGTGTCTAGAGGACGGGGAGTGTCTGTAACCAGAACTCCGGCGGTCCTAGTGTTGGGCAGTACCGCTCCTAAGTGGAGGGTGCAGAAGTCCTGGCTCGCTGAGCATTTGACCGTCTAGAGTGCTTGACCATTTGTGGGGCCTCTGGAGGTCGTTCCCCGAGGAGGGGGAAAGCCAGGTTGGGGTTGTAGCCTGACCTGGAAGGAGTACTGGAGGAGAGTGTGTCGCTGATACGCCGCTGGCGTGTGCTCTGTCTAGCCTGAGACATACTGGGCCTGTAATCATGGAACTGGAAGGGGGTGCAGAGGGACGGTGGACTTCTGACCCCGGTGCAACCTGAGGGTTTAGATCCTAGGTTGGGAGATTAGGAAGCTTCCAGGTCAAGAGGAATCTCTACCAAAGTAGATCAGCTGAAGAGACTGAGGGGGCTGCCCTTGCTGTGTGTTCTGGGGCCCACCTGCAGTCTGTTGTTTCTACTAAGGTGGAGGAAATGGGATTTTGCTGTGTGCTGTGTCCCCCCACCTGCTTGAAGAGGGACTGTGCTGTGTGCTCTGTACCTCAGAAGTGAAGTAGTTTCCAGGTGGGAGAACAGTGATGGAGTTAGGTCCTGATCTGGTAGGAGAGTTGTGTTCTGGTGAGTGCTTCCCTGTGAGGGTGCGGGAACCCAGAAGTAGAGGTAGGGTGGGGCATGCTTGCCCGTGACCTCTGGTCAGCTTGAGGGTGTGGTCCCTAGGTTGAAGGTTCAGTGGTAGTTGTAGCTACACTGAGAGGGAGAGTGGAGAATGGCTATTGTGTGCCAAGGGTTACTGCCCCCCCACTCTGTGGATTGGTTAGGACCTGTGATTTGGATGGCCTAGGGCCTGGTCCTGGCTGTGGATGACTAGTGTGTACCAGTGGGGTATCCTAGTTGTGCCAGAGAGCTTTTGTTGAGGGAAATCTATGTGGGTTCAGAGTGGCGAAAAACAGGAGGGTGTCCCTGCCGTGCGGGCCCGTGTCCGTGTTTTGTCGCCCAAAGCAAGGAAGCCCATCAGTGGAGTGATTGGTCTACCCTGCGTTTTTGGCTGGAAGGGGGTTGTGTTCGACCTGGCCCTTTTGGCAGGTTCACCCCGAGACTTTTTGCTTTTTCCTAGCCTGTTTCTGGAACCTGGGTTGGTGATTTTAGGCCTCTGCGCACTTTTTCACTGTGGTACAGTGTAAAGTGCGTGTGCTCTCTGTGTATGTGTGGTGAGTGACCTGCCCTCCCATAGGAATGAATGGGGAATATGTATGCCC
The DNA here is from genome assembly GCF_964261635.1 of Lissotriton helveticus. Classification (NCBI taxonomy): domain Eukaryota; kingdom Metazoa; phylum Chordata; class Amphibia; order Caudata; family Salamandridae; genus Lissotriton; species Lissotriton helveticus. Next base: position 939,590,803 of record NC_136070.1, read on the forward strand.
ATGGTAGTTCCTGATGTGTGGGGAGTGCAGGGTCGAGTTTGATATGTGTGAACTCGTGAGAATGAATGCTGCGTAATGGTGTATGCGGCATGGTTGTGTCTAGTCTAGAAGCGCCACTTTTAGAAGTTGGCATATTTGTGTAGTGAGTCTGCTGGCACGTGATTGGCTGGTGAGCTTGGCCCAGGAGTGCCTGGGCCTGCTTGTGGATTGACTGTCTGGTTTGACTGTGACAGGGGCTGCAGAGCCCCCAGATGGTTGTCTGAGTCAGCCCGTGGATGAAAGGCAGCATCTGCTGCCAGGGAAGTGGGAGGAGATTAGCACCTGATAGTGAAGGGCTGTGCCTGCCTGCCACAATGCTGGCTCCACCCCCCCGCTGGGCGACTGTCACCTCTGTCCCTGATACTGAAGGGACTTCCCTCTAAACCAGTCTAGCTGGTTCTCACACTGAGACTTCAAAGACTTCAAAGACTTTTCTGTGTATAAGAAGGGGCTGTGTCCCCTTCCAAAATGTTCTTGTTTCTAACTTGAATCTGCCAGGGGCGTGCTGCTGCTGGGGCTCAGGGGAATCCCTGAGCCCTGCCCAGCCCCTGGACTCCTGATGGACTTTCCTGGACTCCCGGGGGACCCCTCTGCCCTGCCTGGGCTGATGGGGGGACTTGGCTTTGCCCCCCCTGGGAAGCTCTGGGACCTTTGCAGCATGGAGAAGCTGCATTTCCCTGCAGAGAGCACTTTATTTTGACTTGAACCCTCTTTGCTGCCTGCTGGCGCTTGGGAGCGCTTGATTCGTATTTCTAGCGCCTGGAAGCGCTGTGGGTCTCCCTGAGCGCCTGGGAGCGCTCTGTCTGGTTGCTAGCGCTGGGAGTGCCGTGGATTGCCCGTGGGGCGCTTAAGAGCGCTTTGTTTTGCAGAGGCCGGTGCCCACCCGGCATGACCAGCGCGACCGAGGACTTCCCAAGCGCTGGGAGCGCTTTATTTTTAAGGCCGGTGCCCACCCGACATGGAAATCACCGCCGCGGCCCGAGACGAAGCCTCGAAGGGGCTGCGCTAGGATTGGCCCGCGGTTGGGGGCTCGTCCCGGTGGGCCGCGCTGCCATTGGCTGGCCGGTCCGGGATTGTGTGATGATGTTTCCCCGGGCCGCGCTGTGATTGGCTGCCGGCCCGGGGAAGGAGAAAGAATGATGGCGGCCGGTCGCGGGGCTCCTCTGTGCTGAGGGAGCCCCGGAGGAACGGAGTTGTGGCTGAGAGCCCCGGGTCCCAGGAGGGGGCCCGGGTGAAGCGGGAGAAGCCTTGCAGCCTGTGTCTGGCGGAGGGGGGCAGGAGGCACAATGCTGGTGCCTGCCCCTCCGCGCTGCTCTTCAGAAGCGATGCCCGAAGTCCCGGTGAGTGTGCAGTGAAGGAGGGGAGGGGCGCCGGGACACGTTGTCGGTGTCCGCCCCCCCCCCCCCGGTAGCGCGAGCTCACGCTCATGGTCGGGGTGAAGCCACGAGGGCTTCAAGGGCGGCCCCGGTTGGCAGTGGGTCGCCCCAACGTGCATAGAGCCCTGAGAGGCTCCCGGCCCCATTTTTGTGTTTAGAGCCACGGAGGCTCTAGGGGGCCATATTTGATTTACGAGCCCAGCGAGGCTCGAGGGCTATTTTGTTTAGAGCCTGTTTGGCTCCAGCGTTTGGCCATTTTTAGTTAGAGGGGGCGTCGGGGCACATTGCCGGTGTCCGCCCCCTCCTGCCTGCGAGGAATGTGTTTTTAGAGCCTGTGTGGCTCCCACAGTGGGTGCAGTTTGCGCCCAAGGGTCAGTGAGGACCCTGTCGCAGTTTCTTTGATTCCCAGCTGCCCAGCAATTAGTGGGCAGCTGCACCGTTTAGGTTTTGTGAGTGTTCCCAGGTGCCCAGCAAGTAGTGGGCACCTGCATCGTTCAGGCCCCCCTGACATTGAGACTCAGGGCGTCTGAGCCCCAACAAGGCCAGTTGGCCTAGGGACTGCCACAGGTGGTGGCTTATGTAGGGTTTGCACAATTGAATGGTTATTGGCACCTCTGAATGTGATTTCTTGCATCATGTGTTATTCTTGCACCTCTGAATGTTTTTAGACATCATGTGACTTTTGCGCTACTGTATTGTTATGGTACCTCTGAATGTATTTTTATGGCATCATGTGCTTTATTCTTAACACCGCTGAATATGTAGGTTTATACATTAGGTGGTTTTCTTTTACTACTCCTCTGAATGTGTTTTGTGCATCATGCGTAATGTGTTCTTTCCTAGACCCCTAAATGCTGGGTGATACTTAGGTGGTTGTTCTTTTTAGTACAGGTGGTCCTAGTGAGGTCCTGGTCCCCTGCGTGACATTCTCCTAAGGTGTTTAGGGTTGCGTAGGTGGTACCTACCTGTCCCCAGTAGTTACTGGATGCGATTTACAACTGTTATTCTTTTTGCTATACTTATTCTAAGTTCTATAAGTGCTATTTCTATATCTACAATGTGTTGATTCTGACAGTGACCCATGTGGTCCTGTCCTGTACATAATCCCATGTGAATATTGTCGGTGCAGTTGGCACAATGTATATGTGTTATTCTATCTGATATGTTTTGACAATACAAAAGTTATTTTAATATAACCTTGTGTGGAGTTCCTTTTGTGGTGTGCCTAGGATGTTGTTGCTGTTGTGTGCTGGCGCAAATGCTTTACACATTGCCTCCGAGTTTAGCCTCACTGCTCGTGCCAAGCTACCAAAGGGGTGAGCAGGGGTTATCTTGGCGTGTGACTTCCTTGCCCTGACTAGAATGGTGGTTTCTGCCTGGCTTTGGCGTCAGCCTTAGCCTACCAGAAATAGCCAGTTCTAACATTGTTGGTCAGCGGTACAGATTTGGACTTGTGTTTGCGCAGTGCCACAGCGACAACTGGCTACATTACAAAAACTCTGCATTTTTCAGATAGTCACATGTTTGGGATTATTGTTTTTGATTTTGTTTTTCCTCAAGAGTGTCATTTTCAGATGGTGTTCCTGCACTTTATGTTTAGTGGCAGATGAGAGAAAATGACAGGACGGGGCGCCAGTAGAGAGGGGAGGTTCCCATAGATTAGGAATCCCTTGCTGGGTCCAGTGTCCAATTCCTGTTCCTGTCCCTGTGTGGGTAGATGGAAGAGAGGGAGTGTGGAGGAGAAATTGCTCGCTTGGGAGGGTGGTTATCCCCTGAGTGAGGTGTGTGTGTCTGGATTCCCCAGTATGGTAGGATCCAGTGGTGGCAGCTTAAATGTGTCCAGCGCGTGAAGTCCCATTCCCAGTTCCCAGAGTATGGTGCCTGGTGCTCAGTAAGAGTACAGATTAACTAGCTAACGTTATTGATCTTCCACCGTTATTCCTTCCTTTAGAGACGGCTGATTCTTATTTTACGTGGAGGTCGGAATTTCTATATAACACGAACGTTGGAACAGCACTACGCTGCTGCCCGCGTATTGGTTTTTAATTTAAGGTAAGAACTTTAGACACTCGCAACTATTATCACCCCAGATTGAATATGTGCACTCGAATCTAATAAATAAACGAGACTGACACCCGACCGCTACTCCTTTTCATAGAAACGGCTTTTCCATTTTCTATGTGGAGGTCAGAGATATATGTACAACGAGCGTTGGAACAGCACCACCCTGCTGCCCACACAGTATTTTTAAATTTGAGGTAAGAACTTTGGACATCTATAGTCGTTATCAGTTTAGCATGATTATGGATCAATATGCCATCGTTAAGTGCACTCGAATTTAATAAATTAAGGCGACTGACCCCCGACCGTTACTCCTTCTCATAGTAACGGCTGTCCCATTTTCTATGTGGAGGTCAGAGATATATATACAACGAGCGTTGGAACAGCACCATCCTGCTGCCCTCGCAGTATTTCTAAATTTGAGGTAAGAACCTTGGATATCTATAGTTGTTATTAGTTTAGCTTGATCATGGACCAATATGACACCGTTATTGATCTCCAATCATGTCACTTGTTACAGATACTGGTAATTAACCTTATATCCGGAAATCAGACTTATTAAATACGTGAACTGGAACAGCACCTCCCTGCTGTCCTTTCGCTTTTTAATCACCTAAGGTAAGATTGTAAATATCTTATGCACCTTAAATACTCGTCCAACTAATGTAACGCCATGTAGACTGAGGTTTAAACTGATAATTTATAGTATAGAATTATCCACATGTCTTGTGCAGTTACCTTGACCCATTCAGGTACATTCTGAAGAACCTTTCTTCAGTTTCTGTAATAATCTATATTTTGTTTATTTCTCTTGCCATTAGAACATTTTTTCTTCCGGAAAGTAATTGAAACTATAGGGGTCACCACCTCCCATCACTGTTACTGTATGGATAGAGCATCCAATGTTTGTAAGTAACCCTCTATGTACTACAACATGTTTCTATGTCAGTAATCTGTACATAATAAGAAAAGATGGTTCGACCCACTGCATATTCGCAATCCCTATCAATGGGACGTTGAAGATACAATATAACATTTGAAATCCAACCATTGTATAGCAGTACTTTACAATAATAGGCTATCAGCTGTATGTGTTTTATGATAAAGGTTGAAACCAATACTGATAGATCAACCTAGGAATCACTATAGTCAGTCAGGTACTATACAATCGACAGAGATATCTTTATGAATCATTGCCACTGCGTAGACAAATCGAGAAGGATGGCCAATAGGATAGTAGGCAATGTCATGTTTAGATATGATAGTAGGAAATGCCATGTTTAGATATGATTATAGGAAATGCACTGTGTAGATATATCGCCATATGGAATATATTTTAATAGATATTTTTTCTTTCATATATGCATTTTCAGGATTGATCCTTTGTCTCCTGAAGAAGGCGGTTCGCTGCCGAAACGCGCGTCGAGTTCTTATGTTCTCCTTTTTAATATTTGATGTATTACATGCTTTTTCATATATGAATTTTATATATTGTTCTTGTAATTTTATGTTGTTTTGATTAATTGAACTGTTTACATTTGAATTATTTTCTACTCCAAACATATGGGCTGACCTTGTTGTCATACACTATATGTTGTTGTTTTTAAATCAAAATTTATTAAAGATATATATTTTATATAGATAGATTTACATGTTTGATTTTTCCTGCTTGATTGTTGATCCATCCCGATTGTTTACAGTGTACATTAGACGTCCTGGGATTTTCCTCACACTAGTTGTTACCCTGCCCTAGGAGTCTATATACTACCCAGGGGGTCCTTGTTACTTTCACCTGCTTACCCACAGCTTGTCTGTGTAGGGCTGTGCTTTGTGTATCATTACATTTGTTATCAAAGATTGTTAGTACCGACTATATTAATAACGTGTCCCTGAGTTGTTTACATTTCGTAAACATGGCCCAATTACCCACATTTGGGTTTTCTGATGATGTATTTGCATCCCTGGTAGGAACTAGTTCCGCAGCTAACAACAGTGGTACTACCATGATTACCAATAATGAAGACAGTCGAAAACTTTTAGAACTTAAAAAGAAACTAACACGCATGGAAGCCCATGGGGAATTTATATTAGCATATCTTAAAATTGGCATCATCCCAATGGGTCTCAGAATACGTAATATTCCAGGCCTTTTTGTCCATCATAGGCCTTTTCTTGAAAAATGGAGCCTTATTGCAAATAGGTGCTCCCGAGATCTTATGATCCTCATTATTGAAACCGCCAAGGAATTAGCTACAGAAATCAAAAAGGAAATTGATGACTTAGAGACTAAACTTAGAAATTCAGGGAGTGTAGATGAGGCAATAAAGAAAATAGAAGAGGCTAATAAAGAAATAGAGTCTTTTAGTGCATACCTTAATAAACGCAAAAATGACAAACTGGTAAAGGACAAACGTTTCAACACACTAGAAGGTACCTACCCATACCTCAGGCAGGACTTCTACAAACAGAATCATTACAATGATGAAACCAGACCTACCCCCCAGAGAGTCAATAACTTTACAGACTCCTCTGACTCAGAGAATGAAGGAAACAGCAACTACTATGAGGCAGAAAACTATAATCAACATAATGGACCCCGTGCTAAACAGCCTTTTTTAGCCAATCGGGGCCCAAGACGGGGCAGACCCAGAGTCCACTTCCAGAATCAATCCAGGGGCAATTTTCAACAGGCCCATCATCACCAACAGCAACATCAGCAGTACCAACATCAACCACAGGAACCCCAATTCATCCGCGAAACTCGCAATCGCCAGTATTGGGGTCAAGGGATGTGATCCCCATCTTTAATCTGTCCTCTAAACATCTAGACATTCACACTGAGACGCTACTTTCGAAAGGTCTATCATATGTCCCTCATGCACAAGTAAACATATTTGAACTACAAAAGGATATTATTTCTTTTTTTCGAAAAATCAGACTGAAAAAGTTTTTTGCAGCCTCTTGTCTAGACACTACTGATATAAACCAGACAACTAACCAGGTAGCATTACCTTCCACTTTCAGCCCATCCCTAGATCAATTAGGACCGGAGGTCGCCAGCTTTGAACTGGTTGTTCTCCAACAACTAGAGAGATCTCTTAGATTTATACCAAAGCCCATATACAATTTAAGCAGAGAGGAATCAGAAGCTCTTTGTAACTTAAGAAAAGACAACAAGCTAGTAATCAAGAGCTGTGATAAAGGAGGCGGTATAGTTCTATTAGACAGTCTACAATATGAACAAAAAATGATAAATCTGTTGTCAGATACCGCCACTTATTCCAAAATAAGAACTAATCCACTGAGCACAATTTCTAAGAAGATACAGAATCTAACACTAACAGCACTGTCCTCGGGAGATATCAACCAAAAAGAATTCGATTATCTTAATAGCCATCAACACAAGACTGCATGCATTTATGGTATGCCGAAGATTCACAAAGATCAAGTAGACCCTCCTTACAGACCTATTGTGTCTACAATAGGAACCAATACAGAACCTCTGTCCAAATTTATTGATTCATACCTACGGCCTCATGTCCCCAAAATCACCTCTTACATCAGAGACACAGGCGCCATGATTTCAAAAATAGAAAATCTACCATTCGATCCCAACAAGGATTTGTTGGTGACGATGGACATAGAGGCGTTATATAGTAATATCCCGCAGCAACAAGCATTATCAGCAACTAGTTGGTTCATTGACACCCACAACATCGTGTGTCCCAAAGATTTTCTACTTGACTTGTTACAAATTGTCCTCTCAGAAAACATAGTAGAGTTTGGAAACTCACTATTTCGCCAAATAAAAGGCGTCAGTATGGGGGCATCTGTAGCTCCCTCTATTGCCAATATCTATATGGCAGCTTTTGAAACACGATTCATTTACAATGAGGTTGCCCCGTTTTTTGAATCCATCTCCCATTGGTCCAGATATATAGACGATATCTTTTTTATCTGGACCAATGGGATGGATTCACTTCGTGAATTTCTTGAGTGGATTAATTTGACAGATGTGAATCTTAAGTTTACTGCCCAACACAGTGACACACAGGTCGAATTTTTGGATGTTATTATTAAGAATCAAAACAACAAACTTATCGTTGATTTGTTTATAAAATCGACAGCGAGAAACACCTTATTACATTACAAAAGTTTTCACCCGCGATGCCAAAAAGAGAGTATCCCCTTCTCTCAATTTCTCCGAGTTAGGAGGAATTGCTCCAACCTATCGGATTTTGACATTCAAGCACAAAAAATGAGACAGAAATTTCTCAATAGGGGATATCCTCATAGATTAATACGAGACTCGTATAAACGTGCGAGATACTATGACCGTGACCACCTACTAAGCAATAAGACTCCTACAACCAATGACCAATTGGTATGTATTACTAAGCATTCCACTCTTGATAAAACAGTCAGACACATTGTCAATTCCAATTGGCATATCCTCAACTCCAATCCCACCAGTACCAAACTAGAGAAGCCTATTTTTGCGCATAAGAGAAACAAAAACCTGAAGGATCTCATAGTACATTCTCGTTTTATAGGTATGAATACGCAGTCAGAATTCCTACAGAGATCAATCAGTAATAATTTCCCAGTTAAAGGTACTGTCAAATGCTCATCCTGTAAATCCTGCAGTAACATCATTGAAGGTGAGTTTTTTGAACATAATGGGTGTCGGACTTCTGCTCAAGACATGTGGAATTGTAGGACTATGAATTGTATATATTTCATCTTGTGCCCATGCCAACTTGGCTATGTGGGCGAAACCTCAAGATCGGTCCAAACCAGGCTTACTGAACACAGGTCTGCTATCCGCACAAATAAACAGCTAGCTCCCTTGGTAAAGCATTTCAAAGAAAACCACCATGCTCCAGATGAGTTTAAATGGCGCATTTTGGAGAAAATTAGACTCCCAAACAACAAAGGTGGAGATCTAGTGAGAAAGAAAAGAGAGGTGTTCTGGATTTTCTCCCTGGGAACGTTTAAAAAGGGCCTTAATGCCGAGATTCCCTGGGAAAATGCCATCCTTTAGTTCCTGTTAGTAATCTATTTTTAGTCACTCCAAGAATCTCTATCATTAATATGATGTGTTTAGAACTGCTATTAAGTAAACACGTTATAACTACATTCTTCCGGGAAATCTATATCGCTATCGGTATTTGATTTCGTGGATACCTGTAATTCTTGTACATATTTATTATGTGCGATAATTTTTTGCGATCGGTGTATACTCTGGGGATTGGTAACCTTAAAACACAAATGAAAATATATAAGATTTAGTTTAACATTCTCTATATATCATCCTTATATTGGAAGACATTCCCCTTCAATTCCTAAACGAGTACATAACAATACTCTACTTAAACAATCCTGAATTAACAAATTCCTCGTCATTATGTCGGGTTAGGAGATATACATGTATCTTATTATGCCTCCTATTTAATATCTCCGATTCTCCGTTAGCTTTCTTAAAGATGGACGAATTGAAAAGATACAAAGAATGTCTCTATGAATATTCCATAGTGTTTTAAAACTTCGGGATTAATATTAATCCCTTCATCGATTTATTACTAGATACATTAGACACGTTATTACCGTGAAATAAAGAACAGACTATCTAGAAATACCAGACGAACCCGAGAAGGTTCGGGCGCCATTTTGGATAGGGATATGTATAACGAACTTCTAAAGTAGTCCTTCGTTAATATCTATGAATGTTAACGATCGCACTCGCATTTTCGCGCCATAATCTTGGTTTAAATGGGACCTTCTACCATCCGGCAGCTATCGGGTTTTTTTCGTGGAGACGTGGTTCCCAACACACGAGCGTCGGAGCAGCACCATCCTGCTGTCCGCCTGTCGTCTACTTCTTTAAGGTAAGAAACTCCGGCAAATAGGGTGCTTCTCACTATCTCTGTAACTCAGTTTGAGTACAGATTAACTAGCTAACGTTATTGATCTTCCACCGTTATTCCTTCCTTTAGAGACGGCTGATTCTTATTTTACGTGGAGGTCGGAATTTCTATATAACACGAACGTTGGAACAGCACTACGCTGCTGCCCGCGTATTGGTTTTTAATTTAAGGTAAGAACTTTAGACACTCGCAACTATTATCACCCCAGATTGAATATGTGCACTCGAATCTAATAAATAAACGAGACTGACACCCGACCGCTACTCCTTTTCATAGAAACGGCTTTTCCATTTTCTATGTGGAGGTCAGAGATATATGTACAACGAGCGTTGGAACAGCACCACCCTGCTGCCCACACAGTATTTTTAAATTTGAGGTAAGAACTTTGGACATCTATAGTCGTTATCAGTTTAGCATGATTATGGATCAATATGCCATCGTTAAGTGCACTCGAATTTAATAAATTAAGGCGACTGACCCCCGACCGTTACTCCTTCTCATAGTAACGGCTGTCCCATTTTCTATGTGGAGGTCAGAGATATATATACAACGAGCGTTGGAACAGCACCATCCTGCTGCCCTCGCAGTATTTCTAAATTTGAGGTAAGAACCTTGGATATCTATAGTTGTTATTAGTTTAGCTTGATCATGGACCAATATGACACCGTTATTGATCTCCAATCATGTCACTTGTTACAGATACTGGTAATTAACCTTATATCCGGAAATCAGACTTATTAAATACGTGAACTGGAACAGCACCTCCCTGCTGTCCTTTCGCTTTTTAATCACCTAAGGTAAGATTGTAAATATCTTATGCACCTTAAATACTCGTCCAACTAATGTAACGCCATGTAGACTGAGGTTTAAACTGATAATTTATAGTATAGAATTATCCACATGTCTTGTGCAGTTACCTTGACCCATTCAGGTACATTCTGAAGAACCTTTCTTCAGTTTCTGTAATAATCTATATTTTGTTTATTTCTCTTGCCATTAGAACATTTTTTCTTCCGGAAAGTAATTGAAACTATAGGGGTCACCACCTCCCATCACTGTTACTGTATGGATAGAGCATCCAATGTTTGTAAGTAACCCTCTATGTACTACAACATGTTTCTATGTCAGTAATCTGTACATAATAAGAAAAGATGGTTCGACCCACTGCATATTCGCAATCCCTATCAATGGGACGTTGAAGATACAATATAACATTTGAAATCCAACCATTGTATAGCAGTACTTTACAATAATAGGCTATCAGCTGTATGTGTTTTATGATAAAGGTTGAAACCAATACTGATAGATCAACCTAGGAATCACTATAGTCAGTCAGGTACTATACAATCGACAGAGATATCTTTATGAATCATTGCCACTGCGTAGACAAATCGAGAAGGATGGCCAATAGGATAGTAGGCAATGTCATGTTTAGATATGATAGTAGGAAATGCCATGTTTAGATATGATTATAGGAAATGCACTGTGTAGATATATCGCCATATGGAATATATTTTAATAGATATTTTTTCTTTCATATATGCATTTTCAGGATTGATCCTTTGTCTCCTGAAGAAGGCGGTTCGCTGCCGAAACGCGCGTCGAGTTCTTATGTTCTCCTTTTTAATATTTGATGTATTACATGCTTTTTCATATATGAATTTTATATATTGTTCTTGTAATTTTATGTTGTTTTGATTAATTGAACTGTTTACATTTGAATTATTTTCTACTCCAAACATATGGGCTGACCTTGTTGTCATACACTATATGTTGTTGTTTTTAAATCAAAATTTATTAAAGATATATATTTTATATAGATAGATTTACATGTTTGATTTTTCCTGCTTGATTGTTGATCCATCCCGATTGTTTACAGTGTACATTAGACGTCCTGGGATTTTCCTCACACTACTTGCTCAGTAAGAGGGTGACAGGTTGAAAGGTCGGAGGCAGTGAGGAACTGTCTCACCAGTCTGGAGGGGGGGTGCGTGGATGAGTGCTGTGTTGAACTGGAGGAGTTGGTGTGAGTTTTTTTTAAGGAGCTTGCACGTGAGGTGTACCTCTGGTGGTGTGCAGCAGGTCCTGCAGAGGCACTGGACAAGAAGGTGGATGTCTGGCTGTGTGCTAGATGTCTTGCAGAGGCATTAGGGAGTGATTCTAAAAGTAGCGGCTTGTGTATCTGATGATCCTGTGTAGGTGAAGAGGTTCATGTGTAGCCCAGCTAGGTCCCATTAGGATGGTAGGGGTGTAGGGGCTCACGCCCTGTCTCAGTGGAGGCGGAGTGAGTGTGGGGCGGTGTGTCCCACGTTGGCCCGAAACCCTATCTCAGGGCCTGGAGGGTTCCCTAAGGGAGCGCCAGGTCAGGGGCCTAGGCTGTACTTACAAGTCATTTGAGGAGGATCTTCCTGTGTCTAGAGGACGGGGAGTGTCTGTAACCAGAACTCCGGCGGTCCTAGTGTTGGGCAGTACCGCTCCTAAGTGGAGGGTGCAGAAGTCCTGGCTCGCTGAGCATTTGACCGTCTAGAGTGCTTGACCATTTGTAGGGCCTCTGGAGGTCGTTCCCCGAGGAGGGGGAAAGCCAGGTTGGGGTTGTAGCCTGACCTGGAAGGAGTACTGGAGGAGAGTGTGTCGCTGATACGCCGCTGGCGTGTGCTCTGTCTAGCCTGAGACATACTGGGCCTGTAATCATGGAACTGGAAGGGGGTGCAGAGGGACGGTGGACTTCTGACCCCGGTGCAACCTGAGGGTTTAGATCCTAGGTTGAGAGATTAGGAAGCTTCCAGGTCAAGAGGAATCTCTACCAAAGTAGATCAGCTGAAGAGACTGAGGGGGCTGCCCTTGCTGTGTGTTCTGGGGCCCACCTGCAGTCTGTTGTGTCTACTAAGGTGGAGGAAATGGGATTTTGCTGTGTGCTGTGTCCCCCCACCTGCTTGAAGAGGGACTGTGCTGTGTGCTCTGTACCTCAGAAGTGAAGTAGTTTCCAGGTGGGAGAACAGTGATGGAGTTAGGTCCTGATCCGGTAGGAGAGTTGTGTTCTGGTGAGTGCTTCCCTGTGAGGGTGCGGGAACCCAGAAGTAGAGGTAGGGTGGGGCATGCTTGCCCGTGACCTCTGGTCAGCTTGAGGGTGTGGTCCCTAGGTTGAAGGTTCAGTGGTAGTTGTAGCTACACTGAGAGGGAGAGTGGAGAATGGCTATTGTGTGCCAAGGGTTACTGCCCCCCCACTCTGTGGATTGGTTAGGACCTGTGATTTGGATGGCCTGGGGCCTGGTCCTGGCTGTGGATGACTAGTGTGGACCAGTGGGGTATCCTAGTTGTGCCAGAGAGCTTTTGTTGAGGGAAATCTATGTGGGTTCAGAGTGGCGAAAAACAGGAGGATGTCCCTGCCGTGCGGGCCCGTGTCCGTGTTTTGTCGCCCAAAGCAAGGAAGCCCATCAGTGGAGTAATTGGTCTACCCTGCGTTTTTGGCTGGAAGGGGGTTGTGTTGGACCTGGCCCTTTTGGCAGGTTCACCCCGAGACTTTTTGCTTTTTCCTAGCCTGTTTCTGGAACCTGGGTTGGTGATTTTAGGCCTCTGCGCACTTTTTCACTGTGGTACAGTGTAAAGTGCGTGTGCTCTCTGTGTATGTGTGGTGAGTGACCTGCCCTCCCATAGGAATGAATGGGGAATATGTATGCCCATGGTAGTTCCTGATGTGTGGGGAGTGCAGGGTCGAGTTTGATATGTGTGAACTCGTGAGAATGAATGCTGCGTAATGGTGTATGCGGCATGGTTGTGTCTAGTCTAGAAGCGCCACTTTTAGAAGTTGGCATATTTGTGTAGTGAGTCTGCTGGCACGTGATTGGCTGGTGAGCTTGGCCCAGGAGTGCCTGGGCCTGCTTGTGGATTGACTGTCTGGTTTGACTGTGACAGGGGCTGCAGAGCCCCCAGATGGTTGTCTGAGTCAGCCCGTGGATGAAAGGCAGCATCTGCTGCCAGGGAAGTGGGAGGAGATTAGCACCTGATTGTGAAGGGCTGTGCCTGCCTGCCACAATGCTGGCTCCACCCACCCGCTGGGCGACTTTAACCTCTGTCCCTGATACTGAAGGGACTTCCCTCTAAACCAGTCTAGCTGGTTCTCACACTGAGACTTCAAAGACTTCAAAGACTTTTCTGTGTATAAGAAGGGGCTGTGTCCCCTTCCAAAATGTTCTTGTTTCTAACTTGAATCTGCCAGGGGCGTGCTGCTGCTGGGGCTCAGGGGAATCCCTGAGCCCTGCCCAGCCCCTGGACTCCTGATGGACTTTCCTGGACTCCCGGGGGACCCCTCTGCCCTGCCTGGGCTGATGGGGGGACTTGGCTTTGCCCCCCCTGGGAAGCTCTGGGACCTTTGCAGCATGGAGAAGCTGCATTTCCCTGCAGAGAACACTTTATTTTGACTTGAACCCTCTTTGCTGCCTGCTGGCGCTTGGGAGCGCTTGATTCGTATTTCTAGGGCCTGGAAGCGCTGTGGGTCTCCCTGAGCGCCTGGGAGCGCTCTGTCTGGTTGCTAGCGCTGGGAGCGCCGTGGATTGCCCGTGGGGCGCTTAAGAGCGCTTTGTTTTGCAGAGGCCGGTGCCCACCCGGCATGACCAGCGCGACCGAGGACTTCCCAAGCGCTGGGAGCGCTTTATTTTTAAGGCCGGTGCCCACCCGACATGGAAATCACCGCCGCTGCCCGAGACGAAGCCTCGAAGGGGCTGCGCTAGGATTGGCCTGCGGTTGGGGGCTCGTCCCGGTGGGCCGCGCTGCCATTGGCTGGCCGGTCCGGGATTGTGTGATGATGTTTCCCCGGGACGCGCTGTGATTGGCTGCCGGCCCGGGGAAGGAGAAAGAATGATGGCGGCCGGTCGCGGGGCTCCTCTGTGCTGAGGGAGCCCCGGAGGAACGGAGTTGTGGCTGAGAGCCCCGGGTCCCAGGAGGGGGCCCGGGTGAAGCGGGAGAAGCCTTGCAGCCTGTGTCTGGCGGAGGGGGGCGGGAGGCACAATGCCGGTGCCTGCCCCTCCGCGCTGCTCTTCAGAAGCGACGCCCGAAGTCCCGGTGAGTGTGCAGTGAAGGAGGGGAGGGGCGCAGGGACACGTTGTCGGTGTCCGCCCCCCCTCCCCCGGTAGCGCGAGCTCGCGCTCATGGTCGGGGTGAAGCCACGAGGGCTTCAAGGGCGGCCCCGGTTGGCAGTGGGTCGCCCCAACGTGCATAGAGCCCTGAGAGGCTCCCGGACCCATTTTTGTGTTTAGAGCCACGGAGGCTCTAGGGGGCCATATTTGATTTACGAGCCCAGCGAGGCTCGAGGGCTATTTTGTTTAGAGCCTGTTTGGCTCCAGCGTTTGGCCATTTTTAGTTAGAGGGGGCGTCGGGGCACATTGCCGGTGCCCGCCCCCTCCTGCCTGCGAGGAATGTGTTTTTAGAGCCTGTGTGGCTCCCACAGTGGGTGCAGTTTGCGCCCAAGGGTCAGTGAGGACCCTGTTGCAGTTTCTTTGATTCCTAGCTGCCCAGCAATTAGTGGGCAGCTGCACCGTTTAGGTTTTGTGAGTGTTCCCAGGTGCCCAGCAAGTAGTGGGCACCTGCATCGTTTAGGCCCCCCTGACATTGAGACTCAGGGCGTCTGAGCCCCAACAAGGCCAGTTGGCCTAGGGACTGCCACAGGTGGTGGCTTATGTAGGGTTTGCACAATTGTATGGTTATTGGCACCTCTGAATGTGATTTCTTGCATCATGTGTTATTCCTGCACCTCTGAATGTTTTTAGACACCATGTGACTTTTGCGCTACTGTATTGTTATGGTACCTCTGAATGTATTTTTATGGCATCATGTGCTTTATTCATAACACCGCTGAATATGTAGGTTTATACATTAGGTGGTTTTCTTTTACTACTCCTCTGAATGTGTTTTGTGCATCATGGGTAATGTGTTCTTTCCTAGACCCCTAAATGCTGGGTGATACTTAGGTGGTTGTTCTTTTTAGTACAGGTGGTCCTAGTGAGGTCCTGGTCCCCTGCGTGACATTCTCCTAAGGTGTTTAGGGTTGCGTAGGTGGTACCTACCTGTCCCCAGTAGTTACTGGATGCAATTTACAACTGTTATTCTTTTTGCTATACTTATTCTAAGTTCTATAAGTGCTATTTCTATATCTACAATGTGTTGATTCTGACAGTGGCCCATGTGGTCCTGTCCTGTACATAATCCCATGTGAATATTGCCCGTGCCAGTTGGCACAATGTATATGTGTGATTCTATCTGATATGTTTTGACAATACAAAAGTTATTTTAATATAACCTTGTGTGGAGTTCCTTTTGTGGTGTGCCTAGGATGTTGTTGCTGTTGTGTGCTGGCGCAAATGCTTTACACATTGCCTCCGAGTTTAGCCTCACTGCTCGTGCCAAGCTACCAAGGGGGTGAGCAGGGGTTATCTTGGCGTGTGACTTCCTTGCCCTGACTAGAATGATGGTTTCTGCCTGGCTTTGGCGTCAGCCTTAGCCTACCAGAAATAGCCAGTTCTAACAAGGACGGTAGTTGTTAAGATCAGATGGAGAGGCGTCAGCTTTCTTTAATATAGGAGTGACCTGCCCTATATTTAGACAGTCCGAAATGACACCTTGACTCAGGGAGGAATTTACAATTTTACCCCATAATGGTAGGTTAGATGTTTTTAAAATCTTGAACAGGGCAGGAGGCATGGGGTCCGAGAAGTAGTTGGAGGGGTTGATTGCTTGAAGAGTGTTGTCAATAGTTTGTTGAGAGATTGTCGAGAAGGGGTGCCAAGAGACATTGTTTTTTTAGACTTCCCTTGGATTATTAGAATGTATTCGAATAAAGCGCCTAATTTAGGATCTTGCAGCATAGGTTGTGGGAGGGCCATCTTAGATCGGATGTCTAGCTCGATGGTCCTAGTCTTTTCGTGGAAGAAATTGGCAGGCACGTCACATATAGGAGTGGCCAGGTCATTTAACTCACTAAAGTAGTTGTGTTACATGATTGTTGCTTGATGATTTCAAAGAGTTTTTTTGGCCGATTGATAGCTTAGTTCAGCTGAGTCCTGAAAAAGTCTGCCTTTGCCTTAAGAATCTTCCTATTGTAAGAATTCCTTAACCTTCTAAGGTGCTCAAGATTAACAGTGTTAGGAGCCGATCCAATGAGGGGTAGGCCACTGGGCTTTGGGAGCGTAGCTCCTGGACTTAATCTCAGGGCAAATGGCCAGCATAAAAGGTGCATCCTCAGTGGCACTGGGGTGGTTGTATGCAGAGTGCTGTTTTGGCATCAGGGGCCCTGTAGCTTTCAATGGGGAGTCTCCGGTTTACAAACACACTGCAGGTTCGGGGACAAAGGTCTTCTGGGTGCGACCACCACTTGAAGAGGTAAGTTGGGATGCTGGGGGTTGGTTAGGCACTGTTGTTTGGGCCACCCAAGGTCTAGGGCATCAGGTGCTGGGGTGCCTTTTAGGGTCGGATCTTCTTACTGGCTCCTGGTCGCGGTTGGGGGACCTTCTGGAGTGAGGCTGCAGGTGTCGGCTGGAGGCTTGAGGCAGGTCAGGTATCATCAGATCTTGGGTTAGGATCACCGGGGAGACCTCATCTTGATGTTGGGCCACTCGAACTCGGGCTGGGGGCATTGGGTGCAGAGTGGTGCAGACTCACGGATCCTTGCGGAGCTGGAGACTGTTGTTGAACAAATCTGGTGTTCACGGGACAGAGTCTTTGGGATTGAAGGCAGACAAGTCCTCCGGGTTTCTTGAGGTTGCTGGCTGCAGGACACACCAGGGTTTCACTGGAGCAGGTTCGAGGTGAGAACAGGCCGGTAGGTCTGGGGACAAGTCCGGCACGGCTGTTCGGTCCTTCTTCTTCTTTTCTTCTTCTGGTTTCTTGCCTGCCTTCTTGGTTCAGGGCTTTCCCCTAAATACTGTATTTAGGGGGCGTGTTAGGGGTCTCGAGGTCAGTAGCCAATGGGCTGCTGATCATTGGGTGACAACACCCTTGGTGTACTCTCCCCACAGGGGAGAGTGAGCACAATCCCTAATCCTGATTGGGAAGTGCCCGCCATCTGCAAGATGGCGGGCACTGACGGGTGGGCTTCACCTTACCTCCCCCACCTGAGGGGTGGGGTTAGCAGAGGTGGGCACACCTTCTGGGCTGGCAAATTTTTCCCACCTGTCTTCCCACCGAAATGGAGGGGAGACAGGAAGGGGGCCTGCTACTGATAGCAGGAGAGGCTGGGGGTTGGATTACAAAGGCTGCAAGGCCTTTGAAGCTCCCCTGCCACAGATGGCTCTTCCTGGCCTGGGGAAAGTGTGACCACCTCTTCCCAGGAAAGGCGTTATTTGGGCTAAGGGAGCGAAGGCTCCCACCCCCGGGGTCCAGAACATTGTCTTGTGGAGGCAGGCTGATGTGTACCAGTCAGGGAACCCACCAGAGGCTGGTTGTTTTTCAGGGGGCATCTCTAAGATGCCCTCTGAGTGCATTTTTCAATAAATCCCACACTGACATCAGTGTAGGTTTAATGTGCTGAGAAGTTTGATACCAAACTTCCCAGTTTTCAGTAAGACAATTATGGTGCTGATGAGTTCGTAATGACAACCTCCCAGTACCAAATATTCTTAATGGCATTTACTGCACTTACAATGTCTAATAATTGGCTTAGACACTGTAGGGGTACAGGGCTCATGCACCTGTACTCTCACCACTGGTATATTGTACCCAGCTAGAGGGGTGACCGACCTATGCAAGGGCGGTGAGTTGTAGGCATGGCACACAGGGATGTGTGCCATGTCGACTCTTCGCTGTGTTCTACACCAACACATGCAGCCTGAAATGGCAGTGTGTGTGTGTGTGTGTAAAGGTACAGGGCTTCTAATGGTGGCACAATATGTGCTGCAACCCTTAGAGGACTACCCTGGCCACAGTGCCCTTGGTACCCACGGTACCTTTTACAGGGACTGCCATGTGGCCATAGAGGTGCAAATTGGGGGTACAAGGTACACTTTTGGGGAAAGAACACAGGCCCTGGGAACTTGATTGGCAGGGACCCAGGGCATATCAAGTCAAAGTGCATCAGTAGTCTGGCAAAAAGTGGGGGGGTTACTGCAACAGAAACTCAGCTTCCTACACTTAGTTATATCTAAAAGTATTTCCGTATGTTCCCATAAACCTGCTAATCTGGTGCTCAGTATGTCTCAATAGTCCCTATTTCATGCTTTATGCTGGTATATAAAGCTATAATGTCCAGTGTTAGCAATGTCATATCTGTTTCCCAAAATACATTTTGTGTCTTTTATTTAGGATGGACAGTTAGACACAAAAGGTTGCAGAAACATTTCCACATATTCCCAGTGTTTTTCAGTCAGGCCACCTGTACTTGGGACTTTGGGTCTACCCGGTGGAAACGGGAGATCCTTGTGTATCTTATGAAGGGTGTATAGGCATGGATATCTAGGGCGGTCCACCCTCTAGTATGTGTATTTGTCGTATTCTAATTGACACCTGTCATGCCACTGTTTCAGTGATCTATTGATCTTAGTAGTCAATTCAATTAAATTCTTTATTTGGCGCTTAAAAAGACAGCATAAAAGTACATAAGCAATTACATTTTAAAAACATATTAAAAAAGCACATCTAAAATGAGATAAAAAAGCCAAAAAGCATTGCATTCATTTAAAAAGGTTTCTGAAAATAAGTCTCTGATTATGGGGCATTACAATCGCTTGCTTCTCTTGTGTTCCTTAGCCTCATTGCCACCTTGATAAAGCTTACTATACAAAACAATGTATGGGCATCAGGAGCTTCCTGCAGAAACATTAGGGCTGCTTTCGCCTGTCTAAATTTAGCTTCTTTCAAAATCCCCACTAAAAACTTACGTCTGGGAACAGAATTAAAACGGCATAGCAGTACGAAGTGAAGGGTATCCTGCGGAGACCTACCGTCGCAGCCGCAGGTACCCTTCACCTCCAATGATAGGGTAAATCCAGAGGGGACAGAAAGTAGATGATGTAACATATTAAGTCTGAAACGAGTCATGTAAAATCTATCCTGTGCGTTATACAGCACGGCGAGGTATGGTTCCATTCCATATGTCTTTTTCAGTGAGCAATAGGTAAGGACTGTAGATTTACGCTTTTCGACAACAGCCCTGTTAGCAAGTGTTCAATCAGTAAAAAGTTTTTTGACCATTAACTTGTTCTGGGTATTTAAAGTTTCCGGAGCAGTGAAAAAGTTTTTGCAGCCAATTGCCTCCAGGGAATCTTTTACGTAGTTCATCCAGGGGATATGACCCCCTCTGTCGAGTTTCAGGCAGTCTTTAAGAATTTGCCTGGTGAGGCCCGACTCTGGGTTGGTCCAGATTTTAATCAAGGTCAGAAGTGGCCTGATCTTGATTCGGTCTTCAATGTAGGGCTCTCCCAGTTCTTCATGTATAATATGAGATGGAGTACTCTGTGGCACTTTCAAGATTCTTTTGAAAAACTTGTTTTCCTCCACCTGAATCTGGTGCAAATGTTTATTTGTAAAACCCCACACTTCTGATCCATAGGTTGCTTTAGCGCAGCAAATTGCCCTATACAGATTGAGCACTTGCTCCGGTGACCATCTGCCGAGTCTTCTCCCATAGCCCATTATAGCCCCCGATGACGCCACCAGTTACGCTGCATGTTTTTCCATCAGGGGTTTAAAATTTAAATGTTCATCAAATAACACGCCTAAATAGGAGAAAGACTTGACCTGGTCTATTTTGTGAGAGCATATCTTGTATACGAATTTCCTTTTTGCTCTACCTACCGCTATCATGACGTAGGATTTTTCCAGGTTTGCTGATAGATTGAGTGTGGCCATAAAGTTGACGAATCCATCAATCAGCTTCTGGAGCCCCAGCGGTGTTCTTGCTAGCAACACCGCGTCGTCCGCGTAAAGCAATACGGGCACCGCACGGTGTCCTATTTGAGGGGAATCCACGCTCAGTTTGGATAATTCTTTGTCCAGGTTATTAATATATACAGAGAATAAAAATGGCGCTAAAATACAGCCCTGCCGTACGCCACTCGTGCATAAAAATTGATCCGTCTTGCTTCCCTCTTGGTTATATCGGACCGTTGCTGAGGTGTTCCAATGTAGGGCCTTCAGGATGTCAACTAGCTTTTGTTCCACTCCTATGTTTATCATCAGAGCCCACAGTTTTTCTCTGTTTACGCGGTTGAAGGCCGCAGAGAGGTCCATAAACCCCATATAAATGGCCCCCTTACTGGCAATAGTATACTTAGCAGTCAAAAGATATAAATTCAGACACTGGTCGGTAGTAGATCTGCCCTCCCTGAACCCATATTGTATATCTGTGAGAATTTGATTTTCCACAGCCCAATCTTGTAGACGATTTAAAATGGCACGGCCCAGCACCTTAGCCGTCACGTCGATTAGAGATATAGGGCGATAACATTGTGGGTCATCCCGATTCCCTTTTTTGTATATTGGAACAATAGTTGCCGATGACCAAGAACGTGGCAGTCCTGCCACAACCGCCTCGTTCAAGACCCTTGTGAGAATGGGAGCCCACAACTCTATGTTGCTCAGATAAAGGTCAGGGGGTATACCATCTGGGCCTGGTGCTTTATTTTTAATTAACCCTGAAATGGCCAATTCCACTTCTGCCATGGAAAAATCTAGTTGTGCGGTCAATTTTGCCCTCTGATCTTCATCGTGGGTTGTTTGCCCTGTGTAGTTGTAAAGACTCTGGAAGTGAGTGTACCATTGTTCCGGTAAGATAGTATTTAGTACTTTTGGTCCGTCAGGTTCCTGGAAGCACGGTGTATTTATAACTTTCCAGAACCCAGACATATCTCCTCTTTCGGCCGCCTCCCTTAAGTCCTCCCAGGCTTGTGTTTGTAAACTTTCTTTACGGGATTTTATGGCCTTTTATATTCTGATCTACAGTGGGCTATTTTGGAGTTGTCCCTAGGGCGCTGCTTAAGGCTATGTTTGAGGTCTTTATGTGCCTTAATACAATCTTGGTCGAACCAGCGCGATACAGGTACTGTTTTGCTTCCTTTAGAGGTCTTTAATAGACCTTCTACAAGACATGCTATTTCCTCAAATGCACTAACCACGATCCCTCCCTCCATGCTTTGATCGAGGCATATGTTTATAGCATTTTGCCCTGCTGTTATTAGGCTTCTATAAAATTTATCTCCGTCTATCTTAGCCCACTTGAGCCTCCTCCCCTGATCCGCCGCCTTTTCTGTTACATCTGTTCTACATGAGCGTTTCTTGCAATTTAGATTTTTTATTTTTTCTATAACCAAAGGGTTATGGTCACTAAAAATACTAATTTCAATTGCCATACTACTAGTGTGGGCGAGACCAAAACGAAATCTATATATGAGTGGCAGCCTCTGCCCTTAAACGTTGGGTTAGGATCTCCATTACTGCCTAACTCTATCAAGTCCATAGTGTGGACCAAATTATGCCTTTTTATTACCTTCTCTATTTCCCATCCCTCTGTAGTATGTGCAAAGTGTGGTCCATTTAACACAGTGCACCGCAACCAATCCTTATTCAGTGGTCTCAAATTTTCACAGAGGTGACAGTTAAAATCCCCCGTAAGTATTATACTAGGGATACTTGTTGTTTTATTTAATGATATCTGCACGTCTAGTTGGGAATCCAATTCTTTTATTACGTTTCCTCTGCCATTTGAGCCCACCGCATTATACCAGTTTAGCACTAGGTTTAGGCGGTGAGTTGTAGGCATGGCACACAGGGATGTGTGCCATGTCGACTCTTCGCTGTGTTCTACACCAACACATGCAGCCTGAAATGGCAGTGTGTGTGTGTGTGTAAAGGTACAGGGCTTCTAATGGTGGCACAATATGTGCTGCAACCCTTAGAGGACTACCCTGGCCACAGTGCCCATGGTACCCATGGTACCTTTTACAGGGACTGACATGTGGCCATAGAGGTGCAAATTGGGGGTACAAGGTACACGTTTGGGGAAAGAACACAGGCCCTGGGAACCTGATTGGCAGGGACCCAGGGCATATCAAGTCAAAGTGCATCAGTAGTCTGGCAGAAATTGGGGGGGTTACTGCAACAGAAACTCAGCTTCCTACACTTAGTTATATCTAAAAGTATTTCCGTATGTTCCCATAAACTTGCTAATCTGGTGCTCAGTATGTCTCAATAGTCCCTATTTCATGCTTTATGCTGGTATATAAAGCTATAATGTCCAGTGTTAGCAATGTCATATCTGTTTCCCAAAATAAATTTTGTGTCTTTTATTTAGGATGGACAGTTAGACACAAAAGGTTGCAGAAACATTTCCACATATTCCCAGTGTTTTTCAGTCAGGCCACCTGTACTTGGGACGTTGGGTCTACCCGGTGGAAATGGGAGATCCTTGTGTATCTTATGAAGGGTGTATAGGCATGGTTATCTAGGGCGGTCCACCCTCTAGTATGTGTATTTGTCGTATTCTAATTGACACCTGTCATGCCACTGTTTCAGTGATCTATTGATCTTAGTAGTCATGTTCCAGAATGGATTACCAGTCACGTTTCCATAGCACAGAGGGTCATTCAATTGTGTTAGCATATCATGTTTATAGTCCATATTGTTCATCACCACGATATTCCCCCCTTTGTTAGCTTTGTAAATAATGATATCAGTATCTGTCTTAAGTAATCTCAGAACTTCATGCTCGCCTTTGCGAAGATTATCTCCCCTTATTTGGTGTAATCGCCGTCTTTGACTATACTTGTCCAAATCACCCAAGATCAATTTGTGAAAGATGTCTATGTTATTCCTTCCTGGCAGAGTAGGTGTCCACTTGGACTTATTCCTAAGCCCACTTGTGGCATTCAAATCCATCTGTACATTCAAGGCATCTAATATCTCCCTTGATGTGGTGGGATCCCCTTCATAATCAGAAAAAGACAACAGGGTTTTAGTGTCACATATATCCTGTACATATAGAGCACTGGACACAAAATTAGTTTGCAATGTATTGCACATTTTATTTCCCTGAGGATTAAGTTTGAAGAATATATAATCTTCAGGCGTCTGTTAAATGTAAACATCTATTTTCATGCTGTAACTATCCCCAGAACTCCTTGGGCAAAAGCCAATTTCTTTCTGCAGAAGTGAAATCATGTCAGAATGTAAGTTTTATTTGCCAGATTGATTACAGAGACATCATCTAATGTTTCCTCTCCTGCGATCTCGTTTACATGCCCTTTCTTTCTTCCTGGGAAGGTCTCTGTTTTTCCCCTGAGTTTTTTTGTGGTAACTATACGCCTTGTCTGTTCCTGATTCCCTCTCTTGATCCTTTGTTCTTCTCCAAAAAAAGAATTTTCTGACGGGGTGTGTCTTGATGTGCCTTCCCCTCCCTCTGTCTCACTCTCACTAGTTACTGGGTATTAAGTGATGTAGAGCCTGAGCCTACTGATGCTAACTCAGGTGTCTTATCTCTCGTGTCACTTGGAATTAGATGGGCATATTTCTTCAAAAAAGTGAAAATTCTGCTACTGCGCCTGTAATCTATCTAATCTTTTTTCAGTTTTATAGCTTTACGTTGTTTTATCTCAACCTGATGTTTGGCTATGATCTCCTTCAAAATTGTGCAATTTTTGTCAGTTGCCTCAACAAGACTGACATTTTGAATCTCAGATGCAAGTTTGACAAATTCTGTCTGTAATTCAGATACCTTCCTGTCTGCGTTTACAATGAGGATACAGTTAGATTCATAGAATTAGATGTTAGCTCCTTCTATCAGGCAAACAGCAGGTTTTTATCCAAATCATCAGGGTTGGGATGATTTGTGATTTCAACCCTCTTGGGATCCAATTAAGTTTTACATATTGGTTTAGTGTTGCACCGTCCTACAATTTGGACATTTCCTGTTTCTTCAGTCTCTCAAGTCGTATAAATGTATCCCTATAACCTTCTCTGTGCTGTGGGTTGCCACTCCTTGCTGCATCCCCAACTGTACTACCTCTGCATAGGTTGCTGAATAGTTCCTCTGTTTCTCTATCTTAGTCCATTGTATTATCCATGTCTATATTATTTACGTGTGTCGCGGTCTGCCCCCTATTAAAGCAAATGTGGTCTCGTATGGGTGATCAGAAAAGGGGTCTGGCAGTCAAGAAGTTATTAAACACAATGTTTTGCACAATGTCAGTGCTGATGCAGTGCTCCCAAAGGTAGGGAGATTCACCCAACTCCCCAATCATGTGGTCAAGAGATCACTGTAAATATCAAATCTTGGCCTCAAGCCCAAGCTTTTATGAAATGAAATGAAATAAATTTGTACTTGTAAAGCGCACTTATACCCCAACTGGGTTTTCCTGGCGCTGTACGCATACCGCTGTGGAACCCTTCCTGGCTTTTCCCTGTGAAATGTCCACTCCTGGGCACCCCCAAGGTGAAGCCAGGCATCCCAGCGCTGTTGGGGCTGTTGTGGAGATTACGCAAGCTATTGCCCAGAGTTGCAGAGTGGGACCCATGATTAGAATAGGCACCGAATGCAGTCACCCCTTAATGTCATCAAGTGTCCATATTCAAACGCTTAGCTGTAGGCACTTAAATTAGTGCTGGACAGTATCGGAAATTCAGAGATCCCTATCCTTTAAAAAAAAACATATAGCAAGTAAAAGTAATAGTAAATACATATCATGGACCTATGCTTAAAATATAATTGTTCCCCATCTTAATGAATTAAAACAAGCCCCTGTCTCCTCACCATGTGTGAACTTTTCGATCTGAGTAACGATGAGCGTGTACACTCAAGAATCTGCATTCAACTCAGGTGCCATCAAGCACATCCTCATGTGTTGTGATGATGAAGACGGACTAGCCAGAAAAGCCTGTGCAGATGCTTTTCACGAAAGGCTGCCATCTTGGAAAAGGCAAAAGAAGCCTCATGAATTTTATAAAACAATTTTGACAAATGAAATATACCCAATGGCCCTGATTTTTTTCTATTTGTTGTGAGATAGAATAAATATATCCACCTCTATATATGAATATATTAAAAGCATCAATATAATTCCACTATGTATAATGAGGCGATGTGGATAATGAGTTTGAGGACAGTTGAATTAAGCCTCAACACGGATCATGAATAACAATATTTTTTGGGAGAGTGAGCCAATGACTATGGGTAAACATGCGATCCTAAATGTGAGATTCAAGAAGGCAGAAGATGTTGATGCCCTTTAGATTACAATAATTTAGTTCTTTCTTGAATATGAACATTACCATCATCTATATTAGAACACCTGAGTTCCTATTATTTATATGAGGACACACGTATTCACACAATATTTCAAATTGGATTAGTTAGATCCTATATTTATGGGTTACATATACATTATATGTTGCTGAATATTGCCAAGAAATGATGGGTTAATTACTATATAGTATAGAGTGCGTCCAATATGGGATTGAATTGGACGAGAATATGAGTTGGTATTCATTATAGAATAATTGCATTTTCATGTTAATACAGTGCTAGGACAAAATTATGTGACATTGTGATGACAAACTGCTTGTGAAAAATTACATTATGATTATGTTACAATGCAATGATAAACTCTATGTATAACAGTTGTAGCAATCCTAAACAAGGGAGCCCTGATGTACATGTGATAGCACAATAGGGTGATATGAATAAGCAATTATCAATGAAAGAGGCAGGCCATGATTAACATTCACATTAGATATAATATGGATGGCAAGTAATAATCCTATTGAAATTTTAATTGATGATGTGGAATCCATCTTGCTCTCTTTTAAATGTGAACATCTATATCATATTAGGTATGGCCTTTACAAGCCACAAGCCCTGTGGGCCTTTATTCACATTATGGTAGTTTTAGGTTCATCTTATGGAGGAATATAGAAGCTGGAAACCTTTAAGCATGGCAGTAGAAATGTGATGTATAGTTGGAGTAGCAGTTAATTAAATGTCCGTTAGGTAACAGATATTCAAAGATGGCAGACGTTTTTCAGGACTAGTCATTGTAACCGGTTGTTATAATAAATAGTGGAATTATATGGATGCTTTTAATATATTCATATACTGAAGTGGATATATTAATTCTACCTCACCATAAATAGAAATAAAATCAGGGCCATTGAGCAGATTTCATGTGTCGAAATAGTTTTATAATATTCACAGGACTCTATTTTTGCCTATTCCAAAATGGCGGCCCTTCGCAGAAAGCATCAGCATGGGCTTTTCTGGCTAGTCGGTCTTCATCATCACAACAGAGAAGAAGGTGTTGATGGCGCCGAGTTGAACGCAGATTCTCAAGTATACACGCTCATCGTTACATGGACCGAAAAGTGCACAAATGGTAAGCAGACAGGGGGCTTGTTTTGATTTATTAAGATGGGGAACACTGATATTTTAAGCCTGGGTCCAGGAAATGTATTTAACATTACTGTTGTTTGCTAAATGGGTTTTTTAGGGATGGGGATCTCTGAATATCTGAGACTCTTCAGCACTAATTAAAGTGACTACAGATAATCTTTTGAATACTTGATGACATTAAGGGGTGAGTGCATTATGGTTTTGATTCTGACTTTGCGTACATGTGGGCATTTTATCTATAGTGTCTGATGCCTACTTTGCAAATTCACATGGAAAATGAAGGGTGCACTATATTGTTTTTATTCGGGACGGAAGTAAAACACGGTATGCATATAGTCTGGACAATAATAAGGGATTTGTTTTTTTAGAGTTATTGCAACATGAAGTGATTATTCCTTGAGTTTTGGATCCCTTCTTTGAGATACGGATATTTGTTTGAAACAGACAGGTATTTTGTATTTGCTGTTCAAAAGTGTTGTACTAGTGGTGATAATGTGTGCTATTGTTAAGCACTGAAATGTGATGAACTAGGATACATTACTTAAATAGGCACATTGTGGAAGATAACGTAGATTGTGGTAAACAATCTTCGAGGTGTCAATTAGAACCCCTCTTTTACAACCAGTCTATGAGACAATTTATGTTGATGCAGATGTATCAGTGTAGCTATTTATCCACTGTTCGTATAATATATTGCGGTACAAAAGGGGGTGGTGATGGACGGAGAATCTGAACCAATCAAACACTCACACCCAGTCAACAGATCTAGGTTTGATCCATCAACGTTCTTTAGCCCACTCTGCCACCCCAGTGCCGACATGGCCATATGCAAATCAGTCTGACCCTGTGCCTCATGGGAAAAGTCCAGCCCGAACTGCCAAGCCATGCCTTCCCTGGACCGGAAACACGCTTCCTAGGACCGGTTTCTGGCATTACAGCTGTCTTCAGCCAGGCTTGCTTGAATCCAGTGGCAAAGTGAGCAAGGGACTCACGCCTGAGCATACCCTGCCAACTTATGGTGAACAAAGCAGTACAAAAGAGGGTGGTGATGGACGGAGCATCTGACCCAATCAAACACTCACACCCAGTCAACAGATCTGGGTTTGATCCATCACCGTTCTTTAGCCCACTCTGCCACCCCAGTTCAGACATGGCCATATGCAAATCAGTCTGACCCTGTGCCTCATGGGAACAGTCCAGCCCGAACTGCCAAGCCATGCCTTTCCTGGACCGGAAATTATATATAATATATTGGACATGGGTCTCCACACATTTCACGGACAGGGACATTAGGCGATATATACATTGACACCAATATCACTAAATTAAGGGTGCAACTGGTAACATAGAGAGTAGTAACATTGCAACCAAGATCATTTTCTCTATATTTTATTGCCCTGAGGAAGTTGTGGGTTAATCCCCAATAACGACGAAACACAGATTGGCTTCATGGCTAGAAACAAAGTGATCAACAGGCTGAACAATTAAAAAACAACTTGGCAATACGAATTGGGAATTTTTAATATATCTATATGGAGTGTAAACATTATATACAAGTGTGTGCTTGAGGCTAAGATTTGATGGTCTTTCTAATAACAACTGAACCATTGTTATGGCTTCTATTTAGGGCACACTGGTATAAAGTGCCTCTATGTCAAGGGTTACTAGAATGTCTCTGTTGTTGTCAAAAGGGATGTTCTCTATCTTACCAATAAGGTAACCCTTAGTCCTGATGTAAGATGGAAAACATTTGACCACTGGGCAGAGGTATGTATCTACAAATTTAGATTGTGGTTCTGTCAGAGCGTTGATAGAAGAAACTATTGGTCTTAAAGGAGGATCTGTCACATTCTTAAGTGTTTTAGGGATGGCCTATAAAGCTGGAATTACTGAATTTTCTTTTAATGAAAAATTCATGTTCCTTCTTGCAAGTAGGAACATGTGTAAAAGTTGAACACCTGAGTAGAGAGCTGGATCTGCCTCCCACTTTCAATGGCGAGACGCATTGCTATTTTAAAAAGCATTGTTCTTCCCCAATTTCTATATCTCTTTCAAAACATCCCTATCCCATGAACCAATGTGTTAATTACGACTGTTAGACCTGGCACCATTGGCATGGGTCCCCCTTCCATTGTTGCTGTTGCCTCATGTATTTTTGTTGTTGTTATATGCGTTGGGCAACTGTGCTACTGCTGTCCAGTGCCACAGTGCAAGTGTTCCCTATTGTAAATTGATGTATTAATCAGTGGTTCCATGTTTGGCTATTTGGTTTACTTGGCAAACCCTAGTCCAGTGCACTGAGTGTGCCCAGGGTGTGTACATCCAAATGCTGCTGGTAGGCCTGCAGCACTGGTTGCGCCACCCACAGAAGCAGTCTTGTAAAATGTGTTTAAGGTCTGCCATTGCAGAGCCTGAGTGCAGTCTGGTACTGTCATGCTGACTGGGCAAGTGCACCCACTTGCCAGTCCCTAAACCTTCCCTTTTCTTCATATCAGTCACCCCTATGGTATGCCCAAAGGCAGGGTGCATTGTAAGTGTAAGGTAGGACAAGCCCTGATGTGTGTGGCATGTCCTAATAGTGAAATACAGCCATTTTCGTGTTTCACTATTGCAAGGCTACCTGTTCTCCAGAGGCCAGAATGGGCTGTTAAATTATTACATGTTTATAATCCTAACTGTCTCAGAGAACATGGTAGAAATTCGAGTGTGGGATGCCTGGACTCAGAATGATAAAATGCATCTCTTAGTGAAGTGTTGGTTTTAACATTATGTGTTTCCAAATACCACTTTTAGAAAGTAGGTATTTGCTTGTCTAACCTTTCAAGCCTGCCTCTGCTAGGATGTGTATTCCTTTGTCTGGTTTTATGAGTGACAGCGCTGGGGGATTCCAAGAGACAGGATGAGTCAGCCCAGTGGTGAATAGAGAGATCTGCATCCAGATGGGAGGGAGGAGTTGCACCTGAACTTTGAATAGGGATGTGCCTGCCTTCCACAATGCTGGCTCCACCTCCTGGGGAGCGGCTGATGTCTCTGCCCTGCACACTGAAAGAAGAGAAGGAGGCCTGTCAACACAGTGCTCCAGGACTGTACTTGCCTTCCACAATGCTGGCTCCACCTCCTGTGGGGCGTCTGATGTTTCTGCGCTGCACTATGAAAGGAAAGGAGAAATCTGGTAAACAGAGTGCTTCAGAACTGGTTTGGACTGGGCAAAGGCCCATCTCCCTCAGAGAACAAAGGATTTTGGGGTATAAATATTGGGACCCTGATACCATGAAATTAGATCACTTTTGGACTACAAGAAAAAACCTTTACTGAGGAGAGGAACCTGAAGAAACTGAGGAGAGACTATTCCCAAGCTAAAGTGCTGCTTGGGGGATTGGCCTGCAGTGGTTGCTTTACTTCCAAAGGAAGGAGAAAGGAACTGTGTGTACTTTACTTTCAACTTGTGAAGGATCTCCAAGGGCTTGGAACAGAGCTTGCCTCCTGCTGAAGTCTCAGGGACAACAGACTTCAACCCCCAGCTCCCCAGAGTTCTTGTGGAAGTGCCTGCTGCTGTTTTGGGCCTTTTGAGGAACTGCGTGTCGCAAGGAGCTGGAAGCGCGACTCATCGAGGAAGAAGCGTGTCGCCGTCGCTGCTGCTGCCATCACATTGTGGATATCCACGCTGTAGCTGTCTCACTGCGCCACATCAATGGAAGCGTTCCGAAACTAAGAGGAAGCGTGTCGATACTGCTGCCGTCGCAACTCCAAAGGAGGGTGTTGCCGCTGAAGCTGTCGCATTGCACCGCATCGAGAGAAGAGTCTTGCAACAAGGTCGGAGCGTGTCTCCGTCGCTGTGCCTGCTGTTGCAACTCTGAAGGAGGGTGTCGCCGCTGGAACTGTCGCACTGCACCGCATCGAGGAAAAGCGCCTCGCATCCCAGAGAAGCGTGCTGCCGTCGGGGCTGCTGCCGTCGCATCGTGGATGTCGTCGATGTAGTTGTCGCATCATGCGGAAGCTTCAAGCATTGTGGGAGAAGAGTGTCGCAGGTGGAGCTGCTGCCGTCACATCGCGGAACAAGGGTGTCGTCGCTGCAGTCTACGCATCGAACCGAGAACTTCTTGCATCCCCGGAGAAGCGTGCCGCATCTGGAAGATCTTCTCGTCTTTATTTCTTTGCACCTGAACTTTGCCGCATTTCTCTCGCTGCAACATTGCTTTTCGTGGAAGCACAACGCAACCAATGGTACATTGACGGAAAGTGTCGCATCTTAAGAACTGAACTAAACTAAGCTAAATCTACCATCTTAATGTAACAGTTTTGTGCATTTTTGTCGTTTGTGGTCTTGTGGTAAATCTATATAAAGTATACTTATTTTTTATATAAAACCTTGTGTGGTGTCCATCTGTAGTGTTGTAACTGGGTAACTGTATGTGGTCACAAATGCTTTACACACTGCCTCTGAGATAAGCCTGTCTGCTCGTGCCAAGCAACCAAGGAGTTGAGCAGGGGTTATTTAGGAGTGTAATCCCCTTATCCTGACTAGAGGCAAGGGTCCCTATTTGCCACAAGTACCTACCTGTGCCAACTAGAGACCCCCAAATCATCTAACAGTGACATTGCAGAGTATATTAACACAGGTCATTTGGGTTGGTAGACAGCCTCAGAATGGGTGGAACACCTTAGTATTTCTGTACCAACACAGAGGTTTTGCAGTTCCCCATATGCACTTATATAATCTAGTCGCGCAGTGTAGCTTCCCCGACACTGGTATCACACAGATGCCCTCATACCATAAACAAAACCCGAAGTAGATCTTGCAGCCCCAACACCCTTAAAGGCATTGTTGCCAGCGGGTCTCCCAAAAGACGCAAACGACATACAGACGCTGCCTACAACCAGCTTGATCTGGAAGAGGCTGATTTGGATGCTGGGTGGACAGCAACTATACTCTCCCGCAATCCCCCTAGCTGACAACCCCTGGCTGCTTATCACACATGAACGGTTGGTCCAACATACATTGACGAAATATACACTACATACCTTTGGAGATCGCTTTCCTGACGGGCATGTGTTCTACCGTACGGAGCATATACGATTTCAAGATGCTCCCTAAATGGATCATTTTGTGTTGCAACGGCTTCGGGGGGCACTCAGGTATCAGATCCAA
The DNA here is from genome assembly GCF_964261635.1 of Lissotriton helveticus. Taxonomy (NCBI): domain Eukaryota; kingdom Metazoa; phylum Chordata; class Amphibia; order Caudata; family Salamandridae; genus Lissotriton; species Lissotriton helveticus. The sequence continues at coordinate 939,622,717 of NC_136070.1, forward strand.
TCTTACCCATTGCCCCTAATGAATTTACACCATTGACATTGATGATCGCTGACATGGACGTAGATAGGCTAATCTCCAAAATATATCACACCTGTTTAGATCTATTACCAGCCCGCTACTCTAGACTTAAACTACATGGGAGACCGATCTGGGACAATCCTTGACTGATAGAGTTTGGTCAGCTTGTTGCTTGCAGACGCGCCTTGTTGCCTTCGATCATTGACATAAGATGATACACTATAAATTCCCACATAGGACCTACATCACACCCACCAAACTAGCCAGGCTTAGTCCCTATGCGATCACTCGATTGCCCAAAATGCCAGAAAATGACAGCATCACAGCAGATGATGCCCATATGACATGGACATTTTTTAGAATTGCACCATACTGAAGGGAAGTCGTCTAGAAGTTTACTATTATGACACACATCACCATCAAACCGACCGCTTTGCAAGCTCTATTGGGCTACGTCCAGGACATACCCAAATTCCTGCGCCACCTTGTCGCCATTGAATTATTTCTTACCAAACAGGAGATAGCCATACACTGGGGGAGAAAACACCCTCCAGCGGCATGGATTAAAAGCCTCATGCACTGGGACACTAATAAAAGGCTATACGCATCCCTGCAACCACCTACCTCCAGACCGAAGGATATCTGGCAACCACTGAGAGACTATCTCCTGACATTAGACTGCTCGGAGACCACCCAACTGCCATGAGCGGCCACACTATGCAACTCATTCCTGTACCCTTACAAGATGAACTGTGGTGTTCTGAGACTCATTATTGTCATACTTATTTGTCTTTCCATTTAATGTCAAATGAAACAGCAATTTTTTTATTACTACTCCTTTCTCAGGAGAACATTTCTTTCTGTGTATGGTATCATAAAACCAGAAAATAAACTTAAAAGAAAAAAAAAGGAAGCAGGATTTTGAATTGATACCTGATACACTGGTGATCCATTGCTTGACCTGTTTGCGTCCCCAGAGAATGCTGTCCTGTTGCATTTCTGTTCAGAGTAAGGATGTGCTGTCGGCGGATGTGATATCAATCCTGTGGCCGCCAGGTATTCTGTTTGCATTACCCCAAAATCTCTCCTTCTAGAGATTTTACAAAAGCTTCTGAACAAGCAGGTGCACATAATTTTGTCAGCTCCATCTTGGCCTGATGCAAAGTCATCTGAGAACATTATATCTCATGATATGGAAATATAGTGGCTATTCCTTCAAGGTTTGGGATGTTCAAGTGAAGTGACAGTGGACATTTAGGCATGTAGGAATCCTTCAATGTTGAAAGTCTACTCAAGACATAGGAAAGATTTTGACTTGTGGTGTCAAGATAAAGGGGTAGAAGCAAGGTCCTGTCATCAAATTCTTTTTTTTTCCATATATCTATATTCAACATATTAGAGCAGGTTTGTGATAGAACTCATATAACAGAGCTAGGGCCTGATGTATGACCCTTACATTTTGCGAGTCGCAAATTGCATCGCTTTGCGACTCGCAATTTGCGACTCGCAAAATGCAAATTACAACAGTGTCTCAGACACTGTCAGCGATTCCTAATGGGGTCGCAAATTGCCTGCCTCATTAATATTCATGAGGCAGGTGCTATTTCTACCCCATTACGAATGGCCAGCACTCACAGGGAAGGTGGCCTGCTGGGATCAGCAGACCACCTGTGACTGCTTTTTTTTAATAAAGCAGTTAAAAAAATCTATGTTGCCCATTTTCCTTAAAGGAAAATGGGATGCATTTAAAACAGAAAAATGAAACGTTTCAGTTTCATTTTTTAAGAGCAGGCAGTGGTCCCTGTAACCACTGCCTGCTCTTAAAAAATATTTTCGCATACACTCGCAAAGGGAAAGGGTTCCCCAGGGACCCCTTCCCGTTTGCGAGTGGCTTACCACCTACTTGAAGTAGGTGGTAAACTGAGAGTGTTTTGCGGCCAAAAATGCGGTTGCAAAACAATGGTACATTCCACTGTGACTTGCTATTAGGAAGGGACGCCCCTTCCTAACAGCAAGAGTCGCAAACGCTATTTTGCAAGTCACTGACGCGCAAAATAACGTTTGTACATGCCAGGATCCTTTTTTTGCGATCACAATCGGGCTGATTCCCCGTTTGGGACAGCAAAAACAGTCATACATCTGGCCCTTTGTTCCTTATTGCGGCTTTTGCTTAGGGGTGGGCAGAGAACTCCGTTCCGCTAGCGGAGCGGAGTAAGCCAGCCACCCCTGCCCCCTGGCCCGGGGACTGCTTCTGAACCCAGCCAGGTTGGGTGAGCCTGCCCTGGCCCCAATGGACCCCGTGCCCAGCGCCTGGTCCCAGCTTCCGAACCCTAGCTGGGCCAGGGAGAGCCTTCCGGGCCCCAGTAGAGCCCGTCCCACGCGCCTGGACCCTCGGCTGGCTTGCAGGACGGAGGGCTCCCGCACCCCGGACCCACTGGACGGAGCTCAAGCCATGGGTCCGGTCCCAGCTTCTGAACCCTAGCCAGGCCGGGAAGAGCCTCCCCGGGGTCCGGTGGACCCCTGTCCCCAGCGCCATGATCCTTGGCTGCCTTGCAGAATGGGGGGCTCCTGTACCCCAGGGCCCGCCAGATGGAGCTCAAGCCCTGGGCATGGGCCCGGTCCCAGCTTCCGAACCCAAGCCAGGCTGGGGTGAGCCTCCCCTGGCCCCAGTGGACCCCTCTCCCT